>NC_141687.1:871837983-872437983 GCF_964263255.1 Lissotriton vulgaris | reverse complement strand
ATATGATTACCTGTATTGAGCTCAATAGTAGCTTCAACAGGGGTCGGAGAGTCGCTTGTGGTTGTTGCTGTTATGGTACAAACGAGCCCGCTGTATTAGTAAAACAGTTATGTCTCTTACCAGATAGTAGAGATCAGGTCCTACTGCCATTCTTACCCACGAGGTTCGGCGCTGTGTCCCCTGTGCTGACTCTGCCCCTGGTTATGGGCGTGTCTCCTTTTTTTCGTCTTTTAAAATGGGCTTCGACATCAACAAAGGACTACTTGCGGGTAAAGAAACTCCATGTAAGATGGTTGCCTCTCGATACAAGAACGGGTGTTATCTAATCATTGGAGGGTTCTTAATGCAAAATAAACTTCACAAACTAACTAAGGACCTAAAAAAATTCAGCCAAGATAAGATGCACCCATACTCGAAAAATGACTTCACAGTAACCCCTAACTGTTCAGATGGTGATTCCACAGGTTGGAATTCATCTGATGGGTCAGATGGCAGCTCCGACGAGTCAACACCGAGAAGGGGCCGAAACAACTTCAGATTCCAACGCCCGCGACGAGGCAACAGGTGGCAACGACCACCCTTTTTCCATGGTAATTCAATGCCGTTTTATCAACCTTTCATGCCTCCATATGCGGCATGGATGAACCCTTATCATCCCAATATGAACCAACAACAACAAATGGGTAACCACCAAATGACGAATCCCACTAATCAGCACCAAGCCCAACCTTTTTTAGGAAGAGGCCAAAATCAATCCCGGGGCAGAAAGAAAAACCTCAGATGGCAAGATCAACAACTCAGCGTGCAGACACGGAGCATGGCTTCAGCCCAACCGAGTACGAGCAAAAAGACTCACTAGTAGTGAACCTAACGAATACAATCCTGTCGGATGACCAGCTGACTGTCCTCAATAAAGGACTCGGGTTTGTGCCCACTCCACCATTAGATCGTTTCAAACTAAAATGTGAAGTTTCTGAATTTTGCAGAACTCGCAAACTCAAAGCATTTTTCAGCGAGTCCACTACCCAACCTACAGAGGGTGACACTACTCTGAGAAGGAAATCTAAATTTTGCCCTCCTACCGCTGCAGTACCCATCGAAATCCAAACTTTTGAGCAAGCAGTTATGAAAGGGATTGACAAACTAGACAGCAAAAAGAAGACCTATAAAAACCTGAGCAATAAAGAAAAACAAGCTCTAGCCGAACTGAGGGACAATGACAATATAGTCATCAAACCAGCGGACAAGGGCGAGGGGGTAGTTATCCTGACCAAAGAAGGATACAATCAGCAATGTCTGGCCCTACTGTCAGATGAGACCTTCTACAAAAAACTGGACAACGACCCCACCGAGAGGTTAACCAACACTATCGCAATTATGACACATGAAGCAGAGGTCAACGGTTGGATCTCTAAGAAGGAGGACGACTTCTTGACACCCAAAGGACCCGAGGTACCCTTTTTCTACTCATTGCCAAAAACCCATAAAAACAAGTCCCCCCCTCCGGGACGCCCGATAGTTTTGGGCATTGGATCATTACTAGAGCCACTATCCAAATTTGCCGATGAGTATTTAAAACCATTAGTACAGAGCACACCAACCTATTTGAAAGACACTAGAGATCTCCTGATCCAGATTGCGGATCGTGAATTCAATCCTAATACGATGCTACTGGTGGGACTTGATGTTGAGTCCCTTTACACCAGCCTACCCCAAGAAGACACCCTAAAGATGTTGGAAGACCTACTCTTCATGAAAGACTGGACACACAAAACTCCACGACATTTCATCCTTGAGTGTTGCCGATTTGCTCTAAAAGAGAACTATCTTGAATATAACGGCCAACTCTTTCTACAGTGTCATGGTACTTCCATGGGCAGTGCCTGTGCGCCTTCGGTAGCTGGACTCTACGTGAGCCAGTTTGAACAAGAATTTGTCCTCAACAATACCAACCCCTACGTTTCCAGTACAATACACTGGAAACGTTATATTGACGATATTCTACTAATCTGGGATATCAAACTAGATCTCTCCACCTTCATGGAATGGCTTAACGGGAGAGATAGGTGGTTAAAATTCACCTTCACCTCAAGTAACCATCATATTGACTACTTGGATCTAACGTTTTTTTGTGAAAATGGGAAATTGGAGACCAAAACCTTCACCAAACCCACAGCCAAAAACAGTCTACTCTCTTATCAAAGTTTCCACCCCTGACTCCTGATGGATAATCTCCCTTACAGTCAGTTTTTAAGACACAAACGTAACTGCAGTAACGAGAGTGACTACAGAAAACAGGCACAGGAGCTCAGTCTAAAGTTACAATCTAGAGACTACACTCCAGCAGTAATCTCCAAGTGTAAAAAACGGGCAAAACATCAGCCACGCGAATGTCTCTTACAAAACAACTACAAAGAACCTATTAAGGATCTAGTCACATGTGTCACTGATGGAGCAAGGATTCGCACGTAAAGCGACTTGCTCTCACTCATGAACCTCGTTCAAATTATAATCATATTAATCCAACTGTCCGTCTTACAATTAGCATTTTTCCCAACACACGGGTGTCCCCAAGAGGCTTGCCTATGTGTCTTCTCATCCTCACAATGCTTGCACTAAAGAAATGGCCGCTTCGCTGAAATTCAGTCTGCGCATGCGTCGGTCATACCCATGTGATGTGACGCACTCGCATTCTGGAGGGAATCTGTTGCTCATGCGCACTGTTGCAAACATGGCCGCTTGTCTCTCACCATGCTCTCTGCTTGCTACCGCTGCTTTTGCCTATCTGTCTTTTCGCACTAAACTTTAATGCTATTGCTGTTATGAAATAAGGGGTATGTTTAAATCTATCACGGTATACAGTGTGATCATTTTTATGTATGATTCTAATTTGTTCTCTCTTACTTTTCATGTACCGCGTCTCTGGGGGCCGGGAATGCATGAGCTCCACCATGATGAAGCTCCTCTGAGAACTGTCATGTGACCTGGGAGAGGCCGCAATGCGCAGAAGCTAAAACAAGCCAGCTGGCTCCTAAAGCCCAATGCGCCTGGGAAGCATCTCCAGGAGACGGGATCTTACCTTGGAGTGCAGCAAAACACTGTTGCTACCTGCTATGAACTGTATTGTCTTGCTGTATTCCTATGCATGGGAACGTAAACCCAAGGGGCGGGTAGGCAGAAATTATTAATAATGATGGGAACACTGAATTCTAGGAGGCGACAATGACCAAGTCACCTCTCCTGACCAATCATAATGTGCGAAACTGTCACTTGCAACATTGGTGGGTGGTCTAAGGGTCCCCAAACAGTATAATTGCCCTAGTGTAGCTTAGGAAAATTGTCCGACTTGTCCGAGTAGCAGACCTGTCACTGACCCTACGAACTCTATAGGTGCTCAATCTAGAGTGCTGCGGAGCACTCTGTCCATACTTTCCACAAACTCCTAGGGGTGGAAATAGTCTTAAGTGCTGGCGAAGCACTTTTGCTGGGAAATTCGAAAACCCAATCGGGGTTACTGGCGGATTACTTGCAGAGAGGGGTAACGCAGGCGTTGCTTCCGAAGCTGTGGGTGTTGGTCGTACCTTGGTGAGCCCAGTCCTGACCCAAAATCCTGAGGGGTATCCTGTCCTGACTGCCCGTGAGCTGTACCTGCTCGCATTCTGGCATTCCTTTTCTGAGGGTCCTTGTCCCCGTCCTTCCAAACTGACCCGTGGCCAGGGTTAGTCCTCATTCCTAATTAGGTAAATATTGCCTTGTGGGTTTGCGTCTTTTTCTCACTTACTCTCCTTTCCTGAATAAAGCGTTCTTGCCTGTGATATTGCCCTATCACTTGAAATGCAAATTATATGCAAGTGTTTATTAGAATTGTTCCACTTCTCTCCCCACCTTTAGGAGATTGTCAAAACTGTCATATTTTATTAGTGTGTTCCCGTTTTTCCCTTTCCCTTAGCATGGTTGCAGTGAACTTAGTAAGAACAGCATAAGTAGCTTAGTCTAAATATACCTTTTAGGTCCCTCGTGTTTAGTTTGAGCTTGGGTTCAATAGCGTGTTCCCCAAATACTCATATCCCATAGTTCTCCCGTATACCCAAATGGTCCTTGCTTTAATCCATAGCTATATTTTGGTTGTGATCCTAATGTTCGATGTGTTATTCTGTATCTTGATTATTTTGGCATATTCACTTTGAAATCTTCAGATAAACTTTCAAACCCATCAGGTGTCTGTGGTTATTTTACAGATTATAGTGTGGAAAAATGTATTGTGGTTTATAAAATATATTCTTTCCTAGGAAATCTGTCACCTATTCCCTGATAGCTCCTGATCCATCTGGAGTAGTGTGCCTGTGGTAAGTCAGGTACATGAGTAGTAAGTGGTGTAAGAGTCACCCCCCGAATTACTCATAGTGGCGTGCAAGAAATCACCCGGTCCACGCAAAACTCAGTCTTGGTCTCTCGCGTCAGGGCCCAGTGCGCGGAGAAAATTGGTGAACTTGTGACCCGGGTGACCTGCGCGCTCTATCAGTAATTTTCTGGTAGCAGAGGTAATGGTTAGGACTAGTTAAATTAGGTAGACAGGATAGTTGATAAACAAACTGTGAAATTAAAATGTGCTGCTAAAATTTCTATGCTGCTGATTTTTCTATTGCATTTTTCAAATATTTTGCGATGTTTTAAGGATTTATATGACTGTGTATATGATTTTGCATTGCTGCTATAAGTATTATATGTAATATTAACAAAGAACTGTTTGTACGTGTTCAGTGTAGTCCGAATCCCCGGGGAAGTATATAGCTAACGGTGAGTAGAATCCGGTTAGCTGGAAAAGTCACTTGTTTAGAGTCATTAGTGTAGGGTTAAGAAATACCTGGAAGCACTAATTAGGATCTTTTTGTATCTGTATAATTGATAGCCACGAGTCCTTTGTATAAAACTTCCCTTGTGATATCACCTAGAAAGGGTCACATGTGGGAGGAGTAATAGGGTCTCCGAGGCTTGACTGGTAAGTAAGATAGTCCGCTGGTGAAATCCTGGCTCAGTACATATCCCCGACTGAGGTGGATGAGTCAGAAGAATAACGGGTTCTATATTACTAGTGTGAGGGGATAGGCAAAGAAGTCTATCCAGAGTGAATGAAAAGTAGACAGAAATGGTTTACTTGTAGTGAGAGGAAATTTTTCTACCTATTTAGAACACTCAAACATAGTGGCAGACGTTGTGTGTTAGTAACTAGGTTTTGCGCTCGCACTTTAGGAAAAGTTAAAAGTTTCCGTTACCTTGTGAAGGAGGGAGGAGGGCGGAAGGCTGCTCTGACGTCACTCCGTGCCGCGCTGGTATTGGTCAGAACAGCGGGTGTGTAGTGAAGCCGAATTTGTAAGGGAGGGGTGAGTGCCGGAGCGTGGGACTTGGTCTCGCGAAAGGCCGCGCACCCATTGGATAAGGATTTTTGTATTCACAGTGTTGATTGGTTTCTACAAAATAAGAGTCGCGCTAGCATTGGAAGTACCAAAGTAAACAAAATTATTCAGGCCGAGTTAGAAGCGAGCCTGGAAAGGCATATGTGGTATCCTGAGTTCTTACCTAATCCACAGAACTCAGGCTTCTATAAGGAACAGATTATACGAGGTAGACCGCACATGATGTACGGAATAAAAAGAAAAATGTCATTTGCCGACAAGGTAAAGAATTTCTTCAAAACGGATAAGCCCATTAGAACAAGAGAGGGTGTGATCATTCCTCCACCGAATACTCCTGCTTCCTTCATGATGTTTGAAAAAGGGTATCATACCTGTGTATGGCTAGAGAATTGGGCAAAGTATACTGCAGATGACGGAGTTCTAGCATTTCCTATTGATGGTACCTTTAATGGTAGGATCCTGTTTAACTTAAGGACCCGCATGAATGAATTGCATCCCAGACCCAGATTGACCCAGTGCGAAGCCTTAGAAGAGTGGGAAATTGAGGCTTTGGAGAGAGATAGACCCTGGATGGACAAGGGAGTGAGCAAATGGTATCCGAGGGTCCATAGAGAGACCAAAGAGCAGAAAATGAAACATTGGAGACAAAGCATGATGGTGGAGGGGTTGTTTCCAATGATGGGGGTATTAGAACAAGCGAAAGGAAAAAGTAAAGAAAAAACCCATCACACAATGCCCGTAGGGGACTCAGAAGATGAGCACCTAGAAGATTTATTGATGAAAACCCCCCCTCCCTATGCAGCCGAGTCAGAGCCTTTGAGTTCACCAAACCCGTTTGCCAAATATCCCAGATGTCGGAGGGATAGCGAGACAGATGGAACAGGTACAGACAGTAAAACCAGTGAAGGGGATGGGTTTTGCAGACCAAAATCCACGGTCCCGAATTATCAGCCGTTTGGAGAAGGACCACCACGGTTGGTTACTCCAACTGCCCCGAGCATTTACCCTCCCTTGGTACCTCAAGTATTGCATGATAATTCCGCAGGAAAGGTTTTACGAGAACCAGAAAAGGAAGCCCTGGCTAAGCAGCGAGATGACTTAATCCGGACCATAGCCCAGATACATCCCCATCCAGATTCCCTGACTATCCCAGTATCCATTGGACCCGCTATTCCTCTTTATAGGGATAGCCTGGCTAGTCCTTGTCCTCCTGTTATCTCCCCAATAATGCCTACTCCTAGCATTCCACCCCCGAGAAAGGATGTATTCATAGATGACGATCAAGAGAGTGAATGTGAATCAGTGGTTCTGATGGATTTGCCCATTAGAGAACCTAGGACTAGCATGTCGGGGGCAAGAAGTCAGAATAGGCCAAAAGAGGTTTTGATTGAAGGTGCATCTGGGGTTAGGAGTGCCACAGTAGTATCACCAGAAGAATTAGACAGATGGACCAAAGAGTTGGAGAAAGAGACCACTCCCCAATCCAGACCGTTAGAGATCTATAAACTAAGGATAGAAATAGAAGAAATGATGGCTGGAAACGTAGGATTAGAGCGCTTAAACTCCTACAGTGAAGAAGAGTTACTGTTTATCAGTAAAAATCTTACCCGAAATGCTAGATTGCTCCATGAAAGATTAATGGACACAGCCACAGAAATGGGAATCGATGTCAGCCGCTCCAAAATCCTTCAGAAACCCTACAGAGTAGATTTTTCGGACAAAGACTTAGAGAGCTTGAATGTGGTAGGAAAACAGATCCAGATAAAGGAATTGTTGAAACTCTTGCAGAAATGGGGAGATGTGGGGAAATGGAGAACTCGGTGGACAAAGAAAAAGGAAGACAGCAGGGCTAAGTCTCAGGCTTCAGAATACGTGTTAAAAGAAGTAACTCCGACAGAAAAATTGTGTCCCATGAGAGAGGTCCCGGGAGGAAAATATGTCCATGTCCCTTGGTCCCGACAGGATATTGTGTCATTTACAAATGACTTCCCGAAATTACGGGAAAAGCCTGTTGATTGGTACAGACAGGTTGAACGCTTCATAAAGGTTCAGAAATGTCTTCTGAAAGACCTGGATGGGTTTTTCGACATTGTGGTGCCCGTAGATCTGTGGACCGAGTGTAAAATAGAAATTGATTGGCCCAATGAAGAATATGCAAGAGATGAGAAAACAGGAGCTCCCTCACCTGATGTAATGAGGAAGTATGATCAGGTCATACAGTACCTCAAGAAAAAGGTGCCCGCAAAAGAGACAGATTGGACCAGAATAGATAGAACCACCCAAGAACGTGATGAAACTGTCCATTCCTTTTATGAAAGGTTACTGCAAGTATTCAAGACTTACAGTGGTATCGATAATGCGGACATGAAAGACATGACCCATTTCAGTTACAGATTCGTGTTAGGATTAACGCCTGAAATATCTCAATGGATTCGAGACAATAAAATAAGTTGGCAGGGAAAGCCCATAGATGATGTCCTGAAATACGCAAAATATTGCGAAGATGAAATCGAAAATAAAAAGAAAGCCCTAAAGGAAAAGGTAATGTGGGCACAAGTAAAATTGGCTGAACAGCAAGAAAAACAGTTAAGTAAATTGAATTCCAATAATAATGTTCAGAATGCCACTGCTGGGGGAGGAGGGAAGCCCCGGGCAAAATTGAGTCGGGAAGAGGCTATGAAGAAGTTCCCCTGCCACGGGTGCGGCCAGTTAGGGCATTGGAGAGACGAGTGTCCACACCTGCAGGCCGGTAATGCCCCTATAAATGGTTTAAATCCACAGGTGCAGAAAGAGGGGACACGAAAGAACAAGCAACAGGTAAAGCTACCTCCAGTGCCTCGCGCTCCTAGACAGAATTATAAGAACCAGGGCCAGCAGAATGAAAGGGCGGAAATATGGGAGGGAGAGAATGGAAGCAATGCAGCAATTCCACAGTACCTGTTAAATGATTCGTTCCTCTGTGATGAACAAGATTGACGGGGCCTGAGAGGGGAGGACAAGGAGTGCGTACTTGGCGCCTCCTTACCGGTAGACCAGACTGGACCATACATTGAAGGGAAGGTTGAGGGAAAAGACATCACCTTTCTGTTGGACACTGGTGCTACCCGGTCCACTGTGAGAACAGTGGATGTTCCTAACCTACCCCTCTCGGGAGAAGCAATCCAAGTAGTGGGTGTCTCCAATCAAATAATAAGTACTCCAGTAACTGAGCCTATGGAAATCTCCATAGGAAACTTTAAAGAAATGCATAGATTTGTCGTCTGTGATTCCAGTCCCGTTAACCTGTTAGGGCGCGATTTGTTGTGCAAAATGAACTGCACCATCTTTTGCCCACCAAAAGGCGTCGAAGTTCAGACCCCCGATGAAGATGGTTTGTACAAACTAATGTTAGTAAGACCTGATGCTGACATTAAAACGTTGTCAATTGAAGACTTGCCTGAAGAGCTTCAGTTAAGAGTAGTACCAGAAGTGTGGGATTTCTCAGGAAAAGATGTAGGCTTAATGGCAAACGTGGACCCAGTTAAAATAGCAATAAAGACAAATGCAGTATATCCCAAAACAAGACAGTACAAAATGAGTGCAGAAGTAAAGGCAGGAGTCGCAACTGAAATTACCCGATTGCTCGAAGCAGAAATCATAGAAGAAGTAATGAGCAGTCCCTGCAATTCGCCTATCATTGGGATTAAAAAGCCTAGTGGGAAATACCGAGTAGTGCAGGACCTGCGCAAGGTATACCAAATTGTTGTACCTTGCTGTCCCATCGTGCCCAACCCTGCAGTAATCTTGTATCAGATTCCTTGGAATGCGGAATGGTTCACTGTCATTGACCTGTGCCATGCATTCTTTTCCATCCCATTGCATCCAGAAACAAGTTCCTTTTTAGTTTTGAATTTGACAGCCATATCTATGTCTGGAATCGTGTCCCCCAGGGGTACACTGAAAGTCCTTCGATTTTCAACCAGATTTTAAAGAAATGTCTTGAGACCCTGATACTGCCCGGAGAGTCCGTTTTGGTACAGTACATAGATGACCTTCTAGTGGCATCTAAAACTCAAAATGACTGTGTCACCGACACCATCGCCTTGCTGAATCACCTAGGAAAGGGAGGACATAAAGTATCCCCTGACAAATTGCAGTTCTGTAAGAACTCAGTAAAATATCTGGGGCACCAGATAGAGAAAGGGATCCGAAAAGTCACCACAGAAAGGATCAAGATAATTAAAGCAATGGACCTACCCCGAACTCAGAAAGAGGTGAGGATGTTTCTAGGAGTTGTGGGGTACTGCAGACAGTGGATTGTGGGATTCGCAAATCTAGCCAAACCTTTGATAAAAATGACCAAGAAAGGAGTGGAAGACCCAGTCAGTTGGGACAGCGAAAGCATGTCCGCATGGGTAACATTGCGAAATTGTCTATGTACCGCACCTGCATTAGGTATGCCAGACTATTCCAAGCGTTTTGAACTATTCTGTGACACCAGAGAAAATTGTGCTCTCTCAGTCCTGACCCAGGAGCATGGGCTGGTCAGGCGTCCTGTAGCCTATTTCTCAGCCACTCTAGATCCGGTGGCTGCTGGATTGCCCGGATGCCTGAAAGCTGTAGCTGCTACTTGCGTCAGTCTGGAGCAGAGTGAGAATATTGTCATGGGACATCCTGTCACCGTATATGTTCCACATTCTGTTGTAATTCTACTGACAAGAACCAAGACCCAGTATCTCACACCTAGTCGGCTGACTAAGTATGAGAGAATTTTGATTGGTGCTGAGAATGTGACAATTTCTCGGTGCAATGTCCTAAACCCAGCAACTCTGTTACCTGTTCCCCTGGATATAGACGACGAGGGTGAAATGGAACATAATTGCATTGATCTAACAGAATTCAGCACTAAGCCCCGTCCTGACATCAGAGAAGTAACATTGCTTGATGGGGATCATACAATGTTCGTGGACGGCTCATGTTTAAGACATGAGAGTGGGGGTCTGTGTGCTGCCTATGCTGTTGTCACGTTGACAAACACCATAGAAGCCTCTTACCTATGCGAAGTGAAATCAGCACAAGTAGCAGAGCTCATAGCAATGACAAGAGCCTGCAGGAGGGAAAAAACAAAAGAATAACTGTTTATACTGACAGTCAGTACTGTTACGGGGTTGTTCATGACTTCGGCCAACTGTGGTTACAAAGAGAATTCATGACTTCCTCAGGTACCCCTATCAGAAACGGAAAGGTGGTACAAGAATTATTGGAAGCTATTCAATTGCCCAAAGAATTGGCTGTGGTCAAGTGTGCGGCTCACAGATCAGGAAATGATGATGTGACAGCCGGAAATAGATACGCTGACCAAATTGCCCAATTTTGTGCCCAACACCAAATGTCCCTCCAAATTGGGTTGTGGGGTGGACACAGCTGCCAACTGATGTTGTTTGATAATGTGTCAACGTGGGATGAATTGAAAGACTTACAACAGTCAACAGGCAGGGAAGAAAAAGCTAGATGGAGTGAAAATGAATGCAGAATGAGGAATGACGGTGTGGTGGTAGACAAAAGTGGAGTGCCCGTGCTGCCCGACAGTCTGATAGATCCCATGGTCCGAATGATACATGAACCAACACATATGGGAAGGGATGCCATGTGTCGTGTGTTTGACAAGGTGTTCTATAATTCAAAGTTCAGGAACCAGGCGGAAAGGCTTTGCCAGAGGTGCCTAGTGTGTCAGCAATTCAATGCAGGAAAGAGGACGGTAGTGGAGCAGAGTACCATCGGAAAGGCAGTAGGTCCCTTTGTCAGAATGCAGGCAGACTTTATAACAATGCCCAAATGCAAGGGATATAGATATATCCTGGTCATAGTTTGTCTGTTCTCCCGGTGGGTGGAGGCCTACCCAGCTAAGAAAAATGATGCCCTAACTACAGCCAAGCTATTGCTCAGGGAGTTGATACCTAGGTTTGGAATCCCTGAGACGATTGAAACGGACCAAGGTGGGCATTTTGCCAACGACGTCCTAGAAGAGCTCTGTAAGGTTTTTAAAATGAAGCAAAGACTGCACTGTGCCTACCATCCCGAGGCGTCTGGGGTGGTTGAACAGATAAATGGCACGATAAAGTCCAGGTTGGCGAAGATGTGTGATTCCACCAAAATGAACTGGACAGACGCTTTGCCCCTTGTGCTGATGAGTCTGAGAAGTATTCCAAATCGAAAAACAGGCTTGAGCCCCCATGAGGTACTAATGGGGAGAGTGATGCGACAAGCATGGGTACCTGGACACAAACTGCTAAGCATTACTGATGATTTGGTGCTAGAATACTGCAAGCAGCTGGGTGACCAAGTGCGTTCTATCTCCCACCAGATTGGAGAGACAGAAGACGAATGGCCCAAGACTCCAGCACATAAGCTACGACCAGGCGATTGGGTGGTGTTAAAGAAACACACCCGGAAGAGTTGCCTTGGACCAAAGTGGGGAAAGCCAAGACAAGTGATTCTTGTCACCACTACTACAGTAAAGTGTGCTGGTGTGCCGAAGTGGATCCATGCCAGCCACACAAAGCGGGTAACCAGAGAAAACGCGACTGAAGCTGAAGGCAGCGCCGCTGAGGAGACTCCCGAGGAGAGTCCGGATCTCACTGACATCGAACTGCCGAGCACAAGTCGAGACGTTGAGTGGTACCCTGCCGACGACCAGGTTCACGATCCAATACGAACCAGGAACTATTCCTACCTAGACAGTGAGTGGGATAGTCCAGGTGAGACAGAACTAGAGGACGAAGGTCAGGTCAACGAGACACACATCACACCTGATCAGGAAATAGGCCAAGTAGGGACAGATCAAGACGTCGACACTCCGCCTGAAACTCCGGAGTCTGGGAAGGGACAGATAGTGGTAAGGGCCGAAGTTCATGCGGAAGACAGTGAAGAGAACGACGTGCATGAACCAGAGCAGATAGAAATAGATGAACGTGTTCAGGAATCAGAATCCAGTTCACCTAAAAGCAAAGAAAACCTACAAAGCGAACCTGAACAGGACCAGTTTGAGGACCAGGCAGACGAAATAGATGAAAGACCTGGAACTAGTCAGACAGGGAGGGAAATAGACTCTGTCAAGCACAAGGAGAAAATTAAAAGAGTGCACGAGGAAGGTCAAGTGTCCTCGACCACTGAAAGTCACAGAAGCAAAAGTACACCCAGGTACGTCAAAAGGCTAAGACTCCGAATAAAAACAGTCGAGGAGAAACTGAAAGACCGTGAGAGGGCTGAAAGTGAAAGAAAACAAGCCCGAGGCAAGTTTCTGAGAAAGAGCGACAGAGTGAAGAAACAGAATAAACTGTATCGGAGCCCCGAATGGACATACCTGGTGCTGGAAGAAATTGATGAGCCCAATCACAGTGGCAAAAGTGACGAGGAGTCCATCACTGATCGGAGTTCGGACGAAGACCCTCCTTGAGACAAAACAGAGCGAAGCCTTGGTGTAAAGAAAAGAAGAGGGGTTGCAAAAGCCACCTGTAAGCTAAAATGTCTGATTCAAGCGTAACTGGGAGATCCAGATTTGGGTTTTGTAAAACTTGCTGTAAGATATGCTTGTGTAGTATAGCTATGCTAATAGTGATGTGGATAGGATTAACCGTCTTTATACCTTTTATGATAAGTAAAAATCCTAACCTGTCCCCTACTGAACCTGAAATATTAGACACAGACGTTGCACAGACTGCAGAAACACCACGAAGCTTAGAACGACATGACAATCCAGTTAGGCAAAGACACACACGACAGAATTTAGAAGCCTCAGATGAGGGTGAACTGCACTTTCACAAGATGAGAAACCGGACGCATTTAAATGTTTTTGCTAACTTGTTAGTGCATTATGTAGAAGCTATGGAAATAGAAGACTGTTATGTCTGCATGAAGCTACCCACATCTGTAGCTGAAGGTGTGACATATCACCACTTGCCCCTAACCTACGGAATTTCTTGCAGTATATTAGCTAGCTTGTTTTATAGAAGCACTTTGCAGTACTACTATTCAAATGCTGACGTAGTATTTTCTGAACTTCCTATTAGAGGACATCTAAACCTCGTCCATGTTAAAAGCGAGGTAACCCGTTATATGGGTGAATATTTCCTGACTATAGGTGACATAGACTTAGATGAAGCCCGACAAGAGAATCTGACATGTTCCTTGCAAGAGCAGGAAAAGATGTTTATAAAAATGGCAGACCGAAGGAGGGAAAAGTTTCAGAAAAAGGCAAATAATGAAAAGGATAGAGTCCTTAGGTGGGCCGAGCACATGGATAACACCTCACAAGGCGAAGCTAATCCTGCTTTGTTACTGGATTTTGAACGGAAAGGAAAACTTTGTCTCCATAGAGAAAGGACAGAATATTATAACAATGTATTCATTGGTTCCAGCGAGTGTGAACATAATTATAAGGTAATTGGAGGTTGGGGTTTCAAAAATGGGTCAGAACCTGTGTTTCCCGGAATATATTACATATGTGGGAACAAGGCTTATTTCAAATTGCCGGATCACTGGTATGGAAGCTGCTATTTTGGCATTGTTTTCCTGAAAATATACCATGTGAATAATGCTGCTGGAAGCAATGATGAAGACACTAATGGCTTAGTGCGTAGAAAACGTGAAAGTGTAGGAGAAATCATAGGTGATATTTTTAGTGCACTGATACCTGGAATGGGGGTAGTTCTGAACACACACAGAATTTGCAAATTATCTACAGTAGTGGATCGGTTATCTACTGACACTGCTGCTGGATTCCTGCTGGTCAATACTGAAATGGTTGCGATCAGATCAATGGTTTTGCAGAATCGCCTTGCTCTTGACACCTTATTGGCAAAAGAGGGCGGAGTCTGTAGAATGCTGAAGGCGCAACATTGTTGCACCTACATACCTGATAAAAGTATCGAACTTAAAAGATATGTACGAAATATAACTAATTTGGAAAAAGAGCTCAAACCATTAGAGGTTGACAGTGCCTGGACGAGACTGACTGGAGGTCTCTCCTCAATAGGTAGTTGGTTTTCTAACCTAGGTAGAAATCTTCTGTGGAAAATACTGATGCCAATAATCGGAATAGGTGTGGTTGTTCTGATCATATTCATCTGCTGTAAATGTCAAAAATGCAAGAAAAAGTCCACTATAAATAAGAGAGGGGTGAAAAGAAACATTGATGAATTAGAATTGGAAGAATTGAGGAATGAAATATACAAAAAGGTAAAGAATCACCACTCTCATAGAGAAGCCGAAAGAAAAATCAACAATAAGTTCGTTGAGATAGAAATGAATGATATGGAAGAATGAGAGTTGGCATCTGTTTCCGTTATATAGTGATGATAGTAAATATCATCAAAGAGGGGATTGATGGAGCAAGGATTCGCACGTAAAGCGACTTGCTCTCACTCATGAACCTCGTTCAAATTATAATCATATTAATCCAACTGTCCGTCTTACAATTAGCATTTTTCCCAACACACGGGTGTCCCCAAGAGGCTTGCCTGTGTGTCTTCTCATCCTCACAATGCTTGCACTAAAGAAATGGCCGCTTCGCTGAAATTCAGTCTGCGCATGCGTCGGTCATACCCATGTGATGTGACGCACTCGCATTCTGGAGGGAATCTGTTGCTCATGCGCACTGTTGCAAACATGGCCGCTTGTCTCTCACCATGCTCTCTGCTTGCTACCGCTGCTTTCGCCTATCTGTCTTTTCGCACTAAACTTTAATGCTATTGCTGTTATGAAATAAGGGGTATGTTTAAATCTATCACGGTATACAGTGTGATCATTTTTATGTATGATTCTAATTTGTTCTCGCTTACTTTTGATGTACCGCGTCTCTGGGGGCCGGTAATGCATGAGCTCCACCATGATGAAGCTCCTCTGAGAACTGTCATGTGACCTGGGAGAGGCCGCAATGCGCAGAAGCTAAAACAAGCCAGCTGGCTCCTGAAGCCCAATGCGCCTGGGAAGCATCTCCAGGAGACGGGATCTTACCTTGGAGCGAAGCAACACTGTTGCTACCTGCTATGAACTGTATTGTCTTGCTGTATTCCTATGCATGGGAACGTGAACCCAAGGGGCGGGTAGGCAGAAATTATTAATAATGATGGGAACACTGAATTCTAGGAGGCGACAATGACCAAGTCACCTCTCCTGACCAATCATAATGTGCGAAACTGTCACTTGCAACATTGGTGGGTGGTCTAAGGGTCCCCAAACAGTATAATTGCCCTAGTGTAGCTTAGGAAAATTGTCCGACTTGTCCGAGTAGCAGACCTGTCACTGACCCTACGAACTCTATAGGTGCTCAATCTAGAGTGCTGCGGAGCACTCTGTCCATACTTTCCACAAACTCCTAGGGGTGGAAATAGTCTTAAGTGCTGGCGAAGCACTTTTGCTGGGAAATTCGAAAACCCAATCGGGGTTACTGGCGGATTACTTGCAGAGAGGGGTAACGCAGGCGTTGCTTCCGAAGCTGTGGGTGTTGGTCGTACCTTGGTGAGCCCAGTCCTGACCCAAAATCCTGAGGGGTATCCTGTCCTGACTGCCCGTGAGCTGTACCTGCTCGCATTCTGGCATTCCTTTTCTGAGGGTCCTTGTCCCCGTCCTTCCAAACTGACCCGTGGCCAGGGTTAGTCCTCATTCCTAATTAGGTAAATATTGCCTCGTGGGTTTGCGTCTTTTTCTCACTTACTCTCCTTTCCTGAATAAAGCGTTCTTGCCTGTGATATTGCCCTATCACTTGAAATGCAAATTATATGCAAGTGTTTATTAGAATTGTTCCACTTCTCTCCCCACCTTTAGGAGATTGTCAAAACTGTCATATTTTATTAGTGTGTTCCCGTTTTTCCCTTTCCCTTAGCATGGTTGCAGTGAACTTAGTAAGAACAGCATAAGTAGCTTAGTCTAAATATACCTTTTAGGTCCCTCGTGTTTAGTTTGAGCTTGGGTTCAATAGCGTGTTCCCCAAATACTCATATCCCATAGTTCTCCCGTATACCCAAATGGTCCTTGCTTTAATCCATAGCTATATTTTGGTTGTGATCCTAATGTTCGATGTGTTATTCTGTATCTTGATTATTTTGGCATATTCACTTTGAAATCTTCAGATAAACTTTCAAACCCATCAGGTGTCTGTGGTTATTTTACAGATTATAGTGTGGAAAAATGTATTGTGGTTTATAAAATATATTCTTTCCTAGGAAATCTGTCACCTATTCCCTGATAGCTCCTGATCCACCTGGAGTAGTGTGCGTGTGGTAAGTCATGTACATGAGTAGTAAGTGGTGTAAGAGTCACCCCCCGAATTACTCATAGTGGCGTGCTAGAAATCACCCGGTCCAAGCAAAACTCAGTCTTGGTCTCTCGCGTCAGGGCCCAGTGCGCGGAGAAAATTGGTGAACTTGTGACCCGGGTGACCTGCGTGCTCTATCATCACCACCTACTGCCCTGCGACCTACGACGTCCAAAAATTGATAAGGAAGAATTGCCAGATTGTTACGTCAGGCAAATTCAACTGGCCTAAGCCAAGATTCGCCAACAGAAGAACCAAGAACATCAAAGATGTCCTCGTACACACTAGGCCAAAAAAGAAACCAGTGAAGTCAATAACCAGAGATATCACTATGGCACCAATTACAGGCCATTACCCATGTGGCACGTGTGGAGTTTGTAAGTTCACCAACACCACGAAGACCCTACAATTGACAGACTCCTTGGTGTGGACCCAGAGACAAAATACAAATTGTAACTCTACACATGTAATTTACTTAGTGACCTGCCCCTGCCAACGACAATACGTAGGCATGACTTGTCGCAAAATTAAACTCCGCATTGGAGAGCACAGGAGCAATGTAAGACTCAAGAAAAACACCACCAAACTGTGTACTCACTTCGTGGAAGCAGGACATTCATGTGTCGACTTGAGATGGACGGTTCTTGAAATGCTACAAGACAAAAACAACAATGCTGAGCAGGTCCTATTTGAAAAAGAACAAAGGTGGGTGGATCGTCTCAGAACAGACATAGTGGGGATGAACGATAACATCCCGTGGCACCAATTCTACAGAGTCGAGCGTGCACTAACTATGAGTCCCACCTTTTGTGATAACCAATTTTAACTGCAACTCATACTATTTTTTGACGGAATTGCCCTCTGTACATACACTTCGAACGTTGTGGACATTTTTTCATTTGATAACCTACCAATAACATTACTCTCCAATGATTGGATAACACCCGTTCTTGTATCGAGAGGCAACCATCTTACATGGAGTTTCTTTACCCGCAAGTAGTCATTTCTTGATGTCGAAGCCCATTTTAAAAGAAGAAAAAAAGGAGACACGCCCATAGCCAGGGGCAGAGTCAGCACAGGGGACACAGCGCCGAACCTTGTGGGTTAGAATGGCAGCAGGACCTGATCTCTACTATTGGTAAGAGACATAACTGTTTTACTAATACAGCGGGCTCGTTTGTACCACAACAGCAAAAACCACAAGCGACTCTCCGACCCCTGTTGAAGCTACTATTGAGCTCAATACAGGTAATTATATCGCACCTTTTTGTAGTTATCTGTAGTGTTATGTATATAGTTCACTAGACTAAGGGTTCTAAATTCCGTTTACAATGAGTTCTACAAACACGGACCTCCCACGATAGCAGGTCGTTTATAAAAATAATACTGCACACGTTGCATTCAAGAATGTACTTCCTGTATTAGACATTGTTTTTAATCCTTTCCTTTCTCTATACGGTATAAATGCCACTAGCATGGCGAACGCTCCTGATGAGGAGTTTTTGTGCTCCACATGTAATTTTGACATGTCTGCTTGCTCACCTCACGTCTGCAGCCACATATATAATGGACATTGTTGGCTTTTGTTTCCACAGCCAGGAAATCTAAATATAAGTTGACCAGACTTATCACCCAAAAAACTACACAAGTGGTGTGAGTTAATACTTTTCTTCTCTTTTTTTCGTTTGTGTTTCTGTCCTGACGAAAGCTCCGTAGACCTGGCTGGGCCGAGAGAGCTGAAACATGTTGACATATTTTCCAAGACATGCGGTAATCCAGTAACACGATTACCATCATATCGCAATTTCTTTTATCAATAGTGCCTACCCATCCCTTTTTTCAAATAAATAAATTCTTAGGTGAGACACAATTTAATTCCCTTTTTTATCCTTTTCCATTATCTCTGGACACTTCTACCTGTACCGGAGGTAGCCTCGGGTGAGGCAGGCATCCAGCACGTTAATCGGCTACCCTATGAATACGCCATGACTCCTGAGGGGGCGGATAAAAGATAGACCGCAACGATAAAACCAGGATGTCTATGAGGGTTTTCGAATACAAACCAAAGGTTTTGTAGATACCAGTGTCCATTCTATTTTTGATTATTGCGCATCTGCCATGTTAAACAATGTGACTATTAACGCAACACATAAAGAAGCGAAGAACTAACTTTTTAACAAACAACGTAAAACGCTGTAGTCTACTGTTTAGTAGTTGGAAATTTGTAATAACTGTACACATAGGTACTGTACAGCCAAAATCCAAAGCTATGACATTTGTAGACACTGCACAGAACACATGACACCACTATTACGGCTGCTCACAGTGAGCAGTCACTGCAGTGGGCACTGCCCAGTTATTTACACAAAGAGAATAAAACAATGTAGTGACATTACTACAAACTGTACAGATTCACCACACTGTGTAGTACTGAAGTGAGGGAGCACAACATGAAGGGTTGTGCCAAAAGGTAATAATATTTAAGCTATGCACAGATGGCGAAAGGGGTGCACAGATGACACGAGCAGTTAACAAACAATACCAACCAGCAACAGGCAGGAGGTGGTGGTGGGTTGACGGCATGGAAGCAGTGGAAAAATAAAGATGAAGCACGGAGGCCGTCATGCTGACTGTAAAGTGTATTAGGAAGGGAAATGCATACACGAGCCTGAAGAGCTGTTCTGATTTTTAGGTCTCGCCTGAGCCAGCGCATGCGTTGGTCTGGCGAGACAGTTAGTGAGTGGGCGTTAGAAATCCGACCACAAACTTTTGCAAGTGGCCTAAAGCTTGCTGCTATGCTCGCGGCCCCATGCACAGCCGCCATCTGCGTTTCCTATCTCTTCCTCAGTAAGCGAATTACTCAAGCGCATCGCTCGTGGACTTCCAGCCTCAAGGCTCAAGCCCACCCAGCTGCAAGAGTTGTCTCCTGTGTGTGCGCGTGTGCACTCCCCGACCCCTCCCACTTGTTTTGCAATGAACTTTATTCATGCCCGTTTAATCATTTTGACACTTTTACTCCGTTCCATTAAGACATGGGAGTTCTCTGGTAACCGCTCCCACCTAACGCTTCATTAAGCTTCGTCACACGCCGAGTTCACAATTAGCGAGGAAATGAGACACAACTATCTTGGTAGGCACTGAAACACTTTTATCTTCACTTGAGCCACATGTATACTACGCTACAGCATGAATGCATGCCTGTGTTAAACTGCTAATAACAAATTAAGTACATCCACGCTCAGGTGTTTTCTTTTGGTGTTTTGCTTCTTTTGTAGCCTTCTCCTGTGGTTGGTTTGCGCCATGCGGTGCCTAATTCTTTATCCACATGCTCAGTTTTGTTGCTTTGGTCCAGTCGTGGTTTGTGGGCGCACTGCTCCTTCCCGTGCCTGTTATTCTCCTAGGATGTCCAAATTATACGCCATTGCTTTTACGCCCATCTGCAAGAGTTGTCTCCTGTGTGTGCGCGTGTACACTCCCTCCACCCCTCCCACTTGTTTTGCTATGAACTTTATTCATGCCAGTAAAACCACTTTGAAACCTTTACTCGGTTCCTTTAAGAAGTGGGAGTTCTCTGGTAACGGCTCCCACCTAATGCTTCATTAAGCTTCGTTATATGCCGAGTTCACATCCAGCGAGGAAATGACACGACTATCTTGGTATGCACTGAAACACTTTTTATCTTCACTTGAGCCGCATGCATACTATGCTACAGCATGAATGCATGCCTGTGTTCAACTGCTTATAACACATTCAGTACATCCACGCTCAGGTGTTTTCTTTCGGTATTTTGCTTCTTTCGTAGCCTTCTCCTGTGGTTGGTGTGCGCCATGCGGTCCCTAATTCTTTATTCATGTGCTCAGTTTCGTTGCTTTGCATCCAGTCGTGGATCATGGGTGTACTGCTCCTTCCCATGCCTGTTATTTCCTAGCATGTCCAACTCATACGCCATTGCTTATCTTGTAGCCATGCGTTTGTCGTACCCCTCTCCATGTGTTTTGCTTTGTTTATCTTGCAGTCTGGGGTAAGTGCCCCCCGCATTACTTTCCTCGTCACCTTGTCTCGTCATTGTCCTGCTCTTATCACAGTACATTTCTTTATTTGTACTCCTGGTCTGATCTTATCCCAGTACGTTGCTTTATTTGTCTTTCTGTCCAGTGTTTGTCCTGTCTTTATCTCAGAGAACTGTTGTTCTTGTAGTCCTATCCATTGTCTGTCCTGCTCAAAATTCCCTGAATTGGTTTTCATGTGTTTTTGAGACCTCTTGCTGTCCTGCCCTTAATCTCGATGTATTGCTTTATTTTTGTCATTCCCAGTCATTGTCATGTACTCCTGTTTGTCCTCTTTCTGCTTTAGTGCATTGCTTGTCTGTCATCTTGGTGTGTGCCTGCCATGATCCCGTCCCAGTGAAGCACCATGTTTCTCTCCCAGTGAAGCACTGTTTCGCTCCGAGTGAAGCTATGGTTTTATCTTCTGCACGAGGAGGAAACACATGGGAGCCCCTTACCAACCTGCAAACAGCCACACTTCTCTACTGCACAGCTTAGAAACATTGGTAAAGTCAATAGCTCTACCTAAACACTTATAAGGCCCCCAAATGCATAGCCAATAGGCTTCGCCTTTAGGACATTGTAAGTGTTTAGTTATCCAGCACAATATCCTTGATTAAACAACATCCAGTGTTGCATGGCTAAACACTTAAAGGTCCCAAAAGTGAGACCTATTGGGTATGCCAATGCTTGTTAACAAAGTCCCCGAGCAGAAAATAAATAGAAACAAGTGTATGAGGACAAGTCCTGAGGGCAATCCATGGGAGTCAACTACTGAGAGAAAAGGTGGACAGCAGGAACCATTATCCAATTAGTAGCAACGTTTTTTAAAGGGCATTGACAAAATCCAATCAGAAGCTGGAGGTGGGTTGTAAGCCCCTTGACTGAATACAGTATGTCAGGAGACAGCACATATGCTGCCTAGGCTCGCCCTAAAAAAGAACACACACTGACCTTTCAGACCGGCCCATCAGGCACTGCTTGATTGCTCCATAGGCCAGTCCGACCCTGGTTATGTTTTTCATTACAAATGGCTCATATAGGCCACAGTTGTACCTAGGATATGCAAGGTTTTGGAATGCCTACGAGAAGGGCAGTGAAGGTGTGACTGTTGAGCTAAGACTGAGAACTGACTCCACTGCACTACCTCTTCTCCTACAGATTGCTGGGGCTGTTCCGACTTGTCACTGGTAGGCCCTGACTCAATAGGATCATCAGAGGTACCAAGACATTGTATTCCAATTATGCCACACACCTTGATTTGGAGCCCTATGTAGGTTGCATAGTAGACTAAGGTGAAAGTGTAAGATAATAAATCCCCATTAATGAAACTACAGCTGCTTTCCATCCATTGGTGCTGGTTCCAAAAGGACACTAGACCAGCTTTGATTTGTACATGGATATGTTAGTCCCACTAAACCCTTCGATTAACGGACGAGGGCATCACATAGGTCAAAAGTCCTTTCCATCCAGCTGTGCTTACCTAGTGTCCGCTATGGCAGTGATAGTTATTCATAAAGTGGTCTCAGGAATTGTGCGCCATCTTGAGCAGCAGAGAGAATAGAGAGAAATACTCTCAATTTCCAAGGACTAATACATGCTTCTCATAGATATCTACATTCCAAAGGGTATTTCAGTGTATAATAAATACAAATTTCCATATCCCACTTTGATCTGTTCTTATGAGTGTGTTTGTTGCTTTATTTGTGAACGTGGATTTCTGCATTTCTATTGTCTCAATTACTGTGACGAAGCATTTGATGGATGGGCAGTCAACACTGCCTCTACAAATTAAGTAGCTTCAATTGTCCATAAATGACTAGATTTACAGATTAGCAAAGTGTGTTTATGAATTGTGCATCAGCTTCTCAAAACAACGTCTACTTTTGTAACGTACGCCACAGCTGCAGACAGTTTTTGCAAAATTTTAAACTGGTTTGATACACTCACACTTTTTGGCCCTTGTTGGAAAACGTGCTCCCAGAACTGGCAATGGAAGGTTTTGGACGAGAACCATTTAATAAACACAGCCTTGCGTCTTCCTTCAGCAATTAATTTTGAAAAGGATGTAAATGCCACATGCTAGCATTGCAAGATATTTAACAGTTCTGGCTGTTCATTGGTGGAGGTCACATTCTAGTTTTTTTCGACTTGTGAATAAATGGAAAATGTTAGGACATTCTGCGTCAGCCTGTTTTATCCTAATGCAAACATTGATGTGAGCGGGTGGAAGCTGCTTACAGAGCATCAACATGCCGAGTTGTCTTTGCTCATGAATCTTTTAAGGTCTGCTGCTCAAAGTGATGTAAACAAAGGAGTTAGCTAAGATCATGGGGCCTCATTCACGAGGAAATGGCGTAGGGTGGCACCGCAAGTCTTCTGATTCACTGCCCTACGTCAATGTGAAAGGGTAGGAATATATGAACTATGGTGCATTCCTGTCCTTTCCCCCTGCGCTGGCGCACAATTTGCTGCCTGGCGCCAACGTAGGCACCCTTGCACAATGGTACAAGAGTGCCTCCATTGCAGGCAGGATTGTTTTTGTGCAGGAAGGAGCCCCTTCCTGCACAAAAACAATCCTGGGAGGGGTTTTCTTCATTCTATGTGTGCTGCAGAATACAGAGGAGAAACGAGGAGAAATAAAAACAGCTCTTCTCATTATGCCTGCTCTGGGGAGGCGTAAGGTTTTGGCACTACCCCCGATTTACGTGATTTTGTAAATCTGGGGCAACATCAAAATCCATGGGTGTTGCTTGGAAATACCCATGGGCCTCATTTATGAAAAGTGACGCATAGCTGCGTGCAAACAGTGATGCGTCACTTTTCATTGCGTCCTCCTTGCTACACCAATGATGCGCCATATTTACAGTATGATGCATCATTGCGCAAAGAGTTACAGATACGTCAGTATTTCTGACGTTTCTGTATGGCGCAAAAGTGACGCATTGCTGGAGTGTGTCACAAAAGTGACGCAGCTCCAGCAATGTGTCCTTTCACATGGGGCAAGCCCCATGTGAAAGGGCCTGCGTCAGTCTTACGCCTGCTGTGAGGCAGGCGTAAGAAATTGACGCATTTGCATCCTAGAAGTGGCGCAGTGAAATCTTATAGATTTCACAGCGTCACTTCTATGAACTTTTCTTGCGTCAGAACACCCCCTGCATACTTTATACCTGGCGCAGGTATAATGTAGCGCAGGGGTTTACAAAGTGACACATCTACCTAGATGCCACACTTTGTAAACATGGTGCAACAAGGCACATTTTTTTACGTTGCTGGTGCGTCACAAAAAGTGACGCACCGGCGGCGTAAAAGTGACGCACGGCCTCATAAATGAGGCCCCATGGATTTTGCCTTGCCTTACACCATGGAGTAAGGCAAGGCAGTGCAAACTGACCCGTCGGCAGAACCCCTGATGCAGCTGTTCACCTTCAGCGCTCTCGGAATTATAATTTTACTTAGGTGGTGTCACGTGGGAGTATATTTTAATATAACAGCACTTGCAGGGGCGTTCCTTCCTTAGCACCTACGGACTCGCCTACGTGGCGAAGCACCCTTGTAATCCTTGTGAGTGTACCGACTCCAATTTTGGCGCCATTCCCCATATGTCGTTGCTGCCAAGGATACTTTGTAACGGTTAGAAAGGAGATTCGTCACAGCCAAAATTACAACCCCAAAAGTTGCTGCAACGTGTAGCCGCTTCCAACCACAGTTGCCACTTTTTATAAGTGTTTCTAACGTTTTCAATTGGCAGCACGAACTATAACTACGTACCCCCCACCTTACAAACGGGATATAATTTTGTGGAACCTATGAACTCTAATTTTAGGGAATTACTGATCTTGTTCCCAATTCTTGGATAAATAAGGAAGAGACTCGATATATGTCCCCTTATATTACTGCACAAATAGAGCTTGTTGATGGTTAATGTCCTGATGAAGACATATTGTATATGTCGAAACGCGTTGACTGGAGACCATTTAACCTTTCTTTTATCCATTTTGTGAATACATATGTATCAATTTTTTATCAATTGTGATTAATGTGTTGAATTTTTATCCCCTTTTTATCAAATTAAAATATAAATAATTTTCCTAACTGAACTAGTTTGTTTGTTTAATCTGTTGTGTACTTTCCTTAGTTTATGCCTGGGATTGTTATTTCACATATTGGTGCCTTGCCTTACTCCATCTCTATGAGGTCATGCAAAGCCACGCAGGGCGGCATTGCGTCGCCTCAAAGATATGATTGAGAGGCTTGCGCCACAGTAGTGTCTCTAAAAGTTGTAAGTAAGCCCCCCAATATTTACGTCGAGGATGTAGGTCGCTGTAGCGCTGTAACCCGCAAGGATGATGTGGAAGACACACACAAGGATGGGAGCAATTGGGGGTGCTGGAATGAGTAACTGTTGGGAAACCAAGATAAGTGGACAGGCAATGTGGCTTTTGTGGAGTCAGTGGTTCGCGTACACAAAAAAACTGGTACACACTGAATTTGAAATCTAACTGTAACCTCCCACTAGATGCACACGTCATCAGGGCTGAACCAACTGGCCGACTGAATTGCGTGTAGAGGCCTGACATGTCACTAATGACTATTGTGCATGCACAATGTTACATTCCTCCCCAAGAAACATAAAACAACAAAATCCGCATACCCCAACTTTCAGACCCCACATCCTGCCACTCTTAGAAACAAGAACGATTACCAAAGTCACTGCACAAAGTCTCGATATCTCTAGATGGAGTAGGCTCCCCTCTGAATTTGCAACAAGGATGTTGTCCCTCCATCACAAAAGCACAGGGGCTTTACCAGCCTGCAGAGGCAACTCAGCATCCAGAGGGTTTGCTTCCTGAGAGGCAGGTCCTTCTGCAAGCCGCACCACGGGCACTCATGGTCTGTCCCCCAAGTATTCCCTGACTTACAGTGGTAGGGACCTCTTCAACGTGTTCCTAGTCTGCTGACATTGAACAGCCACTACAAGAGTCCCACAACCGCTTGAAAATCGAGATACTCTAGGTGATGGCTTCACGCCACCTGCGGGCAGTCACCATGGTACATTCTACTCAAGTTACCCTTCAGAGAGGCAGCTTAATCGGTAATCGGAACATGCCACCAGGATGGCAATCCTTAGTCAAAACAAGGTCTTACACTTGCAGCTCACTTACTTTTGCTCCACGACCCCGGCTTACTGTGTCATTCCGTTGGTTTTTCGTTGAAATGTGTGCTCATCGTTTACCAGATCTGGAGCCCACCCAGGGTGATGCAGTATAGGATCAGGCACCACCTGGCCTATGCAGACTTGGCTTGGGGCATGGAGCATAGTCATAAGAGAGCATGTTGATACTCTCAAAGGAAAGAGTGTATGTCCCAGTCACAAGGTTCTGACCACTCGGGTCCACATGAAGAGTTTAAATTTGCCATTGAACTGGGGCAACTGGGGATTAATTTTCCAATGCCTAATGCTGAGAGACGGAAAGTAATCCATTGTCTGCTATCCATGCAACAGTGGTCCGTTGTTGGTCCTGATCTCTTACACCAAGCCGTGGATAGCCATTATCTTTTTGAGTTTGGGAATCACTTCACATGCAGACGTGCAGCACAGAAGCTCAACTTTCAGACACTTGGAGTAGTCATTAAATGCAACTAACATGTACCAACCATCTATCAAACTCTTAAATTCGGTACTGACTCTCGCCTTTAGGGATTTTGCAATGTCTACTCCAATAACAGTCTCCAGCGGATAATGGCTCCTGGTGGCTCGACACATTTCACCTGCACTAACTCACCACTCCATCATTTCAACAAGCTGGAGGAACCAGACTGTGTTCCTTCTTTTGCTTTTCATTTGAACCATTACTTGATGCCCTCCTTGGGCAAGGTGACGGACCCGCATGGCTAGAATTCAAAGTATCACCAATCTATGTCCTCCTAGGTGGCAGCCTTCTTCCAATGGTGCTATCTCCTGCTACACGAGCCTCTGTTGCATCTGTTGGGCTTCCAGGGTTCTTCTAAATGCATGTGTTTACAGAGTGCTTCAGTTTCAGGACCACCTCCAGTTTAAACTGAAGACAGTCATCTGATTCACATTCGCGTTCGTGATTTCTTCTAGCGACATCTTCTGGGGCCTGGGCTGCTCTATTACTAACCGTACATATCTGTCTAATGGGCCTCTATTTGCTCTTCCCCAGTGAATGACCAGGTATGTCAAGATAAATAGTCTGCTGGGTTCTGAGAACACAACTTTTATTCCACCGAGAACGAGTACTCTTGCTTTTTGATTTGTGGTTGATGGCTTGAAGACAGACCCTCTAAACAGAGGGATAAGTGGCTGGTTGTCAAAGTGGATAACAAAAGGGTAAACATACACAGATATAAGTGAAAAGGATGTCACTCCAGTGAATGGAAATGATCTCTTGTTCTATTTGTGAGTATTGTTGTTAGGTGGGAACACTACTGGTATTCGCTACATGAACCCCAACCCCACCAGACTGCATTTGCAAGAGCACTGCTCTGATTCCAGTTGGACTGGCATCAATCGCCAGCTCACAAACCTTTTGCATGATACAAATAAACTACTATTGTCTCAGATGACGGGGTATTCTTTGTGTTTTGAAATTATGTCCAATGTTCTTTTTCCGACACCCAGCCGGCTGACAATTTCATGAGCTCTCATAGAGGAGCAATAAGAGCTGTCAGATTTTTGATTAAACTTCCGCAGTAGTTGACTATGCCCAGGAAACGTCCCAAAGCTGTCACAGATGATGGGGAAGCTGATTTTATGTCCTGTACATTGGCAGGATCAGGTGCCACCCCATCAATGGAGAAGTTAATTTGGGGTTGCAAGAAATTACACTTCTCCATATGAAGAGTAAGTCACTGGAGCACTTTTCTAAGATGAGTATTGTCCTCATCTAGTGTTGGGGCATGAACCAAACTGTCACCACTCATTTGTTTTACTCCCATCAACCCAGATGGGACCTCACATATGGTGTTCTGGAAGACCTCTGCTGCACTTGATATTACAAAGTTCAGTCTTTTGTATTGTTGGAGGCCGAGGTGAGTGGGAAAGATGAACATTTACCAGCTCCCCATGTTTATCAGAATTTGGGGGTACCCTGTCTGGAGGTTTGCTTTTGAGAACAGCATGCCCCTGTTATCTCCTTCACCAGGTCATCCACTGTTAGGTATTAAGTCTCTCCTCTAGATTGCTCATTTTGAGAGGCGCATGTCCATGCAAAGTCTCACCTACTTAGGTTGTTTTGGTTTGTGGTGACACCCAGGCAGTGGGCCCCTCCACTAACTCAATGATGTTGGCCTCCCTCAATTTCCGAATTTCTTCTCGCACCTTTAGGCATAGATAAAGCCTCATTCCATGGCATGCATGCTAAGCACAAACTGGACTAGTTGCAGTTTTTCAACAGTTTTTCAGCTTGGCAATATGCCAACTACTACTTTGTCACACATTTTATGTCAGAGGTGGTCATGCCATTATGGGTATTGTCTGCAACAAACATGCCTGCCAGAGGTAGTGAGTTTGGGTGCCCATAGTTATACACTTGCACATTAGTGAGCTGGAGAAGCGATCAGCTATGATAGCATACATTTCTTGGGCCATGATGTCGATGGAGGCCCAGGTGTCAATAAAAGCAGTCATTGGCCAAGCCTTTGTCAGTATTTGGCATGCTTAATGGCATGTGTCATGCACATGGTGCGATCGTCCTGGTCATTGTCCATGTTATCTTCGGGTTGTTCTTCAGTGAAAGGTGCAATGGCAATTACTGCCTTCTTTTGAGGAATACATTTGTTCCTGGATGAGCTGCATACTTTTGTGAAGTGGCTCATTTTTCCCATGGTGAGCACTTCTTGCCACTGGTGGGGCAATCTCCTGCAAGCTGAACCGGTCCCATGCAGTGCACGTAGGACAGTCTCTGTTTCTGGCACCCTTCTCCTTTCAGTGATGTGAGAGCTCTGGTGATCTTGTTCACAGGTTTACTCTTTACAGGCTTGTGTAATGCAGCTTTCATGTGTGAGGCCTTAGCTTATGAGAGTTCTTTCGAGAGCGTTTGAGAGAGGGGATGTTCTGCAATGATTCGTCTGGCTCGTAAAATATGTTTTCCTCAATTTGGCCAAGTTACAGCCCTGTATGAACTGTGCTCTGATTTCATCTATTTCATCCTGAATGGTGCACATGCTGGCCAGCTCCTTCAGCTGACATAGAAGACATCTGACGGGCTTATTTATAAGCCGTTTGCGCCGCCATTGTCTCACTTGTTGTGATGCTGCAGCAGCGTAAAAAATGCACCACATTACACCATATTTACAAAGTGACACATCTAAGTAGATGGTGAGTACAACTGGAGTGCCCACCAGTGTATAACCTGTGATGAAAAGGGACCTATCTTATTCCACATCACAGTGTGAGTGTCTGCTGAGTCTTTTATTTGCTTCCCTCCGGGTAGCTGTGCTAATTTTGCTTTTATGTTGCTTATGCTAGAAAAAACCCAATTGAGCCTCTGAATAATTTTCTTTTTCCTGGTTAGTCCCATTCACAGTACCCCCCCGCAGGCCTGGCACCATTCCGTGGTGGAGACCGGTCTGCTTCTCTCCTGCCTCTTTGCTATTGCGGGGTATGAACTGCAGCCTTGAAGACATCTGATCAAGGCGTTTCTTCTGCATTTGTTGCTCTAAGTTGGTAGGGTATGCCAAGACCTGGGTCCCGTGCTCACTGCGCCACTGGATTCAAGCTTGCCTGGCTGATGAGGGGTGATGCCCCGAAACTGGTCCAGGATGCTTGTTTCCGGTCCAGGGAGGACATGGCTTGGCAGTTCGGGCTGGACTGTTCCCCTGAGGAACAGGGTCAATACTGATTTGGATATGGTTGCGTTATTTTGTAATATAAGGGGGGATGTTTATTATATCTGGCTTTACTTGTACCTTGACATATCTAACGGAATGTATGCATGCATACTGTGTTGCGCACATCTGACTTGACAGTGACAAACGCATTCAGTATTCCAGAGCCAACAGACACTGTAATCGTGTCACTGGCACCTTTGGCAATGTTGTACAACTGAGCAATTTGGCAATAAATCTTATACATTTTAAGTCATAGTGTTACGATTATTCAACGTTTCTCTGTAGACAGAAGTCAGGTCATATAGTTTACGGGATGTAAATTTATTGAAGTTGATATTTCTTAGTTACAGGTTAAGTATAAATAGCCCCACCAGTAGCAGCATTCTCACGGCTCAGCCCACTCTCTCCAACTGACATTCGTACCAACCAGGCACTCATCAACATTCCATTACATCACACACCGGCTGAGCAGCAGGGAACTGGTAAACTGTGGGTAAGATGCATTGCAACAACACAGGTTACAACACATCTCGTCCCCTTAGAAAAACAATTCAAAAAGCAAACGGATGTAAGATGGAAATAAACAAGCAATCAGTCCTATAAATATTAAATTTCATAAATCATCAATGCAGGTAATACAATATGAAGAAATGCCGGACCAGGTAAATACACCGCAGGACCAAGGAACTACTAATGTCCTCTACTGCACACAGTTAATCCTTTACCTCTTAGGAACGATACTTACACAATTAGATGTGAACACACAATGCCCTCTTTATACTGCATAACACATGCAAACTCAATGCAACATTAGGGTGCATCACACATGCCCCTAAAACTTCTTCTTAACCCCTTAGGAGGAACACTTGCAACATTATTGAGCAACATACATCACTCACCTTATACTGCATAACACATGCAGTCTTAACATTAGGGTGGGACACTATGCCCCAACAACTTCTACTTAACCCCTTAGGAAGTATCACCTCAAATAAACAAGCAATCAGTCCTATAAATATTCAATCTTATAAATTATCAACATAGGTAAATACAATTTGAACGCATGAAGGGCCAAATAAATGCACTTTATAGAACCAGGGAACTACTAATGTCCTCTACTGCCCACAGTTAATCCTTTACCTCTTAGGAATGATACTTACAACATTAGGTTGCAACACACAACACCCTCTATTTACTGCTAACACATGCAAACTCAATGCAACATTAGGGGGGCGCAACACACATTTCCCTACAACTTCTGCATAGCACATGCAGTCTCAATGCAACATAGGGTGCAACACACACGCCCCTACAACTTCTGCATAACACAGACAGGCTCATTGCAACATAGGGTACAATACACATGCCCGTTCAACTTCTTCTTAACCCCTTAGAAAGGACACTTGCAACGTTATTGTGCAACAAACATCACCCACCTTATACTGCATGACACATGCGGTCGCACATGACCCTACAACTTCTCCTTAACCCCTTAGGAAGTATCATCTCAAATATAGACCGTACTACACTCACCCTATACTGCATAGCTCTGCAGGCTACGGTTAACCTCATTACTACCTACAACCACAAGACCAGGGGTATATACTCAAATCACCCCCTTCTGCCGACAACACTAGGACCCAGGGTCGGACTGGCCATAGCGGGCACCGGGAGTTTCCCCGGTAGGCCGTTAAGGTGGGGATGGTTTTGGGTCCCTGGGGGGCCTTTTTTGATACTGGGGGTCAGCAATATCTGCCCCCTGTAACAAAATCGTCCGAAACCGGTCCTCGCAAACTGCTCGGCTGCACTCACCCTCACCACAGGGGGGGCCAGCTGAGCAGTTTGCCAGGGCCAGTTTCCCAGTACGGCCCTGCTAGGACCAGAGGTATGTACTGAAAAACACAGCCTAGCCACTTCATAACCCTTCTGCATGCAACAACAAGACCAGGGTGCACCCTACCTCAGGGTTCTACTGCACCCTACTTCAAGAGCAAAAACACACAATTCAACACTTGCATACCACATTTAGGGAAACAAACAGATATATTTGAGCAACAGGCCTTTAGCACAGTATTTTACAAAATCTCACAGTATGAAATGACAATCTATCTCACCATTCAGCAAAGCATTAAAACCCAACATGCATGTAAAATACACTTGACATAGATCTCTACCCCGTTGAGTGACTTCTCACTCGAACACCTTGCAAACACAAAGTCTTTGCTCTGGTGAGCCTTGCCTCAGATTACCTCAATTTTAACTGCCAGTGAGATCATGCCCTCACAATACATCATGTGAGCTAGGAGCACATCACTTTTGTATCCAATTTAGATGACCTCCATTTACTTTTTAAAAAATATGTCCAAATGTCTCAGTCTGACGCACATCACACAATGATGTATATCCTGATTACCATGCTGCTATGATTCCTGGTGTTGCTCCCAGCTGCCGTACAGAACCACACAGGTCTCGTTCTAACCTACAGCTGTGAGGTCACAAAGTCAGCCTCACACTCGTACTTCCATAGTGTCTGGAATCCAAGGAATGAGTGCACAGTGGCCTCACAGGTCTCCCCAACGCCGCACTTTAGACGCACCTTAATTGAGTAATAATGTGCTGAGGTTGCTTTGGCCATGCTGAGGCTGCGCCATTTTCTATGACTCACAATTTTCCATGATGTCATCTTTGGAATATGAATGAGGGTGTCATATCGAGCTGTTCCCAGGCAGGACTGCGGTGTGGGGTCTCATTCTCTCAAGGAATAAACGTAATCTTTTGATGGACAATCAGTGACTGGACTTCGTCATTGTTACATTTTCTGATGACGAAGATGGGATTCAAACCCACTCGCGCAATAACCACTCCAGGCATCAGTTAGCGTAAAAGGCCATTTTATTAGGACAGGCATGACAGCCAAAATTAACATAACTTCATTAACAATTAACAATCCCCCCAAACATCCTGCCTCTCAACCATCATCCACTCACGAACTCCAATAGCCACTCCCAATTCACACCACGCCTCTTCACGTATACCATTCATTTCCCCTTTTCACTTCCAAACTCCTCCATCATCTCCATCCATCGCACTCCCGTCTACAACACCCCCATCCTGCACCTGTAACCCCCTCCCCGGAAGGGTGATTCTGCCCGTCAAGGATGCCCCACCACTCCCAGGTCCCGCAAACACTCCCCGTGCCATCCTGTCCTAAACTGGCTTGCCTCACAACATTGTTGAACCAAAAATGCCCCCATCTCCACTCCTTTTAACCTTGTAGGGTGGGTGGGCTGACAAACTAATCTGCACCCTGGGGCACTGGGGACAGGAAGAGGAAGTCCTTCCCCTCCTGTCCCCTTAAGTAACCTCCTAACTCCCCCCATCCCCTAAACCCACCCCTAACCTAACTTCCTCCCACCCGTCCTATCGCGTGAATACCTCGGGGGAAAGACTGGTCTGCTGACCTGCTTCCCCCAGGGCCACCACAACGCCAATCTCAACACCGTCAGCAACTGGAAGGCTGTCAAGCGCCTCATAGAAGTATGCACGAAGATCTCACCCTCCGACCTCTGCACTCGTCCACAGAAACCCCACCACTCACGCACCGGGCACACGCCCGCACAGCCGCTCTCTGCCAACCACACCCATTTACCACGACCAACCTGGTCCGTCTTGGAACGTCCCAACCAAATGCCCAGCCGGGCCCCATCCAAACGCACGTCCTCAAACACCCGCCCCGCGAGCCCCCAACAACTCTGACACCCGAAAAGCCCCAGAGAACATCCACACCATGCATAAACGGAACAACGCCACTTCATCCCTGTCATAACAACAAAACGGCAACTCCCCCAAAATCCCGACCAACAAATCAAACGTAATCGCCTCACGAGGCAACTCCCCCCCCCCCCCCTCCGCCCTCACACGTCCCCAACCTTTCAACATACGACTCAGCAGATCCGTCCTGGCCGGATCAAAACCCATATAGACCATGCTGTAAAAGGAAACACCTGCCAACTTTCCGACAATCGTCTGAGACAAACCTCTGTCCATGCAGTCCAGTACAAAACGCACCACCCCTTGCTTGCATGCATCCTTGGACATCCTCCAAGCACCTTTCCTCCAACCCAAAAAGGCCCCAAATTCAGACCACGCCAACCTGTACGAAAGCCTAGTGGACTCTGCTATAGATCTTTCAACCAGCCCCACCACTCTCATTCCCCCCACGCCCAGGTACCCTCCGGTACCTTGGTCTTGCAAGCCTCCGCTCCCGGAGCCAGCTTCCTGAAGCGCTGCTACTGCGAACGAGATAACGCATCCGCAATTTCATTACTTACGCCAGGCACATGTTGCGCGCGAAAAAGCACATTGAAACGCAAACACAGCAGCATGAAACTTCGCAGCAAGCGCAGCACTCGCAGCACTCGCAGGTCTTTCGCTTTCTGATTGTTTACCAAGTCCACAACCGTCATGTTGTCCACGCGGAACAACACCGACCTGTTCTGAAATTCCGGGCCCCAAACCAACAACGCCACCAACAGCGGGAAGAACTCCAGGAAATCAATGCTCCTGGCCTGGCGCAGCCAGTGAGCCCGCCACTGCTCTGCACACCAACGGCCGTCCCAGAACACCCCAAAACCAGCCGCTCCCGCCGCATCTGAGTAGAGTTGTACCTGCCACACCATCTTGTCCCTCACAAAGTCCAAAGAAACACCATTGACATCCTCCAGAAACACCAGCCAGACCCGCAAGTCAGACCGCACTCCCAGAGTGACCCTGACCCTGTGATGAGGGAGAACCGCCCCCGACATGGCCATGCCGAGGCGTCTACAACATGTCCTTCGGGCCCTAACCAACCTGCAAGCAAAGTTCAACAGTCCCAGCAAACGCTGTACCAACCTCAACTCAATCTTGCGAGCAACAAGCACCTGTTTCAAAACCTCCTGCATCTCTGCCACCTTCTGCAATGGCAACCTCGCCTACCAAGCCACTGAGTCCAGTTCGATCCCTCAATCAATCAATCAATCAAGAAATTTATATAGCGCGCTACTCACCCGGAGGGTCTCAAGGCGCTTAGGGAGGGGGGTCTGCTACTGCTCAAACAGCCAGGTCTTGAGTTGCTTCCTGAAGGCGAGGTGGTCTTGGGTCTGACGGAGGTGGATGGGTAGGGAGTTCCACGTCTTGGCTGCCAGGTAGGAGAAGGATCTTCCTCCCTTGGTCGTCCTGCAGATGCGTGGAACGGCTGCGAGGGCGTGGCTGGTCGACCGAAGCTGGCGGGTGGGAGTGTAGAAGGTCAGGGGGTTGTTGAGGTACCTGGGGCCCAGGTCGCGGAGGGCCTTGTGTGCGTGGGTGAGGAGTCGGAACGTGATTCTCTTGTTGACGGGGAGCCAGTGCAGGTCTCTCAGGTGTCCGGATATGTGGCTGTGGCGAGGGATGTCCAGGATGAGTCGTGCGGAGGCGTTCTGGATGCGTTGGAGTCTCTTCTGTAGTTTGGCTGTGGTACCGGTGTAGAGGGTGTTTCCGTAGTCCAGTCGGCTGGTGACGAGTGCCTGGGTGACCGTCTTCCTGGTTTCGGTGGGGATCCATCGGAAGATCTTCCGGAGCATGCGTAGGATGTTGAAGCACGAGGACGAGACGACGTTGACTTGTCTGGTCATCGAGAGGGAGGAGTCCAGGATGAAGCCCAGGTTGCGTGCGTGGTCTGTTGGTTTGGGTGCGCTGCCCAGGGCAGGGGGCCACCAGGAGTCATCCCAGGCGGAGCAAGATGTTCCCAGGATGAGGACTTCCGTCTTGTCTGAGTTGAGTTTCAAGCGGCTGTTCTTCATCCACTCGGCTACTTCTTTCATCCCTTCGTGTAGGTTGGTTCTGGCGGTGGCTGGGTCGTTGGTGAGGGAGAGGTTCAGCTGCATGTCGTCGGCGTAGGAGATGATGTTGAGGTTGTGTTGGCGTGCGATGGCCGCGAGGGGGCTCATGTAGATGTTGAAGAGGGTGCGGCTGAGTGATGATTCTTGTGGAACGCCGCAGATGACTTCGGTGGCCTCGGATCTGAACGGGGGGAGGCGGACTCTCTGAGTTCTACCGGCGAGGAACGAGATGATCCACTCCAGGGCCCTCTCTTGGATTCGGATGTTGCTGAGGCGCTGCACTAGGGTGCGGTGGCAGACAGTGTCGAACGCAGCGGACAGGTCCAGGAGGATGAGGGCAGCTGTTTCCCCGTTATCGAGCAGGGTACAGATGTCGTCAGTGGCTGCGATGAGGGCGGTCTCGGTGCTGTGGTTGGCTTGGAAGTTGGACTGCGAGGGGTCGAGGGATCCGTTCGTCTCGAAGAAGGCGGCAAGCTGTCGGTTGAAGGTCTTCTCGATGACTTTGGCAGGAAACGGGAGGAGCGAGATGGGGCGGTAGTTCTTGAGGTCGGTGGGGTCTGCTGATGGTTTCTTCAGGAGGGCGCTGAGTTCGGCGTGCTTCCAGCTCTCCGGGAAGGTGGCGGTGTTGAAGGAGCAGTTGATTATGTCCCGGATTTGGGGTGCGATGACGGATTCAGCCTTGTTGAAGACGTGGTGGGGGCAAGGGTCGGTTGGTGATCCAAAGTGGATGGTGTTCATCGTGTGGATGGTGTCTTTGGTGCTGACCGGGGTCCAGGCGCGGAGGGTGGTGGTGGGGGGCGTCGGTTCGTTGATTGGGTGCGTGGTCTGTGCGCCGAAGCTGTTGTGTATGTCTGCGATCTTTTTGTGGAAGAACGAGGCGAGTGAGACGCAGAGTTCTTGTGAGGGGGTGATTTCGTTGGTTCCGGCGCTGGGGTTCGAGAGCTCATTGACGATGTTGAAGAGTTCTTTGCTGTTGTGTGCGTTGTTGTCTAGTCGTTCCTTGAATGCTGTTTTCTTGGTGGCGTGGATTAGCTGGTGGTGTTTGCGGGTGGCGTGCTTGAAGGCCGTCATGTTGTCTGTAGTCGGGTCTTTGCGCCAGGCTTTGCTCGAGGGTGCAGCAGTTCTTCTTGGAGTTCATGAGATCGTCGTTGAACGAGGAGGCCTTCTTGCTGCCGGGTCTGCTGGGATGGTTTTTCAGGGGTACGAGGTCATCAGCGCAGTTGGTGATCCACTGTGTGAGGTTGTAGGCTGCCTGGTTGGGGTCCGTTGAGCTGGCGGAAGGATTCAGGTTCAGGGTTTGGAGAGCCGGTCGGAGGTGATCTTGTTCCAGCTCTTGCGGGGAACCTGTTGCGGGTGGTGGTGAGTCATGGTTCTTCTGAAGCTGAAGTGGACGCAGCTGTGGTCTGTCCAGTGGAGTCCGGTGGTGTGGCTGAGGGAGACGTCTTTCCTGGAAGAGAAGACTGGGTCAAGCGTGTGTCCGGCGTATTGGGTGGGGGTGTTCACCAGTTGCTTGAGTCCGAGGTTGGCGAGGTTGTCCAGCAGGGTGGTGGTATTGCTGTCCTTGTTGTTCTCCAGGTGGAAGTTGAGGTCCCCTAGGAGGATGTAGTCAGCGGATGAGAGGGCGTGTGGGCTAATGAAGTCTGCGATGTCTTCGCTGAATTGTGTGCGGGGTCCCAGGGGTCTGTAGATGAGGGTGCCTCTGAGTGTGGTATTGGGGTCGGTGTGTATCTGGAAGTGGAGATGTTCGGCGGCTGTGAGGGTGTCGTCGGAGTTGGTCGTGATGCGGATGGTGTTCTTGTGGACGATGGCGATGCCTCCTCCTGTCTGGTTGACGCGGTCCCTTCGGGTGATCTTGTATCCGTCCGGGATGGCGATGGCGATGTCGGGCGTTGAGGAGGCTTTCATCCAGGTTTCAGTGAGGAAGGCGACGTCTGGAGAGTTGGTGTCCCTGAGAAGATCCCTAAGAAGGTAATACAGCAACTAGGCCCTTCCGTCTTCTCTGGTGCCAAAGGCACCCCAAACTCTTGCGCCATCTTCTGAAATTGGCCCAAGGCCTTTCCACACTCGCCCGTCTGGCCCAGTCAAACAAACAAGAAGTCATCCAAATAGTGAGACACCAGCCGGTGCCCACTGCGGTCCACAAAAGCCCACTGCAAAAAGGAACTGAAGGTCTCAAAGAGCGCGCAGGAAACCGCACAACCCATTGGCAACACCATGTCGATGAAAATAGCCCCTGCAAACTGCATCCCTAACAGGGAAAAGTCTGCCGGATGAATGGGAAGGAGACAAAAGGTCGACTTGATGTCACACTTGGCCAACGCTGCCTCCACCAAGCCAATGGCATCCTCCACCGACGCATACAAGACCCTAGAGTCCTCCTCCTCCGCAACTTCTCCGCCCAACGCTGCTCCCTTGGTCCCTGATAGCCAGGGAATCCGATCCGAAAACCCTCCACAAACCCCCAATATAGTCTCACCGGAGCCTCTCTATCAGGATACCGGGAGAGCCATGGACACATGGCCTCCACCCTAACTGGAGTATGGGCCCTTCGGCCAAACCTGTCCCCTGCCTCTTGCAAACTTCCACTGCTCTGAGGGTGTAGCCAACGTGAGGCATTGCATAACCACGTGACGTCCGCTGCACTTGGAACACTCATGTTTGAATTTACAGGAAGGTCGGTTGCAGAAACCCTTATTGAAGCCCCAACAGGCCCCAGTGGATCCCGGCTTGTACTGCTGTCCAGCTGCCCCTGTCCACACCGCCTGAGCTTCCTGTCCCCCAGGCAACGCCTGACCCACCCGACCCAGATTGGGCGGGACGCGACTGAAAAGACCGATAGGTGACCGGAAGGCCACTGGCCGGATGCGTAGAAGCTGCCGCCTGCGTCGATGACATCCACTGAACCCAGAGTTCCTGGTCAACGTCCCCCCACGGCTTGTCCAGTTTCACACTAATCCTGGCCCTGAACTCCTCATCATAGCTCAACCAGGCAAAACCACCAAAATGCAACTGCGCCTTCCGAATCACGTCCATATATTTAAATAACGCAATTGCCCTATCCGCATGCTTCTCACAATAGATACTCGCATAAATCAAAATAGCCGACGTCCAATTCTCCATCGTCACCGGCACTCTCGACCGCCTGGTCAGCTCCCATTCATCCTCTTTAGACCCTTCCTTTGCCTGAATCTCTCTGTGTAACAACTTAAAGACATCAACATATTTATGTTTCCACATCTTCGTCTTCGTCTTCTCAGATAAATGAGACCCAAGGGGCATAGCCATTCCCATTTACGGCAGCTTCTTCTGAGCTTTCTCAACCCCATTATCCTTTCCCCCATCATCCTCTGACTTGTCCGTTTGCGCACTGGCCGCCACGACCTGCTTCTTACCATCAATTGGAGCCGTCTCCGCTTCACCTGTTGCCCCTAACTCCCGCACAGACCCGTCCCCTACACCCACCGACCGGCAGGCCTTCTTCCTCCCTCCTTTCGCCCCATCGCCCCAAGCGTCCCACCAAGCGCCCGCACCTGATAGAATTGCAGGGGCGTCCCGTTCAGTCCTCCGTGCGTCCGCCGGTTTTGCTGTCCCTCTGCTGGCCCGACTGGCACCAGCCTGTGCCTCCGGGACAAATCCCGGCTTGTCCATTGCCGCTCTGCCCTTCCCCCAACTCACAGGCTCTCTCACCTCACCTTCCTCCAACTCGTGCTCTTCACCATCATAGTCCAACACCTCATCCTCCAACTCACACACCTCAGTCACCACCCTCTTCGCACCTTTCCCTTTCACTCCAGGCACAAACTCCCACTCCAACATCGCTCATGCCCGCTCCGTCGGTGGAGGGCAGGCCGCCGCAGACCCCCCTGCTGCTTCGTCCTGGCATTTGGAGGCCGTCTTGCGCCCCGCCGGCCCACCCCGGCCTCTGCCAGCTGCACCTGTCGGCCTGTACTCCCCCCGAGCCGTATGCGCCCGGGGAGGCCCCAATGCCACCAGGTCTCTGTGCCGCCAAGGCAGTCCCTGACCCCTCTACCCAGACCCACTCCCCGAACACCCCAGGAACCCTCACCTCCGCACCAGTGGCAGGTCTCCCCCCGCGCGCAGGTGCCGGGCCCCATTGCCCCCAGGCACCCCATGGCCTTCGCCTCTCTGGCAGCACCCTCTGCCTCCTCAATAATGCGACGCTGGTCGCGAATCCGCTCCTCCGTAGACATGAGCTCCCACCTGGCGTACCATGACCGCTGCTTCTCCGTGTCCCCAAAGGGATCCTTACCTGTTGGTGGCACCGCAGGTGCCCCCTTCCCAGACCCCACTCCCCCTGCCTGCTGTGTCTTCTTTGGTCCCTTGTCCTTGGACTCCTGCACCCTGACTACACCCTTCTTGCCCTTTGACAGGTCCACTGGCTGCACTGGCTGCCCCTTGCAAGGCCCCCTCCTCATCCCCAGACTCCCCTTCTGTTAACATGAGGGCGAACTCCTCTCCAGCCACCTGCTCCCACTCCCCCAGGTCCTCCACCCCACTGCCCTCACTGCTCTCCCCATAATCTACAAGCTGTCCCCCCTCCAGACTCCCCAACCAAGGTGGGTAATGGGGCCAAAACCAACTGATCATCCCCTGCAAACTGCCCCTGGTCCCCAGGCCCCTCCCCAGGCCCACCTTCCCCCCCAGCACCACACAATTGTAACGAGCGGAGGAGGCAGTTTAAGATTGATATTAATATATTTTATCAGTAATAAATGACCCACTGGAGCTAAGATAAAAGCATCAATACAGATCAGCTCCAACCGCTTCTCTGAAGTGGAACCAGGGCACACAAATGAAAACATTCCATATTACATGCACAGAAATCAAAATGATGTAGCAGAACTACAATTACAATGACTAATAAATAAAACTACAATGGACATAGAAGACATATACCACATGTACCTTTTCCAATAAAATAAAACAAAACAACAAAACTAGTCTAAAACATAATCACCCAATTTTTTAGGCAATCTCACATTTCAGAGAAACAGGAACATCTAGTACAGAAGAACTCATAGGACTATTGTCCTCATGAACAGTGGCATCAGGATCAGAAGAACTCAAACATGCTTTGTCAGAATTAGAACATTTCCCGGAATTGTCATTAGAATGAACAGAATTTCCACTAGAAAAATCATTAAATGAAACATCAACACCATCTTCCATTTTTCCAAAAAAACGTTCCTGACCTGGTTTAAGAACAACCACGAACTCTTGCTCCACCAACCCCTGTCCTTAAGCAGAACAGTCGAATTAGTAACATCTTCAACTTGAAATGGTTCTGAAAATTTTGACATACCCTTAGGTGTAAAAGATGGTTTAACAATTCTCACCCAATCACCAATTGCTACATTTTTGTTCTTACAATGGTGCGAAACATCATGATGAATCTTTTCCAGACAAACGAGCTGTAACTATGTTGTTCTAGATTTATGAATAGAATCTTCTGAGCCTGTAGGACCATCACTTAAAGACAATGGTTCAGTAGCAACTCTCTAGTGCTTATCAGAATTAATGCATACTGAACACTTATCAATGAACCCCTCAACAGAAGCATCCAAACCAGGCCACCAATAATGCCCCTTCAACAATTTCTTTGTTCCAGACACACCCGCATGTCCAGAATGTGCCAAATGAATGATCCTATCTCTAAGACCAGCTGGTGGAATAAATAAATCTTGTCTTAATAAAATGTCATTCTCATTAGACAATTCCTCAGCAACCTGTGTAAAACTCCTCAAAGATAATTCTAAATTCTTCACAGAAGACCAACCATTAATAACATAAAACTTAACCTTCTCCAAAACACTGTCCTTCATTAAATGGTAATTCCACTCTTTCTCATCAATGCCAAAACCACAAGATTCAACAGCATCAATAGAAGCTACCACACATTCATGTAGATCCATAATTTCATCACTGGAGTCGTTAACTGGAGGTAATCTAGACAAACAGTCTGCAGTGACATTTTTCCCTCCAGGAATGTGCTGAATCACAAAATTGAACTCCTGTAGTCTCGCGATTAGCCTAACTAATCTTGATGAAGCATTGCCACTTCTCACACCATCCATCATATAAACAAGTGGTTTATGATCAGTCACTAAAGTAAAAGGTCTTCCCCACAAAAAAATCTTAAACTTTTCCACAGCCCACACACAGGCTAAAGCCTCCTTTTCGATGGTACTATAGTGAGCTTCAGCTCCCCTAAAACCTCTAGAGATGAAAGAAATAACCCTTTCTCTACCTTCAACAATTTGAGTGAACACCGCACCCAAACCAATAGTACTTGCATCAACAGTTACAAATGAATCACCTTCCGGATCAAAAGTATTAAGTCCAGGCGCCTTAGCTATAAGGTTAATAACCTATACAAAAGCAGAATCATGAACATCTGTCCAAACAAACTTTGACCCTTTCTTTAACAATTATCTAAGTGGTTCAACAACCAAAGCATATCCCTTCACAAACTTAGCATAATACTCTCCTAAACCGAGAAATGAGCGCAACGTATCCTTGTCTTTAGGTTTACTACAATTCTCAAGGCTTGTAATGAAATCTTCTTTTGGAAATATGCCTTCAGGTGTGATTTTGTGACCCAAATAGTTAATTTCATTGACCAAAAATTTACATTTTTCTTTACTAACTGTCATACCCTTGTTGTTTAGAGTGCTTAAAACTTTCTCTAAAATTGAATTATGCTCACTAATGGTCTTAGCAAATATCAAAATATCGTCCTGAAAAGACTGTACCCCTTTGAGACCATGAAATAAACTCTCAATCAACTTCTGAAACACACTGGCAGCTGATGCCAGGCCAAAAGGTATCCTCAAAAACCTGTACAGGCCAAACGGAGTAATGAAGGCTGACAGATCTCTTGAATCTTCCACAAGAGTTACCTGATGATAGGCAGATTTAAGATCAATGATGGAAAAAAACTCAGCACCATTGACAGCAACCAACATTTCTTGTATTCTAGGCAAGGGATAAGTTTCAATTACAATATTTTTATTAAGTGAACGAAGATCCACACACAGCCTGATGTCTTGATTTTTTTTAAGAGCGATAACTATCGCCGAAACCCACTCAGAACTGTCAGTAGGTTCTATGATACCTTGTGAGCATAAATCATCTAGATGTAATTTAAGCTTATCTCTCACTCCCAAAGGTACCATCTGAACTTTATGTTGAAGAGGCAAAGCTCCTTCTTTTAGCTTAATTTGTGAGAAAATCCCCTTACTTCTCCCACAACAGCCTCAAAAACTTTCTCATGCTTTTGAAGAATGGAAGATAGAGAATTTTCTAATACAATGTTATCAACAGGCATATCTCTTAACTGGATTGGATGATCAGAACCTGGACATAAATTTACACCCAGCTTACCCAGATCAAACCAACCCACAATGTTCTTCCCATCAATTGCCACATATATTTTAGTGAAAATTTGGCGAGTTTCAAATTTCAAATGATCTTCAAAGAAACCCAACATTTTTATTTGAAAATTACCAAAGGCTTTAGGATTTATGTCAGAAACTTTGAGCTTTACACCATTCCAATTTTCATTGAAAAATACATCTGATAAAATGGTTACTGGCGAACCGGAATCCGCCATGGCCTCAAACCCAACCTTTCCGACATAAACAGTTCCTAAAGGACCCTTAAAAGGAAGAGTGACACTGCTAATATGGTCATTAAATGCATCATAATAAATAGTAATAATTAAGTTTTCCATATCATTTTCAAAATTAGATATACAACTAACTGTGGTATTAGTATTAGCATTTCTTTTAAGAGTCTTACAAAGTGAAGTAAAATTACCATTTTTCCCACACTTACTACATTTTTTTTTGAGTGCAGGACAATCAGAAGAATTCGCTAAATGTGATTTAGAACCACATCTGAAACAACTTAAACCAGACTCCCTGCCTGTTTTGAAATTATTCTTCCCTCGAGCTTGAACTGAACAAATAGAAGATACATTTGCACTTTTAACAGTCTCTGCTTCAATAATTTTTGAAGACTCTATCGACCTTTCGATACCTTTTGCCAAATCTATTACTTCCCCCAACGTAGTATTGCGGCAAGCCAATAGTCTTTCTTGCACTTTTTTAGAAAAACAATTAAACACAAATTGATCTCTGATAGAAAGATCAACAAAAGCCCCAAATTCACAATTAGCAGGCAAAACTCTCAAAGCCGCTACATAGTCTTCAACGGACTCATCACTCATTTGTTTCCTCTTGTGAAAAGCATGTCTCTCAATCATAACGTTTGGTTCATCTTCAAACTGCTTTTCCAGTCTCGCTACAGCTTCCTTAAATACATTCCATACATCTCCTTCTCCCCTTGGTGCTGCAATGGGCTCAAGATTTTTAAAGATTTCAATTGCAGCAGTTCCTAGAAAACTGAAAAGAATAGCTTTTTTCCTTTCTGCAGAGAACTTAGTTGCATCAATTGCAACAATATAGTTTTCAAAAGTCTCCAGCCATTTTTTCCAACGCAATTTTGGTTTACCAGGAATTTCTAGAAATATGGAAGGTAGATTGCAAATCTGAGAAGAAGCTATATTAAGTAAGATCTGAAATAAAAAGTTAGCAACAACAGTAATGTAATAAAAATAACACTTTAACTAAAATGAAAATAAATTGACTTGCAGCTCCAATATTATGTGTGCAAATCACAGTAGTTAAATTAAAATACTTGCTTTTTAGTGTGCAAATCACTGAAAGTAAAATTGTACTGCCAAAAAAATGAATAATGAATCGACTTGCACTATAAATAAGGAGTGTGCAAATCACAGAAGATAAGATTAACCTGCCCAACGATGACTCGCACTAAAAAATTATTATTATTTTTTTTTTATTATTTGTTTTTATTGCAGAATTAGAAACCATTGCATACAATAAATCAACCAGCTCACTCATGGTGTCCCCCCGCATAGTTCGAGTAATAGTGTATACACAGCCATTCAGCCCGTATCCCGGGGGCCGGGCGGCATAATGTTCTAGATTGCCAGTAAGACATCACAGTGCGCATCCCTGAGGGACAATGGTCGAAAACCTTTCATGTATCTGCATTTTACCCCACCAACCCTGAACCCATCCCCAACACTGTCCATCACAAGCTAGCAGCCCGGTCTCATGGCGATACTGCAATCCCGCCCCCCAGACCCTGCGGGGTCCCGTCGCGACAGAGCCATGTGCCTCCACCCCTGCGCCGCTATCTGTCCCTGCTCCACGACCTTAGAGGCGGTCACGGCCCAGTAGTACCTCCTTTCCCAACCTGGATCCCGGTGTCCAACCCTCCTCTCAACAGCCCTAGAACAACACCCACGCCCTCCCCCCCAGCAACCGCTAATGATGTGTGCCGTGCCCCTAACTCCGGTATGGGTCCCGCTACAGATCTATATATTAACCTCCATACTCGTAAGCCTCGCAGTGTCCTCACGCCTCAACCATTCAATCCTCATCGTCCACCAGGGAGTCACGCAGAGCTTGCACTATCAATTCCCACGCCCGTGCTGATTCCAGGCTCTTTTAGTTGTCAAGCTTGACTGCTTGTCTCATACGGAGCACACTCTCGCATTCAGACCACCTCAGCAATTCGTTCGTCCACCTCCTCACCGACGGCCCCTCCCTGGACTTCCAGTGCCAAGTGATCTCCCTTTGCGCTAATATCAGCCCCAGGTCAATAAATTTGCTTGTCACCTTAGTGTTTTTTGTATGTGGGAACCAGAGCAACAAGCACGCCGCCATATCAAACTCCACTTCCCTGTCGGTCACTGCATTGAGGAGTCCCCCAACCTCCTCCCAGTAGTCCTCCAGTTTCGGGCAGCCCCATAACAGATGATCCAAATCCGCCTCCAACGCCATGCACCTCGGACACCGGGCCTCCTGTACCTGAAAGTATCGTTTGATTTTCTCCGGCGTCAAATAGGCCCTATGCAAAACATAAAAGTGCACCTGCTGAAAGCGCGCATTCCTCGCGCCCTTCCACGTACGCTTGAGGATATGACCCCACACCGTGTCCGGGATGGGCCTGCCTATTCTCACCTCCCATTTCGCTTTCAGTCCTAGGAGCGATTCCAACCCCTCATGCAACATCCTAATATGGAGGCAGGTCACCGCTTTAAAGGTGCCGGCGGCCATCACTACATACTGGCAAGCCATAGTCGTGCCCGGTTCAATGAGCCCCTCTCTCCAATGCTTTTGCATGGCCGCCACTACAGCCGCGTGCAAGAGGAAGCTCCCCTCCGGCAGCCCAAACTGTTCTTGTAGCGTGCGGAAGGGTACCAACGTACCATCAACGTACAAGTCCCCCACCACTTGCAGTCCCAGCTCCTCCCACTCCGACAATGGAGACCAGTCGCCCCCATGCGGCAGCGCAGTCAGCATGCCTATCGGTATCTCCGGGACATACGGCCGGGCCGCCTTCGCCCTCCTCAGACTCCTCTGCCAGCACAACCTGAGCGTCCGCTCCTCCATAGTAAGACCTCGCAAGTCCAGTTTCTGCTGCATAATGATATAGGCCAAGACATGGCGCTGTATCCCCTGCTCTCGGTCATGTTCCGGTCCTCTATACAGCCTAGCCACATGCTGTGTGAGAACCTGAAGCTGCGCTGCCAAATAATACAACTCAAAGTCCGGGACGGCCATCCCCCCTTCAAGCTTAGGACGGAGTAACGTATCAAGTGCCACTCTACGGCGGCCGTGCCCCCAAAGGAAGTCAATGACCATCGTCCGCAGATCCCTGACGACCCTCTGGGGAATCCAAATGGGTAACGTGCGAAAATAGTACAAGAGCCGCGGAAGCGCCACCATCTTCAGCAGAGCCACCCTACCCAGCACCGATAGGGGGAGGGACGCCCAGAAAGACATGCAACCCCTCAGGGCCCGTACGCACCGCCCAATATTGCCCTCTAATAAGTCCGCGACCTCGTGGTAAATGCGGACTCCCAGATAAGTAAAGCAAGTTGGCTCCCAAACCACCCCTATATCACGGGCGGGGCAGGGCGTGGTCGCTCTAAGCGGGAAGACACACGTCTTCGTCCAATTGACCCTGAGGCCCGATAACCGGCCAAACTCAGACAGCATCTCCACCGCTCCTTCCAGAGCCCGTTCCGTATCCTCCATATACAGTAGTAAATCGTCCGCGTACAATGATATGTAGTGCAACTGTCCACCTCTCGCAATCCCTGCGTACATGTCTCCCGACCTGGCTCGTACCGCTAGTGGTTCCATCGCCAGTGCAAACAGAATGGGGGAAAGGGAGCACCCCTGTCTCGTCCCCCTACCAACAGGATAAGCCGCTGACACCAGATTGCCCAGTCGTACTCGCGCCTTCGCCGAGGAATATAGCACCTTCGTCCATTTGCGGAACCCTTCACCTATGCCGAACCTCACTAGGACTTCATCCAAATAAACCCATTCTAAGCTATCAAAAGCCTTCTCAATGTCCACAGACAGCACCGCCTGGGTACCGTCCGTTTCCACCCTGCCGTCCAGTATCCCTATCAGACGGCGAATATTCAATGCCGTATTCCTCGTGGGGATAAACCCCGCTTGGTCCCTGTGCACCAGGCTGGTCATGTGTGGGGCCAACCTGGTGGCCAAGATCCGGCTTAGTATCTTATAGTCCACCGTCAGCATGGACAGGGGCCTATAAGACCTCACATCAGTCGCTTCCCTGCCGGGCTTTAGCAACAGCACTATCAAAGCCTCCCTCAGCGATCCGGGCAGATTCCCTAACCTGTGAGCCTCCTCATATACCACCAGTAGCCTGGGCGCCAAGCTATCAGCATACTTCTGGTAAAATTCTATGGGCAGACCATCCACCCCTGGTGTCTTATTCCTTGCCATGTGTTTAATGGCCGCCCGAATCTTGGCCAGCGTGACAGGACCTCCCAAGACCTTCGCATCGTCGTCATCAAGCACCGGAAGCTGCACTGACTCCATATATTCCGCTATTTCGCATGCCCCCACTCCTAATTGACTCTCATACAACTCAGCATAGTAGGACCTAAAGCACTCCAGTACCGCCGTTTGGGAGTAGACCGTCTCCCCCAGATCATTTTTGATGCTCAAGATCGGGCAGCCTCTGAGTTCAGGATTAGCGAGTCTAGCCAGTAACGTGCCGACCTTATCCCTCTCATCATGAGCTCTTATGGCATATTGTCTATAGTCATAGCTCCGTAACCGTTCTGTTTCGGTGGCCACCACCTCTTTAGCTTCCAGCAGCCGGGTCTGTAGATCCGGCCGGTTCGGCCTACGCCGCTCCAAGTCCCTCAATTTCTCTTCCGCTCTGGCAAGCGCACTCAACACCGACATTCGAGCATTCGAGAACCTCCCCAAGCATACTCCTCTCACCACCACTTTCATAGCGTCCCATTCAGTGGACCTACAAGAAGCTGTCCCCTCATTCTCGCCAAAATACTGATCTATGCCCCACTGGACTGCGTCACTAAACACCGAGTCCTCCAGGGTTTCAGGCCGGAGCTGCCATGTTGGAATCGCGGAGCGCGCTCTCTGCCATTGGATATGCATCAGCAAAGGATTATGATCCGATATGGTCCTGGTCAGATACTCCGTATGGGAGACCAATGGGGCTAAGGACCCGCTGCACAGTATCGAATCAATCCTCACATGCAAGGCGTGGAGGGCTGAAAAAAAGGAATAGTCCCTACTATCCCGGTGCTGTTCCCGCCACACATCCAGCAATCCCCATCTGTCCTGCCAATCCTTCCTGTGTGCGGCTAACTTACGTACAGGGGAATCAACGAGTGGTGGGTGGGATCTATCTAAGGCCACATCTGTGATCGAATTAAAGTCCCCCCCAGTATCAGAGGCCCCGCTAAGAAAGAGGCCAAGGAGCCAGACAGACCATCAAAGAAGCGGGCCTGATCAACATTGGGAGCGTAAATGCAGCTGAATACCACATCCCGGCCATACAACCTCACCTCCACCGCCACATATCTGCCCTCAGGATCCACCAATTGATTCAGCGCCTGGAACGGTATCCCCGCCCGCACCCATATCAGTACCCCTCTAGCAAACGCGGAGTAAGTAGTGCCAAAGACCTGACCCCGCCACCTCTTCTGTAGTGCAATGCATTCCTGTTTCGTGAGATGAGTCTCCTGCAACATGGCAACCTGAACCCCCTGCCGCACCAAATAAGCATGCACTTAGCGACGTTTGACCATAGTTCGCAGTCCTCGGACATTCCACGTTAGGCATTTCAAGTTAGGTGACGTCCCCATACCAGCATTGAGCGATCCAGTTCAGGTATAGCCATTCCATGCCCACATTACAGCGGTTGCCCCCCAAACAAACCAAAAGAAAAACACCCCAAACCCCGCTCCCCAGGACAGAGCCTACAAACCCAGTGTGAGCCCCGATCCAAACCTCAAACAACACACACATCCGACTAGCCTGTGGTCGCCACCACAGAAGGCCTTAAGGGCCCTGAGGGGGTGAGTTACCGCCGACCCCGGGCAGGCGGAGCCCGCACCCCGCGCCTTCCATCCCGCTAACTGATGCTGCACCCTACCAGGCGACCCACCCAGCGCCAACAGGATGCCACCCTACCAGACACAGTGTCCCAAGTCCCATAGAAGAATCAGCCATGAAAAATCTCATCTGACGTTTGGGGGGTGACCACCGGCCCCTTTAAGCTCTCCGCCTCCGAAAAGTCCTCTCCAGTCCTGCCACCGTCTTCTCCAGAATCCGTTGCCGCCAAATCACTCTCCCGCTGTGACCTCGTAAGGGCCTCCGTCGCTGCCAGCGCCCCTCTCTTGTCCGCAGCCATTTGGGCCTCTTGTTTCTCTCGTTGAAGCTTGGTGCGGGAGCGAATCCTCTGAGATTTACGGACCTTGGGCGGGTTAGGCTTCGCACGTTGACTCTTGCTATTCCTATCCGTACCAGCTCGGTATGATTCCAGCCACAGCCACACTTCATCCGGAGTTTGGAAAAAATGAGTGGTCCCATCCAGGATTACTTGCAGCTTGGCCGGGAAGAGCAAGGAATATTGGATGCCTTCCTCCCGCAGCTCCTTTTTCACCGCCAAGAAGGATGCCCTATTCTTCTGGACCGCCTGAGTATAGTCCGGGAAGATCGTGACCCAGCTGTTCTCCACCTCATACGGGCCCGAGGCCCGAGCTTTCTGGATGAGGAGGTCCCGATCTTTGTAATGAAGGAGCTTCACCACCATCGGTCAGGGGGGGCGGCCAAGCGCTGGCGGGCGAGCAGGCACCCTGTGCGCCTGCTCCAACGTAAAGAAGGGAGTAAGACCCTCCGGTGCCACCACTGTCCGGAAACAGTCCTCCATGTAGGCCACCGCATCCTCCCCCTCAATTCTTTCCGGCAGGCCGATGACCCGCACGCTGTTCCGCCTATTACGGCTTTCAGCATCCTCCGCTCTCCGCTCCAACGAGTCCAGCCGGGCCAAAATATCCGTTATCTTATGTTCCGCGGTCACCACCGCCGGTTTCAGGTCCAACAACAGCTGTTCATGGTCCTTAACCTTGTCCGCCAATTTAGCATGATCCGCTCTCAGGAGCCCCAGCCCCGTGGCGACCTGCGCACTGTCCTGCTGCAATGCCTCCTTGGTCGAGATGATGGCTTCCAAAATAGCATCCAGGCGCCGATTCAGTATCTGCTCCTGATCCATCATCGGCGGGGAGGCCTCGCCAACCTGGGATAGCGCGGCCGAATCCTCCCGGCTCTGCCCCGTGATGGCCGCTCCATTCTCAGCCGCCATCTTAGGTGTCTCTGTCGCAGCTACACGGGCAGGCCGGACCTCACCAGGTCCCGATAATCTCTATCCAGGGGACGTGCGCCTCAGCAGCGAACGTGATAGGGAGCCTCTGCAATGCCCGTCGCGCCAGGGATCAAAAGTTCTAGCTCCGTCCTCCCCACTGTCGCCAGATCCGGGGTGGAGGGGGGGGGAAAGTAGAGACGAGCGCGGTCCCCAGTGATCCAATCCAACGGTGACCACCAATCTCCCCCACTCCCCAGGTCCCTGCCAGCTGATCCTGCAACTCCGATCTCGCACAGGCGGGCCACCCCGTTAGCCGATGCCAAATCCGCTCAGTTTTGGTTCAGAGACCATCGACCCTCGCCGCCGCCATTTTCTTCACACTCCGGGCAGCACCTCGAACGTCGTCTGACTCGGTCTCCGTGGGGCTAACGGACTCCGAAGAGGGGTCCTCCGTTCACCAGTGGTTCCCCAACACTTCGCACACAAGTTGCGCCGACCAGGGGTCGCCCCAGGCGCGGTTTTCAGGAGAAATTGCGGGACCCTGCGTGGAGCTGCAAGCTCACGCCGCCATCCCGATCGGCGTCCAAACCACGCCCCTCGACTCGCACTAAAAAATTATGTGTGCAAATCACAGAAGTAAAATAAAGTGTTGACTTTAATACTGAGCGAATCAGAGTGTTCGCCAAAATAAGCTGAGTAAAATTTGTGATTACGCTTTTATTTTCAATTTCGTCTGCACTTTGCTCCTCTTATGGCGCACAGAACTGCAGATTCTTAAATATGTATCCAAAATGGCCGCGACCTTGCGTGCAATTTGGACGTGATGCGCAGCGTTCCACCAGTCTTTGTGCGTTTCAAAGCATATGTGTGTGACTCCGTGCAACGTCACAGACAGCCAACGAGCAGCGCGTGAGAACCTCCAGCTGGCAGCGCGTGAAGCAAGCGCGATCAACTCTCAACGGATAATGAATCCGCGAGCGGTATTAACCGCTTAAATCTTCCAAAATAGTATAACATTTTTAACAGTACCTTAGGTTTAGCAAAAGGAACAAGTAAACTCCTCAAACCAGAAGGACTGAGATAGCTGGCCACTACCACGCAGTAAGTCCGTGTTGAATAATTTTAAAATCGAAGTTGAGCAGGTTCAGCTACATAGTGGGTCAAATAGTTTCAATAGACCTCGTCGCCATTGTAAAGAGCGGAGGAGGAAGTTTAAGAGTGATATTAATTTATTTTATCAGTAATAAATGACCCACTAGAGCTAAGATAAAAGCATCAATCCAGATCAGCTCCAACCGCTTCTCTGAAGTGGAACCAGGGCACACAAACGAAAACATTCCATATTACATGCACAGAAATCTAAATGATGTAACAGAACTACAATTACAATGACTAATAAATAAAACTACAATGGACATAGAAGACATATACCACAACGATCCTCTGCAACACGAGCAGGGAGGCTCAGCCGCCTCCCTCTGCGTTTGGGGCCCTCCTGGTCTCTCTTGCCCCTCCCCCGCCCTGCTCCAGCCCCACGAGCCTCCTGGGGCTCATCTAGACACGCGGTGACTGTCGCGAAAACGCCTGCCGAGGCAGCTCTCTATGGTTGGGCCATCCCGACCCAAGCCTGATCAAGAACGCCGGGCTGGAGGAGGTCGGCCCTCCCTGCCCGGCCGAGCACCCGCCGCCGCATCGGGTGTTGCCATGGCTCCCGCCGCGCTCCCCGACTCACCGCTTGAACATATATTCCTGCCGCTCGACTCCGTGACCACGCCGCACACCGGGGTACCAGTGGTGACTCGCTTCCTTCCAATTGCACACCCCGCCTACACTACCTACAAAACACGCACGCACAAACTAATCTGCACCTTGAGGCACTGGGGACAGGAAGATGAAGTCCTTCCCCTCCAGTCCCCTTAAGTAACCTCCTAACTCCCCCCACCCCCTAAACCCACCCCTAACCTAACTTCCTCCCGCCCGTCCTATTGCGCGAATACCTCGGGGGAAAGACTGGTCTGCTGACCTGCTTCCCCCGGGGCCCGCAGTGTGCAAGTAGACACGCCGACCCATGGTAGGGAAAACAAGACAACGGAACATAGGCACACGAACAATACAGAGGAGAGGTGTTGTAAATATGCCTTTCTTTCCTTTTTATTGTAGTTCTAGAATATTTTATGTCACTGTGTATTTTACATCAATTGGAATTGTTGTACATCACTTTAGAACCTGAACATGTAATGTAGAACTTGCTGGTGTGGGGTTTAGGTTTGAATGCAAGAGAAGCGGTTGGAGCATATCGGACAGGACGCCTGAGCTTGTGCACCAGTGGGTAATTTCTGGCATTTAAATAAATAAGGATTTAACTTTATTTAGACTCCTTTGCTTTTTACAATGGCGACGAGGTGCTTTTAATTAATGAATTTGCCGACCCACTGTGCCAAGCACCTTTCTTTCTTCATTTTTGAAGATATGAGGAAAATTCCTACTGGATTTACTTCGTTTCTGCTTCATGATTTCATTCTCCCTTTGAAATTATTTTCTGCTGCGTTTGATTCAAGATTCTCAGGTACTGTTTAATTTTAATTACTTTGAGAAGACAAAGCCGTTTTTCATAGTAAGCCTGGTCGCGCGTCAAGACATCGTGTGCTCTGTGCGGCTCACATGAAGCAGCCAATCGTGATGTTGTCTTCCCAGCTACGGTTGCTAAGGAGTGTGTGGAGTGCATTGCAAGGCTTGGAACGCATCGCTTGTGCCTCAGACATTTGCAAGTAAATTCCTTTGAATAGCACAAAATAATAGAAAATCTTTGGAGATACAGTCTGAGACTGAAAGAGTGGTCTATGAAGCTGAGAACGAGTTTCTCAGTTTTGTTTTGTTCTTTGATATAATATTAGAGCAGTATTGGCGATTGTTTTGTTGACTATTTATGTGGCGTAGCCTTACTGCGCTTAAGCCAAAACCTTCTTTGTTCAAGTCAGACATTTGCAAGAGCATCCAACGTCGTGGCCATTTTGATTGATGTTCCTACGAGTATCAGCAGTTTTGCGCGCTGATCTAAAGTGAAGCTGATTAACAAGCACACGGATTTATTTGGATTTTGCGAATTCAGTAATTCGCACACTCTCATTCTTTTCGGACTTTTATTAAATCTAAGGATTTATCTTCATCATTGAGTTTTCGTACTCTACTACAGTGAAAAGCACACTTATTAAATTTAAACAGTGATATGCACATTTATTCATTTTAAAGTGCATATTACTTTACTATTTATTACTATTACCTACTACAGTGATAAGCACAACTTTTCTACTATTACCAACTACAGTGATATGCACACTTGTTTATTTTGAAGTGCATGTTACATCTTCTCAACAACTGTGATATGCACACAAATACATTTTAATGGTGTTTACATAATATATCATACTTTCTTACCTTTTGTTCAATTTTTTTATTTATTTATTTTTTAAATAAAAAGTTTTTTTTTGGTACTATGGCATCTTCTCAAGTTTGTAATCAACCCACTATATTTTTGGAAATTCCTGGAAAACCCAAATTGCGTTGGAAAAAATGGTTAGAAACATTTGAGAACTATATTGTAGCCATCAATGGTACCGAATTTTAAGCAGAAAGGAAAAAAGCGATACTTTTTAGTTACCTGGGAACAACTGCAATAGAAATGTTTAACTGCTTCCATGCTCATGACGGAGCCGCTCCGTCATGAGCCTCGGTTGAGCTGTGCTCATAACGGAGCGGTTCCGTCAAGGCCCGCTCGGCGCACCTGCGCAGCGCGAATTCCGTGCCTGCGCTGGACGTTCCATTGAGCGGGCAGCGAGCAGCTCTCGGCCCCCCCTCCCCCTAGCGCTGAGGCGAAATTGCTGCCGCAGCGATGGGGTTAAGAATCTTGTGCCTATAGCGCCACCAAGTGGAGGGGGTGATGGATGAAATGTTTTTAAGGAAGCAATAGCAAGGTTTGAAAAGCAATTTGAAGATGAGCCGAATGTAATGATTGAAAGACATGCCTTTCATAAAAGAAAACAGCTATCTGACGAAACTGTTGAAGAATATGTGGCAGCCTTGAGGGTTTTAGCTGCCAATTGTGAATTTGGAGCTCATGTTGATCTATCAATTAGAGATCAATTTGTATTTAATTGTGGATCAAAAAAGATACAAGAAAGACTTCTTGCATGACGTGATCCTACTTTAGCTGAAGTCATAGATTTAGCTAAAGGTATTGAGAGGTCTATTGAGTCTTCCAAAATTATTGCTGCTGAAGATGTTGAAAGTACTAATAACTCTTCTGTTTGTGCTGTTCAAACTCATAATAAGAGCAGTTTTAAAACTAGTACATATAACAATTTAAGTTGCTTTAGGTGTGAATTTAAAACACACTTAGCAAACTCTGTTGATTGTCCTGCTTTAAAAAAAAAAATTACCACGTGTGGGAAGGTTGGTCATTTCTCTTCTGTTTGCAAAACTCCAAGAAGAAGTTCTAGCACTACTGTTAATAGTGTTTCAAATATTGAACATATGCAAAAGTTGCTTCTCACTATTTATGATGATTCATTTAATGACTCTATTAATAATATTACGCTCATTTTAAAGCTCCTTTTAGAACTGTTCTAGTTGGTGATGTTGCTTTTGAGGCTATGGCTGATTCTGGATCACCAGTGACCATTTTATCTGATGTTTTCTTTAATGAAAATTGGGAGGGTGTCAATGTTACTGTTTCAGATATTAATCCTAAAGCATTTGGCAATTTTGATATCAAGATGTTAGGGTTCTTTGAAGATTCTTTGAAATTTGAAGATCGCATGATTTTTACTAAAATTTATGTGGCTATTGATGAAAAAAATATTGTTGAATGGTATGATTTGGGCAAATTAGGAGTAAATTTATGTCCCGGGTCTGATCATCCAATTCAGTTGAGAGACATCTCTATTAATGATATTTCTTTTGAGAAATCTTCTTTAACTTCTATTCTCCATAAGTACAAGAACGTTTTTGAAAATGTGGTGGGTGAAGTTAAAGGTTATACACACAATATAAAACTTAAGAAAGGAGCTTTACCCATTCAACATAAAGTGTGTATGGTGCCTTTGGGGGTAAAGGATAAACTAAAGTCACATTTAGATAATCTATGTTCTGAAGGCATTATGGAGCCCACTGACAGCTCCAAGTGGGTTTCTGCAATTTTATGGCAAGACCGGAGGCTCCTATTATGCCTTCTTATCTTGCTTTATTCCAAATAGCAGCCAAGATAAGTAAAACACTACAGTTCCCAGGGGCCCAAGCAACAGGCTGGCCAATGGGAACAGAGAAAAAACGTCACAACAGACCAATAGCATCCTAATACAGTAATAAGGGTCACCATTGACTGTGCAGCTTCCTCTTTTCTTGCTGCTCGCAGTCAGATAAGTGCCCTTCTCTTTTGTGCTCCGTTTTCGAATGTGATATAACTGTATTATTTGACATGTAATGCATTTCCCATGATAAATATGCTATTTAGTTAGCCCCGCGCTCCTCCGGCGCTTCCTTGATACATTGCTGTTTGCGCTTTGCGCCACTCGCGTCTTCCGCCTCCCCCCCGGTGGTTTCTCCTGCTCGCGCATGTGGCGCGCTTTCGTTCTCACGCTCAGCGCTCACCTCCTGTAATCCTTCGGTGACGCGAGCGTTCTCTCCTGTATTTACCGCGTTTTAAGTTCCTTCCCTGAACTTCTCTGCCGGCGGTCATGCCCCGGTTCTGCCTCCAAGGCGGCTGACCACTCCCACAGGCCTCCTGTTAACCCTCGCATACCTCCCACTGTTTCAATGGAGGAAGATAGCTCCCCTGAGCCTACTCAGCAGCATGGGGAAGGCAAAGCCTTCAAAAAGGACCTTAGCAAATTTATAAATAATTCAGTTGAGACTGCAGTGGAAGTCTCTATGAGGAGAATGTCCAAAAACATGGAAAATACAATGATTAATCTTGTGTCCAAAGCATTGGCCCAATCTGCGGGGAAAAGCAGAAAAAGAAAGGTGGCCTCTTCTGTTTCTCGTGCTTCAAAAACTGCGTCTGGATTGTTAAGCGAGGTTCCCTCGCAGTTGATTGAGGACAAAGCTCCTCCCAGGCCTCCTTCCATGGAGGGGTTTGTTGGTTCCGAGGGCAAACGCAAGCAAAAAGCAAAGCACGCAGAGTCCCCTAAACAGAAGTTGGTTATATCCACCATCTTGGACAGTGATGATGACGATGATGTTACGCATGACGCAGATGATTTTTTTAACTTATTTCATTACACTGACCCTCCCTCCCCTCCAAGAAAGCAAGGACTGATTCTTTTTTATTCTAGTCTGTTTTTGACGCTGAAGGGCTTCTTATGTTCGACCCTTCGTCCATTCGTCATCCAAATTCGACAGAATGGCTGCCCAGTTTTCATGTGGGAGAATACATTTCTGCCAGGCTTCGCCTTCCCCTTGAATCTACAGTTAGGTCTCGTCTCAAATCTGAGTGTCCGAAGCCCTCTCTTCCAGAGAAGATTACTCTGGTTCCAGCCATCGACCAACCCTTACTTACTTTTTTCTCCAAATTCCGTAAGGATCCCCGCAGAGGGGTGGATAAAGCCTGGTCCACTTGCCAGGACAAGCTTTTGGATGTGGTGGGTCCTTTGGCACGTATTCTGGATATGGCTGAGTCGGCCCGTCTCGACGGTTCTGTTCTGTCAGCGGAGGATGTCTCCATGTGGGCGCAACGCGCCTTCTGCCTTTTTAGGTAATGCCAATGCGGCCATTACTCACGAACGACGCAAAGGTCTCCTAATCAAATTAGATCCCAAATTGACCAATCTTGCTCCTTTGGACCCCGGTTCCAAGGCGAATGGACTCCTTTTTGGAGAGAACCTTGTACGCGACCTCAGTAGATTCGTTTCCACCTTCGCTTTCTTAGACAAAGCCCAGCAGTCTATCAAATAAGTTTTCGCCCCTTGTGTTTTTGGACGGGCCGGCAGAGGCAGGGGTCGCTCTTCCGGCTGTCCGTACCAAAATCAAGGCTCCAGAGGCTCTTTCACCAACTCCCAAGACTACAAACCCCAGTTTTACCCACAGCGGGGTAAAGGCTACCGCGGCAGAGGACACAAGAACTATCGGTCCAACAACTCCAACCAACAAGGTCAGCCAAACTCCTTACCCGCACGTGGGAGGGCGGTTGAGGTTATTTCTTCCCAAATGGAAAACTATCTCCACAGACCCATGGGTTCTCTCAACAGTTCAAGGCTATCTAATAGAGCTCTATTCTCCGCCTTTTCAACCTTTTCTTCCTCCTCCTCTCGTTTTCTTCACAGACATGGCTCGGCAAATCTCCAACGAGATTCAATCGCTTCTTCAAAAGCAAGCCATCCAAATTTCTCCCTTCGACTCCTCAGGCTTTCTCAGCTCTCTTTTTCTGGTCCAAAAGAAAAACAAAAAATTACGTCCCGTAATAAACTTAAAATGGTTCAATCACTTTGTGGTGTATCGCCACATCAAAATGGAGACTATTCTCCATCTTCGGGACACTCTACGTCCCAACGTTTGGATGGTCCGGCTGGACTTACAGGACGCCTACTTACAGTTCCCATTCACCCCTCTCACTCGAAGTTCCTGCAATTCCAGTGGGCACGGGTGACATACAGATTTACGTCTCTTCCTTTCGGTCTGTCCTCAGCAACCTGGTGCTTTACAAAACTCCTCAAACCTGTTGTGGCCTTTCTCCATTCTCTCGGCATCAGACTCATCATCTACCTGGACGACATTCTCCTCATGAATGCGGACAAACAACACCTTTTTTCTGACCTTCAAGCGGTCCAATCTCTGCTCATGGATCTCGGTTTTCTCATCAACTTCGAGAAATCTTCCCTTATCCCATCCCAGAACATGGAATTCTTGGGGTTCATGATAGACTCTCCCCCAGCCTCCTTTTGCCTCCCTCAGGCGAAAGTCTCTATGATCAAAGGGGGGATCACCAAGGTACTCAGATCGTCCCTTTTTTCCCTCCGCACCTTAGCAAGGATTGTCGGCCTTCTTTCCTCTTCCATCCAGGTCATCTTCCCAGGACCTCTTCATTATCGAGCTCTTCAACGCTTAAAAATCAAACACTTGCGTCAAGGACTAGCTTACGCCGATCTTATCGATCTGGATCCAGAGTCCCGCGACGAACTTCAGTGGTGGACTGACCATTTAGATGCGTTGAACGGCCGCACTATCTTTGCTTCGGCCCCAGATCTTGTATTAGAGTCCGATGCCAGCCTGTCGGGTTGGGGCGCCCGTTGTGGGCCAAGCTCGACTGGAGGTACATGGTCAATAGAGGAGTCCAAATTGCACATCAACTGTTTAGGGATGCTTGCAGGTTCCTTTGCGATACAAAGCCTCTCCAAAAACAAAATCCGCTGCAACATTCTTCTTCGAATGGACTATGTTTCTGCGGTCCGCTATATAAATCACCTCGGCGGTACCAAATCCAAACCTCTGGTGGAACTGGCCAAAAATCTTTGGGAATTTTGTCTGTCAAACCAACTTTCCCTGACAGCGGAGTATCTTCCAGGAACTCTCAATTCAGTGGCGGACTGGCATTTGCGTTTTCTCCGGGACTCCAGTGATTGGAAGCTGCTGCCCTCCGTTTTCCTATCTCTTTCTCAAAAATGGGGTCCTTTTTCTATAGATCTCTTCGCATCCCGCTTCTTCAGATGGAGACCAGATCCTTTAGCCCTGGCAACGGATGCTTTGCTCCAGGACTGGTCTCGGCATCTCCATTACGCCTTTCCTTCTTTCCTCATGATCAAAAGGGTTCTTTCCCAAGTTCGTCGACAATCGACCTCCTTGGTCCTTGTAGCCCCCTTCTGGCAATCCCAGATTTGTTTCCCTTCTCTACTGGAGATGGCAGTGGACTTTCCAGTCCACCTACCGTCATGCGACGATCTACTCCTGAACCCCCAGGGTGCCCGGCACGATCTAATTCTAGAAAATGCTCTAACCCTGTCAGCTTGGAAGGTTTCCGGCCTGCCGCTTCTGACGTCCTCATTTCACAAGATGCTGCGCTCTTCATCAACCAAGCCTGGGCTCCCGGGACTTCCAAAGCTTACAAATCCGCCTGGTCTCTTCCATCGATCCCCTTTCAGCCCCTCTGAATTTCGTTGTCAATTTTTTGGCTTCAGAAGCCAATTCCGGTAAGTCTTACCGTATCATCAATCTTTACCGTTCAGCAATTTCTCTTAACTATGCCCGCATTGATGACAAGCCGGTTGGCTCCCATCCTCTTATCTGTCGACTACTCAAGGGAGTATGCTGTTCCAAACCTCCGTTGGCTAAGTATACTTCCTTATGGGATGTTTCTGTGGTACTCAAAATGTTTTCTGATTGGCCAGACAATTCTGCTCTGTCTCTCAAAATGTTGTCAGCTAAACTTACAATGTTGTTATGCTTGGTTTCCATCAAACGCTTCTCTGATGTTAGAGCATTAGATGTTTCTTCACGCCAATTTTCTCCCACAGGTGTTGTGTTCCAGATTTACAGAAGAACGAAAACTCATTTGGATTCTGTTTTTTATCCTTACTTCCTCTCTCATCCTAAATTGTGTGTTGGTCAATGTTTAAAAGTCTACGAGCAACGGACTTCTGATCTCAGAAAGCCTTCTCTTTCCCAACTCCTTATCTCCTTCCGAAAGCCCCACCTTCCTGTCTCCTCCCCTTCCCTTGCCCGTTGGGTTTGATGGGTTGTGTCCCTTGCGGGCATCGATGTCTCCGTTTTCAGAGCTCATTCCACCAGAGGAGCGATGGCCTCTAAGGCCTTTTGGGCAGGCTCCCATCTAGAAGACATTCTGAGATCGGCAGACTGGTCAAATGACAATGTGTTTCGAATGTTTTATTGCAAACCGGTTAATACTGCAGTTTTTGTTGTTATTGACATGCTTTAAACAAGCATAATAGGAGCCTCCGGTCTTGCCATAAAATGTAGATTTTCCTAGTTATTATGACGGAAAGTCTTAATTTTATTAAAGACACGGAGGCGAGTATTATCCCACCGCAACACTGCTAATTTTTTGTGTTCTCCCTCCGTTTTAGCGAATCCGGCCCTGCCTCCGGCATCATCGTAAGAGGACATCTCTTTATCATCTCCGATCTTCTCCCCAGTGGATCTTCTCTCCGGTCAAGCCTCTTCCTTCTCCTGAGATTCCTGTGGACCGTGCCTCATGGCTTCTTCGTCTCCAAGAAGTTTGTACCTGGACTTTGGTGTTTTCTCTTGTTGTTGCAATCTTTCCTTTGTTTTCTGACATTTTCTGAACTGCTCGCCAGCGAAAAGAGGAAGCTGCGCAGTCATTGATGACCCTTATTACTGTATTAGGATGCTATTGGTCTATTGTGACGTTTTTTCTCTGTTCCCATTGGCCAGCCTGTTGCTTGGGCCCCTGGGAACTGTAGTGTTTTACTTATCTTGGCTGATATTTGGAATAAAGCAAGATAAGAAGGCATAATACTCGCCTCCGTGTCTTTAATAAAATTAAGACTTTCCGTCATAATAACTAGGAAAATCAACATTGTTATCGCTCTTTAAAAAATCAAGATATTAAGTTATGTGTGAATCTTAGGTCACTTAACAAGAACATTGTAGTAGACACGTATCCTTTACCAAGAATTCAAGAAATGCTAGCTGCTGGTAACGGTGCAAAGTTTTTCTCAATTATTGATTTAAAATCTGCCTATCATCAGGTAACTCTTGCTCAGTGCTTTTATTACTCCGTTTGGTCTTTATAGGTTTTTGAGAATGCCATTCGGACTGGCATCAGCAGCCAGTGTTTTCCAGAAGTTGATTGAGAGTTTCTTCCATGGTTTAAAAGGAGTACAGTCTTTCCAAGATGATATTCTAAATTTTGCTAAAACTAGTAAACAGCATCATTCCATTTTGGAGAAAGTTTTACAAATTTTAGATAGCAAAGGCATGACCGTTAGTAAAGACAAGTGTAAGTTTCTAGTTAATTAAATCAATTATTTAGGTCACACAATTACTCCTAATGGCATTTTCCCAAAGATGATATTGTCAATACCTTAGAAAGATCAAGTAAACCACATGATAAAGATTCTTTACGCTCATTTCTTGGCTTAAGTGAGTATTATGCCAAGTTTGTCAAGGGCTATGCTCTTGTTGTCGAGTCTCCTAGACAATTGCTCAAAAAAGGGTCAAAGTTTGTGTGGACTAATGTCCATGATGAAACTTTCAGTAATGTTGTGAAACGCATTGCTAAAGCACCTGGCCTTAACACTTTTGATCCTCAGGGAAAGTCTTTTGTTACTGTAGATGCCAGTGCCCTAGGTTTAGGAGCTGTTTTCACACAATTGGTTGAGGGAAAGAAAGAGTAATTTCATTTATTTATAGAGGCATTAGAGGTCCAGAGGTACACTACAGTACTATTGAAAAGGAAGCTCTAGCTTGTGTGTGGGCTGTAGAAAAGTTGAAGAATTGTTTATGGGAAAGACCTTTTGTTTTGGTTACGGACCATAAACCTCTTGTTTATATTACGGATGGGGTCAGGAGTGGAAAAGCCTAATCTAGACTTGTCAGGCTAATTGCTAGATTGCAAGAATTTAATTTTGCGATCTAATACATTCCTGGTGGAATTTATTTTACTGCAGACTATCTGTCTAGACTGCCACCAGTAAATGAACCTAGTGATGAGACTTTTGATCAACATGAATGCGTTGTTGCTTCAATAGATGCAGTTGATTCTTGTAATTTTGCTATTTCTGAGAAGGAATGGAATGATTACGCTACTAAAGATAATGTTTATCTAAAATTAAGCAATTTATAATTAATTGATGGCCTTCAATTAAAAATTTGTAATTACCTGTCAGAACTGAGCAGACTTTGGGATTCAATTCACCTTTGACCCCAACTTTCAAGACTAAAAGAGAGGTTATACAAATTGGCAATCTTCTCTTAATTGGAGTCAGCTTGTTGCGAAAATCCTGTGCCGTCTATAGTGGCAAGTTCACCATCAACTTGGGAAGCGCTTGGGAAGGTTAGCGTTCTAGTGTTCCAGTTGCCTCCCTTCATGCTCCACCATTTCGTGCTCCAGCATTTCGAATAATGCACACTGCAACTGACGTATTTGCGGAGACGGACGTTGTTTTGATCCGTCTGTTCCTCTTTGTGAGTATTTCATCAGAAGCCAGCAGAGACCAGTAGTAAAGGAAGTCCGTGACAGTATTCCGACTCGCTCCCAGCCAGATTTTCTTCCCTGCGAGTGGAAGTTCTGTCACCGTTTGAAGGTTCAGTCAGGTACCCGTGCAGTTTGTTTTCACAGGTCTTCATGATTACATTAAGGCTGGCGCTGGAGTTGGTAAGCGAGAGTCTTGATATTTTATTTATCCTATGCAAGTAAAACCTGCAATTCAAAACTCGTGCTTTTCACAGAGTGAAGAGGAAACTTCCAGAGTTGCTTTAAAAGACTTAATGATTACAAATATATTTTTACAGTGTTAAAAAAAAGAAGAGTGTTTATTTCCTCCTATTCCTCAATGATTCCACAGTGCATGCACTGCTAAAGACTTAATTCTTGGACTGGCTAACTCCTAATCACCTTGAGCACTAAAGACTTTTCAATATTAGCTCTTAAAAATTTATTTCTCAGTAATTCGAAATATATATATATATTTTTACCTACCACCGGACTCATAGGAGTGTGCAATTCAATTGAGGAATCTACAGGAGAAAGAAGAAAAGCGCAAACGATATTACTGCTGATAATTTTGCATATGCTACTATAGCAAAAGGATTTAAGATTGAATACATGCTCAGCATAGAGAGAGGAAAATTCCACACTAATACAGGTAAAGTTTAGGCTAGGGGTGTAAGGAAAAGATGCTACTACTGAAATTGGGATGAAGACTAGAACTGTTATAATCATTTGCTTATTGTTTCAGGTGAGCCCATTCTGGCCAGCAGAATAGCGGTGAGGTCATCAGTGTGGCAGTCTCTCTTATGTTTCCCATTCACCTTTCCCCCTCATCTTTAAGCTCAGAGTTCTTTGGGTTAGAGGCGTAGGGGAGTTGGGCAATATTCAGCGTAGAACACCTTCGGCCATTTGCTCCCATGGATTCAGGAATTTCAGGTACTGCTTCTTGACAGATTGAAGTGCCAACAATTACCTTCCGTCTGGGCGTTATGGCTGAGGGTTTTGATGTTAAAACTTTGGCCTCAATCCTAGAAGGATTGCAGAAGCAATTAAGTGAGACTGCGGAGGAGGTGAGAAAGTCAAATCAGGAGGCAAGTTATTTGCAACGAATGATAGATGAATTAGCAGTCAGTCCTAGTCCCAATTTTAGTGAACAAAAGTCTCAAAGTTTTGCTCCTTCAGAATTAACGACTCAAGTTGTTCATGCAATGTCACCTACCATTCCTTTGACCCCCCAGAGAGATTTCAGGGAGATCCTCATAAGGCTCAGGTCTTTATAATGCAATGCTACTTACATTTTTTATGCAAGCCCATAATATTTAAGGAAGACCAGTCGAAAGTGGCGTTCATGCTGTCTTATCTGAGTGGCGATGCTGCGGCGTGGTAAATGCCTTTGGTGACTACTAATGATCCTGTTTTGTACAATTTTGAGGAGTTTAAGGCTGAGTTTTTGAGAATCTTTGATCGTAGAACCATCTCACAGACCACTGATAATGAGTTACTTGATCTGAAACAAGGAAACAGAGAGCTAGTGGCTTATTTAGCCCAATTTAATAAACTGATTGTGGAAACTAATTGGCCAGAGGCTAAGAGGGCAGCCATCTTTTACAGGGGTCTGAAGGATGAGTTGAAGGATGGTTTGGCGCAGATTCCCAAGAGTCCAACTGATGTATCTGAGTTAATTGACTTAGTCCTTCAGATTGACCAGCGTCAGTCAGAAAGAAGAAGTGAACGTCGGAAGGAAACAAGGCCAGATTTGACCGGATTCTAAATAAAGGTGTAAAGGTAAATGAAGGAGTTTCATCTGAAGAGCCCATGCAAATTGGCACAGTTCGAGGTCCTCTCAGCAAAGAAGAAAGAGAAAACAGACGTTTGGGCAAGTTGTGTATATATTGTGGTGGTTCAGGTCACTTTGTTAAGGAATGCCCCAAAAAGCCAAAGGCTAGTCAGTGGGTAAAAGACAAGCTCCACCAGTAGACGGAGTTGCTCTGGTGAGAGCTGCTCAAGAGACAACTCCTAATTCTCAATTGTTGGCTAACACCCTGCAGTCTTTAGCCCCTCATTTAATAATTTCCAGTCAGATGTCGGTTGGAAATACCAGGAGAGAAGAAGTTGCAGTCATGATTGATTCTGGGGCAACAGGGAATTTTTGCGACATCCAATTTGCCAAGACATTGGGTATTCAGTTTGTGAAAAAGATGAAACCAGAACCAGTTTGTGCCGTGGATGGTACCAACCTTTCCTCTGGCCCAATAGCTTTTGATACCGAAGAGACTACAGTGGTGGTCCCTGGAGAACATCGGAGTTACATAAGTTTTATAATTGATGCCCCACAGTTTCAATTAATCCTGGGATTGGCATGGCTCACCGAAAATAACCCCAAGATTGATTGGGCTAAGAGATCAATAGAATTGAGTTCAGACTATTGTTTAGTACATTGTTTTCATCAAGATCAAAAGGAGAAAAGACCATCTCAGTCGTCATGTCTGGCAATTCAAACTCAAATGATATGTACTGTGGAAGTTCCCGAAATACCTGAAGATTATCAAGATTTGGAATCAGTCTTTAGTGAAAAAGACGCTCAGAAACTTCCTCCTCATCATGAATACAACTGTAAAATTGATTTGGAACCGGGAGCATCTCTACCATGTTGTCGCATTTATGCCTTATAGGAATCTGAGAATCAGCATTTGAAGGAATACTTGGATCGAAATCTTGCCAGTGGGTTCATTCGACCATCACAGTCGCCAGTTTCCTCTCCTCTTTTTTTTATTCCGAAGAAGGATGGGAATTTGCGAACCTGTATTGGCTATTGCGCATTAAACTTGGTCACTAAAAAGTATCAATATCCACTTCCGCTTATTTCTGAGCTTCTGGATCAAGTCAAAGATGCTCATATTTTTACCAAACTGGATTTGAGAGGGGCTTACCATCTGGTTCGTATGGCTGAAAGAGACGAGTGGAAGACGGCTTCAGGAAGAGGTTTGGCTTATTCGAATACCAAGTCATGCCTTTTGGCTTGTGTAATGCCCCGGCTGCTTTTCAACATTTTGTGAACGACATTCTTCGAGAGTTCTTAGATCGTTTTGCAGCCGTTTATATTGACGACATACTTATTTTTTCCAAGAATGTGGAAGAACATGTTCGTCATGTACGATTAGTTCTGGTACGCTTGCTGGAAAATAAGCTGTTTGTGAAGCTAGAAAAATGTTTTTTTCATTCAACCCGGTTGAGTTTCCCCGGAAGGAGTCTTTATGGATGACACAAAGCTGAAGGCAATTAAAGATTGGCCGTCCCCAAGATCAGTCAAGGAAATACAAAGCTTCCTTGGTTTTGCCAATTTTTATTGGCTGTTCATTCAAAATTTTTCTGACAAGGTGAGCACCATCACTCGTTTGCTAAAAAAGAATGAAAAATTTGTTTGGGCAATTGAAGCTGAGGAAGCCTTTCAAGTACTGAAGAAAACCTTTATTTTTGTGCCCATTTTGCAACATCCAGATCTAAATGAACCTTTTTTTGTGGAAGCGGATGTTTCAAATCTAGCCCTTGGAGGAATCCTTTCCCAACGGCATAAGAATATGGGTCAGCTTCATCCAGTTGCTTATCATTCTCGGAAATTAACGGCTGCAGAAATCAATTATTCCATCGCTGATGAAGAATTATTAGCAGTCGAAGATGCGTTTCAAGAGTGAAGACATTATCTGCTTGGGGCCATATATGTCATCACAGTTTTTACAGACCATCGTAATTTACAGTTCCTGAAATCTGCTCGAACTCTGACACCAAGACAACTTCGGTGGTCCCTCTTTTTTGCGGATTATGATTTTGTTCTAACCTATAATCCTGGATCTGCCAATGGAAAGGCTGATGCCCTTTCTCGCTTGAATGTTGGTATGGAGCAGGAAAATAGAATGGAGGGATGTATCATCCCTGAAGAAATTATTGTGGCAACCACAGTGGTGGATGAAATGGAAAGCAAGATACGAGAAGAATTTCAGAAAGAAGATTTTGCAAATTGGAAACTAGAAGGGCCAGGTCGTGAAATAAAGGATGGGAAACAATTCTTCCAAGGAAAACTTTTTGTACCTGGGGAAGAATTGGGAAAATAGGTTATTCATTTGTTTCATGATCATCAGTTGGTTGGGCATAAAGGAGTAATATAGACACTTGAACTCTTGAAGCAAACTTTTGACTGGCCGGGCATGGACACTCAGGTGAAACAGTATGTCGCCACTTGTGAGCAATGTATAAAAGGGAAAAGTGTTAAACAACCACCACAGGGCCTCCTCATGCCATTACCGGTTGCCCCGTATCCTTGGCATACTGTATCCATGGATTTTATTGTTGATTTGCCATCCAGTCAGGGAAATTTGGTAATTTGGGTGGTGGTCGATCAATTTTCTAAGATGAGTCATATTGTCCCTCTAAAAAATCTTCCCACTGCTCCTCAATTGGCAACTCTGTTTATTCAGCATATTGTAAAGTTGCATGGTATACCCAAAGTGGTGATCTCAGACCCAGGTCCTCAATTTGTGTCCAAATTTTGGAGGTCATTTCTAAAAGGATTAGGAGTTGACTCTCGTTTGTTCACCAGTTATTATCCAGAGACGGATGGACAAACGGAGAGAGTGAATCAGGATTTGGAGCAGTACCTACGTTTATATTTAAAGGATCAAGAGGGAGAATGGCCTTCCCTGCTCAGTACAACTGAGTTTGCTTATAATAACTCTGTTCACACTGCTACTGGTTTTTCCGATTTCTATTTGAATTCGGGCAGACATCCAAACATGTTAGTGGGAAGAGTAGATGTTGAGGTCCCAGCAGCAGGCGAGGTTATTCAGAGTTTGCAAAAAGCTTATCGGTTGGCTTCAGCCAACCTTACCAAAGGCAAAATAACGTACAAGAAACAGGCTGACAAGCGTCGCAGAGATGTTTCGATTTTTGAACCTGGAGAACAGGTTTGGATTTCGACTTGTCATTTGCGACAGAGGGAATAGGAAGTTTCAACCGAGATTCATAGGTCCTTACCCAGTTGTCAGGATGGTAAATCCAATGAGTGTCAGAGTAGAGCTCCCCGTGAATGAAAGATTCACCCCACTTTTCATGTCTCTTTGTTAAAATGGAATCCTCCAAATTTTAGACAAGTTCAACCACTAGCTCCCAATCAGGTTCAATCTGAGGAAGAATTTGAAGTAAAAAGAATCTTAGATTCTAAGAAGAAGGGTGATAAATTGTTCTACTTGGTGGATTGGAAAGGTTTTGGTCCTGAAGAAAGATCCTGGGAACCTAGTTGTAATGTTCATGCCCCGAGACTTGTGAAAGAATTCAATAAGACCCATCCACAGAAGCCCAGAGAGGGGGTTTTGGTGGGTGGTACTGTCATGACTTAGAAGACTTTGGGATTCAATTCACCTTTGACCCCAACTTTCAAGACTGAGAGAGGTTATACAAATTGGCAATCCTGAATCCTCTCTTAATTGGAGTCAGCTTGTTGCGAAAATCCTGTGCCGTCTATAGTAGCAAGTTCACCATCAACTTGGGAAGCGCTTGGGAAGGTTAGCGTTCTAGTGTTCCAGTTGCCTCCCTTCACGCTCCACCATTTCGTGCGGCAGCATTTCAAATGCTGCGCACTTCAACTGACGTATTTGCGGAGACAGACGTTGTTTTGATCCGTCTGTTCCTCTTTGTGAGTATTTCATCAGAAGCCAGCAGAGTCCAGTAGTAAATCATTGAGGAAGTCCGTGACAGTATTCTGACTCGCTCCCAGCCTGATTTTCTTCCCTGCGAGTGGAAGTTCTGTCACCGTTTGAAGGTTCAGTCAGGTACCCGTGCAGTTTGTTTTCACAGCTGTTCATGATTACATTAAGGCTCGCGCTGAAGTTGGTAAGCGAGAGTCTTGATATTTTATTTATCCTATGCGAGTAAAACCTGCAATTTAAAACTCGTGCTTTTCACAGAGTGAAGAAGAAACTTCCAGAGTTGCTTTAAAAGACTTAATGATTACAAATATATTTTTACAGTGTTAAAAAAAAGAAGAGTGTTTATTTCCTCCTATTCCTCAATGATTTCACGTTGCATGCACAGCTAAAGACTAAGGGGCAGATTTATGTTGGACTTGCGCCACGTTTGCGTCACGCAACGGCGGCGTAAACGTGGCACATCCCTGTGACCTATTTACAATGTGACGCATCTAGGCAGATGCGTCACGTTGTAAATCCCTACGCCACATGTGGGCGTTCCGGCGCAGGGTGGGCGTTCCGGGGCAGGTGCGCCTCGCAAAAGTGGCTGAGTGAAATCTACAAGATTTCACTCAGTCACCTTTAGGCCAATGCTGCGTCAAAACCCTGTGCCTGCTTGAAGCAGGCGTAAGGCCTGACGCAGCATTGGATAGATAGGGCACCCCCGAGCCTTGCTGGAGCAGCGTCTCGCTTGCGACGCAACTCCAGCAATGCGTCACCTTTACGGCACAGATGGTTCACTCATCTGTGCCGTTTTTGCTTCATGGTGCGCCGCATTGTAAATGTGGCGCACCATGGGTGGCGGAGCTGCGGCGCACAATAACTGTCGCATCCCTGGGGATGCGCCAGTTATTGTAAATCTGCCCCTTAATTCTTGGACTGGATAACTCCTAATCACCTTGAGCACTAAAGACTTTTCAATATTAGCTCTTAAACATTGAATTCTCAGTAATTAGAAATATAAATATATATAATATTTTTTTTACCTACCACCGGACTCATAGGAGTGTGCAATTCAATTGAGGAATCTACAGGAGAAAGAAGAAAAGCGCAAAAGATAGTACTGCTGATAATTTTGCATATGTTACTATATCAATAAATCAATCAATCAATCAGAACAATTTGTAAAGCGCGCTACTCACCCGGAAGGGTCTCAAGGTGCTGGGGGTGGGGGGTCCGTTACTGCTCGAAAAGCCAGGTCTTGAGTTGCGTCCTGAAGGAGAGATGGTTCTGGGTTGGCCGTAGGTGGATGGGGAGGGAGTTTCATGTCTTGGCCGCCAGGTAGGAGAAGGATCTTCCTCCGGCGGTGGCTCTGCGGATGCGTGGTACGGTGGCGAGGGCGAGGCTGGTCGATCGCAGCTGGCGGGTCGGCGTGTCGAAAGTGAGGCGGTTGTTGAGGTATTTAGGGCTCAGGTCGTGGAGAGCTTTGTGTGCGTGGGTGAGGAGTCTGAACGTGATCCTCTTGCTGACGGGGAGCCAGTGCAGGTCTCTCAGGTGGGCGGAGATGTGGTTGTGGCGGGGGATGTCCAGGACGAGTTGTGCAGAGGCGTTCTGTATGCGTTGAAGTCTTTTCTGTAGTTTGGCAGTGGTTCCCGCGTAGAAGGTGTTCCCGTAGTCCATTCGGCTGGTGACGAGTGCCTTGGTGACCGTCTTCCTGGTTTCGGTGGGGATCGATCGGAAGATCTTAGGGAACATGCGCAGGGCGTTGAAGCAGGATGACGATACGGCGTTGACTTGTCTGGTCATTGCGAGGGCGGAGTCCAGGATGAAGCCCAGGTTTCGTGCGTGGTCCGTTGGCTTGGGGGTGGTGCCCAGGGCAGGGGGCCACCAGGAGTTGTCCCAGGCGGAGTGGGATGATCCGTCTTGTCTGAGTTCAGCTTCAGGCGGCTGTTCTTCATCCATTCGGCGACGTCCTTCATTCCCTCATGTAGGCTAGCTCTGGCGTTGGCCGGGTCATTGGTGAGGGAGAGGATCAGCTGGGTGTCGTCGGCATATGAGGTGATGTTAAGGTTGTGTTGGCGTGCAATGGCTGCGAGGGGGCTCATGTAGACTTTGAAGAGGGTGGGGCTGAGCGAGGATCCTTGAGGTACGCCGCAGATGACTTCGGTGGCCGCGAATCGGAACGGGGGAGGCGGACTCTCTGGGTTCTTCCGGCGATGAACGAGGTGATCCACTCCAGTGCTTTCCCTTGGATTCCGATGTTGTTGAGGCGCTGTATTAGGGCGTGGTGGCAGACTGTATCGAATGCTACAGAGAGGTCCAGGAGGATGAGGGGGCAGCTTTTTCCCCGTTGCCGAGCAGAGATCTGATGTCGGCGGTGGCTGCGATGAGGGCAGTCTCGGTGCTGTGGTTGGCTCAGAAACCGGACTGTGAGGGGTCGAGGGAGCCGTTCGTCTCGAGGAAGGCGGTGAGCTGTGTGTTGACGTTCTTCTCGATGACTTTGTCAGGAAAAGCGAGATGGGGCGGAAGTTCTTGAGGTCGGTGGGGTCCCCTGTCGGTTTCTTCAGGAGGGCGCTGAGCTCGGCATGCTTCCAGCTCTCCGGGAAGGTGGTGTGATGTTCCGGAGTTGGGGTGCGATGATGGAGCCGGCCTTGTTGAAGACGTGGTGGGGGCAGGGGTCGGTAGGGGTTCCGGAGTGGATGGTGTTCATCGTGCGGGTGGTGTCTTCGGTGCTGACCGGGGTCCAGTTGCAGAGGGTGGTGGTGGGGGGCGTTGTTTCGGTGGTTGGGTGCGTGGTTGGTGCGTCGAAGCTGTTGTGTATGTCGGCGATCTTGCGGTGGAAGAAGGAGGCGAGTGTGTCGCAGAGGTCTTGCGAGGGTGTGATGTTGTTGTTTTCGGCGCTGGGGTTGGAGAGCTCTTTGACGATGCTGAGGAGTTCCTTGCTGTTGTGGGTGTTGTTGTCCAGGCGTTCTTTGAATGATGTCCTTTTGGTGGTGCGGATCAGCTGGTGGTGTGTGCGGGTGGAGTTCTTGAGGACGGTCATGTTTTCTGTGGTCTGGTCATGGCGCCAGGCTTTTTCGAGGGTGCAGCAGTTTTTCTTGGATGTTTTGAGTTCGTTGGTGAACCACAAGGCTTTTTTGCTGATGTGTCTGCTGGGAGGGTTCTTCAGTGGTGCGCAGTCGTCAGCGCAGTTGATGAGCCACTGTGTGAAGATGCGGGCTGCTTTGTTGGGGTCTGTCGTGTTGGTGGGAGGGTTCTGGCTGAGGGAGGTGGTGAGCTGGTCAGCGGTGATCTTGCTCCTGCTCCTGCGGGGTACCTGTTGCGGGTGGTGGTGGGTCATGGTTCTCTTGAAGCTGAAGTGGACGCAGCTGTGATCGGTCCAGTGAAGTCCGGTGGAGTGGCTGAAGACGATGTGCTTGCTGGAGGAGAAGACGGGGTCAAGCGTGTGGCCGGCGTAGTGGGTGGGGGTGTTCACCAGTTGCTTGAGTCCGAGGTTGGCAAGGTTGTCCAGCAGGGTAGTGGTGTTGCTGTCGTTGTTGTTCTCCAGGTGGAAGTTGAGGTCCCCTAGGAGGATGTAGTCAGAGCAGGCGAGGACGTGCGGGCTGGTGAAGTCTGCGATGGCTTCGCTGAATTGTGTGCGTGGTCCCGGGGGTCTGTAGATGAGAGTGCCTCTGAGGGTGGTCTTGGGGTCGGTGTGTATCTGGAAGTGGAGGTGCTCGGCGGCGGTGAGGGTGTCGTCGGAGTTGGTCGTGATGCGGATGGTGCTCCTGTGGACGATGGCGATGCCTCCTCCGGTCTAGTTGACGCGGTCCTTCCAGGTGATCTTGTATCCGTCTGGGATGGCTATGGCGATGTCGGGTGCTGAGGAGGCATTTATCCATGTTTCCGTGAGGAAGGCGACGTCTGGAGATGTTGAGTCGAGCAGGTTCCAGAGTTCGACGGCGTGTCTGTGGACGGAGCGGGTGTTGACCAGGATGCACTTGAGGTGGTTGTTGCTGGTGCCTGGCCTTTCGGGTGCGGTGAATGTCCGGAGGCAGGTGAACTTGAAGGCTTGGCAGCTGAAGAGTCCGTGGGTGCGTTTCGGTGTGGCCCGGTAGCAGGCGGGGTTTCGGTCGGGTTTGAGTGCGTTGAGGGTGGCGGCGTCGTAGGTCCATCGTGCTGGCTGGCGTCATCGGGGGCCAGGGGTCCTGGTGATGGGCACGGTCCAGGCGCGGACCGGCGCAGACGGGCTTGCCTTTGGGGCGCCAGCGGCGCGCCCGCTGCGCGCGGTCGCTGCGCAGTCTCCATAAGTGGGAGGGGGAGGAGGGGTCAGCTGGGAGGCGGGAGGGCAGGCTGCCAATGGGCACGGGGGCGGGGCCGCAGGGGGGTCAGTGGCGGGAAAAAATGGTGGGAGTCAGCGGCAGGAAAATCGGTGGTGCGGGCTCAGCGGCTGCTGGCACACGGGGGTGCAGGAGAAGGCTGGGAGGCTGAGGAGGCGGCTGGCGGGCAGGCTGAGGAGGTGCTGTAGCGGCGGGAAAGCGACCTACCCGAGGGTCAAGGGTCGCTGTCTCCGTCGCGCAGCAGCCTCCCTTTAATTGGGGTCAGCTGGGAGGCGGGAGGGCAGGCTGCCAATGGGCACAGGGGGGCAGGGCCGCAGGGGGGTCAGTGGCGGGAAAAAACGGCGGGGTCAGCGGCAGGAAAATCGATGGCGCGGGGTCAGGGGCTGCTGACACACGAGGTGCAGGAGAAGGCTGGCAGGCTGAGGAGGCGGCTGGCTGGCAGGCTGAGGAGGTGCTGTAGCGGCGGGGAAGCGACCCACCCAAGGGTCAAGGGTCGCTATCAGAAGGATTTAAGATTGAATACATGCTCAGCATAGAGAGAGGAAAATTCCACACTAATACAGGTAAAGTTTAGGCTAGGAGTGTAAGGAAAAGATACTAGTACTGAATTTGGGATAAAGACTAGAACTGTTATAATCATTTGCTTATTGTTTCAGGTGAGCCCATTCTGTCCAGAAGAATAGCGGTGAGGTCATCAGTGTGGCAGTCTCTCTTATGTTTCCCATTCCCCTTTCCCCCTCATCTCTAAGCTCAGGGGGGCATATTATCAAGGCGGGCGATAAGAGATTATCGCCGCTTTAGCGGCTGTTTTCGGCCGCTAAGGAGCGATAATTCTATCGCCCAATTAGCAAGCTGTCGCTAACAGCAGTTAGCGACAGCTTGTAGGCAGTAGCGAGCGGTTTGGGGCCCGCTTTGCATGTCAGCGATATTTATCGCTAAGACATGCAGATTGGGGGTACCCAACCTGTTAGCGACTGAAAGCAGTCGCTAACATCGCTATCGCCTATTATCAATGCAGGCGTAGTGATGGAAATATTCGCGCTAAGCACGAATATCTCCAAAACCTAACACCTGCTCAGACCAGTTCTTAGCCTGTATATCCAATGGGAGGTGGATATTCAGGCTAAGTCCCTGTTAGCGATAATGCCTGAATATCGCTGGATTTACAGCGATATTCACGCATTTCGCCGCTATCGCCGGAAATGTTATCGCTTCAGAGATAAACGTTGCTAATAGCACGTTATCTCCTCGATAAAATTCGGCGATGCTCAGTGATAAGTTTTTTTTCCGCTAAGCCTATTTAGCGATAAATATCGCTAGTAGATGATAATATGCCCCAGAGTTCTTTGGGTTAGAGGCGTAGGGGAGTTGGTTAATATTCTGCATAGAACACCTTCCGCCATTTGTTCCCACGGATTCAGGAATTTCAGGTACTGCTTCTTGACATTACCCCTCAGACGTTTTGCACAAATCGCTGATGAACTTAGCATTGAAAATTAGATTTTGTTGAGGCAAGATCTATTTATACCATGAGTTGGCATCAGAGACAAGCTCATCCATTTAGCTCATTCAGGACATCCCGGAATGTCTGGGACAAAAGAATTACTTTAAAAATCATTACTGGTGGTCTGGCATGGATGCGTCTGTAGAGAGATTTGTAGATAATTGTTCAGTGTGTATAAAATCAGATAAACACTGGAAAGTTTCTACTGAACCTTTGTCGATCCGAGATGCCCCTATGAGTTCTTGGGAAAAACTTTCTATTGATTTTTCTGGACCTTATGAATGTTTGGGCAGAGAGAAAAGATTTTTAATTGTCCTCATTGATGATTTTTCTAAATGGTTGTATTACTCTTTTGTTGAACATCCTACAACAGATGAAGTTATACTTTTCCTGGATAACATGTTTAGGATTGAAGGGGCACCCATTTCCATTATGTCTGATAATGGTGCACAATTTATTTCGAATAAGATGCAAAATAAATTGAAAAAGTTTAATGTGTGTACTAAAAGAGCTCCACTTTATAGTCCTCGTTCTAATGGCCAGATTGACAGAGCAAACAGATTTTTTAAAAAAGGTATTCAAGCCGCTTTAGAAAGCAATCTTGATGTGTTACCATTTAACTCCTAACACCTGTATGGGTGTTTCTCCTTATTTTTTAATGAGAGGTAGACAGGCAAGATCTTTGTTAATGCCTTTCTTGAGTAAAGAAAAGGTTCAGAGAGATACTTTGGAAATTTATGTTATTAAAGCTAGGAACAACATAACTACTGCTCGCAGTTTTGGAAAAACATACCATGATAACTCTCGCCATTGTAAGAATAAAAGTATAAAGGTTGGTGATTGGGTAAGGATTATTAGGCCTACTTTAACACCCATCTAAATTTACTGTACCTTTTGAAGTTGAGGAAGTCACTGATTCCACTATTTTACTGAAAGACAAAGGATGGTGGAGCAAAAGTTCGGTTGTTATTCTAAAACCAGGTCAAGAACGTTTTATTTGGAAAAAAAGAAGATGGTGATGACATTTGGTTTGATGATGGATATGGTGAATCATTTTCTGGGGAGTCTTCTCATTCAGGCAATGATTCGAATTTTGATCCTCTTCTTTCAGACTGTAATGTTAGTATGGGTTCATCTGTGCGTGACTCGCCTGTTTTGCATAAAAGAAGCATGAGATTGCCCAAAAAATTAGATGATTATATTTTAGATTAATTTTGTTTTTGTTGTGAAAAGATACATGTGGTAAATATGTCTTTCTTTCCTTTTTTATTGTAGTTGTAGAATATTTTATGCCACTGTGTATTTTACATCAATTGGAATTGTTGTACATCACTTTAGAATCTGAACATGCAATGTAAAACTTGCTGGGGTGGGGTTTAGGTTTGAATGCCAGAGAAGAGGTTGGAGCTTATCTGACAGGACGCCTGAGCTTGCGCACCAGTGGGTCATTTCTGGCATTTAAATAAATAAGGATTTAACTTTATTTAGACTCCTTCGCTTTTTACAAGAGGTTGGACTACATGATACGAAACTTCATACACAAAGGGAACCACAAACCACAGGGAACAGCAAACAATTCAATCACAAATATAATCCTCCAAATAGCCGCGAGGCTCTTATTTCCCTCCTGCCTTGGGGAATGGTCATAAGACCACTGCCCTATGGATCCACCCATTCTTAAAGATGTCACTGAAGTGTTGGGAAATTTCATTTCTAAAGATGAATGGATGGGAGCCTTGGAATGGGATTTAACGCTTCAGTGTGCGTTGAAGTTAATGAAGGGGCTGGTCAGGAGAGAGAGTTTTATTCCCCAAGCTGCTAAACCATTTTTAAGGTGGTTGATGAGTTGTAGGTACTCGATGACCACTTGTTGATGAGGAATGAAAAGTTTGTGCTGCCAACTTCTCTTAGGTCACGCTTGATTGGGCTGGCACATGAGGGACACTTAGGCCAGACATTGACCACTAAGAGGGTCAGAGAAAGATTTTGATGGCCACTCATGGATGGTGAGATTAAGGAATGGATGGTGAGATGTAGTGTATGCGAAGATGCTGAAAAACACTTGAGAGTGGATGTTTGGAAATTTCATGAAGAGCAGAATGTGTCTGACGCTAAGGAAGTATGGGAAAAAGTATGTTTTGACTTTATTGGGCCATTCTCTTTTGTACCTAAACAAAATTAATTTGCAGCCATCCTTGTGAATGCCAAGTCCAAATTGGTGGAACTTGCATTCATGAGGAATATCGCCACTTCTTCAAATTTGGATTTCCTCAGTAATGTGCTTAGAAGGGAGGGAGTACCTTCAGTATTACTCACAGATAATGAGACACAGTTAAGGTCTGAGGAGATGAAATAGTTTCTGGACAATTTGGAGGTGAGACAAGCTTATTCGTCTTTGTATAATCCTCAGGGAAATGGTCTGGTGGAGAAGGTCAACAGACGTGTTAAAGGGACAATGCCTTTGGCGTGCAGACCTGGCTTGTCTGTCGAGCGGGCGGTGAAGGACATGCTCTCGGCACATCGCACTACTGTCAGTACTAATTCAGGGAAAATCGCCTTTGAGATGATGCATGGCAAGTTGATTCCGTCATGGGTGAGGGACAATGTAACGAGAGGTTGAGTGTGTTTGGACAAGCCTGTGGAGAAACATTTTATTGTGGCTGGGGATTGGATCAAGGTGAAGCCTGGTGGTGGTGTAAAGGATTTAACCAAGATTCATAGTCAATATAAAATACGAGTTGTGGGTGGAAATTGGGTCAAACTGGAAAATGGCCAAACCTGAAACCTCAGGAGGGTGGCTTTGTGCAAGAGGTGAGGAAAAGTGTCTGAGTGTCCTGGTAATGAAGGAGAGGCCTCAAGCTTGTGTTCTTCTTAATTGTTTATGAAAGATTGTGATTTTGAAAGTGAGTCGGTGTCTGCCAAAGTTTCGGGAGGAGATGATGGGAATGGCGTTATGGTTCCACTAGACAGTGCAACTGTAGTACCTCAAGAACGAGTAGATCCACAGGGCAGTGGTCTTATGACCATTCCCAAAGGCAGGAGGGAAATGAGAGTGAGGAAGCATCCTGGCTTTTTGGGGAATTATATTTACAATTGAATTGTTTGCTATTCCCTGCGGTTCGTGGTTCCCTTTGTGTGTGAAGTTTTGTGCTATGTGGTCCAACCTCTCCTCTGTATTGTTCATATGTCTCTGTTCCATTGTCTTGTTTCTCCCAACATGGGTCGGCGTGTCTCTTGGTAAGGGTGTTGCTGTTATCCCAGTTACTTTATTTCCCAAGATATGGGAATATGTTATAATGTGCTTACGCAGCCATGGCCATGCTGAGGCTGCACCATTTCCTATGACTCACAATGTTCCATGATGTCATCTTTGGAAGTGAATGTGATGTGAGGCAGTCATTTGGAGCTGTGACTGGCAGGACTGTGGTGTGGGTTCTCATTCTCTCAAGGAATAAACATAATCTTTTGATGGACAATCAGTGACTGTCATTATTACAATTTGTGAGAAGTTGGCCTGTCATATGCTGTCCACTATTCTAGTGGGCACCTTGCACCAGTCCAAACGACCCTTATTGATGGTAGGTTTAAACACAACCTTTATAGAAAGCTATCCTAGTGGTGGCTGTGGAGAGCAGCCTTCAGGCTAAGTCTTGAAAGAATGTAAAGCAGCTTGTTTTACCACTCTATAATCTCATGAGTGATCAAATGAAAGGAGAGCCACACCAGGTATATATAAAATATATATGTATTTATTCTAAACACACCCCCTTAGTCTCTTTATGAGGCTGGAGGTAAAAGTACACAAGTTAAATTTAAATAGCCACAGTAAATTAACACAGTATACGTTTTGCCCTAGGGGCCTCACAAACCATATACTAAGAAAGTTGTAGAAGAACCACAAGGGACATAGAAACCGCTGGGGCAACCAGGAACCATCCAAGGTAGGGATGCAGGAGACCCACGGGAGACGCATGCAGTGTCTAAACACAGCCACGAATCACCATTAACTTCTCTGGAGAAAGTTGTGAGTAGATTTTTAAAGAATAAGGATACTTAGGCGTGGACTAGGAACAAACCCATCAGTACTGGACAGTTTGAGAGTCAAGACCCATGGGAGCACCCAAGTACTCATGTTACATCACCCAGGGAAGCCACCTGGCTTCCCTGGGTGAGGAAACGCGAGTACTTCGGTGTCTTTTCGTGTCAGGTTTTGTTGTCGTTTCCTATGGAGAGCTGCAAAGAAGTGCTGCAGGCGACCAGAGGAAGAGTGTCCGGATGGATCCAAGGTAGATTTCTTCAGTCTTCTAGTCGATATAGAATGTTGAAGGTCCAAGATATATGTTGCAGAGTTTCGTCCAGGATAATCTAAAGTCCTAGGGACTGGGTTCCTCTACTTATACTAAGTTTAGGGGATGGACTAACTCTAAGGTCCCACCTATGGGAGGACCTGTGGAGGGGGTGGTTACACCCCTTCCCCTTTGTCCTGTTTCGCATCTGTGGTGTAATTTTGGAAAGCTTCCCAGGGGTGGCATAATACATGCTTCAGCCACTGGTAGGCCTCTGGGGTACCTATGCCCTTGGTACCTAAGGCACCATATACTGGGGACTCACAAGGGTAACCCATTAACCAATCTGTAGTGTGAAACAAAAAAGTTAGTGGAAACTTCCTAAGTCATAACACCTAATCCAAATCACTCCCAATTATAAGTCACCCTTACTATTTTATTTAAAGGGAGTGTGTGCACACTGACTGACACCCACTATCACAGTGCTAGTTCAACAAGGAACTTAGAAGGTAATCTATAAACGCACAGGTGCACAACACAATTTTTTAACAGTCAACAGTCAAAGTAGTATTAATGATCACAAAAGTGGATTTTCTTGATTGTAGTTCTTTTTATTCCAAAAACAGTATGGATTCATACAAGCGTTTATACAGCCGACGCGTTTCGTCCACTAGGGACTTCTTCAGGGCTGTCATAAAAACAAACATGTAGACATACAAATTAAAAACATAGTTAAAAAGACTCATGGTCACAAAAAACAGCCAGGTGTAGACGATCAGTATATAACAATCTTATTTACACACAAATGCAAACAAACTATATAGCTGAACAGAAGGTCAATGTCAAAATCATTTGGCCCAAAGCAACCAATAACACTAATTTCTATCATACATTATTTCAGAAAAAGGATCACTCCAACATGATTCAAAATTTTGGCACGATGTGTATAGTAATACACCATCACATATATATGTCGGACAGTGGTTGATAACTCATAGCCCCTTTGCTATTTCATCACAAGTAAGGCAAGAAGGGAATGGAAACTAGAAGAGGGAAGGCAATAGGATCAGAAGATGATATATACAAGAAGGGGGATGGTATTTCACTTTTCACACACACAATTTTGGAGAAGAGTTCCACATACCGAATTCTTTTGAGTATTTTTTAGTTGTCGTACTGGAATATCGCAATTGTTTTCATGGGAAGCCTACAGAAAAGTAGATACATATTTTTTATTTTTTATCAATTTCTTATTTTTTTATCTTTTATCAGAAATCGGCACTCCCTGATGAATAAGTAAAGGATATATTATAAGCAATGTAGCCTAATTCTATTGAGTTAAATCGGGGTGCCTTGGAACCATTTGAAGTTGTTACAGATGGTCTTTGAAAGAGGTAGAAAACCCTAAAGTGTCTGGAATGAGGTATAACTTCCCAACTGAAAAACATATAAATAGTCGCAATCAGAATACCACCCAATCGTACGTTTAAGGGATCAATCGTCAATCCGGACGGGCCCTTTAAATCACTATTGTAATACATATTAGAGCGGTGACGAAACTCACATGAGAAATATCCACGGTCTTGGATATATAATCCAAAGTTTCAATGTTCCTTACTCTGCGGGTAATGACGGACAGAAATTAACGATGAGCCGGTATATCAGGAGGGCAAGTCTGTTATGGTAAAAATAGCAACAGAAAATAAACATAGATATAGTACGTGTCAGTACTTAGACTGATAATGACCAAAAAAGGCACGAAAGATCTTGCAATTATGTAGTATATTGGAGCCGCACATAACCACATTATTTATATGGTCTTTCAAGATTGTGCCATAATTAAAGCAAAAAGAAACCCAAAAAATTACTCGGAAGGACCCCATAAGATGCACAAACATCACTCACCAAAAAGCTATTTTATTTTATTTTGAACAGGTCTTAGTAGTGTGAGCATCTTCATATATCCGAAGCATAGGTAAGGTAGGCCCTAGAAGAATAAAAAAGCTAATTAACTTAGCAGGACCCAACTCACAGTTCTCAAAGGGTGCACTAGCCGGTCACAAGAGTCAAAAAGGTGGGGAGGGACCAGCTACAAGTCGATTTTGAGCCTTACCTCTATACTAGATGTGTGGTGCTTGGATCAGGAGAGGGCGGCTGGGGACTCAATTAATACAGCAAAAGGCGACTCTAAAGGAAAAATACCATATTCAATGACCATTACTCTAATCGTCTACATGCTAGATATTTCATGTTTCCCCCCCAACACGTACACGCCGTTAACCTACGGGGCTACTCTAGATGCAACTGCAGAGCCAGCCAGATCTTATGCTGTACTCTGCAGTACACTGCAGGTGTAGTCTCCCCACAAACCGTCTCTTGTCACACCGCTTCGACTAACTACTGAGATGCCCAGGACCGATGCCTAATAGCGTAAGGCGACAAGATACACAAATCCCAAAGGAGAACCCAATTTTAAAGAGAAAAACACGAGCATTCAATAGGTGCACACCACTGTGGTCAATAGTGTCCACCCAGGGTATAGATAATCTAGTTGTAGTCGTGAATGCCCAGATCTAAGTATGAGCCCAAGGTTTCTATATTCCCTGTGAAGCAACAACACTCACCGTAGTAAAGCCATCTCCGTCTATCTCCACCCCTCCTGGCACCGTACCGCGTAGTGACGATTCCTGTCCCGGAACGTGTGAAAGCTGGCCCTCCCATAAGCATTTAAATAGTAGTTCTTAGCTGCTTAATCTGTTTCACCTGTGGTTAGAAGCTCCCGCCGTCGGTCCGTAGTGTCGGCCATCTTGTGTAAGGAAGGAAGCAACTTGCTTAGTACATAACAATGGCGGCCGTGTTGTGAAATAGAAAACAAAATGATAGCCGCTAGTACCCTAGATCCATGTCCCCATCATATAGGGGAAAACGTAGTCATGAGTCTCATACAACATAATGAGAATATTTAAATGGGTTTTGAGTAATTTATCAAAATTGGGCGATCGAATAACAATGGGAAATGCCAAGTCCCATAATTGTCCCAGGTTAATATATTCTGTGAATTCCCCTTCGGGAATTTTTTAGATTTCTCTTTAATGACTAAATAGCAACAATTCAAAAGACTATATCGGGACCAATTTGAGTCCTTTTTGCCGTATGCGGTGCTCAACTGGTAGCATAAACTATGGAAAAAACATTGGCGGCCATCTAACAGTAACTATACTATACCTGCCTATATACTAAAAGACCGCAAACCTATTTTTAGCATAATCGACGATTTAAGAGAACAGCTTTTAGAAAAAGGTCTAATAGAACGCCATCTGTAAAGGGGTATAGCGGGCCCGGCACATTCATGCAAGAGATTATGCCAAAAGCGGGAATTTCAGAATACAGAAGATAGGATAGGTTTATAGGAAGAGAATATGTGGAAAATGTATGGAGCAAGGCCAGTAACAGATCTAATTGGTGGTTTGTCCTCATTAACTGAAATATTCAAAGAACAACAGACCATGTAATCATCCCTGTGGGCATGTATGAGGGAAAGCACTTCCAACCATAACACTCAAGAGCGCACAGGGTACATCTTATCCATCATTATTAAGATTAATATTAACAGGCAATTCTCACATTGGATGGATACACAATGCTCACATTCTAGCGTTAGGTGATTTATGCATGGCATTTATGCAGGATACATCATGTCCATCACTTTAGATGGTTGTAATTAACAAGACTTAAAATTTATTATGTACAAGGTACCACAGATCTAACAACCGGTAAATATTCTTATGGGTGAGCATTAAATGGTAAGAACCCAGAAGTATAAGCAGTAATAATACAAAGGTGGGGAGCAAATGACCAGAGGCTTGTATTAAACAAACAGTTTGTACATTGTAGCGTCAATCCCTTCTGAATTTCTGGCCATTAATTTGAGACAGACTGATATGTAACATTGATTTATTACAACATAGTGTGTGGTACAGAGAACCACATATGTGGGAACATATTCACATTCAACTAAGGTTCTCCCCATGGAACCCCAAATTCTTATATCAAGCAACCCTGGCCAAAAGTTAGTTCTGCTACAGCCGTCAGTGTCTAGTAAGTTTAAACAGACAACAGATAAACAGGTCATGATAATATATGGTGCATCTCATCATCAAAATTGTGACCCAATTCTACACTTCTGAGTCTACAGATCCACTCTGCTTCCCTTTTTCTGTGTGCAAGAATTCTGTCCCCACCCCGCAGGTGTGCCGGTACATGATCAATCCCCATAAACCAAAGATCATCCTCTGGTCTATGTTTCTCTTGCATGTGAAAGGTCATCGCATATTTGGGAAGTTATACCTCATTCCAGACACTTTAGGATTTTCTACCTCTTTCAAAGACCATCTGCAACAACTTCAAATGGTTCCAAGGCACCCGATTTAACTCAATAGAATTAAGCTACATTGCTTATAATATATCTTTTACTTATTCACCAGGGAGTGCCAATTTCTGATAAAAGATAAAAAAATTCAAAATTGATAAAAAATAAAAAATATGTATCTACTTTTCTGTAGACTTCCTGAGATGCCTTTCTTCCCATGAAAACAATTGTAATATTCCAGTACGACGACTAAAAAATACTCAAAAGAATTCGGTATGTGTAAATCTTCTCCAAAATTATGTGTGTGAAAAGTGCAATACCATCCCCCTTCTTGTATATATCATCTTCTGCTCCTATTGCCTTCCCTCTTCTAGTTTCCCTTCCCCTCTTGCCTTACTTGTGATGAAATAGCAAAGGGGCTATGAGTTATCAACCACTGTCCGACATATATATGTGATGGTGTATTACTATACACATCGTGCCAAAATCTTGAATCATGTTGGAGTGATCCTTTTTCTCAAATAATGTATGATAGAAATTAGTGTTATTGGTTGCTTTGGGCCAAATGATTTTGACATTGACCTTCTGTTCAGCAATATAGTTTGTTTGCAATTGTGTGTAAATAAGATTGTTATATACTGATTGTCTCCACCTGGCTGTTTTTTGTGACCATGAGTCTTTTTAACTATGTTTTTAATTTGTATGTCGACATGTTTGTTTTTATGACAGCCCTGAAGAAGTCCCAAGTGGACGAAACGCGTCGGCTGTACAAACGCCTGTCTGCATCTATACTGTTTTTGGAATGCAAAGAACTACAATCAAGAAAATCCACTTTTGTGATCATTAATACTACTTTGACTGTTGACTGTTAAAAAATTGTGTTGTGCACCTGTGAGTTTATACATAACCAATCTGTAGTGTACCTAATGTACATGCAATCAGTTTAGAGAGGAAGCAGCTAGGCTGGGGTCCTGGTTAGCAAGGCCCCAGCCAGACTAAAGTCGATAAATCAGTGAAACACAGCAAAAAGTGGGGGTAACCATAGTAAGCAGATCCTAATATCCTACACAATTGTCTTACTAATTCGGTTACTTGAATGCATATCTCCCACACACCAGGAATTCTTGAAAGGAGTGCCCGTCACAGTTGCAGCCTTGCAGATCCTCTCAAAAGCCACACTTAACACTCATCTGGAGTACAGAGAAACAGTGCATGGCAGCCTCGCAGGCTTTTTCAAATGCTGCATAAACCCTTGCATACTAACGGCATGGAAATTAATGTAAGAGTCTTGGCACAGTTCTCCTGATAACGGTCCACAGTCTTGTGCACCGGGGCCACTAAATCACCGTAAACTTTGCCAGTTATATCAAATTTGGCAGGTTAATTGGCCCACTTATCTTAATAACTGTACATAAAGTCTCTCATACCCCGGGCTCTCAGTGAATAAAATGTAAATACGCAGTCTTAGCGCTAGTGACTGCGCTCTGCATGAGCCACGCGCTGCCCTCCTCAATTACACTGCCCCTCTCACTGCCACTTACTCACCACAAAGTTGTATAATGCTTGTTGGCACCAGAGTCACAATACAGAGTCAGCCTAAGTTTGGATGTTAAGCAGGTCCAAAACGCTGTTCCTCGTTAATGTCCCACACATCGTAAACCATTAAACGGTAATTCAGCAGTCAAAGTGACTGATTCAACACAGAGGGTGGGATTTATGCAATGCGATATCCGTGCGGATTGGTATACGCGGGCATAACATCACGCAAAATTAAAACATGCATTTTAGAGCACAAGAGTATGATTCGTAATAAGAATTGTAACTCGAGTCTAGCTGCACATTGGATGAATACACTACATACTATTCCCCAGATCAGATTTATAGTGCTAGAGAAAATTTATCAAATTCCAGGAATTGCATATAATGTCTTGATAGCACGTAGGGAGACATTTTGGATTAAATGTTTAGGTACGGTCATTCCACGAGGTTTGAATGACCATTATGAACTGCAGTGTTTCTTGTAATTGTGCATTCTGATTACTGTAAGGACATTTTGCTTAGTATGTTGCTCATTATCTACTGGATTTGCACACGTACTACAACACTTCTCTTTCCTTTTACCTCACACTTTTGCATTCTTGAATTAATTGAATTAGTGGTTTTGTGTCCTCACCGTATCTTTGTGGATGCGTTATGACACCCTGCACTCTTGTGTACCTATATTGCGCTTATGTCTGAGAAGGGAATGGTAATTGTATTTTCCAATTTCCACAAGTTTAGGCATTGGTTTCCGTGTCCTTCTATATTTCGCCTCATGCACTCGTAATTTGTGCAGTGTGTGTTATCCTAATTCATCCGTCAGGATAGAAAGAGGCATTAGTACACCCAGAGCAGTTTTTTCCACATTCTTTTTAATATTTTCTTTAAATGCGTTTTTTGTATTATACGGAGGTTGTGCGATGCATATCCACGGATTGTTCTACGCTGTTTTGGATATGTTTTGTTTTTGAATAGTAGAGCGCATTTAAATCTATAGCATCATCATGCTTCACGCACATTCTCACTATGGGGTTCCGTTGGTTCCAGTAAGGAGTGTTGGTGAATATAGGGTTAAACGTTCCGCCGTTTCACTTCGGCTTTCACACAATAGAGATACGCATTGTGAGCCTCTGAAAGATTTTTGATAATTGGTTCACTTCTCACTCATTTCGTGCACAGACCATGCGGCTTGAGACAGCATAGGACGGTAGGAATCCTTCTCAGTGTTTTTTCCTTACGTGCAAGTCACTGAGCGTTCGCAGAAGTATACAGCTGTGTTTCTTTACACGCAGAACGAATACCACTACTATTCTTGAAGCTTTGGTAAGAACAGCGTTTGTAGTTCTTAATACTTTTTCACTTGTTGACCACATGGAAATGGGGGCTACGCCCCTTCAGTTTTGTGTTTTTGTGTTTTGCACTGTCTACATGTATATCGTTATACACCTAGGGTTATTCGGTTTGGTTCACATACTTTTTCACTTGTTTGTTTGTGATCTAATATGTGTCTCTCTAGTGCCTGTATGTTGTGTGCAAATCCTATTGCTTACATGTACCTTGTTATAATCTGCATACAACTGATATTGGTTTTGATTTCGTTTTTGCTTTTGTAGTTCCTATTGAAGGCTGCCTGAAGTTGTTTATTAAATCGCCATATTGTCAACATCTTTAATGCTTGTACCCCTGAAGAAGGACTTTTTTTTAAACCCGCAATGCATTAGGTTGCATTTTTTCTAATTTGAATTTGATGATTTGTATTACGTTTTGGGAATATTAGCAATGCTCCATTGAGTATTTGTAATGAGGCTCAATACAGAGTGATTTGATTTCATGTTCTGATATTTGGACAACAAGCGCCATTACTCTGAGGCATTCAGGGACTTACCGAGTGGAGAGGAGCACGCAGAGCCATCGGGCAGCATAGCCGTGAGGTAAACGGCAGTACTGGGAGAACTCGCTGACCACCAGTGAACTGCAGCCCCCAGCAGCACCAGGGGCGACGCGCTCGTGACGCGGAGGGAGCGCCAGGCGGCGCTGAAAGGGAGACGACGCCGGGAGCCTCGCGGACAACAAGCGCCATTACTCTGAGGCATTCAGGGACTTACCGAGTGGAGAGGAGCACGCAGAGCCATCGGGCAGCATAGCCGTGAGGTAAACGGCAGTACTGGGAGAACTCGCTGACCACGCTGACCACCAGTGAACTGCAACCCCCAGCAGCACCAGGGGCGACGCGCTCGTGACGCGGAGGGAGCGCCAGGCGGCGCTGAAAGGGAGACGCCGCCGGGAGCCTCGCGGACAACAAGCGCCATTACTCTGAGGCATTCAGGGACTTACCGAGTGGAGAGGAGCACGCAGAGCCATCGGGCAGCATAGCCGTGAGGTAAACGGCAGTACTGGGAGAACTCGCTGACCACGCTGACCACCAGTGAACTGCAGCCCCCAGCAGCACCAGGGGCGACGCGCTCGTGACGCGGAGGGAGCGCCAGGCGGCGCTGAAAGGGAGACGCCCCCTCTCGCCTCCCGAGTCGCGTGCGGGAGAAGCCCGGGACAAGGGCGGGACAGTCTTAGACAGTCCTAGACTGGCCGGGACTGGACTGGGCTACCCCCCTTACTAACTGCCCGTCAACAAGTAAGAAATTATTCTATTATCATGCATTACTAAGACTGTTTGTCTAGCGGAGTCACTCAACTTCCATGTATGATACAAATACAGTAACACTACTGCGTTAGTCAAATCATCTCTGCTACAAGTTATTTTATTTATTTGCAATTACTTGTGATCCCAGTTGCCTCAATAGGTCTGTGTAGAAGGGGTCTACGTGCATTATGCTCACCCATACGGGGAAATTTACAACGCAGCCTTTACATGCCAAAAAATATGTCCAGAAAACAGCCTCCACCTAATACAAAGACTATTGAAAATTATATGGTCCAAGTGGTTACTAAAATCAACGACAAAAGGAGGCAGTCATTGGGTCTAAGTCAGTCTCCCAATTTACATCTACTTAGTCCAACCCAAAGCCCCCACCAGTCATTTTCTATAGCACCTGATGTGACCACCGGCCTGATAGACATTACGGTCCACTCTGACCAAAATCTAGATGACCAAAACAGTCTTATACTGGACAGTGAAGCAAATACAGTGCCACCAGAATTAGAAATCAATTCTGACCCTGAGCACGAGATCTTGGCCCATAAACCTGATGAACTTTCATCTCCTGAACAGGAAACCCGACCTGCGAGAAAAGACAGAAAAGTCCAACAAAAACGGACAGGCTTACGATCAGGAAACAGGAGAAAAAAAGCTACACCTACAAGGAAAAATAAGGCAAAATCCATTGAAGATGGAGACAATAATGTCCTTGAAAAAAGCTATCAGGATAAAAGCTATAATGAGGATGATCTGCTTCAGAAGATATCAGACATCATTGACTCAAAAATTAAAACCATCATAAAGCCCTTAGTTGCCAAGATTGATAAACTGAATGCAGAACTAAAAAGAATGAGTGGTCTTCAGTCCAAGACAGTGGATGGGGTCGATAAGCTAAGTACTCTGGTGACACAGTTGGGAAAGTCAGCTGAGAATAAGGTGAAGAACTCTATAGAAAAAGATAGTGGTCCGTCAGTCCCTGTATGTCCAGGCCAAAATGGGATAAACTCTACTAACCAGCCCCTGGCTACTGACGGAGTTCCATTGACAATAAGTATCCCGCCAGTAACATGTCAGGAAACAGACCCTCTCCAATTTATCGAAGAAGCTTCCCCAGTGGTACTGGTGCTGGCCAACGTTCCCCGGCCAACGGATATACAAGCGGAATCGCCAGCATCTTTGTCTAGTAAAGCACTGCACTGGTTACCAAGTAACATGCGAATGGGACCAGGAGGTAAACATCAGCTTGCATGTGATATTAAGTCCGCGAAAAGGGTTGCTTGGATAGGGAATCGGCCGAAAAGGTTTAAAGGAGACTGTGTTATAGTGACTTTCTGCCATGCAGCCGTTCTACCTAATGTTTTAAATCATATCCTCCCCCCACAAAGAAGAGCTGGGTCTGTTGTTCCCCTCACTTTAAAATTCTTTTATGGGGAACAGCAGAATGTAACATTTCCAAAGACTCCGGGTCCTTTGTGGGATACTGTGAGAAACAACAGAGGATTTAGGGTTCCTCCTAATGAATGGGGTATGGTCCTGAGAAATAGATATGAAGCTTTATCAGGGCTAAATTACTGCGACTGTGTGGGCAGAAGCAACCTTGATTTTACCACTCCCACTGGTGAACAACTAGGGGGGGAATTGGTAGTTCAATCAAATACTGTAATAATTGATTTATTGACAAATGTAAGCAACATGCAGGGTGACCTAGGCGATATAAATAATGATTATCACCATATTGGTCGACTACATCATGCTGACGAAAGTGATTCAAATGTAAATGTATCGCCAAATATGGCCGTAAACGTGAATAACACAAGAGCAAATGATTTCACCCAACAACAAAGGGACAGTCAATCTAGTAATATCGAATTTACCAATGACAATGCTTCTGCTCAATATACTTTAATGTCTTGGAATATTGCAGGTTTGAAAAGTAAAATACCATCACAGTACTGGCAACTTTTCCTGGATTCAAAGGATATAATCCTTTTACAGGAAACTTGGCAGTTACATCCAGATCCGGTTCAAGGTTACTTACATTTTTATGTCCAAGCCACACCAAGTCTAAGGGGAAGGCCCAAAGGTGACCTGGTGACTTGGGTAAAACAGAACAGTGATCATTCAGCTTTGCAACTGGCCACTAATAGCCCCGATATATTGTTGGTCAAGTTACAGTGACCATTCTGTAAGGACCTTTATATTTTCAATATCTATTCAAGGGGTATGCCAGGGGGTAAATCCACCGAGGCGGTTGATCAGTTAGATTCCCTCTTAAAACAACATTGCCTGAATGCTAATGTTATTGTTGGTGGTGATTTTAATTGTTGTTTTGAACCATTAGATAACCATGATGTAGATCTTATGATAGAAGAGGACTATATCTGGGACATCCCCCAGCTTTCCTTACTACCCATTAAAAAATGGTCTGAGGCTGCTCTACAATTAAAAGTTTTGTGTGTTGAGGCAGGGTTACGGGCCACAAATGGAAGAATGGGTTCGGACAAACAGGGTGCCCCCACCTTCTCTAATGGCACTTCACAAAGTCGTATTGATTATATTTTGGTCAATAAAGAGAATTGGGCCAGCGTTGTAGACATGTGGATTGAGTCAAGGGTGGAAAGTGACCATGACCCTTTAATCTTGACATTTAAATTGTTTGATCTACTGAAAAAAGATGAACAGAGGGAAAATGTTGAAATAAATCTCTCAAATGATAATAGACGTATCAGATGGTCAACTTGTGCAGCCAATGAGGAAAGCATAATTGCTATGAGGGACCTAACAACCCAGGCCATTAGTGAAGTAAGGAGTATAACCACTATGGATACTCCAATATCTGAAATCAGTAGGATCCATGATGAATTTTTTAATAAGTTAAAATCTTTTTTTGTTAAAATAGTTACTAAGAAGCAGCGTAGGCCAGTAAGAAAGGAAGATCAGTGGTACGATAAATCCTGTAGGGTTGCCTATAAGGCACTGTCCGATGCTGTAAAGACAAGAGATAAAAACAAGATAAGGGATGCCCGTGTCATGTATAAAAAAGTTCAAACAAGTGCAAAAAGGGACTGGGAGGAAGGCTACTGGAGGGATCTCCTTAAAGCTAGTGAGGAAAGATCTATGACGCCTTTTTGGAACATTGTTAAATGGGGAAGGGGGGCCATAAGAGGTGAACCCATGAACCATGTGTCACCAGAAGTATGGGTATCCCACTATGCGACTCAGTTTGCTGCGGAGGATGGTGATGAAGAGGAGTGCTTAGCACTAGTAGATATCTCGACGAGCCACCTACTCTTCACCAAAGCTGATGTTCTAAAAACTCTGAATACCATACCCAAAGCCAGAGCCCCGGGCCCAGACTCTGTCCCTGCAGACTTATTCATGCACGACAAAGATCTATGGGGTACCTATATTCAGATGCTTGACAACGGCATTGCGAAGGGCTCGCCTATCCCTGAGACTTGGAAGGGAGCGGAGATCATCCCCATTTACAAAAAGGGGGCATGCTCGGACCCAGGTAATTATAGGCCTATTAGACTGATCGCATGTATACAGAAAGTATTATTGCAGCGAATCCATGGGTGGATAGACGAACAGGACATATTGTCACCTCTGCAGGCAGGCTTTCGTAGCCATACTAGTACCATTGATCAAGTTTTTAGATTTGTTTTATTATACTGGCGCGTAGTTTTACTTGGGGGGGGGATGCTTTTTGCAGCTTTTGTCGATTTAAAATCGGCTTTTGATTTAGTCCCCCGCCACAAGCTATGGAATATATTGCAAGAACAGGGTATTCCAAATGAAATTCTTTGCTTATTAATTAGAATGCATGAGAATAACTATGCACAAGTTCGGTGGAATCAGCAGGGTAGTGTCACTGATAAATTCCCTATTGCGAAGGGAGTACGCCAAGGATGCGTGCTAGCCCCAACGCTCTTTTCGCTATACATCAACAGGGTGATCAGGTACTTTGAACATCAACCTACAGACGCCCCAAAGTTGGCAGGAAGACTGATCCCCCTGTTGATGTTTGCGGATGATACCCTGCTGATATCTAAGACACAACAGGGACTTCAGAGGGCCATTGTAGTTTTTGAATCGTTTTACGCAGACCACGGTCTTGTCATTAACACAAGCAAAACAAAATTCATGGTTTTGCACAAACGAAGACATATTAGAGGGAAGGTCATTATGGACGGGGTCCAGCTTGAACAGACCCAGGTCTTCAAGTATCTCGGAATCAACTTGTTCTACAACTTAGACTGGAAACAACATACTAATGAGCTAGCCACAAGACATGCTCAACTAACAGGAGCCCTTACCAAGGAACTTTTCTCATCACATACTAAACCAATCAGACCGGCACTAAAAATCTATAATGCAAAGGTAGGAGCGGCAGTCCTATATGGAGCTGGACTCTGGGGGTCCAGTAATCTTACAAAGTTGACGGTAGCTCAGAATAAATTTCTCCGCAACATTACTGGTTTACCTATGTCAACCCCCTTGATACCTTTAAATTATGACCTGGGATTCTATAGCTTTGAGGACATGGCAAGGTATAGATCAGTTGCCTACTGGAGAAGGCTATGGGTAACCCCAGAACTCTCCCAGTATGCCCAAGGTTTTTTAGAAGTTAGAACCCAGGATAAAAGTTGCAAAATAGCCTGGATGAGAGATGTAAGAACTATATATAGGGCGATGGGACTATCTCAACTGTGGGATGACCCTGTAAGTAATGTATTTCCACATAAAAAGATACTTCAAGATTTATATTGAAGAATGATTGAGACCAAGTGTTTTGGAAATCGTATTGTTCGATCATTTACTTATGATTTTCTAGAACTCAAACATTCACCGGCCCTAGAACCTTATTGGGACTGGATCACTGTACCAGGGGACCGGAAGAGGTATCACCAATTCAGGGTGGGGACTCTACCGTTAAACCTTCTAACTGAGAAATGGCATAAGAGTCATACTTCAAGGTGCCCCTTCTGCACTGATCATAAGGAAAATATTGGTCATGTGTTGTTTGCTTGTCCCGAATACAGTGCCCCTAGGCGATCATGGCTAAAACCGATTTGCGCACAGTTAGGCCTAAGAACTGCAAATGATGCTGTTAGGATTTTAAGAACTGATACATCACAGCCCGTTGTTATAGCCATGTCAAAATTCCTCCACTGGATGTGGATAATTCGGGCACGCAAAATGAGTCTGGAATAATTAAAGGATAGCTATTGTCTCCTGCTAGTTATATTTGCACATTGTATTACCAAATGACCAACTACGTATGCTGTATTAGTAACATGTGTATTTTTGTATTTTTGTATTGATGAACTAGTATTTATACCTGTTTTTAAAACTGTGCTTCTTTTTAATAGTTTTTATCTAATAATATGTAAAAATGTAAATAGGATGGGTTAGGGTGATATTTATTCCTTTTTTTTCTTCTTTTAGATTAAAATAATTCAATGTGGATCTTGTTCTATTGCGGGGCAGGGGGTGGGGTATCAAAAACAACAATTTTTAATTGTAAAATGTCTTTTATGATTGAAAAATATCGAATAAAGACTATTTGAATTGAATTGATATTTGTTCATGTGTTGCATTTGCAACTTTACTTCATCATAAGAAATATAGGATTTAGAAAGGTTTGTGTAAATTTCTTTATTTTATGAATTATGTATAAAACGGATATAAATACTTGAAACCATAAGGACTTAGTTGTGCGCTGCGCAGGCTCGGATGTTTCCCAGTCTTCGCAATTCCACTCTCTGCTAGTTCACACTCATCAAGAATCATACCCTTTCAAAATTAAGCTGGTCAAACGCTTTAGACATCTGTCGACTGCAGGCTGTCTGTTGTAAAAAGACGCTGATGGGACTTCCAGGGTGTTTCTTATTTCTTCAAGCTTCATCTCACTTCTCTTAGTTCTCTCAGTAGGTTCAATTTAACTTCATCTCCTTTCACTTTGTTCCTTCAGTCACTAAACACGTGGTTCCGATCCCACTCTCTTTGCCAGTGTTACAATCAATCAAAGCTTCTCTATAAACAGAAGTCAGGTAGCCAGGTTTCATAGGTCACAGGATGTAGATTTATAGAAGATGATTTTCTTAGTTACAGGTTACCGGTTAAGATAAAAATCCCCACCAGGAGAAAAATCCTCACTGCTCAGCCCACTCTCTCCAGCAGACATTCTTACCAACCAGGCACTCATCAACATTCCATTACATAACATGCACACACTGGCTGAGCAGCAGGGAACTGGTAAACTGTGGAGAGGATGCACTGCAACAACACAGGTTACAACACTTAGTTTCAGCCTCCTTCCAACTTAACAATTGGCGAAAAGCGACTTTTAACCTAAGCAGGTAGGATGTCCATTGTGCACCAGTTACATCTTCGCTCGACATTCATCATTGGACTTCGGCAGCAAGTATCTACTATCCACAGTATTATTGTGCAAGGGCCAATAAATTGCAGCAAGTTTCTTTTCACTGCATGCTGTTTTGTGGAGTACAACTGTGAGGATCTTCAGAGTGAGCCCAAGGTTGTGTATCCTTCAGTACACCGCATGCTCAGTAGTCAACTAAATATATACAAAACAGAGAGGGCCCTGCCTGCTGTTTGTAAACTTAATAAGGGGGCACAGGCAGGATAATTCAGTCAAACCTTGAAATCAACTGCCTTACACCATTAAGTGAAACAATTTCTTTGTCTTTTCTATATTTGAGAAGCATAGATCAGGCAAGGTACAGTGTATCAAAGTTGTTACAACACTCACAATTCCTTATAACAATTCTGAAAAATCAATCAGAAAATTATGTGTTGATACCGAAGTAAATGATTACCAGTGCTCCCCAGTCCACACCAGTGATAATCAAGTGACAATCTTGTGAAATGCAAACATCACTAAATTAAGAACACAGAAATTCCATTAATCACAAAGTAACACAAATAGATAATCCTCTAGGACATCAGCCCAAATGATTTGGTTCTTACAAGTGGAAAAAACGAATTAGCTTAAACTTCCACTCAAAATGTACATAAGGGAAAAGTGGGGTATGGTAAGATCCACTTGGTCACTTCTTTTGCCGTTCCAAAACTATATTTAAAGTACAAAGTCCATCAATCACGGCCCCAGTATCATCAACTCGTTTCTACCTCTGACCTTTAAAGATCTCCTCAGAACTTGGGCTGGTAAAAATCATCCTATAGAACAATAAAACATCATTCATACTTCATGGGAAGGGAGAGGGGAAGGGGAGAAGATGAGGCTAATCTGGACATTGTTGGATCTGCATAATACTTACTCGCTTAATCCACAGAGTACCAATGATTGTACTAAACAACAAGAATCAGTAACCCAATTATTATGTGTGAAGGTTCCTGCTCATTGCCACCATCGCTATACTGCTTAATTTTCATCCTAGTCTGAGGTATATCTACAGAAAACCAAGGGAACAAGTTATTAGTGGTGTGAATAGGATCCCCACATAAGTGGTACACACACTTTGTTCACCTCTCGTCAGGGATCAGCTGTGCGAAAATCCTTAAAAATACAATGGGGCAAATCAGTCAGTATTGAATCATCCTCAGTTGGCGCAGAGGTGGCATTAAAAGAGAAATGGTCCTGCTTACCTAATCTCTTTCTGTAACACAATGCTAAATTTCTTACCTTCGAAGCCCTCATCTAGGTAATCATTGAATTAGAGATTTCAAGGATAGATTATGCTGTCTTCCTTTACCTTTTGAAAATAGAGGAGTTAGGCCCAAAGGAAGAGGACTAGGCAGGGCTGTATTACTATATACAAAAGAGAAAAAATCAGCCTGTACCTCAACTTATTTGAAAGCATTCACAGTTTCTGCTTAATGGCCAAACACATTTCTTTAGGTTTGTACCGGTATTTAATTTATACCTTTTACTTTTCACTTTTATATTTTATATTAAATCATTTCTTTATGAAAAAGAAAGTTGTCCAATCCTTTACGGATTTCATATATATAAACGTTTAGCAAAATATTTCAAATCCACATATATGATAAAACGTACTGTACATAATACATCACAATACACATTTTTATACAAAAAGACTTAAAAAAACGACATGAAAGCATCCAATACTTATATCTTTCTTCACCAGTTACAGTGGATAAATCAATGATCCTAGACTTTTTGGGGAAAAATGTCTATAACTAGTATCCATATGCGTATCAAGAGAGAGAGAGGACCAGATAGCTAGTCCGTATCCCCGTGGTTTATATATATTTAATCAAAAGGAGACTAGCTCATCAACTACTAAGTTAAAGGACTCAAATATGTTTTGTCAGGGGGTAGGAACACCTTGTAGGTGTGTTCATGAAGCCCTCACCCACCAACGTAGTTGGTGGCATGCTTCATCATCGGGCCCACCCAGTAACACCTAGCGTGTCCCGGGTGTGCTTCAACGCCTGATTACAGCGGAGCAGGTATATTGCTGAGTGTGCAGTGTGAGGTGTAAGGTATAGAGATGTTAAAACGGATCGGCGGGGGTCCCAGTACCCAAGGGTAAATTAAACTTTATTAACTGGGCCTCCGTCAGCGGTTAAAAATAAGGCTTTTTGGATGTAGGAGGCGAGTTACGACCTCTCACATCCAGTGGTGGGTTGACATGTTTCAGCCAGTGCCTTATAACTATGCTGGCTTTCTTCAGGACCAAGATAAAAGGGGTGTAGGTGTGAATTAAAAGTAATGGGTGTGTAATCCAGACTATGTGTATACACGCCCTAAAGTGTTTATCTATGTGTGAGAGGGGGATTCCCTTCACAAAAAACACCTGTACATGTAACATATAGGGGACAGAGACAAAACATACAAGGAAAAAAGAGTCACTAGAGTGTATAGTATCATACATATCAAGTTGCCGGCACTATAGCGGTAGAGGTGCTGACTATAGACGGCTACGGTGTAATGATACTGGTGGTACCATTATGGTGAGGTTCGCACTAGTAATGCGGGTGTGGCGTGGCTAAAACACGGGTATCACATAAACGGTGCATAAATGTGATGAGGCGCAAGAGGACCTTCTTACGCTAGTTTTAGCTGTATGTGACTTCAAGGAAGAGAAGTGGCAAGGGGATGACCCTGTGGGAGAAAGGTGGGCCACTTAGATTAGGAAACCTGTAAGGAAGGAAAAGATAGCGCTTACCAGTGGTTGTAGGTGTAGTATCTCATACTCACAGCTTTTCTGCGCAGAGCCTGCCTGGGACCTGTTATGCCTCCTTCGCATACCGGTGGTTTGTGTCCGGTTTTGCAGCCTGTTATATACTGTGGAAAATTGGCTGATCGTGTCCACCTGAGTAAAGGGAGCAAGGGTAGACAGACTCGAAACTGAGTGTTTCGCCGAGTCATTGGAGCTGGTAAAGCGCGACCATGTAGTATTACGTTACGCGCATGTAGGAGAGACCCCTTCCTTTATTTACACATAGCTGTCATTAACGAGCGCCCAGCACACAGGCAGTGTTTCCAGCGTTGCTTGCTCATTAGAAATGCCAGGAAGCCCCGCACATGCGTGTAGCGTAATACTACATGGTCGCGCATGCACAGAACGCTCCGTAGTCAATGCTCATGCGCATTTGAACGGAATAGCGGCACCGCAGCACTCAGGCGCTTTACCAGCTCCAATGACTCGGCGAAACACTAGGTTTCAAGTCTGTCTATCCTTGCTCCCTTTACTCAGGTGGACACGATCAGCCAATTTTCCACAGTAGGAAGTGTTGTTTCTCACATACGTGACCTGGTTAAAATAAATGTTTTAAGTGGGCTGTGTTTCATACAGTGCAGAGATCACTGAAATTATATAAAACAATCAATTGAGAGACAGATCCATTTCATGGGTTCTGGATTTCAGACATTTTGTTTAGGCCATCTTGAATTCTCTTTTATTTCAAAATGAGCATTGCTTCCTTGCTAAGCAGGGACCCTTTTGTATCGCCTCTGTGAAGGTTCTTTTTGACAACAAGGATTACTGACCATTTGAGCTCTTGTTTACCATGCTGGTTTTCAATAAAATTCTTGACCAGTGGTGCAGTCATCACCTTGTATCTGATGCAGAATTTGTGTTGGCCAACATTACCCATATGTAAAAGACTACAACCCCTGTAGTATCTGTATCATAAGGGGGAAACAACCACTAAGAAAGATTTATCAAGCCACGCAAGGCCAACTTGCATCGCCCTGTGTGGCTTGATAAATCTAGAGTAACGCAACGCATCACAAATTGCTGCGCTGCATTACTCGGCCCCAGGGAGGCTTTCCATGGGTGGAATGTGGGTGTCACACATCCACCCATGGATTTTGGTGCATTCCGAGATTTGCCATCACAGGTAGACCTGAGACTGCATCAAAATGCTGCTCCTCCCCTAGTGAGGCATAACAAGGAGAAATATCTTTATTTATCATTGCTTTTACCTCTTTCTATGCGTGATACAGTCTGCAGCGCACATAGTAAGAGGAAAATGCCACAGAGGATTCTTTTTGTGCAGGAAGGTGTCCCTTTTATTGAAGAAAAGACAGTTGTACTCATCAATAACTACCATGAGATGATGGCCATTGTTTAAGGGTCCAAAGAAATCAACTTCAATTTTTTCCCATGCATGTTTAGGAAGGTCAGACATATTTAGCGAATGCTGAGTTGTCTTGGGTGGTGAGCAGTTGCACAGTTGACATGCTTTCAGTTCCTTCTCAACTTGTTTGTCAAGGTGAGGAAACTACAATTAGTCTCTGAGGGCTCCCTTGGTGGCTACAGTGCTACGATGTCCTTCGTATGCCAGTTCAATGATTTGCTGTCTCAAGCTCTCAGGTATGAGAATTCTCTAGCTTCTTAATATAATTCCTTCTTGAGTGACAGAATGTTCTTCCTGTACATTTTTGAATTTCGATATTCAACGCCATCTGTGAGAGGTTGAGTATGCTTTCCCCCATGATTGCGTTGCAATGATATCCTTGAGTTTGAACATATCTGTCTGTGTTGTTTGCAGCAATGATCTGCTCAATGGATATAGTTTCAGGGTTGCTGGACTTTACTATGAAATTGATATATGCATCAGGCGCTTTAGACGTTGCACTGTGACGCTGTAACGGCACTCGTGAGAAATAATCTATGGGGTTTTGATCCTTCCCAGGCTTATGCACAATAGTGTAACCATACTCATGCAATCTCAGCCCACACCTCTCAATGCAAGGGGGCATCTTGGCTTTTGGATTTCCGAAAATGGTGAGCAACGCCTGGTGGTCAGGGACATGAATGAAATGCTTTCCATACAGAAACACATGAAAATGTTCACAAGCCCACACTACAGCTAGGCTCTCTTTTGCCTAACGGAGAATAGGCATGTTAAGTCTGAAAAAGACTTCTGCTAGCATAGACCACAAATTTTCTCTGAGCATTTGGATCTGCACTGTGTTGAGCAAGGATCGCGCACAACTCTACCGAACTTGCATCTACTATGATCTCAGTATGTAACATTAGATCAAAATTAGCCATTTCAGTTGCATCTTCATTTGCGTGTTTGAATTTCTTGAAACTTCTGTCACATCTGGAGGAACATTGGAAGGGAATATTCTTTTGTGACAGCTCTCTTAATAGGGTACTCACCATGGCAAAGTCAAGAATGTATCTACATCAATGACTGGACATACCTAAGAAGGATCTCAGAATGGTTACATCTTACAGTGGACAAGTGGATGACAATGCGTGTACTTTTTTAGGGTCTGGAGGCATTCCCCCTTTAGAGAAAATATGCCCAAAGAATTCGAGTTTGGTTTTGTGAAAGTCACACTTTTTTGCAATTAAAGTGAGGCCTGCATCAGTGAGCAGATGGCATACTTGTGTAAGAGCTTTGTCATGTCCCTTTTGGGTTGCTCCAAACACTAGTATATCATCACTGTAGTTTAAAAGCATATTTGACAGGTTGAATTACTCAGTGAATGACATCCTGAAAGATTTCTGCTGCCGACTAGACACCAAAAATGAGTCTTCTGTATCTGAACAAACCAACATGAGTTGAAAAAGTAATAATGTACCTACAGTTTTCTTCTACTCGAGTTGATGGTATCCTTTGCTCAAAACAAGACAGGAGAAGACTTTGGAGCGATTCAGCTGTGCAATCATATCCTCTATGTGTGTACCTGGATGTCTTTCTTTCTCAATTACTTTGTTTGCCTGGTGCGTACCAACACAAATGGCAATGCACTTCCACTGTCCTTTTTTGGCACTATCACTATGGGTTAAACCCATGGCATCTGCCCAGTAAAGAGTTCGATGATGTAATGCTTTAATAATGTTTCTAGTTCTTTCTCAACGTCCTCCTGTAAATGAAAAGCAATTCGACGGTGTAGCTGAGCAAAGGGATGAATGTTCTGATTAATGTGAATTTGCACCTCCATTGTCTTAAGTTTCCCTAGTCCATGAAAGAACGACAGGAATACACTTACTATTCCAGAATGTGCATTGAGGTTGCAGTTGATGCATATCCGTCCCATGTCAGCAGCAGTGTTGCAACTAAGCAGACATGCATTCTACAAAGTATCTTGAAGTACATGAATTGGTGCTTGTATTGTCGATTTCTAATGCTCATGGTCGCTACAAATGACCCTTGACTTTGCAATGGTGTAGTAGCAGTCCATGTGTACACCTTTGTTTTCGATGATGTTAGATGGGGTGACGGAGACAGTTCGTTGTATTTCCTTCCAAGCAGCCAATACTACATGCGCATGTCGTTCTGCAGTCAACATCACCACAGCACATCCATCTTCCTCACTGATGCTCGATGATGACATTGAAGAGTCTTTTGAAGATGAATTTGATGACGATCGCCTTAGTTTCTACTTGCCTCAATGATGTTGTTTGGCCTTATGGGCATGGCTAGAGAAAGCTTCTGGAACTTTCTGGTGCCCATTTTCTCTTCCCGTCGTGATGCACTTAGTTTTGCTTTTATTTTGCAGATTGTTATGAAATGGGTTTCTCTCCCACTCCTCTTGCACATCTGTCCAATGAGGGACATTAACCTTCGTGTGGAAACAAGAATCCACATCAGAAACACAATTTCTTTTTCTTCCGGGAAATCCTCTTCGGGACCTCCACTTTGTGTTCCTGCTTACTTTTCTTTATCAACGCTTATTCATTCTGAACTGTTCCAGCTTCAATATCATCAGTCTGTCAATCTGCACGCTTCTCAGCTCTCACAGCCATGAGTACCTTTTCTAGACTGATGGCCTGATTTGTATGTTGGTGGATGGGATACTCCGTCCCAAACATGACAGCTATTCCTTCTGCCGTAGTGCCAGTTCCATAGGATATAATGGAATTGTAATTTGGCGGATGGGATATCCGTCACGTTTGTGATGTAATAACCCTGTCTGCTAATCAGTGAGTGTCTCTCTCAGCAAGCGTCATCTGAATGAATCGAAGAGGCAACCATTGACGACTCTAAGACTAATGGCTTCTTCATCATTGAATTCACTGTACTTGCAGTGCTTGATGAGGGTATCAAGTCTTCCGACAAACTCATCCATCGTTTTACCAGCTTGCTGTCTTGCCTGTTTGAAACGGTACCTTTCATAGTCAACATTCGGCATTGGATTGAACTTGGCTTCCGACATTTCTTTGGTTTGGTGGTGCAATACTTGATCTGCTTGTAGTATTTTCTTCATCACTTCTTTTACGCCATCACCTTTTATTCTTTAAATATTAGATGATCTTTTTGTCATCTAGAGCATCCATGAAGTCATCGAACATTTCAATCCATGTATTCCATCTTATGCTAATATTTTGCTTTTTGTTGGTGTTGAATGGCAGGGGTGGTTTCAGAAACACAGCTGTGTCATATTTCGTGCTTCTTTTGGCAGCCATTAAAAACAATTACAATTCCTAAAGCCTTTTGGTGTATTGGAAGCCATTTTGCATGTATCAGCGGCGCAACCGGGCTTGGTCATCACACCTGATTTGGGGTCATGTGGCACTTCCCTCGCTCACACTGGTAACTACGTTTATACTTTCTGTACCTGGTTGTGACTGCCTTTAGCATTTCTGCTTTGTACTGATGATGGCTCCGTGTTATGCTGTGGTGCAGTATCTTTTCTTTCGGCCTTACCAGTTGGCTACTGACGGGTTTCCTGACTGTCCTCCTCTGTAGGGCTTTTACCCTCTTCGAGAGCCTTGTACGAGGTAGAGTGGCACTTTGACTCCACATATGCCAACCATGGACTGCTTCTTGGGGTGCATGTGCCACGCACAAGCCGTTTGTGGACCTCAACAAACTCTCAGGGAGAGCAGTCTTATTTCTTACACCACACATGGAGCTCTGTTGCACAAGTCTTTATTCTTCGGCATGCAAACGTTAACTGAACGCACTATGTCATAGCCCTTATTGACCAGACACACCCAAATACCTCCCAGCTGATTACGTCACTTTATAAGGAGTCGCTGAGGACCACAAGGGTCCTACTGCACATGATCACACAACACTACAGCTACATGCACTATTAATACATTTAACTGAAATGCTGTTCTCCATCCATTCAAGTAGACACTTGATTGCTTGTGCAGTTGGAAAAAGTAGCATAGTTATATCGAAACTGAGGCATTAATACATGCACAACAGGGGCAGAAATGTCCTTCGTAGTTTGTAAGTAAACCCCTGCTGAACTTCCAAATCCTCTTTAATTTTCAGAGTGTGTAGCATTAATTTATTTCTGTCCTTGTAGCCGAGCATGACGTTTCATAAGCATACCTAGTGAGAAACCCAGTTGGTGGAACTAAAGACTTCCTTCTGCCCATTGAAAGTTGTTTTCACCACCTGCTAAGTTCTAATTTCCCCAACAATGAGGCACCAAATGATGAAGGCTGTGGTTGAAGGTATCTATTGGTTCCTAGAGCAACCCTAAGGTCCAGACAGGACAGCTGCTTTCTTCAACTGACGGACTCAGCTGTCCTCAGCTTTCTCTATGACCTCTAACCGGTCTATGCCCTGGTAGTTCACAAGCAACAGCTGAGTGCTGAAGGGCAACTAAAAAAACATATGGCTCCCTGAAGTCAGCAGTGAAAAGAAACTAGCCATCCAATCAATTGATGGTAAATTAGCTATGCGCCAGGTGTGGGACATAAACTATAATACAGAGGATAACCCTTTATTCAGGAGCATCAAACTGATTTAAACAACAAAGCCATTCAATATTTTACAAGGGGCTGACCCAGAGGCATCTCGATGTATTATTATATTGTAGACAATAGGTTCTCGACCGCAGATAGGTAAAGCTGCCTGTAGGCTAGCCCTAAGAAGGGCTACTCGAAGAGAAACAGTCCTGAATTTAAATGTGGAGCAGCTGCACAAAATCGATGCGGACAGTCCAAAGAGGGTCACTGGAAGCGGAATAGCTCTGCATGTGAAGGAAAAGCCTGCAAGCTGATGTGTTTGCTACTTTTAGTCACAAGAGGCTGACAGCAGGCAGGGTTCAAGCAAGCAACAGGCAGTGTTGGAGACATGCCCCAGAGACACTGCATGTTATGGCCACCAAGATTTTGCTGTCTGAGTGACTGTTCAAAGTGCAGGGTTGTGCAGGAGTCAGAAAGAGCATGCAGTTCTATTAGCCTGGCCAGTAGCTGAGTGGATCTGATAAAGGAATTCAGTCTTTATCTGTAATACTGGTACAGTTCCAAGAAGAGGGTAACATTGGAATACAAGCCAAGTGCTGAAATTAAAGACACTGAATCCATATAGGTTTTCCAAGAATTTATTGGGGAACAGCACAGTACCTGACTACAGTCCAGGTAGACAACTCCCAATCAATCAATCAATCATAGCATTTGTAAAGCGCACTACATGCCTGTGAGGGTCTCAAGGTGCTGGAGGGGGAGTTGGGAGAATGATTTGCCGCTGGCGGTCATTCTTCGGATGTGGGGGACTGTGGCAAGGGCGCGGTCTGCAGAGCTGGCGGGCGGGGGTGTAGAGGCTGAGTCGGCTGTTGAGGTACGCTGGTCAGGTGTCATGGAGTGCCTTGTGTGCGTGGGTTAGGAGCTTGAAGATTACCCTCTTATTGATGGGGAGCCAGTGCAGGTCTCTCAGGTGGGGTGTGATGTGGCTGCAGCGGGGATGTCAAGAATCAGGCGGCGGAGGTGTTCTGGATGCGTTGGAGCCATTTCAGGAGTTATGCCGGGGCTCCTGCGTAGAGTGCGTTGCAGTAGTCCAGTCTACTGCTGACGAAGGCCTGGGTGACCGTCCTTTCCGGTGGGGATCCACTTGAAGATCCTGCGAAGCATGCAGAGGGTGTTGAAGCAGGAGGAGGACCTATATAGCAGACACTGGCATGAGATGTAGGTTAGAATAAAACAATTACCTTAAATTAACATGTACAATGTATATGTATAACACATCTATCCCCTTAAATAAATAAACAAACAACCACAGGAAGACTTCACACTTCACAGATAAACAGCACGAGAAAACCCACACACATCCACCTACAACACATCAGACAAAGCACATTATCACTACACAAAATCTACAAATTTACATAGCGGTCTTCTGTCACAATTGGTTTGCCTGACCCTTGGTGCTACACTTCCAAACGGGTCAGCTCCTTCAAAAATGACACCCAGAGCCTTTTTCATGTCTCACTCACATTTAGCCATTCTTCTCACAATCCAAACTTTGCCATCTTGTGTGACCACACTGTTCCGGTTGACCTTGACCACTCTTATAGCCGTAACAAATCTGGGATCACTTTTGGCTGAAACTCCAGGCTTACTAATCCTGACCCAAACTCCTACCACAAATTCAGGTTCCTTAACTTTCCACTTGGTATCATGAGCACACTTGACCTTCTTTTGTTTTCCTTCCACTCTTAAAGCCACTTCCTTTCTCACCCTAACCTCATCCTTCCCTATCTGCTTTTTCTGAAACCACCATTGACACAACATAGAGACCGGATTCCTTCCTTCAAGCAGTTTAAATGGACTAACTTCTATGGTGGTATGTGGAGTGGTGTGACCACAACTTCTCCCTTAGTTTGTCTTTCTATTCCCCTCCAAAACCCTGTGCACACAGAATGCTCTCCTTCAACGCAGTGAAACCTTTCTACCTGTCCATTTCCCTGTGGTTCTTATAATGCAGTGGTGACATGGCGAATGTTACAGTACCTAAGAAAACTTTCCGTCTCATGTGACCTCAACTGCACACCTTTAAATGATAAGGACTTCAGGGCAGCCCTTTCGAGCAAACAGCTCCTGAAAAACGAAATCACTGTTGCAGTGGTAACTTGGGAAACAAACTTCTCTTTGGGCCGTTTCGAGTGCTAATCCAATAATACCATGGCAAACCTACACTCTTGCGGTAAAGAATTAAGGGCCAGGTGTATGACGGAGTTTTGCAAGCGCAAATGGGCTTTAGACCCGTTTGCGTATGCAAAAAACCTGTGGCCCATGTACTAACCATATTTTGTCAATCGCTAATTAAATAGCGACTCTTAAAATAGGGTTAGCGACTGGCTATTAAGAAGGGTAGTTCTGAGGGCGTCTCTCCCTAATAGTCAGTCTGAACCCTATGTAAGAAAGTGAGGGATAAAATCGATTTCCTACATTTAGATTAATCTTTTGTGTTAGCATGATGTATCTATATTCACATGTATATTATAAAATACTCTAATTAGTTATGTCAATGCAGGAACTTCCTTTCCTCTTTTGCATTATATTTCCTTTGTACGCAGACTGAGAACCAAACAGACTCCATTTTGCTTGAACATGTATTAGACTCGAACGGTGGTCACGTGCCACCCTCCAGCAGCCGAGTGAGCTCGGTTAGTTGAGTTATACAGACAGCTGAATTCATACTATTCTTTCCTTTTTTTTAACTCTTTTTATTAGAACAAAAAAAAAAAGACATTACAAAAAGAAAATCAACTCTCAGGTGAGTGCATTCGGTTCCAACGCATGGGTCAAAGCGGCACGAAACAGAATCAAATAAACAACATTTAGTACTAGGATCCTGGGGAGTCCCGGGCTCCCAGGTTTAATCCAGGCGTGGGCGGTTTGCAGATTCCTCCTCGGTGGCTATTCCACGCTCCCCATATCTTTCCCCATTTCTTTGGGCAACCCTTGGCCACATACACTTCTCTCTCTCTAAACATACACCAGTCAAGGTCCTACGCCCATTTGTTGATTCGAGGCGGCTGGCTGGCGCCCCAGAGCTGAGTAATATTTCGTTTAGCCACTATAGATGCCAGCGTCTCCCAGTGCTTCTGGTACACATTTAAATCGGTAGGCTCCCACACATTCAACAAACACCTCCGGGCTTCTGGCAGTAGCTCCGCGCCCAAACCTTCCCTTAACTTATCGTGAACCTTCGTCCAATATGTCTGTATCGCTGCACAGTGCCAGAGGACATGCATCAGGGTGCCAATTTCTCCACACTCTCTCCTACAATCTCCACTCTCGGCTTGCCCCATTCGTACCAAACGAGGCCCAGTTATGTAGGATCTATGCAATATCTTCAACTTCAATAATTGGAGCCGCATCTGGATAGCGACTACCTTGGGGGACAAAACTGCCTCCGTCCAATCCTCATCATCAAGTTCTAACCCATTAGCACTCCACTGAGCTCTAATCCGCTCCAACGGGTTTTCCGAGTTGTTGACCAATTTCCTATGTATCAGCGAGGTGGTTTTCTCTCGAATATGCCCATCTAGTACACGGTCCTCAAGAGGAGATGCCTCCGGAAGCTCCGTTCCCCTTGGGACATGAGTGGTGAGGGCATGCCTCACCTGCAGATATCGGTAGTATTCGTTTTCATGCAAACTGTATTGCTTTAAGAGGGATTACCCCACACATACTTTATCTGGGTAATTCCGATAAGGTCCCACCTGTCGAACCCCTTAGTCCTCCACAGACTACCTAGTTTCTCAGAATTTAGTAATGGGGTGGCCAGTGTCAATCTGCCTTCCCACCCGAGACATGTATTGGCCACATGCCACACCTGTGTCACATGTGCGGTCGGGCCAGTCAACGGAAACCTCCCAGGCCTAGAATACAGAGCTCTATCTATCATCCCACCCGGGGCTTGACCCCGATCCATGGCATAGCCCGGATCCCCGGGGAGTCCGTAAACAATATGGTTCACTGTGGCCAGCTACGAGGCCCAGTAGTACTTCCGCAAGTCCGGGAGTCGGATCCCGCCATCATACCACGTGAAAGTCAGTTTAGTGAAAGCAATACAGGCCCTACCATCCCACAGGAGCTGTCTCTGAAGAGTTTCTATTTCCCTGAAGTATGCGGCTGGCACTGGGTACATCGAATTCTGCAAGTCATGTAGAAACCGGGGCAAAGCCATCATCTTGAAGAGAGCGGCCCTTCCGAGCAAGGAGAGCGGAAGAGCTTTCCAATGCTCCACATCTTTCCTACACCTGTTCAGTGGGGAACCAAAATTATTATCATATCGCAACTTTGGATCAAGCGTGATAAATATACTTAAATACTTGAATCCTACCGTCTCAATGTGAATAGGGCATGACTCTGTAATCACCGGCGGGTCGCCCACCAACACAAAGACCACTGATTTTGCCCAGTTAATGGCTAATCCAGAGTATCTACTAAAAATGGCAAACACATTGAGAATGTTGCGGAAGGATTCTTTGGGGTTGGTGAGATAAAGCAGCACGTCGTCTGCATATAGCGAGATCTTGTCTTCCCAATCAGGTGTCCATTGCAAGCCTCGTATTGATGTTATGTTATGTTATGTTAAAATTTGGTAGAGCGCAAAACAGCTGCCCCAGCAAAGGGGCGTCCCGGCGCTAAAGAACCACAGAATCTTCACAAAAAACAGAAAACCAGGAGTCAGAAACCTAGAGGGGAGGAAATAGAAGGGTTTTGACAGCTCTCCGGAAAGCAGACAGATTTTCCATTGAGCGGATGTTCACCGGCAGATTGTTCCAAAGTTTGGCTCCTAGTACTCTAAAGGAGCGCCCACCTGTGCGAGCTAACTTTGTGAGGGGAACTGTCAGTAAATGTTGGCCAAGAGAGCGCAGATTGCGCTGTGGCACGTAAGGTATAAGGAGAGGGCGGAGAAGTTTTGGGCGTCCAGTTTTGAGAATGTTAAAGATCATAACGAGAGCTTTAAACTGGATACGGGACTCAATCGGCAGCCAATGCAGCTTTCGTATAGTGGCTCTAGCCGAGCACCTACGGGGAAGTCCGACTAAGGTTCTTGCCGCGGTGTTCTGTACGCGCTGTAGACGCGAAATCTCAGCTTTGTTGGCGCCCAGGAATAAGACGTTGGCGTAGTCTAGGCGGGACAGAATTGTGGCTTGTATAATCGTTTGGCGAACCTTGGAGTCAAAGAAGCCGAGTATGGGATTAATGCTCCTCATCAGGCCCACACAAGTGGCCGCTACTCTTTTTGTGTGGGTCTGGAAATTGAGTGATGAGTCCATCCAAACGCCCCGGTTTTTGACCAGGGATTTGGGGGGAGGAATGGTGCCTAGTGACAGAGGCCACTAGTGTTGATTCCAGTAGCTGGTATTCTTTCCAAGAAGCAGTACCTCCGTCTTGCCTGCGTTGAGCTGCAGGCAATTATCCGTCATCCATTGGGCTACGGCAGCCAGCCCATCCCTGAACCTCGCTGCAGAGATAGAGGGACCCTCAGTAAGAGTGATTGCTAGCTGCGTGTCATCAGCGTATGACACCAGCGAGAGGTCCCATTCTCTAGCTACAGCCGCAAGCGGCTGTACATATAGGTTAAAAACGGATGGGCTGAGTCGGAGCCCTGAGGTACTCCCTGTCCGATGGGGTGGGACTGGGAGAGGAATGGAGGGGCTGACACCCGAAAAGACCTGTCCTCCAAAAAGGAGCGGAACCAGTCCAATGCACAGTCCGAGATACCTGCCATCTTCAGACGATACAGTAGAATGGTATGTGATACCGTGTCAAAGGCCGCGCTGAGATCTAATAGGATCAGCGCAGCACTTTGGCTGGCATCAAGTATCGTCCGAAGATGTTCTGACGTGGCTAGGAGGGCACACTCAGTGCTATGGCCTGGCCTAAACCCATTTTGGGATGGATCTAAGACAGAGGTCTTCAATCTGTGGGGCGCGACCCCCAGGGGGGTCGTGGAGTCCTGGGAAGGGGGTCGCAGATTCTGCCAGAGTGCAGTTCCTGGCGTCGGGCTGATCGAGGGTGCTCAAGGCGGAGGCCGCCTAATTCACACCGAGGTGTGAAAAACATCAAAGCCTCGTTAACAAGTAAAGGTCTTTTAAAGACCTGTGATAGTACTCTGGTGTGCCTTTGTGTGTGTCCAAGCTGTTTCAGCCAGGCTGACATACAGGAGCTGGGGGGGAGGGCGGAGTGGGGGGGGGGAGGAGGCTGTAGCCCTTTGAGTTCAATGGACTTAGCTGTATGTTTATTTTTACTTTTAACATTTTATATAGCGCTAGTTTAACCCGTAGGTATCAGAGCGCTTTACAAATACACAGTAAACAGCAGAAGGACAGCAGAAGGACATTACAATCATATCATTGGTTCAAGTCCCACGAGCCCTCATACCTGAAGCCTGTGCAGGAGAAATGTGGCTGAGAGTCTGTTCTTCATGGTGAGATGTTTTCACAGCCGGCTGCCACCCTCCCCCCCGCCAAGCAGAGAAACAAAGAGATGCCCTCCCATGAGAGAGGAAGACGAAGCAGAGAGATACTGACCCCCCATGAGAGAGGCACAGACAAGGTGGGTGAATGAATGATGGGTGGATGGATGGATGAAAGGGTGGACGGATGAAGGATGTATGGATGGATGGATGAAAGGGTGGATGGCTGTATGGATGGACGGATGGTAAGATGAAAGGGTGGATGGATGGATGAAGGATGGATGGATGTGTGAAAAGGTGGGTGGATGGAGGATGGATGGATGAAAGGGTGGATGGAAGGATGAAAGGGTAGATGGATGAGGGATGGATGTATGGATGGATAAAAGGTTGCATGGATGAATGATGGATGGATTTGTGAAAAGGTGGGTGGATAAGTGATGGGTGAATGGATGGATGTAAGGGTGGATGGATGAAGGATGGATGGAAGGATGGAAGGATGAAAGTGTGGATGGATGGATGAAGGATGGATGTATAGATGGATAAAAGGTTGCATGGATGAATGATGGATGCATGGATGGATGTGTGAAAAGGTGGGGGATGAATGATGGATGGGTGGGTGGATGGATGGATGAAAGGGTGGGTGGATGAAGGATGGATGTATAGATGAAAGGGTGGATGGATATATGGATGGAATAATGAAAGGGTGGATGGATTAATGAAAGGTTGGATGGATGAAGGATGGATGTATGGATGGAAGGATGAAAGGGTGGATGGAGGAAGGATGTATGTATGTATGGATGGATGGATAAAAGGTTGCATGGATGAATGATGGATGGATGTGTGAAAAGGTGGGTGGAAGAATGATGGGTGGATGGATGGACGGGTGGATAGGTAAAGGATGGATGTATGGATGGAAGGATGAAAAGGTGGATGGATGAAGGATGTATGGATGGATAAAAGGTTGCATGGATGAATGATGGATGGATGTGTGAAAAGGTGGGGGATGAATGATGGATGGATGGGTGGATGTATGGATGAAAGGGTGGATGGATGAAGGATGGATATATGGATGGATGGATGGATAAAAGGTTGCATGGATGAATGATGGATGGATGTGTGAAAAGGTGGGTGGAAGAATGATGGGTGGATGGATGGACGGGTGGATAGGTAAAGGATGGATGTATGGATGGAAGGATGAAAGGGTGGATGGATGATGGATGTATGGATGGATAAAAGGTTGCATTGATGAATGATGGATGGATGGATGTGTGAAAAGGTGGGGGATGAATGATGGATGGGTGGGTGGATGGATGGATGAAAGGGTGGGTGGATGAAGGATGGATGTATGGATGATAGGGTGGATGGATATATGGATGGAATAATGAAAGGAAGGATGGATGTATGGATGGAAGGATGAAAGGGTGGATGGATGAAGGATGGATGTATGGGTGGATGGATAAAAGGTTGCATGGATGAATGATGGATGGATGTGTGAAAAGGTGGGTGAAAGAATGATGGATGGATGGACGGGTGGATAGGTAAAGGATGGATGTATGGATGGAAGGATGAAAGGGTGGATGGATGATGGATATATGGATGGATAAAAGGTTGCATGGATGAATGATAGATGGATGGATGGATGTGTGAAAAGGTGGGTGTGTGGATGGACGGGTGGATAGGTAAAGGATGGATGTATGGATGAAAGGATGAAAGGGTGGATGGATGGATGTGTGTAAGTGTAGGTGGATGAATGATGGATGGATGGATGTGATGAGGTCTAACAGGCGCATTTATGGTTTTCGATAGTTGTTTATGATGAGGAGTACCAGTTTCTAGAATCTTTTGTCGGAAGGGGGTCCTTACGCCTAAAAAGGTTTTACAAGGGGGTCTCGGCATCAAAAAGTTTGAAGACCTCTGATCTAAGATGTTATTTAGATCCATGTGTTTGGACAGGATAATGTTAACGTGAGCCTCTGCGAGTTTGGAAATCCATGGAAGCATCAAAATGGGTCTATAGTTCTCCGGTTTGGAGGGATCGAGGGTCGGTTTTTTAATGATAGGAGAGACCCATGCTTGCTTCCAGACAGTCGGGACAGTGGCCGAGGAAAAGGACAAATTTAATATAGATGCTAGAGAGGGTAAAAAGAAATCCAGGGATTCTAGGAAGTGGGCCTGTCTCATGGGGTCTGCTGGGGAACCAGATTTGACCTTCCTGCAAAGTACAGCTAGGTCTTCATGAGAGATTTCAGGTATAAGCTCCATCCTGGTGCATTTATTAATGGGAGGAGGGGGTCTAAGAGCTATAGCAGAGTGGCGTGGAAAGGATTTGTAGATGTTTTGTACTTTGTTCACAAAGAAAGAAGCAAGATCCTCACATTGCTGTGCTGACATAGCATTGGAGGAAGGAGATCTATTTTTCTGCAGCTCATCTACTAGTCTAAACACAACTTTGGAGGGGTTGGTACTGGAATTAATTTCTTCTGCAGAGAAAGTGGCCCTAGCGGAACAAATAGCTTTGTGATAAAGCTTTTGTTTGCGTCGATAAGCAGATTTGTCTTTGATACTGTATTCTCGTCTCCATGTTCTTTCGGCTGTCTTGCAGTCCTTACGCATGGCTTTCAAGGTGTTGTTATACCAAGGGTTAGAGGGAGAGCTGCGTCCTTTAATCCATTTAAGAGGTACAAGGGTATCCAATCCCTGGTTAATCCAATCATAGAAAGCAGCATATGTGGTATTTATGTTTGTATGTGCTTCTTGATGGAATTCTCCTAAGGTGGTATGCAGGTCGTTAGCTGAGAGTTTGTGCCATGCTCTTTTGAGATGACGGGTAGGTTCAGCTTTATTAAACACTTCCTTAATCAGTATCGTAAATTTGACTAAGTAGTGATCCGACCAATCCATAGGTTTGGGCGTCTCTATTATAGTCTCCGAGAGGTTGGTAAAAACAGGATGTGACCAGCCGAGTGGGTGGCGTCCTGGATCAGGGGGCAGAGTTGTAGGGCTGATAGTTCGGCTAGGAGGTTTTTAATAGTGGGATCTTGATTCCTATCGAAATTGAGATTCAAGTCACCCAGTATCGTAAAGTTAGCCGAGCTCACCACCAGGGAGTTCGCCGTTTCAAGGAGAGCTTCTATAAATTTAGATGAAGGCCCGGGGGGCCGATAAATATAGAGGCCAGATAAAGAAAAGTGGGGGCCCGCTATGATCTTAAAGCGAGCGCTTTCACAGTTCGAAATAAATTCTTTAGTGAAGGAGCACAGAAATTGTTTTCTATAAATGACAGCAATGCCACCTCCTCTGGTGTCTCTATTTATCTATTATCTATAATCTAACCCAGGCCGCCAATGGATCCATTGCGAGTGCAAAGAGCAGGGGGTGACAATGGGCATCCCTGTCTGGTGCCCCTCTCCAGAGAAAATCACCAGACTTACAATTGTTGATGACCACTCTAGCCAGGGGGTTTGCGTATAGCAGGTGCACCCAACCGATAAACTCACTTCCAAAGCCCATCTTCGCCAATACCGCAAACAAATATTGCCACTCCACTCTATCAAAGGCCATTGTGGCGTCTAGAGATACCCGCACCGTCGGCTCATGGATCTTTGGGGAGCCCCCGAGGACTACATGCAGTCTGCACAAATTTAGTGCCGTGTTCCGGCGTGGCATAAAACCGGATTGATCCGGGTGAATCAAAGTAGTGATCACCTTGACCAGTCTAGCAGCCAGGAGTTTCGCTAGTATTTTGGGTTCTGCGTTGAGAAGCTATATGGGCCTATAGGAGGAGTATTGTGTCTTAGGCTTGCCGGCTTTATGTATGACCACTATGTTGGCAATTTGCTGATCATAGGGGAGTTAACCCTTCTCCCTGCTTTCCACGAACATGGCTCGGATGTGGGGGGCGAGGTTACTAACATTTAACTTATACAACTCAATAGGTATCCCGTTGGGACCTGTCACTTTACCGGAATTTATCTGCCTAATCGCCTGGGCAACTTCATCATCTGACAAAGTGGAATCAAGATAGCTCCTGTCCTCCTATGACAGACGTGGCATAATAATATGCCTGATCATTTCACTGTTCTCCCCTTCCGTGAAGTCGCTACCAGCCGTATAGACCTTCTGGTAGTATTCAGAGAACTCGTCTGCCACAGCCTGCGGATCTGTGATCTTGCGTGACTCCAACCCCTCCAGCTCAGGTACCAGCCTAGACGCATGCTCTCCATGCTCTAGCCATGCAATCAATTTACCAGCTTTATCGCCGTGTTCATACACACGGCTCTAGACGGCATTGTGTTGGGTCACCGCTCTATTCCTAACAGGAGTGTTATATTCCTCCTCCCGGAGTCTCAACAGATGGAGCTCCGCCGGCGTTTGTGACCTAGCTACCTTCTCTTCCAGAAGTATAACTTTCGCCTCCTTCTGCGCTACTTCCGCATAGCCTTTCTTCTTCTTACCTGACACCAAGGATAATACCTCACCTCTCGCTACTGTTTTGTATGCTTCCCAGAGGGACTGTGCTGAGTCCACGACCCCTTATTCTCCAAAAAGTAATGGTCTGACATCTGAAGAACCTCCTTCTTAATAGCTGGGTCTTTTAAATGCCAGGCACTAATGGGAACTATCCTACCCATTGTTGGCAGATCGAAGGCGAGGCGAAGCCACAGCGGAGAGTGGTCAGAAATTCCCCTCCCAAGATATTTCACTTCGTGGACCATGAACGCCATCGCCGCCGGCAGCAGTATATAGTCCAGCCTAGACAGACTACCGTGAGAGGCCGAGCCATGGGTGTAATGTGTCAATGTTGGGTTACGTACTCACCAGCTGTCTACCAGCCCCAGTGTGTCTAGGAAATCCAAGAGCCATCTCTGAGTCTGTCGGAGCTCTTGTGGTGGGCTGCGGTCCACCTCCCCATCAAAGACAGAATTAAAATCACCACCTAAAACTAGGCCACCAAAGGGCAGCGTGAGGAAGATAGTCTGGAGGCCAGGTGGCACATAAATAGACTGAAGAGTGATCGTCCGGCCCCCAACCTGTCCCAAGACACCTGCGTATCTGCCCCTTTGATCAATCCATGTAGCCTGCACAGACAAAGAAAAGAAATTCTTGACCAGGATACCAACCCCCCTAGAGCCGGTTGTGAATCCAGCGTGTACCACCAATTTATACCCTCCCTTGTGGAGGGCCATGCACCTGTTACCAACTAAGTGCGTCTCCTGCAACAATATCACATCTGGGGAATGTCGTCTGATAAGTTGGCTGACCATCCCTCTCTTGATCTTGTCACCCAAGCCATTTACATTCCAACTCAGCACTCTCATCCCTGATCCTCGACTATTCTGTGTCGCCGAACCCATGCGAAGAGCGTGTCACTACATTCTTATCACCTGAGACAAAATAAAATGACAAAAATGAAAGCCACAATCACACATCAACAAATACAACAACATTCCCCACCCCTCTCCCCCCACCCTGCACCCCTGATTGCGGCATTCGCCAAACCCCAACTCGCAGTGTGCCTGTCGCCCCATACTCTAACTAACCAGCTATCTAAAAGTAGATCTGAGGAGGAGTTCAGCACTCCGTATCCCCCAACGCCCCATGGATGTTGTTATACCTGTTATAACTCTCCACCTCGAGAAGCATACCCGCAAAAATGTCTCGTACGTGGCCCCCCTCCCAACAAGATCATATATCACAGAAAACAATATTACTCATCATTCCTGTTCTTGTGAGCCCTCTCCATCCTTGCCGCTCCGTCTCTGAGGCTCCTCCCGGGAGGAAAGACTCTCCACCCAATCTGAGGAAATTTCCGGATTGTCAAAGAACCAAACCTTTCCTTCAACCTCAACTCGCAACTTAGCAGGAAACATCATGGGGTATTTGTACCCTTTGTCTCTAAGTCACTTCTTGACTCCCAGGAAAGTTTGCCGCTGTCTCTGAACTGCCTGAGTAAAGTCTGGAGAAAAGTTGAGGGTGGAATTTTCGTACTTCAGAGGGCCTCCGGAACTAGAGACCTGCAGGATAGCGTCTCTATCTCTAAAATTGAGCACTCTTGCGATCATTGGCCGAGGTGAGCCCCAGGGCGTGGCCTTCCTCGCGGAACTCTGTGTGCCCATTCTATTGTGAAGAAGTTCCCTAACCATTTCGGTTTCAGAAGTATAATATCTTCCACAAAAAGGTCAGGGGTCAGACCCTCGGCTTTCTCCGGGACACCAATAATACGCATGTTATTTCTCCAGGCCCTTCCTTCGTCCTCATCCAACTTTCGGCTTGCCATGTCACTAGAGGCTTTAAGGTTCCGAACCTCCTACTGCAGCTGCGCTACGTCATCCGTCAAACTCGCCGTTTTGATATCTAAAGATATCTAAAGACTTCACCTTCTCACTTGTTTTGGTGAGATCTGCCCGATTAAGTTGACCTCTATGGTTACTGTGTCCAACTTTTGGTCCAGCTACTCCATCTTCCGTCCGAGGAAGGTTTTAACCCCGTCTATGGCGGCCATCAAGTCCTGTAGTGTAGGCTCTGACGTAGGACCCGAGGCTTCTCCACCCCGTCCTGTGGTCTTCCAGACCCCAAAGGTGAGCCCCTGGGTAGCGTATATCAGTCCAACTTATTGGCTTGGATGTGTCGGAACCCCTTGGTGGACCTGGATTGCTGTTTCTCCACCTCAAGTTTAGTCGCCATTTTGGTTTTGAGCTCAGAAGAAGCCACTCAGTCTTCCAATTTCTTTGCGGCTGTAATCAAAGTCAATATTAACAGCAGGCAAAGTACTCCTGATCTCTCACAAGGCCTGCCGGTATCCCTCGCCGCTGGTGTATTTCAACTAGAGAACTGGAGAACCAGCCAGCACTGCGTCATTATTTTCGCCTGCTTATCAGCGCTCCATCTTCTCATCTGGCCTCATCATCAACACTCTGGGTAGGTCGCCACGGCGACAGCTCTGCTTTAAAATCACCAGCGATTCACTGCCACGCGGGCCCTCCAATCGTCCCATCCGGGTCACAGCCGTTCCGTCTGCTGTGCAGATGCGCCACACACGCGCCCCTAGGCGAGGTCCCCAAGCTCGGGGGTCACTCTCTTCCGCCCGACAGCTGTTCACAAACCGGGAACACCCGGGACGCACACTCAGTTCACCGGCCCTGGGACCTCGCGCCACTGCCGGCCGCCCGCCACTCCAGGCTCAGCTCCTGTATGCGTCCTGTTGCGCGGCGCTATTACTGTGCATGGCTTGAGGGCGGAACGAAAAGTACCTTTACAGATGGACAGCAATCTGACTGGGGATAAACAGGCTTCTATGTGGCTTTATTGTTCTTTCACTGTCCTTTCACTACTCTCCGTCAACAACACAGGAAGATGCTATTTCTCATCATTCCCTGCTTCTTTGGTTTTGTCAAGGGTGTTGGCGGAGAGGGCCTCCAGCAGACCTGCTTCTTTGTTTTTGTCAAGGGTCCTCCAGCAGACCTGGCTCACGATGTCACCCAGAAGTTTCACGAGGGTGGTGCTATAGTAGCTTGATATGGGCAGCCCACCTCTCGCTTTCCCAAGCAGCTCCCTCGATGTGGCCGTGACTGTGTTGGTGGTAATGGCGGCAAGAAGACAGACAGCCCGGCCGCTGCGTGCCCAGTCGCTGGCTCACCGGGCTATCCACACGCTGTTCGCCACTCTCCCCCGCATCCTGCCTCAGCTGCTGCTGCTCACTCTTGGTGGCTCTCCTGCACGTCCCGCCCCAGCTGCAGGTCTCGGGTAGCGAGTCTCGGCCAAGGCTCCCGCCGCGGCTCTCGACGGCTCTGTTTGTGTCCCGCTGCAGCTGCGGGTCTCAAGCTGTGATTTTGCCCCTATATTTTCTTGCTGCGGCTCTCAGCTTACCGTTGTTCACCGCGGCTCTCCGCGGCTCTCAGATCAGCGGGGCGGGGAGGGCGGCGCGGCAAGTGGCATTGGCTCTACTCCTGCCTCTCCTTACACTTCTCGACCGCCCGCCACCCCAAGTCCAGTGTCCGTAGGCGCCCAGTTTCAAGGCGCTATTGCTGTGCGCAGCCAACCGCGGCAGCGCGAGTAGAGTCTCCCCCAGCCGTCCGGGTGATAAATTCAGCAGGGGGGGCGACCCGCGGGGCAACGGAGACTCAAGCCAGTCGTGGGGCCAGACCGGCGACTTCCGGTTGCCGGCCCCGCTTTTGTTCCACTGCAGCCGGAGCCAACCCGAGACCCCAGCTCTCCCGCTCACAGGCCACAATCTTGCCAGCGATGCAGCTCCGGCTTCCCACAATGAAACGGGACGCGGAACCCAACTATGCTCAGGGAACAGGATTACAATCAGGATGACTCCGGAGGCGGCAGGGGTCTTGGAAGCCTAAAGCTCACGCGGCCATCTTGGACTCGCGGATAACTCCTCCTCCCCATACTATTCTTTCTTGTTCTGAGACCCAAGGTCGCATCTGGTTTCGGAGGTGATAAGTGCATTCCTGGAGGCGCTGTCCCCGTGCTCCCAGCACTGAGACGAAAGGGAGTCACCCCTCCTGACCCTCCCCAATAATAGGTGAAGCAGACTTCTAAATGAGCTTTGTGTGCCATATATGGTCTTAAGCTACTGTGCCTTCCAGTAATTTTCCATGTACGTGTGATCTCATGTAACGCAATTAAAGTATATATGCCATGTACTGAGTGTGAATCAGCAGTCTTCTCCACGCACTGGCTGGGTGATGTCGAAGGTGCTCCTCTATATAGTTTTGGTTGTCTAATAAACAATTGACTTTTCTTCACTGCCAATTGATTGATTATTTGGTAAGACGATAAGTGGGGGGCTATTGGTAGGTACAGCTCCTTCGAATATTTTTGTAATATGTCAAAAGTTTTGCGACCGCAATTGCCGCCACAAAACACTCGCAGTTTACCACCCTCTTGTAGAGGGTGGTAAACCATTCGCAAACAGGAAGGGGTCCGCATGGGACCCCTTCCCCTTTTTGAATGGGTGCGCAAACATTTTTTCAGAGCAGGCAGTGGTCTCAGGGACCACTTACCTGCCCTTAAAAAAGAAAACAAAAACAGTAATTTTTTTAATGCAACCCTTTTTCTTTAAGGAAAACGGGCTGCATTTAAAAAAACTGCTTTACAAAAATCAGTCCCAGACATGGAGGTATGCTGACCCCTGCAGGCCACCATCCCTGGATGTGCCAGCCATTCCCAATGGGGTCTCAAATTGCGACAGCCCCATTAATATGCATAAGGCATGCAATTTACGACACCATTGGGAATTGCATTGAGTGTCTCTGACACTGTTGTACATTGGCAATTGCGATTCACAAATTGTGGCTCACAATTTGGCACAATTTGTGAAACCCAATTGCCAATGGTAGTACATCTGGCCCTAAAAGATCCCGAAATGTCAAAACCTACTTTCTGCCAGGGAAAATCTGGCCATTCAAAAGAACACAAAGGCGCCGGTAGCAACCTAAGCATCTTTTCACTATTAGGACATACTTCACACTCTTATACAACTCTATCCACTACTCTATCCAGACCTGGCCACCAAAATGTAGCTCCTATCAACTTTTCATGGATGACATCCCCAAACGTCCGTCATGGGCTAAAGACAATATACAATCCTGCAAACCAGCCGGTGTTATCTTCCTTAAACAACATTTTACCTTCCACCTCCAAATCTCCAGAAATCTTCCAATATGGAAATAATTTGGCCAAAATTTCTCCTGCCATCCTTCCTTAACATATACTGAAACACTTTTAAATAGCCAAGTGCCTCCCACAAGAATCTTCCACATTTCTTCATCCAGGCCTTCAAACTCCCCAGACATCACATCTACAATGCTGGCTATCACATCAGAATCATCTGCTTCATCAACATTTTTTTGCGACACAGTAATCTGGATAAACAGTCCTCAATTACACTGCTTTTCTCAGGGGCATGCTTCACTTTGAAATTGTATTCCTGGAGTCTAGACATAAATCTATCAAAGCGTGCTGTAGCTTTGAACCACCCTCCAGGAGACAATATTTCTACAAGCAGCTTGTGATCTACTCTTAAGGTGAATGAGAGCCCCAAACATAATTTTGTAAATGTTCTATTGCCCACACACAAACCAACAATTCTTTCTCTATCATGGCATAGCGTATTTCGGTATCACTCAGGGTGCGAAAAGCAAATGCCACATTCTAATCCTCATTACCACACTTCTGTGACAATACACTTCTCACACCGTACAAACTAGCATCTACTGCGATAATGCATTCTTTGTTTACACAAAAGGGTTTCAAGGTTGGTGCCCCCACAATCTCTGATTTTACTAAATCAAATGCTTGCTGCTGTCTATCTGACCACCTAAACTCCACATTTCTCCTGGTCAGCTTTCTTAATGGTTCCATTTTGGTGGAAAATCTCTGATGAATTTATTATAATGTTTGCAGGGCCCTGAAAATGAGAGCAATTTCTCCTTGTTATCTGGTGCAGGTGGCATCCATCAACGACTTTTTGAACACCACCTCTTCCTTTGACAAAGTAGGTCCCAGATATGCCACCTACTCTTGAAAAAGCTTACATTTGCTCTCTTTCAATGTCAAAACATGCCAGTGTTCCTGCAAATTTTCAGAGAAAATCAGAATGTCATCTTGGAAGCATCTGACGAAATGCACCATTGCCCTCTGCAACACAGATAACGCTGATGCAAGGGCAAGTGGCATTCTCCTAAACTGAAACAAGCCTTGTCGGGTAATAAATGCAGTCAACTCAATTTGATGAAAGGCTGGCCATAAATCACGTTTCGAAAATATCATTGCAACTCCAACGTGCTCATTGATATTTGGCAATGGATGCCAGTCAACCACAATACCAGAGTTAAGTTCTCGGAGACCTATGCATAACTTCAAAGTCCTATCTGCCTTGCATGCTAGAACTACGGGCAACACCCACTCAGAGGATCCAACCAATTAAATGGTTCCCTCACTCAACACCTTGTCTAGTATGCTTTTCAGTTCATCACACATGTTAATGGACACCCTGCTGTTTCACTGGAAGTGCCCCTTAATAAGTTTAATATAGTGAATGTAACCCTCCAATTTGTCTAATCTCTCAGTGAACATGTCAGGAAACTGAGAAGTGAACCATGGAAAACTATCATGTTTGCCGACCACTAATACAGGTGCTTTGTTACGCAGGTTCAATATAATGTCCAGTTTCCACTGATCCTTCTATTGCAGAACATTTACACTTTTCTCTGCTAAATACAATTTGATATGCACGTCTCTTCCCTTGAATGTTATAACTACTTCATTATAATCCCTCATATTGATGGCGGGCCCATCAAAACTCTGGGCCACAATGTCTGACTCGCTCAAGTCATATAGAGCTATAACGTCACCGAACTTCTCTGCAAAATATTGCTTAGTGAATATTGTCCAGTGTTCATGATTAATACTATCCCCTTTTCCTTCTCATGGTATGTCTCTACACCACAAACACATTTCACACAAGGCATCTTCCTCACACTTACCGCCTTACCCTTTGTTGGATAAGCATTTTTTCCTTGTCATCTTTACACATCATAAACCTGTCTCATAGAACGTTAACTAGGATTGAGCAACATGTCCTGGGGATGGGCTTTAATTTTGTACCCACAGCAGGCATTAACAAATTCCAATTAGAAAAAGATCTGAGAGCTTTCTTTCGGAAAATCCGCCTTCGTCGTTTCTTTGAGAACAGACCCACTAGGGAAGCACCTCAGGACTCAGGTCTGAGGACTAAGTCCACGTTCACCCCAAGCTTAGGGATGGTGGATAAAAATCTTGAAATCTTTGAATCTATTGTGAAATTAGAGATAGGGACACTACTGAATAAAAAACACTTCCAGGACCATAATATCACCAAAGCCCAAAGAGATGCTATAGATTCTCTATCTAAAGACACGCGGATAACAATCAAACCCGCGGATAAGGGTGGAGGAGTAGTAGTCCTCAGTACTGAGGACTATGACCAAAGAGTGATGGCCCTTTTATCAAATGAAATACATTACACGAGAGTGCCCCAGAACAGACTCAATACTTTAAAGAAAGATGTGGAAACATTGCTCCAACAAGCATTGATGAATGGAGATATAACTGAGGAGGAATGGAAGTTTCTACACAATACAAATCCGAAGACACCAGCATTTTATGGACTTCCGAAAGTCCATAAAAGCCTAGATAACCCTCCCCTTAGACCTATAGTTGCATCAATTGACTCTTTGTTAGAACCGCTGAGCAAATATGCTGACAGGTTCCTTAAACCACTAGTAGAGAAGCAGAAATCCTACATCAGGGACACTGCTGACATGATAGCTAAAGTGGAAGGAATGGAGTTTGATGGAGAAAATGAACTCATGGTGACTCTCGATGTAGAGTCACTCTACACGAATATACCTCAACGAGACACGATCGAGGTGATTAAGACCTTGTTAGAGGAGACTGAAATTGTAGGAGGAAATAAGGAGTTTATAGTACAATGTGTCTCCATGGTACTCCTTCACAATATTTTTTTATTTAAAAAGGACCTGTACATCCAACGTAAAGGGACGAGCATGGGCGCAACCTGTGCGCCGAGCCTGGCTTGCATCTACGTGAGTATGTTTGAAAACAAACACATTTACAATGAAGTAAGCCCATACTACGAGAATATTCGAAGTTGGGCACGCTTCATAGATGATATCTTCTTTATTTGGCTTGGAACAGTAGAACTCTTAGAAGATTTTCTTTCCTGGCTGAACCTAGGGGATGTGAACCTAAGATTCACAGCTGCCTATAGTAGAACTAAAGTAAACTTTTTAGACATCTGCATAAAGAACCAAGACAAGAAACTTAAGGTAGAGCTATATAAAAAGGAATCTGACCGCAACACAGTGTTGCACTATAGAAGCTACCATCCAAGAAGTCAAAAAGACTCTATCCCGTTCGGGGAATTTCTCCGCCTTAGGAGAAATTGTACCGAAATAGAGGACTTCTATAGACATGCTGAAGAGATGAAGCAAAATTTTAAAGACAGAGGCTACCCAAAAAAATTGATTGGCCATTCTTTAAAAAGAGCCAGATACTATGACAGGGACTGCCTGCTGACCAAAAAGGATAAAAATAAAACACAAGAGAAAATAGTAATGGTGAGCCAATACTCAGTGGTAGCCAATCAGGTCAAGAACATAATAAATCACAATTGGAAAATCTTGAATGATGGAGCTGAGACTGCTCTACAACGCCCTCTGTATGCATACAGAAAGAACAAAAATTTGAGGTCCAATTTAGTACATACGTACAGGGTCGATGTAATAGAAAGTCAAACCACCCTAACAGGAATCAAAGCAGTAGGAAATCACAAGCGCGGCAATTTTTGCATATGTGATTTATGTATGGTTACCAAAAAGGTAGAGCACAATGGAGCCACACAAGAAATTACCACGCTCAACAACTGTAAAACCAAGAACGTAATATATATGATCCTGTGCCCATGCAATCAGGCGTATACAGGAGAGACGGGCAGAGAATTGAGGTTACGAATAGGAGAACATAAATCTGCAATCAAAAATAACAAGGTGAACGCGCCTTTAGTGGCACATTGGAAAGAGAGGGGACACACTGAAAAGGACTTGAGATGGGTCATCTTAGAGAGGATAAGGGAACAAACCAGACTAGGAAACAGCAAGAATAGGAGAAAACAGCAGGAACAATGGTTTATGGTAAAATTCAACACCATTAGACGCGGTCTGAATTCAAGAGAAGAGTGGGAAGCCCTAATATAAATGAAACAAACTAGAGAAAAGCTATAGAATGAGAGGTAATCTGAGAGGTTATAAACAATATATAAGGGTAAGAGAGAAGGCAAGTCTGATAAAATACCTAATAGATATAAAATGGACGAATAAAAATACTTCAGTATAAATACTACAACACCTAAACCTGTGGGAAAAAGTGATATTACCATTGTCAAATGGGGGCCTTATTACCGGCTATGAACAATTGCTGGAATCCTTTTTTTAAAACAAAATAAGCACTAAAAAATGATACAACGCACACAATAGTTCATTCTTGTTAGAAAATTTAAAGGGATCACTGGCAGATAAGGGGCTCAGACTACCTAGAACGAACAACATCTGGGAACAAAAACACTTTTTTAATAGGAACTAAAGAATGGTACAACGCCCACAATAATTCCCTCCTGACGGTATGGAACATATTTAAAACGGTAAGTAAGTAATACAGAAAAAACGACATGAACAATGGGGTAGGGGAGGGTAAAGGGAATATAAATTAAAAAAAATAAAGGGAAAAAAAACCGGAATAAGCCCGTAGATACATCTAAACTAAATTAAAATACTAAAATGTATTCAACATCATTTCCAGTTAAGAATTATCATGTAGTACCCCAACATAAAAGTATTGGTTGCAGAATTACACTGTGTGCAACCATAGCATAAAACAACAAGAACATCATCTTAAGATGGCGCCACGACACGTTAAGGCTCCTCCAAACATGCGCAGGCGCGAGATGTAGGTGCAACCAATTAACCTAATCGAAACCCACATAAATATAGCGTTTTCCGATCCCCGGCATCCAAGGCGAGAGAACGAGGCAGAAACGCGACCTTCATACGGAAACGGTGAGAATGGGGTACTGGTTAGACGTAGCATGTGGGTGGACCATTTGCTCCGTATTAAGACAGGGTTAACGAGGGGGTACAGTAAGGTAAACCTTGAAAATGTTGGAGTTTAAAAGCCCTGGGGGATTAAGGGACAACTCACAAACAGAAAAGGCAAGGGGGTCTCCTACACCCAGATTGCATACCTGCAACGGGACAGTGAGCCTGCGCTGGGTGATAAAATAAAATGCAGCGAGGCACAGGTGGCAGCAATAAGATAAAACCACATAGTCCACCTAATATTAACCCATAAGGGAACCAGGGGGACACAGGATAGCTACAACAAACGTAGAGAGTAAAAACCCTGAAGCCCTATATTAAGAAGGGAGATATCGAAACAAGAGAAATCTGATAAATACGGAGGGGCTGATCTAATGCAATTAAAAACAGATAATTTCATGCGTGAGATGCACATATATATATGTCCACTTATCTATTCCGACAGAACATATCCAGTTCACCGACGAAACCGCGCAGATATATGCCCGTTCAGGAAATGTTTTATTAACTTTTAAGGTAAGATGAGACAAACTGTTACGGACGGTTTCAATAGATTAAACTAAACGCGTAAAATAAAGGGGGATTTAGACCTTAAATAACGCAACGCCTCTAATGTGACATTCTTCGTCTAAATAGATAAATACTCAGACGGATTAAGAAGAGTGGAAGTACCCTCATACATCAAAAAGAGAGTGGAGAGGTCTACCACCTTCATGCTTTATATTCGCATAAAGGTAAATAGTCCAAACACATAAGCCTGGACAAGGGGCCAATGCTTTAAAAACGTAGAAAACTGAAGATGACACAACGTCATAACAAGAGGGGGGTATTAGCCCTAAATAGCATCATGTCTTTTTGTTTTGATTAGATTTCTATATAGCTGGCTAAAGAAAAGTGAAAGTGCCATCAAATATAAATAAGGAAGAGAAGAGGCTTCCCACCACCCTTCCCCTCTCCAGACTGAAAAGGTAAATGGCCTTAATTTTCAAGTGCATGATAGGGATGGGACCCAAGGAACAAAGATATTGAGATTGTCCTTTATGCCCTCATTAGGAAAAATTGTAACCTATATCAGAAGCCAGGACCTGAATCAATATACTACACTTACAGTGGTGCCCTGCCTTAAACCTATATGGTAAGAATGTGTGTAATTGAGAAGAGCTAAGCTTGGATGTAAGTTATGATGTGATAAGATCAGACAAGGTACACAGTAGGTCCCTTAGCCTCCAATCTCCATCTATTTCCACACTAAAATGGAAACGGAGGGACATTTTACGTAGAAATGCTCGCTTGAGATACAATGTATGATTCATATAGATGTTAACCATATGTCCTTAATGCGAAAGTAGAATCTTCAGGATGAGCAAGGCTAAAGGAGTGGAACAAGTGAATGACCCTTAAGACTCCATAGAAGGATAAAAGTGAGACAAATTGATAATATCAACATACAAATAAGAATGTTAATAACTAAACTCCTGTTGAAAGAGTATAACTGTGTGATAAGACCGTTAGATCATGGTATTGTGTCATGAACTGCCCAAAAATAGTGATACCTTGCTTTTTCCCTATATATCTACAGAAAGGGTGTTAAGCAATAATCTTTGAAGCCGGTGACCCCAAAGAAACGGCAGTCCTGAGGAAGGTGCTACAGTATCTTGTGTTCTCTGCACCGAAACGCGTCAACGCACTTTTTTCTTATATAGAATCCAAGCAAGGTCCAGTGAGCAATTGATACGCACACATAAGTGGTACTATTGACGTCACTCTTTTATCAACTAATGACCTTTGGATCCAGTAATTAATAGTGGTAAAGATATCAGTAAGCCACACTGTGTAGGGGGTTGTTGATGTTTTTTACTGTGATTCAATGTAATTCTTGCCTGTGTTTTTTGCTTTATATGACTCTGATGTTTAATATTTGATTTCAACTTTTGTGTATATGTAATGAATTGCAATGAATTGTTATGATTAATTGTTTTTATTATATCCTTTCAAAGATCGCTCTTTGAAATTTTAATTTGTCATTCTGTGCAAACTTTCTTATGTTTTTATTAAAAAGACTGTGAACGTTCCAATTTTAGTGTGGAAATTAAAATTCTTTGTTATTATAAAATACTAGTTTAGTTTTCTAAATTTGATGATTGAATGCTTAGATAGACAGGTATGGAAATATAGTATGTTCATACACGAGTGTGCACCCAGGGATTTCCCTTTGACTGATCTTTACACATCCACCCGCATTTGTTGCACTCCTTCCCAATGGCAGGACATTGAGCTGACAAAGCAAAATGGCTAAAACTGCCACACCTCTAACAGGTAACAGTTTTGTCATATTTCCTCCCTGCTTGTACATTTTTATGCACAGAACTATCCCAAACAACACACACTTCATCAGTCACATCCACACTTTTCACACTACTATCCTGCACAGATTTAATCCATTTCTCAGACTATTAATTTGCTTTATCAGTAGTAATGGCATCCTGCAATTTTGGGTGTCCTGTTACCCACAATTGCTCTTGTATCTTCTCACTTTTTACATTCACAATTATTCGGTCCCTGATCATTTCATCAGTAATATTTCCAAAGTTACAGTGCATAGAAAGTGTCCTTAAGGCTGTAAGGAAATCATCAAAAGATTCACCCTCACGTTGAGCTCTGATATGGAACTCGAACTTGGAAGTAGGTTTACACCTATGTTGGAGCGTGTTAGAAATGGGATTTTTGGTAGGCTTGGGCATGGGCCAAAGCCAGGCAGAAACCACCACTCAAGTCAGGATAAGGGAGTTACACTCCTAAAATAACCCCTGCTCACCCCCTTGGTAGCTTGGCACAAGCAGTCAGGCTTATCTTAGAGGCAGTGTGAAAAGCATTTGCACATATCCAACAGTAATACAGTGTAAGTACTACAAAAGGACACCACACCAGTTTAGAAAAAAATATCCAATATTTTTATATACTCAAGACAAGACCAATAATGATTTAAAAAAACACAATACAGTACTTAAAAATCTTCAGTTATCAAAATATGCTTGAAAAACAGTTCTTTGATGTTGATAGCTCCGTCTGGGGCTATCACGGCGACGTGAGCAAACAAATCCAAACAGTTCTGGTTGACGGCAGCATTACAGGCCAGCTACGGTGTCAGGAAGACCCGCAAACAGTATCTTTTAGAAATGAAGGGCATCCACAACCTCTCATCACATGTGTTGCAGATTGAACTCCTCTCTATTGAAGTCAGGAGAGCTGGCATCTGGTACTGTGGGGCGAAGTGCAGCGGTGCAGCGTGTGGTGCCCTTAGGTCGCGGTGCGAGCAGCGGTTCGGTGGTGGCCTCAGATGGCATCCTCGGTGAGACCAGGGTCACAGTGCGAAGTGAATGTGGTGCTCGTTGCGGTGCTGACAGGTCGTGGCACAAGCAGCATTGTCGTTGTTGCTGCTGAAGCGCTGTCGTCGGCAGACGAACTGGAGTCGATGGCGCCGGAGTCAGTAGGCCAAGGCTGTTGTGTGGGATGAGAGCGGCGCGTCGTGCAACTTTAGGAGCGGTGCCCTCGAACCACGGTGCAAGCAGGGGTGTCGATTTTGGCGAGGAGAGGCCTCCTCCGGTATATCAAGGCATCGTCGTGAAGTGAGGCGGTGTGGAGTGCAGGGCTCACAGGTAGCGGTGCGAGCAGTGGCTCGGTGGTGGCGTAAGCAGGCATCATCGTTGAGACCAGGGTCGCAGTGCGGAGTTGTGGCGGTGCTCTCTACAGTGCCTTCAGGACACGGAGTCGGCAGTAGCGTTGTAGACGGCGTCTGGTTGCTTTTTCTTCTGTTGCAGCACAAAACACACAGTCCCCAGTGCTGAGGGCAGATGAGCTTGAAGTCTTTGCTGTTTCTGAGACTTCTTGAACAGGGGGCAACCTCTACCTCAAGCCGTTGGAGAAACTCACAAAAGTAGATTGCAGAAAGTTCAGTCCAGTCCGTTCGCTGCCCAAGACAGAAGCAGCCACTGCAGGCCATCACAGCAAAGCACACAGCAATGTGATAGTTCCTTCTCACAGCATCTCCAGCTCTTCTTCTTGGCAGTCTTTTTGGTCCAAACGAGTTCTAAAGTTCAGGGGTCTGGGCCCCAATAATTATATCCCAGAATCCTTTGATCTCTTAGGCAGAGAGTGTCTGTACCCAGCCAGAACAAGTTCTGCCTTCTCTGGTGTGATTTCCTGGCAGGAGGTGGAGAAGGCATGGTCAGAGGCAGACCAGGCCCTTCGAGGTACAAGGAAATATCCTCCCCTTCCCCAATTGCAGCCCATGTCTATTTAGCCCTTTCCTGACCCCCCTAGACTATCTGAGACACTCCTGCTCCTCAGCCTTCTGTAATCCAAAACCCAGACAGGCAATCCACATTCCAGCAGAGGCGCTGATGACTGAACAAGAAAATACCTATTTTCTAAAAGTGGTATTTTCAAACACAGAATGTAAAAATCACCATTACTAAAAGATGCATCTTTAGATTCTGAGTTCAGGCATGCTAAACTTTATTTTCCTACCTAATTCCCCGGGCCAGTTGTATTTATAAGATGTTATAAACAAACTCCCCATTCTGTCCTCTGTGAAATAGGTAGCCTTGCAATAGAGAAAAACAAAATTGGCCGTAATTCGCTATCAGGACATGCCACACACACCAGGGCATGTCCTACCTTTCACATACACTGCACCTGGCTCACAGGGGTACCTTGGGCCTACTTTAGGGGTGGCTGACATGTAAGAAAAGGGAAGGTGAGGGACTGGCAAGTGTGTGCACTGGCTAAGTTGACATGGCAGTTACAAACTGCACGCAGACTCCGCAATGGCGGGTCTGAGTTTCCTTTTCAGGGCTACTCACGTGAGTGGCACATTCAGTACTGCAGGCCAACTAGTAGCATTTGAATCACAGGCCCTGTCTTACTCAGTGCACTTTACTAGGGACTAACAAGTAAATCAACTATCCAATCATGGAAACACCAATCTATAACACAATTTACCACAGGAGCACTTGCTCTTTACCACTGATCAGAAGTGAGAAAAGTGTACAGAAACACTACGCCAGCAAAAACAGAGTAAAAAAATGGGAGGTCAGAAAGCATAAACGTAGGAGAAACACATCAAAAGCGTCAAATCTAACAGAGCGCAAGAATGATGGCTCCTACTTGGTGGACCTCAAGACTCCCAAGAACCCTTTAAGGGTCCTTCATGTCAATCACCTCAAGCCCCACTTCAAGAGGTCTGAGCTTACCATGCTCCTGGCTACTGATGATGGGGTGGAAGAGGAGCATGAACCTAACGCCAACCTCCTTTGTTCCAAGGAGCAGTATGGGTCAGTGGAGGATGCACAGGCGCAGCTAAAGCTTCTGGCGCCCGGGGCTATTCCTCAGATTGCCGGCCATGGCAAGTAGCGGGGGCGGTCTGGGAAAAAAGGATGGCAAGCAGCGGTGGATTGGCAGGGTTTAAGTTACAACACCACTCTCTACTCCACTACAGGTGAAAGCAAAGGTCGGAGTGGAGCTTGCTGTGTGCGTCCACCTATTATTTTCACAGGGTGAACTCCGTCCACCCTGCCAAGACCTTGGGCCACACAGAAATATGGTGAACTTGTCCAGGTGTCATTTTCAGACTCCTGAAAAAGTTACACTAATTTTGAGATCCTCCACTGGCTTTTTGTGAGGCATAAAAGACCCTAGTGGTTGTACGCAGTTCTATCTACTCTTTCTCTCCTCTTTGTATCAGGGATACACTTTAATAATACAGCCCTATATTTTGCACGCTACAAATACAAATTTGCTAAATGTCCTCATGAATAAAATACCTTCCTCTTGGGAGAGGGCCTTTTAATTTGCATTGGCTAGAGAATGACTGTCCCCTATTGTGCATAAATAAACCTTAACCGTAAGACTCTTGTACGTAATCTGTATTTTGTCTTTTTGATCTATAATTCTCTATGATTTTACTTGTTTTTTTTTTTAACCTTTATTGATACTTCAACCAGTTACAAGTATGGGCCTACACCCACCAGGGCTGGCCGCTAATCAATATCATTTCAATCAAGCAATTAGAACCAGACTCAGCCTTCCGGGAGGCGAATACAGCACGACTTCAATTAAAACTGGCAGCATAGCATGCTATACGAATAGCAGGATAATAAAGGTTCCATTTTATAATATAAGATAGAAGGATCAGGTGCCTTACAATATCACAAAGGTGCATAAAGGGCGGGCAAAACAGTAGGAAGTCCACAGTTAGGTCGATATTATACAAAACAGTGGCGCTGAGGCATACGATTCAGGATCAACAAGCATAAAATTAAATTTGCACCAGTAGAGCGCCCGCCTGATGGTACTGAAGTACCGTGAAAGTATAGGCACAGATAAAAAGTCGACAATTGATAAAGGAATAGACCCACTACGCTGACCCGAAAAAGAAGAAACGAAAGAAAAGGCGAAGAAAGATAAGAAGAAAAAAGGCCATAGAAACAAATAGTAAAAACAAAATTCCCCCCCTCCAACCCCCCACCCTGCACCCCTGCAGATGACCTAGGCCTACCCCCCTAGCAGCATGCCTGTCGCCCCGTAAATGAACCCGAAATATAGAAGAACAAAGGGAAAAAAAGAAAAGGGAAAGAAAGAAGGGACTAAAACCCTGCCCAAAAAGGGGAAATGGAGGAGGGCTGTGTCATACGCATTCCCGGACTCTCCCCCCCGTCTTTAACGAAGAATCCCCGCAATGTTAACACAATCAAGCGGACCACAATAAAACAGTACATCAGAGGAAACCAAAAAATCCGCCCCGGACTCCGGTAACCAAATAAAGCAGTCCCGTTACCGATAAATCAATATTGTGAAACCTCAAACAACAGTGTCAGCCTTGGCCTCGTCGATCAAATCTGCTAATCTCCTCCGATAAAGAGCGCCCCACCGTAAAATTGTCAAAGGCCAAACAGAAGTTGTCGAGACATAGTCTATTAGTCGAAGAAAGGATGGCAAGTCCCAAAGTAGACGCTTGAGTCCAACGATGCCCCTTCCCGACTATAAGACCAGGCACTATCCCATCCGACATCTTGATGGACCAGCTGGGAAGGGGGTGCGACACAGTCCCACACAGATCACAATTACGAGCTAACGTCTCCAAATCGGGAAAAGCAGTGAAATGTTCCGCCAATTGCAGTTCCAAAGATTCCAACTTTGTAGGTGCATCGCCAATCTCCACATTTTCGAACCATTCCACTTCTGTAGGGGCATAGAAAGCCCCAAGCACCGGGTCAAATGGCATCGCTGGGGTAGCAATAGGAAAGGGCCACCGGGTCTCGGGCAGCAAGACAGAGTCCGGTCCCGATCCTCTAAGTCCGTCCACTGCCAACATCAGATTCCAAGCCTTGGTCTTCATAGTCGCCTGAAGTGCCTCAAGGGCCGCCATCACTGACCGCAGTGACGGGCCGCACCGGACCCGCTCCGCCGGGTTTCGCATAGCATCAAGCATATTGACCCCCACAGAGAGGCGCCTTCCCCGGGGTAAGATTAGGTGGAGCAGGAATGAACCGTGAGGGACCGATCTTCAGTAGGCGTTAGTGCGCACCAAGTTTCCGATCCAACGGCACCGGCGCTACGAACGCTAGGCCCCCGGGTCTTGGACCCCCACACACACCACCTCGGGCATCACTCGTCTCCGCACCTCCGGTACAGTTCCAGGTAGCAGATCGGCAGCAAATCGTAACTGTGGTAACTTACACTATTGGAACATGAATAAACTTCAAAATCACATTTGTTACACACATTTTTCACTCAGGCCGGCCAGGTTACTTAAAAAAAAAAAATATGACATACCTTTGAGGGACAGTGTAGATAGAGGCTGAACTTGGAAATCAACGCTTCAAAAAAACCAAAAAACGCTAATCAGCCTTTCTCATTTTTCGGTCCTAAACTCTGGAACTAATGCTAGGAAAAAGTAAGATAAATTCCTAACTTCTTAACTTTAGGCGAAAAACTCAAAACCGGCATGTTCATAACTCATGGAGATTTCAGTATGGCACTATCCTCTTAGAAATGGTGGATTCTTATTCTTACCCATGTAATAGTGTCTTAACGTGCTGTCAAAGTTACTGCAGACATGGCGCTCCGTGCATTGCCCAGCACGAGACTCCTCCTCTTCAAAAGAGCACGCGTGGTGGTGTGCGCAACACTGTGTATCCATGCTGCACTGCAGGGCTGGCCAAAAATGGACGCCAGGGCCGTCATTGGTAGCGCTTTACACTTGCTACAAGATTGACGGCCCTGACACCAACATACACAGTACGCGTTGTGGCGCCCCACCACCATTATGTTAGGTGGTGCAGTATTTGCTTGCAAGCAGGTGTGCTTGCACTTTACAGGAACACGTGTGTGAACTGGCTGCTGGTTGGGCCACCTGTGCTGCACAGTTACCGCTGGCCGCCCCCAAAATACTGCCCCCTGTGGCGGACCGCCCCCCCTAGCTACGCCACTGGGAGAGTGTTAGCCTCTCCCCTACACTGACCCTATATCAACAGAGCGTCTGCTGCCAGTTGCTGGGGCAGTTTCCCTCTTTGTTCTCACTTACCCCGTAGCTCACTACATTGTGTACTCATGATATTAATACTGTGGACAGCACACCTGTAAAGAACAACATTTACATGTTGTCGGACAAGGTGAGAGCCAGCATTAAGGAGGGGGTTTCCAAGATGCAGTGCCTATTCAGGAGTATGGCTGCACAGACAGAACATTACACAGGTTGTACAACATGTGCCTGTCTCACTAATAATAGACCAAAATATGAAAATGATCACCACATTACAATACCAATCAAAAAATATACATATGGAGAACATGGCCACACATCCAGGGCATCACCTCGTATCGGGGGCACTTCAGGTGGGTAACTGTAAAGAGAGATAATAACAACATTTCACACCAGCCCATCAATCGACCTCGTACTCTTCAAAGTGTCCCGCTCTGACCCTGCCTCTCCCGGGCCCACTTGATGAATGGTTCCCAAAATGTCTCTGGGTCTTGAAGTAGGGGGCATTAACTCCCACAATGTGGTTAGTTGGGAGTGCCCATATATGACATCTCTAATACACTCTTTAATGGAAGGCACCCTCTTCCTCCCCCAGTGCACAGCGACTTGGTGCTCAGCAAACAGGAGAAGCAATGCATACAGTTTACTTATCTTAACATGTGTGTCTTTGACATAACTCAGCAAACCCAGCAGAGGAGTGGGGGCCACAGGTGCACCAATAATCTGGCTGATCAATGTAAAAATTGTGGACCAGTATGGCGTGAGCCTCGGATCCCATGCCATCTAAAGAAAAAACGCGGGAGTGAACCCACAGAGCCAACAGCTGCCATCATCCCTCAACCCCATCCGGTGCAGGCTTATAGGTGTCCTGTAAAATCGGTGGAGGAACTTAAAGTGTACTAGGTGAAGCCTGTAATTGGGGGACAACTCCGTGAGCTGGCGACAGCAATACGTCCACTGGACCTCACTAAGCGGAACGGGGAGCTCAGCGTTCCACCACTGTAATGCCCTAGGCATCAGCAGAGGCGCCGTGTTCTGCATGTGTGTATATAGTCATGTGACCAGTTTACGGGGCGAAGGTGAGCTTAACAGATTTTCTTACGCTGACAGAGATGGAGGGGGTTCCGGGAAGCTGTCATACAGGGAGCGACAAGAAGCCCGCAGTTTATGATATAGGAAAGTTTCAGCAAAGGGCACTGTTTGTCCCTCTCCTGCAACTGGTGGTGTCGAAATGTGTTCCCCGGATATAGGTCTGCGAATGTGCATAGGTTCAGCTTTTGTGCCATACCCCCTCAGATGGTTAATGCAGATGAGGAGCGAGCATCCCAAACTGTGATGGTCTTCCATCTCCCTACAGGGACTGGTCGTTACAGTCGATCGCCATCCTAGAGCAAACCACGCCAATGCTGATGGTCTCTCCAGGTTCTTCTGCCTTACTGAACAGAACTCCAAAAGGGGTTGGAAGCTCCTCCCACATTCAACTGGGGGTGGGAGGACATGTGTTAGACCTGACATCCTTGGTGTGGTTTCCCCAGACTTGGCCTTAGGGCTCCGGGAACTTTACCAATGCTAACCTGTGATAAAGTGTATGTGCTCTTTGCTTTAAACATGGTAACATTGGCTTATCCACTATTAGCGTATTTAATTTACTTATGAGCCTCTAGTAAAGTGCACTGCATGTGCCCAGGGTCTGTAAATTAAATGCTACTAGTGGATGCAGACGCACCAGAAACGCGAAAGCGGACAAAGAGATTAAAGGAAACCCGACCATCTCCTACTGAAAGAAATTATTGTAACAAACCAGAAGAGGAGTACCAAGAAAACAGAGATGCGCTATACGCCTAGGATCAGGAAATCACTCCAAGCTACTCGATGACACGTACAAAAGTCCTACACAGAATTTCCCAGCCCTGAGGAAGACCTTCTGAAAATCCTCACAGTCCCTACACGAAGTTCGAAACGCGTCGGCACCCCCACACTGAAGCCAAGGGCTTCCCTGTTTGAAATTTTCCAGACACCAAAATGACTTTAACTTAAACTGGATTAAGACAGCTTATATGTTTTTGATTTTGACAAGTTCTCCCTGACCTCCCCACCTTGGACCTATAAATTCTTTTGTATAGAGGTCCTATAAACTAAAGAGACCCAATACTCTGGAAATATAGTAGGACTACCTAAGTGAATTAGATTAAGACAAATGAATTCTATGTAATATATGTTTTGTTTCCCTGTCACTGTATATAGACTAGGGGTGGGCGGAAAATCCGTTCCGCTCGCGGATTTTGCGGATTTTCGGGAAATCCGCAATCCGCGAGATTTGCGAATCTCCCGCAAAATCCGCAAATCCGCGAGCAGCGGATTTTGCTCGCACTGCTCGCACTGTTCGCGTGAGTTCGCGTGAGTTCGCGCCCCGCGAATAAGTGCAAAATTGCAGAAATACGATCTTAGCAAAACTGAAAGTAACTACTTACCAGGTTCAAAAGTTCAGGCTCATCATTAGTAGCCATTTCCTGTAGTGCTTCCTGAGGGGCCCCTCCAGAGTTCAGTTGCCAGTTGAAACTATTATGTGACCCTGCTCTGAACCTCAGAATAGTTACACATATGCCACAAAGGTCCTGAATTACAGCTAAGGGAGACAAGCAGGAGCCAGGCTGGAAGTTAAAATCCATTAATCAGCCCCTAATTCATTATTGTCAGTTGGGGCAGGGCAGGTGTTGTAACTAATTTTGCAACAATGAAAGCACTTAGCAAGTGCAAAAGATCACTAATCAGGGCGCACTAAGGAAGCAGGTGCCAGCTAAAAAAATATTCTGTGACACATTAATCAGCCCCAAATTAATTCAGGTCACTTGAGGCAGGGAAGGTGTGCTTTGCTTTGCCGAAAATAATGTACACTGGACAACCAGAGGGTGTGGTGATGAAACAGAGGGTGGCATGGGTGGGCCAGAGGGTGGCATGAGTAGTCAGAGAGTGGCAGTGGTGACAGAGAGTGGCAGTGATGAAGAAGAGTGTCCCAAACAGGCTGGACACGTAGAAACAACAAGTTCGCGAAACTTGCGACCCGACAGGTAAGTTCGCAATTTGCGAAAGTGTACAAAACCCTCGCGAACTGGCAGAAACACGGGCGAACACAAAAAAAAAAAAATCCGCAAATTCGCGGGAATTCGCGGATTTTGCGGATTGCGAATCCGCAAATCCGCAAAATTCGCGAACGCGAGATCCGCAAAATTCGCTCATGCTTAATATAGACCCAATTGTAAATTGTTTGTCGAAAAGTCTATTGTCAAGATTGTACAATATTTTTGTTGTTGTGAAAATGTGAGTTTTGATGTTTGCAAATCGACGTATGTATGATGGCTATAATATGTTTCACTGAAAATCAAAATGTATTAAATGTACTTAATTAATCAAAATTTACCTGCAGATTAAAGATAATCTGAGGTCAAAAATAGATTGTAGCATTCATGGTCTAAGAGGTATATGTTATTTGCCTTGTTGAACTGATCGCAGCCTCTTGGTCCTTAACTGAATCAATCCCCTATTTCTTGACAACATACTAGTGGGTGTGCTACTCACTCCAGTAGCCTTTTAAACATGTTTCATGCCTGCCACTGCAGAGCCTGTGTGTGCAGTTAAAAACTTTTGTGTCAACCTGGCAAGTTAACCTTCTTGCCAGGCCCAAAACCTTCCTTTTTAGGTCTCGCCTAGGCAGCACAAGCGCTGTCTCTTCAAGGCATGCTGTACCTACTCTGGGGGCTTTCAGCATGCCCATCGCTTTTCATTGGTTCTTTTGTGTGCGTTTCTAAATTCCTTACTTTTGAATGGTAAATCATTGCCATTTAGCCCTCCTTTTCATGTTTAGTTCCCTCCCATGGCAACTGACCCTGTTACATCTACATGTCTCATTTAATTTCTATCCATTTCAGTTAGTTTTGCGCACTATTTCTTTCAATTGCCTTGAATTGTTTTCTCGGAATGTTGGCTTTCCAAAGCAAATGCGTGCAGCTGACGTTTGCAAACAATGGTACTGCTTTCCCCTCCCATCATTTCTCCATGTGCTGTCCCCTTCGCACAACCCTCTACCCCAACCTTGCTTGCCTATACCCCTCCCCCAACCAGACCTGGCAGGTCCATTCTATGTCAGTCAGTAGTGGTCTGCTATTAGTTTACCATTTTTCATTATAAATGCATGACTGCACTTCACAGGATGGAAAGAAGAAAAAAAGGGACTGGATGAACCACTCAGAGGTGACTGGATGACTTGCAATATGTACATAAAGCAGGCACAGCTTTTTACCACTAATGTGAATACACAATGCCTGTTTATCTTGCATTATTTATACATGTGCAAACATCGATCAAGGCTATCCATGTGCGCACCCCCTCCCAACTCCAGTTCCTGCGGGCAGAGCCCCTGGCCCTCTCAGCCGTGCCTACACTACATGTCCTGCCTGGAGTTCCAGTCTATCTGCTGTCTGCACTTCCTGCCCGCGGCCATCAGCTTCCACGAGGCCCAGCCATGCAGTGCAGAATGCTCCCAGCAGCCCTCTTGTCCCGCCCCTTCCCTCTCTGCACATCCTCTCCCCAGCCATGCCCCTGGAGGCATTTAATGCCTATCGTGCCTGATCCCTCCCCTGTGATCATGATCATTCTTCCCCAAAAGCCTCCCAAAATGTCACCCCCATGCTCCAAGAACGTATAATTATTCTAGCATTTGGCTGATTAGTAATTTTATTTACCAGAGTGTAGGCCTCATGCCCCGTTCCCTTATTCGGAGTGTGACCCCACGGCAACTCCATGGTAAGCATGGGCGGTTTTGCGGATCCACGATCCGCGGATTTTGCGGATTTGCGGATCGTGGATTTGGGGCGGGGCTTCCATGCGAGTGCAGTCACTGAATTTGAGCATCAACTAGTTCGAGCGACCATGTGTGTGTTACTATGCAATCGCCCCGACGGGCGCAGGGGTCCCTTGAGTGAGCTGTCCATCATAGTGGGTGAATGGCGGGCAGACGGTGCAAACTGCGAGTGTGTGGGCGGGGCCAAACGGGCAGGGCTACCATGCGAGTTCACACATGCTTCTTGTGTGTATAAAAGGTCTGAGAAAGATCAGTTCAGCAGATGAAGAGAAAGAAACCCCTGGTCACAAGAACAGCACGGGTATTGTGCTTGTGAAAGTCAAGGATGCAAAGGCCTCTATCCAGCATCACAGCTGATTTTCCACGGTAGAGTTGGGAAGAAGGCACACCTGTCCAGCTTCGACGACGCTCACGATTGTTTTTGGGCTAATGAATGAGTCACTGAATTTGAGCATCAACTAGTTCGAGCGACCATGTGTGTGTTACTATGCAATCGCCCCGAAGGGCGCAGGGGTCCCTTGAGTGAGATGTCCATCATACTGGGTGAATGGCGGGAAGACGGTGCAAACCGCAAGTGTGTGGGCGGGGCCAAACGGGCAGGGCTACCATGCGAGTTCACACATGCTTCTTGTGTGTATAAAAGGTCAGAGAAAGATTAGTTCAGCAGATGAAGAGAAATAAGCTCCTGGTCACAGAAACAGCACGGGTATTGCGCTCGTGAAAGTCAAGGATGCAAAAGCCTCTATCCAGCATCACAGCTGATTTTCCACGGTAGATTTGTGAAGAAGGCACACCTGCCTCGACGACGCTCACAATTGTTTTTGGGCTCACAGGAAGGGCATGTTGTAACTATTTTAGGATGGCGCCGGCAAGCTGCCAGCGCCATCCTAAAATACTTACTAAATTAGCTTCAACAGGAAGCTCTAATAGATAAAATAAAGCAGGTGCGAGCACCTGCTTTATTTTATCTATTAGAGCTTCCTGTTGAAGCTAACTTAGTAACTATTTTAGGATGGCGCTGGCAGCTTGCCGGCGCCATCCTAAAATAGTTACAAGTTGACAGGCCAGCCAGGCTTCAACTTTTGCCCCCGGAATCCGCCGCTCGCGGATTTGCGAATTCGCGGTAAATTCGCGGGAGTTCGCGGATCGCGAATTTACCGAAATTTCGCAAAATCCGCGAGCGGAACGGATTTTGCGCTCATACTTACTCCATGGTACAAATCCAGACCCCCATCCTAGCCAGAGTGCCGTTGAAACTGGTTATGCTACCTGAAGGATCCAAGCAGGCCCGGATGTGGCACCAAGAACACAGACCCACATGGTAGAACTGTTGATACAAGAGTTTCTGTTTTTAATCCGGATTCTACGCCGGACTCTGTTTTTAAGCTCTCTTGTTTCAAAATCAGCAGATCAACAGGTTCACCAGCCCCTTCTGTCCTCCCCCAGTCAGCCCTCCACCCATCCTTCTGGCCTCGGGTGAGCTTAAAAACACACACAAAATATATGCAAACACAAAACGTTTTTCTTTTTGATAAATTCCTCATTGGATTTTGAGATCAGATAGACTCTAGGTGCGTCAGTGTAGGCTTTCATGAGCTACACTTTCCTATTTTTGTCATAATGATGGAGATTCCGTGGTGTGGGCCTCTGTTAAAGCCAAAGGGACTATGAAGACAACTAATGCTCCTATGTGTGATACTCAGCGAAGTAATCGGTGTGGGATATTGGGGGCCCCAAGGCATGATCCGCACTCACACCCAACGAGTAAGTGTTTCCAGAGTGTGAGCCTCCATTGAAATCAACAAGTAAATTTAAATGGCCAAAGGTAAGTGTTCTTACTCTCCAGGGCCCATGTCAGGAGTGATTCGTTTTGTGCAGGCCAATGTTTTCAAGCTGGCCAGTTCTCACATAACACAGTCTCCAACCCCCACTTCAACGCCTACTCATTTTTCTTTTCCTATATAAAAGCCTGCTGCTCATTTGTCATGTGACCCCCTTCAGCCAATCCTTTCTTTTTATAACATTAGGCATGCTGGGACTTGATGGCCTTTTTGCTGGAAATATCAACGTAGGCCACAGACCAAATTACAATTGGCTAGTACATCCTGTTGAATTTTGTGGTGATGTTCATCTAATAAAATAATTTCATTTAATTCCATATCTTTTTTAAATTGGGCATGTTTTTCAGGAATAATTTTCCTGAAATACTCAATCTTGCAGGAAGACATAGCTATGGGAGAAAATGCAAAAACATGTAAACTTGTACAGCCATTGAATCCCTGGCCAAACAGCACCCAGTATAATGGGCTGCATAGCTAAATACTTATAAGGTCTCACCGACGAGACCTTTTGGCTATGCCAATGCTTGTTAATATATATATAAGCCCCTGGACAGCTCAAGGGCAGGGTGCAGTGTATTTAAAAAATAGGATCTGTACTTTACATGTACTAGTAGTAAAAAACATTTAAATTTGTTTTTCTCTACTGCAAGGCGTATCTCCCCCATAGGTTAGAATTGGGATTACCTTATTTCATTTTATACAGGTAATTTCCAATTGGGATGGGATCACCTAGTTTGGTGTCTCTGAAATCACAATGTAAATCCTAACTTATGGTGAAGTTAGATTTTAAATTGTAATTTTGAAAATGGCACTTTTAGAAAGTCTGGTGTTGCACTCAACTAATAAATGAATAATAAACAAGTATAACCAAAAGTAGACTACTTTAGTAAATGACATGTGCACTTTTTGAGGGGACTTCACCCACGTCCCTGTATCAAAGTAGGGGAAGTACTGAGTACAATTGCTCCAGACACAGTGTGCACTACGGGTTCCCAAGCTTGGCATGAACATTGATTTAAACGTATATCAATGTGCCTAAATCAAATATTAATATCTTGACCACTCATTAAACTGATTGTCCATGTCCATGAAATAATATGTAAGATATCACACGTAGACGTCGTCTTCCATCAAATCACTTTAATATCAAGGGTGTGATCTTTATTAAACTAAAGCAACTAGACTTGTCATTTTTCAAATACTAGGTGTAAAAGGTCTCCCAATGCATTTCGGCATGTCAAAAGTGTCTTTCGTCAGGGGTATCACTAAACAGGAACATATGTAAAGTACTGATTATTATACAGAATGCAACTAAGAATGTCATCAAAATGACTGAACAACCTCATAGCAAAAGGGACATTCTTCTTAAGAAATGGCATCAACCAATAACAAGCATTTGCAATGCAATAGGTCTTGCATTTGCGAAAGTTTAAGCTATTAGTTTTGTAAATGACCATGCCTTTTATTTATGTTTTAAAACCCAAACATAAAAAAGGCATTGTCATTAGTTCAAATTCACATAAATGCGAGACTTATTGCATTGCAAATGCTTCTTTGTAGACCGTCAACATGGTGACTTCAAGGCACATCAGATTATTTTGAGAATCTAGAGTGATAGAAGGAGCTAGACACGCCATGCTGTATTCGTACCCAGCAAAAGACACATTAATGCAGTTATTGGTGTTTTGCGTAGCACGCTACCTTCCAGTCACTTCAGTACGCTTAGAAGCCTGCAACATTGACGAAAAGCTAGGTACGTAACGCGATCTTATTTGGAAAGCAGAGACACATTTCTTTCGTTATCTGTGTATTTATTTATTCATTTGTATTTTGTGTAGTGCCAACATGTTACGTCCATGTGTCCATACGCTTTATAGCATTTCAAATCCATGATTGGAGGAAGACAGCGCCAGGCTCGTGCTCATTTTTAAACGTAAAGAGACTGGTTTATTTATTTTTATTTATTGGAGCTTAATATAGCTCATTTACACCACTTAGGGACTCTGGAGACAGCGAGTAGTTAGATCTGGGCGCACTCTATCATTTGCATAAAAAAGATATACGCATTTTACATTTCACCTGGGCTGACTTTTAGGATATGTGTAGCGCCTGCATTTTGCCTTTAAGATACTTTACGGAGCCTCATTTTCTTGGAGAAGACACAGTTGTGCATTGTGCATTGTTTTTGGCTGGAGAGTCGTTTATTATTTATTAGTCCATTGCATAGCGCCAGCATGTCACCTTTCAGACACCTTAGAGTGCCTCGCGATTCTGGAGCGAGAAAAGACAGAGCTAGGCATAGTGCATCATTTTCCAGCTGAACACACATTTATTATCAGTTCCTTGCACAACACACTTAGATACCCTGTCCTGAAGGAGAAAAGGAGGAGGGTTAGACGGATGTGGGTGGTAGAGCATGCAGTGTAGGAGAAGGGGGTCACTTCACCTACAGGGGGTCTATCTGGACAGCGTCTTTAAACACACATCTTCAGTGTAGCACCAACCGTGCCACGTTGTAAGCTCCCGTGCCCGCTGGTTGGCGGGGCACACACTGCCATGTGGTTGATAATTTGAAGACTGTCCTCACAGGCCCCCTTGCAAAGGATCACATGTTGCTTCACGAACACGGTTGAGCACCACTGAAAGGTCCATGTCCACCGGCTAGCACACTGGACGCTGCCATGTGCTCGTGAAGGCAACACTCCCAGGATATCTGTGCACATGATCACACACAGCTGCATGCACTCAAGCACACACGGACAGAGCACCACTGTAATTACCATGCCCACCGGCTGGCATACTGGACGCTGCCACATGCTGGTGTAGGCAGCCCTCCCAGGATAGACACCGCACCACCGATCCGTGCACACGATCACAGGCTGCTTCACTTATGCAAACACGGGCTGAGCACAACTGTAATTTCAATGCCCACCAGCTGGCACAATGGGCGCTGCCAAGAGCATGTAAAGGCAGTACTCCCATGACATCCGTGCACACGATCACATGCCGCTTCATGCACTCAAGCACACAGGAACTGAGCACCCCTGTAATTTCCATGCATACTGGCAGACACACCTGACCCTGCCTTGTGCTCGTGAAGGCAGCCCTTACAGGTCAAACACCGCACCAGGGATCCGTGCACGATCACACGCTGCTTCACGCACGCAAGCACATAAATCAATAATAAATAAACAGAGCACGTGCAGAGATGGGAAACTGTGGGATCCCAGAGAGTAAAGAAAGTGACGGCGTGCGCTGCTATTACAGGAAACACCAGAGGAAAGCAAAGCAGCGTGTGCATAAGTCCTATCAAGGCGTATGCACATGCTGAGTCCGAGCAGGCACGCCTAAGGAAGACAGGGGGGAACCAAACATGCTTCCCTCCCAATAGAAACCACATATTTGCCGGCGTGCCAGTAAGAGGCCTGGGTGGAGCGTCCGCCCCCGCTTCGCTAGAAAAGCTAATATTTTCCTGGAAATTCAGAGAGGAGATGCCAGAGAGGAGACGCCATGCACGTGCACATCGCTTGTCCAGGCGCACACATGGCTTGTCTCCCTTCGCGCACCCACCCGACAACAATAGTCTTGCCAAGGCAAAGCAGTGCATGCGCTGCATTCGCTAGGCCAGACCTAAAAAGGAAAGAAAGAAAATGTAGGATGCATGCTAACAAAAGAACAGAAAATCATCCAGTCCATAATGTGGAGGTGGGAAACTATTGTGACCCAAAAGACTGGCACACCAGACCCTGCCTTGTGCTTGTGAAGGCAGCCCTTACAGGACAGACCGCACCAGGGACCCATGCACACGATCACACGCTGCTTCACGCACGCAAGCACACACAGACTGAGAACCACCACAGGTGACAGCAGGGACGGCAGTATGCAGTTAGGGACACGTGTCTGTCCTTCCTCCACAGTGAATGCGTGCACCTGCTGCCCGCCAAAAAAGTTCACTGCACTCCTGTAGAAAGCAGGCAACATCTTCTGTCCCCTAAACATGGGGCTAGCGAGTTTTGAAGCATATCTGTCTGTTGCGAATCAGTAAACCCTGGTGGCACGGGCGAAAGATGGACTTGCCCAGGATCACACAGGTTGGTGGTCAATGAAGTAAACACTTGCTGTTGAGATCTGTGTGGAGCCGCAAGTTTGAATCCATGAAGGTTGCCCCAGCCTCTCGCCTGTCCGTGGGTGATAAGTTTATTAAACGGGGTACCCCGATTCAAATGGTAAATTCTTCGTAATCCGATCAAAGATCTGTGTAAATGTTAGGTTGTATTGGCATACATTTAATTAATTGTACAAAACTTGGCTCTGTATTACTTCAGATCTACACGGAGAGTGCAGAACAACGACCTCCCTTCACAATAATACAGAACCGCTCCCAGCTCGATTAAGCACTCACTCACATAATTACGGGCATTTTTTCCAGTACTGCACCTTTCATCTACAAATCACTGATTTAAAACAAACAGAGCGTGGTGTCCCTTAAGCGGGCGCCGCGCTCCGAAGTAATAAATAAATAAATAAACAGAGCGCGTGCAGAGATGGGAAACAGTGGGATCGCAAAGAGTAAAGAAAGTAAAGGTGCGCGCTGCTATTACAGGAAACACCAGAGGAAAGCAAAGCAGCGCGTACATAAGTCCTGTCCAGGCGCATGCACATGCTGTGTTCGAGCAGGCACGCCAAAGGAAAGCAGGGGGGAACCAAACATTCTTCCCTCCCAATAGAAATCACATATTTGGCGGCGCGCCAGTAAGAGGCCTGGGTGGAGCTTCCATCCTCACTTCGCAAGAAAAGCAAATATTTTCCTGGAAATTCAGAGAGGAGACGCCATGCGCGTGCACATCGCTTGTCCAGGCGCGCACATTGTGTGTCTCCCTTCGCGCACCAACCCGACAACAATAGTCTCGCCAAGGCAAAGCAGTGCATGCTCTGGGTTCGCTAGGTAAGACCTATAAAGGAAAGAAAGAAAATGTAGGATACATGGTAACAAAAGAACAGAAAATCATCCAGTCCATAATGTGAGGTGAGAAACTATTGTGACCCAAAAGTCTGTCACACCGGACCCTGCCTTGTGCTCGTGAAGGCAGCCCTTACAGGACAGACACCGCACCAGGGATCCGTGCACACGATCACACGCTGCTTCACGCACGCAAGCACACACAGACTGAGCACCACCACTGGTGACAGCAGGGACGGCAGAATGCAGTAAGGGACACGTGTCTGTCCATCCTCCGCAGTGAATGCGTGCACCTGCTGCCCGCCAAAAATGTTCACTGCACTCCTGTGGAAAGCAGGCAACGTCTTCTGTCCCCTAAACATGGGACTAGCGAGTTTTGAAGCATATCTGTCTGTTGCAAATCAGTAAACCCTGGTGGCACGGGCGAAAGATGGACTTGCCCATGAACACACAGGTTGGTGGTCAATGAAGTAAACACTTGCTGCTGAGATCTGTGTGCAGCCGCAAGTTCGAATCCATCCAGGTTGCCGCAGCCTCTCACCTGTCCGTGGGTGACAAGTTTATTTAACTGGGTACCCCGATTCAAATGGTAAATACTTCATAATCCGATCAAAGATCTGTGTATATGTTAGGTTGTTAGGTTGTTATGGCATACGTCTAACTAATTGTACAAAGCGTGGCTCTGTATTACTTCAGATCTACACGGAGATTGCGTAACAACGACCTCCCTTCTCAATAATACAGAACCTCTCCCAGCTCGATTAAGCACTCACTCACATCATTACGGGCATTTTTTCCAGTACTGCACCTTTCATCTACAAATCACTGATTTAAAACAAACAGAGCGCCGTGTCCCTTAAGCGGGCGCCATGCTCTGAAGTATTAAATAAATAAACAGATTGCGTGCAGAGATAGGAAACTGTGGGATCGCAAAGAGTAAAGAAAGTGAAGGCGCGCGCTGCTATTACAGGAAACACCCGGGGAAAGCAAAGCAGCGCGTGCATAAGTCATGTCCAGGCACATGCACATGCTGTGTCCAAGCAGGCACGCCGAAGGAAGTCAGGGAGGGAACCAAACATGCTTCCCTCCCAAAAGAAACCACAGATTTGGCGGGTGCGCCAGTAAGAAACGTGGGTGGAGCTTCCACCCTCGCTTCGCAAGAAAAGCAAATGTTTTCCTGGAAATTCAGAGAGGAGATGCCATGCGGTTGCAAATTGCTTGTCCAGGCGCGCACATAGTTTGTCTCCCTTCACGCACCAACCCGACAACAATAGTCTTGCCAAGGCAAAGCAACGCATGCGATAGGCGAGACCTAAACAGGAAAGAAAGAAAATGTAGGATAAATGCTAATAAAAGAACAGAAATCCTCCAGTCGATAATGTGAGGTGAGAAACTATTGTGACCCAAAAGACACCACTAAAGTGAATGATCGATTTATGTGGACACCGACCAAGTAGAAGTCCATATAAAGTGAAAGATAAAAATGTGTGCCCATAAAACAGATGTAAAACAATTCAAAACTACCTGAATGGTAATCAATCACAGCTGCTAAGCAATGTTGAGAACCAACGATGATCTTACATCCAAATCTGTGCCTATAAGTGAAAGCACAAATCTTAATTAGGAAATCCTATTCCCCCAAGTTCTGTGGCACCTCACAAACCGAAGCGTACCAAAGAGTTTCACGAGTGTGATAAACACACTTCTGGTTTTTAATATGGAAATCCCACTGCTAACCAAATAAACAGAAAAAAAGACAAAGTGTGTTACTCAAAGTCCAAGATATGAAACTAGTACTATTAAATAATAAATAATCGTAACCGAGCGGAAAAAATGAAATAAAATGACATTTATGATGGTTGTAGAAATAAAACGAAATGTATATCAAGTAGGTATCTGAACAATGACCAATTAGAGAAAACACGACTGATCCAACTTGTCATTCATGCACTTGGGAATAAGAGTATCGAGAAACCTTATCCAATAGATCTCATGTTGTAGTAGGAACTTAGTTAAGTCTCAACCTGTCTGTATACCCCACTGTAGTGAGCCTGGAGCCATGGTATGTAGGGCAGGGACTCTGTGCACATCAAAGGCCTCTCTTTGCAGTCTTCACCACTTCAAAAGCACCTGTGGATACTCTGCCAGGAAGAAGGACTGCTGTGCTGAAGGGACTGCTATTCTGCTGTACTGCTACTCTGCTGGACTGCTGCCCTCTTTGCCTGGGAGTGAGAAGGACTGGACCTGCATCTCTCCAAACCAGAAGTAAATGGACTCCAAAGGCTTTCTGACTTTCCTCCTGTTTGAAGTCTCTGGGACATTAAAGACTTCTAACCCATCTGCCTACAGCACCTGGACTCTGCCATCTGAGAGTCTTGCCTGCCAAGTGGTGCAAATTCAGTCCTGGGCCCTTGGAAGAGGGTATAAAGTGCTGCCAATGCCAAAATCCCCACTTCACCATTGTTGCGCCGCTGGGACCCGGTGCATCTCCATCTACGCTGATACATCAACACTACTACGAAGATCAAGGACATCGCATTGCTGACGGCACACCGCATCGCCTCCCTTCCCAATGTATTTTCAACTTTGGGTGGCTCGGAGCCGACGCATCCCCATCTTAAGGATCGCTGCTGATGCATCACCTTCTTTGCTCCTCAAATCTCGTCCTCGACGCATTCGCGAACCGAGGTACTGTTTCTCTTGGCCAAGGCTGGCCCTTGTATCGGAATTGCGCTCCATCGCAGTCAGCCTGAACTTTTGGATTTAACCTGGTCAAGCATTACCAGATAGCCTGGTCGTGCTTTATGCTTTTAAGCACTACATTTCAGTTTATTCTTTAAAAATTCATAACTCCGGTTATACTTGTTGGATTTTTGTCATTTCAAGTCTGACTGCTCTGTGCTGAGCTACCAGAGGGTGTGCATGTGCTTCATTTATGGTGTGTATCTGACTTTCCTTGACTAGGATTGTGGTTATTGCTTGGACAGGGGTCATACCTCTGCTAATCAGAAGCCCAATTTGTAGCATCAGACAATGAACCCAAGCGTGAAATCATGTCACATTTTAACACTCCTTCTCAAAATACTTCCTCTTCACCATTACCTCTTGGAATGAAGTCTCAGCAGTCGCACTAACTCAAAGAATTTCCTAAGCACTGAGTTGGAACATTCCATAGTATTTCTATAACTTCTTTGACACATATATAAATATAAAAGTTAAAATACATAGGGCGGAGGACATTACCTCTGGCACCCTGACAGACTACCGTCTGCCATTTTAGAGTTGCCAACCAGCACTGCAGTCATCTCTATACACTGAAAGGAGCCACAATCACTGAGGTTCCCTTTAAGGTACAAAACGTTTGGTAGGTAACTTGCCTTTGGTTTTGACAGCCACCCATCAAACTTTTAAAAATGTTTTGTTTTTCAAATTCCCTCATAGTGGAAGTTTGTTTTTGAAAAGCAAAAATGTAATGATCCCCAGATTCTAGGAGTTGTATCTTTGTTTGTGGTTTGGTCATTATTTATTTCTGCAACTAACTACCAGGTTTTTCCTGTGGTGATGAGCAGAACAAAAAGGACATCACACCGTCCACCCTAAATAGGATGCCTTGTGTAAGGCCCTTCCTCCTAAGGGCCCACTCTTGTGAGCCGTACAGAGGAAGCTTTTGATGAAGCCAAGGGGGGTTCTCTCTCTAACTGAGGCACTTGGACCGAGAGATTGGACAGAGTACCCTGTCTGTCAAACTCCAAATCAGGTCCATATATATTACCATTCATTGTGAATACACATGAACTGGACCTGTGGGTTTAATTTTCATCTTAGTTCATCTTGCAAAGCTCATTCTCAGTCCCTATAAATATCTACAGTTGTGGATTTAACTATGAGTGGTCTCTGATATTCCAGGAGAGCGGGCCTTTGTTAACCTCACAATGCTGCAGACCTTGTAATTATCGGATGGATGGGAGAAACAAGGGATTTGTTCTTGCTTCATAATTTACTATTTTTTCTCTGAATGTTCAACCATTATACTTATCTCCCCGTAGCACAAAATCTCATGTGAGAATGCACAACAGTTGCTCATGTTTGGCGCATTTGCACTGTTCTTCTGCTCCCATGATAGGATTTGTAGCCAACTGAAATCTCAATTATATGATGTGGGTAGTGGCACAATCTTGGGCATTTTGATAAACAATCATAATACAAAATGCCTGAAATTACGTGTGATTACACGCTGTAAACTAAATTTCGTCCAGATTTAATAAATACGTGAAGTAGGAGGTTGCTCCCTCTTCTATGGGCACATTTAGCAGGTATTCTGAATGTTCCTCTTCTGCAGGTAGTAGATAACCTGTAGGTCTCCCCAGTGTTTAATTTGTAAACAAATAGGTGCCAGGGTTTTTGTTAGGAGGCCACTGCAGCTTGCACCATACATTTTCCCTGTCATGATGCCAATGATAGTAACAACACAACTACTAACCATCAAACTCCTACAAGTGTGACAATTCTGACTATTCCAGGTCCCCAAAGCTATAAGAATGGCTTGAGCGGCAGGTAATAGTAATTTTTTATGTATATTGAATTAATAATTAACTGGTGTTTTGGTCATCTCTCAATTAGCCAGACAGCGCCCCTCTGTGGCAGACTATTAGATGTGCGACTGTTAACAATTAAGTGCTGGTGCGGAGCACTGGAAACCACGGCTCAAATTAAGCACTAGGTCTCACCGCTCTTTCATGCGGATATCAGAGCTCAGCTGAGTGTCTCCCTAATACTTCACATGCATCAAGGACAGGCTGTACTCTGGTGTTCTTGGCGTATTTTTGGTTGGTGCAGGCAGTAGGTTATACACAGTACTATTACTGAGGTGAGTAAAGGAGTTGAGTTGAGAGTCTCCCTGTTGTAAAGACTTACGGCCTTATTCAGAGTTTGGCAGTTGGCAGACAAGATACTACATCAAAGCGTGGTGGATATTTTGTCAGCCATATTACAAATGCACTTATAATATGGAGGTCGAGACATTCGGCATGTTTCTGACTAACTATCCCATCCTCCAGTCTCTAAAGCTGTGAAATACAAAATGATCTTACCTCACTTGTAAAAGAATAAGTGCAGGGACCAAAGTTTTGCTCAGAAGTCTACAGCTGGTGCTATTAAATGTTGGTGTGCCAAATACCAAGTCTGTGTAGTTTTGATTCCACCTCATGTCTCTTTAATCCACCACTAAACACGTTTCTCTGACACTTGCAGCCTCCTACTTTCACCTTTTGACACAGTTTCTGTTTTATTCTCTTCCGCCTTCTTTCCCTTGTTTGTATTTTTCTCTCTCTTGCTCTGGGTCAAATTCTAATGAGGACAAACAATAACTGATCCCTAGAACTGCGTGTCAGCGGGCCCCATCTGCAACCACTAGCTCAAATTAAGCACTATCCGGTGGTCGGCCTGTTCTTTCAGATGGTGCACAAGGTGAGTTGGGAGTCTCCCTGTCTGCAAAGGGTTACACCCTTTCTTAAGATAACAAAAACCTGGCACTTGTTCACGTTTTGTTATTCTGGACCAGCCAAGAGCTGGTAGGAGAACCAATAACTCCTGCAAAAGTATCTGCAGTGTTTTTTGTAACACAACAAGCCTCCCTCTGCTTGCTCTAATAACCTTACTAAAACAAGTTAGACAGCTCGCACATACTTGTTCACGTGTTTCTTTCTTCGTGTGCTTGCGCAATCCGACCAACTGCCACGCATCAACGCTTAGACTATCGCATTTCAATGTTTGTCCCTGCATTACCGCATTGAAATACATTAGTCACACATGAAAATCCGATTTCTCAGTGTGTTTCAGATGGCAGGGATCAGCATTGTGTGGCTTGGATTATGCACTAATAGTAACCTGCTCCTGCAGGCAAGTGCACAACATTTGTGTCACGCTTTCTCTGCCTGCCATAGTGTTTTCTCTGTGCTCCTCATAGGTATGGAAAAAACTATATTTGAATGTCGGATTTCTGATCTTGCAGCAGCCCACTTGCAAGTCGCATACACGCAGATATACCAGATGCAGGCCGTAATAGAAGTCATTGGGAGAAATACATTCTCCCAATTATTTTTCTAAAATCTCTCATGTCCCTCTTCCAAATTGTTGGCATGTATGGTATTGCTTGCAAGAGGTGACAGGTGTCCAGCAGGCGTAGTCGGGGGGTCAAGAAAAAGTATGTAGACCGTGGATACTTTTGGGGCCTGACTTGTTGAGAACAATTTAATGTATAACTAGGGGAAGCAGCGCCTCACTCTGCAGGCTGTGCCTGCTTGTTATGTTATGCTATATTGATTTGTATAGTGTACCAATCAAGATGGTATCAAGGGAATTGAATACAAGTGGAGCCGTTGCTTGGATGCCAACACTGCCTGCCACTACTTTTCCCTTGAATCCTATTGTTAGTGGTAAAGCTAAGAAAGATGCAGCAAGGAACTCTAAGTCACTGCACCACAGTTTCTGAAGCATCCTTGACTTGAGTCTCACCAGCGAGTGGCACTGACATTTTACTTACAAATAAAAAGATGCGCTTGGCAAAATCGATTCATATGGTTAACAAGCAAGTGCAGCATTTTATTTGTAATCTCTTCTTTAATTCTACGTCAAAAGCAGTCTTTTCTCAAATGAAACTTAACTACTGGGTCCAATGATGTATGTTCTTTGATTAAATAAACCTGGTATTGTGGGATGAGAGGCAAGAGAAAAGAGAGTCAGAAGAGAGAAGATAGATAAACAGGTTATGGAAGAAAGGGAGAGAAGAGAGGAAAGGGATCTAGAGAAGTAGACAGGTGGAGAGATGCACAAAGGGTGGAAGGAGGGAAAGAGGGAGAATGAGCAAAGTCTAGGAGAAGATTGTGGTGAGAAGAAAGAGTGGATTTGAAGGACGACGGAGAGAATGAAAGATGGAGGAGTAAACAATTGAAGGGAAGAAGGTGAAAAGTGAAAAAGGAAAGTACAGAGACAACAAGGGAATAGAAAGTGAAATATGGGAAGGAGGGAGATAGGGTGTTAGGAGTTTTCTTGTCTGTAACAACAAGAGAAGGATGGGTAGGACCTCACAAGATTCCTTGGGGTCCAGTATCCAGGACCTGATTTAAAGGTGTGTGTGTTTATTTTAGACAGGATATGTCTGACACTCATGGTCCTGGTCCAAACTCTTCTACAAGCACATGGTCAGTGATACATACTGAGAAGAACACTGAGGCGCCAAAGCTGCCAGGAGCCCTGTACCAGGCTTTCAAAGGTATAGCAGAGTGATCTAGCATATGTACTTTGTCAGTGTTGTAACTGTTTTAAGGAAGTTTCTAGACTAACACAGTCCACAAAAGGAATACTTTGTGATACTCGTCTCATTACACAAACATAACTGCTTTGTTCTTCTCTCTATAAGGGGACATTGACAGTACCACACACAAAGCATTGAAATATCACACATAAATGCCCTCTACACATGGAACTGTCACACACAAGCAAACTTAACACTTGGCAGCTATGCAACCAGCTGTTTTAGAGAGCGAAAGAAAGCGAGAGATAACAAGTTTATTGGGACTTTGTCAATAAAACGTAGAGATACAGTGTAATAAAAACCAATATTAAACATCTATATGTAGTACAACAAGATTACAAATTCTGGATGCCTAGAACTAAAATTCAGTTTGATCAAAATTAATAATGTTGTGATTCCTACTGCAACATCGAAAAAGTACAAGTTAGCCGCAAGTGTGATTGCCTTATATCTTAAGCGAATGTGATATTCTATAACTATTGGTTTAAAAAACTTTTTACAGGCAAATCTATAGAAAGGATAATCAATAAGAACATGGAATATAGAACAGTTCATTTTTTAAAACCATTGGCACACATCGTTGTTGTACCAAAGTTTTATACCATTTGGGTTTTGTGAAGATCAGATTCCAAGTACAACCAAGCAGCATTTTGAGTAATAAGATACACAGTTTGGGATTGGTTAAATTAGACGTGTAAAGAAAAAGATCAATGTGCCCTAAACGATTAATTGTAAATGCAATAGAGTAGGGGTTCTTAACCTTTTTCCCTCCACTGAATCATTATTGGAATCTGGGGACCCCAATGAGTCATTATTGAAATCCAGGAACCACCAACCTAAGCCTTTAATCTGATTCTGACCTTAAAACAATACACAAAAATACATACACAAGTATACACCAAGCAAGTGCTCTAGTATTGGAATATTTTGTGCAGTTAAAAATCAAATATAAAAAAGGTTTTCAAGTTTGCTTCTTTATTTGTATATACTTTATTATTTTAAGGTATTACTATTGATATGATTTCATTCTGTTAAACAGTCACGGACCCCCTGAGTAGGTCTCGTGGAAACCCATGCGATCTTCGGACCACAGGTTTAGAACCACTGCAATAGAGGGGTTCTTGAGGCAGTAGTTCTATTTCCAACCTTTGGGAAACTTGAAAGGTAGACTCTCTCAAAGTATGTTTATGTACGAAGGGCACCCACGTTATTACATACCTGAAGAACTATGCATAATTTGTATTTCGTTAATTCATTTTACCAGGCTCTTTCAATAGTTGAAATTTACTCTTAACATAGTTTAGTTACTTTTGAAGCCTGTTTACCCGAGAACAGCTTATTTAAGAAGCGTGAGAGTCGTAATTCTACCATGTGGTGCCAGGATGTTAGATTCAATTCTCGCCAAATATCTGGGTTTGTGGTACCTTAATGCAGGCTAAGAATACGTTTTGATGCTTCACTCTCAACAGCCTTCCAGTGTCCCCAGTTCAAAGGACAAAAACCTCTGAGCCAAACAGGTCCAACGACAGGATTTTGCTTTCATAATCTTTCATAGAAGGGAGTCAGTGAACCCCCCCACCCCCAAACTTGACTGAATTTTACTAGGGACCCTATTCGCAGCATAACTCTTGCCTTCACTGTCTTAATATGGTCAGCGCATTTCAGGTTCCTAAAGAACATTGAACCTAAATATATGACTTTACCACCTCAACTTGATTTACATCGATTGACCATTTAAAGTCTGGGACTGTTTTTCCAAAGATCATGAGCTTTGCTTTTTTGTAATTTTTTTTTCTGGAAGTTTTCCTTGCAATATGGTGATAATATGTCTAATTTACACTAAAGGCCAACAGCCGTATAGTCAAGAAGAATCAGATTGTATAAAGGAGGCACAAATGTGTTTGCAATCCATTTCTGGTAAAAAAAGACTGGGTTGTTTTTAAAGCAGTGGGCAGATATGACGCATATAGAGTAAAAAGAGAAGGCGCCAGGACACAGCCCTGCCACATGAATATTTCAATTCTAACAATAACATGATCCAGCACTCCAATTAAAAAAGTAAATAGTACATAATGCTACGAAACACGTTGGCTACAATCGTTTTTAAGAAGAATTTTGAATAAAGAAAATTTGGAACAAGACCTGCTGAACGACTCCATTTAATCATTTTTTGCATTAGCATTATTATCATTATTATTATTATGTTTCTTATATAGCGCCTGAATCGACCCCCGAAGGGGTATCTCCGCGCTTGCCTTGGGAACCCGTCCTGGCTTTTCCCTGTGAGATAGCCCCTACAGGGTATCCCCAAGGTGAAAGCCAGGCATCCCGCCGCGGGGGGGCCGTTGTGGAGATTAAGCAAGCTTAATGCCCAGAGTTGCAGAGTGTGAACCCATGATTAGGTCAGGCACCGAAGCGAGAATTATCGAGTCCATAGACATTAGAGCTCAAGACCCTGCCATTATGTACTATTTACTTTATTAATTGGAGTGCTGGATCATGTTGTTGTAATTTTGTGGGATATTGCATCCTATGAGGTTTAGGGGTATTGAGCCTTAGATCCTTGGCACCCCACCAGTTGAAATTACCTTTAACCCTTTCACTGAGATAAGTGCAGTCAAAATTACCCCATACCTTTTGTGAATATTTCAATTCTGTCTGATAAATGCCCCGAAGTATCCAACTCCAATCCACCTGTGTTGTTTTGTTTCTATGGCCTACTATTTTTCGCCAGGAAGTTTGTTAGTCATTGTAAATTTGTCATATATACTCATATATTTTTAGGTCTTGTCTATTCCATCCCTTAGGGATGATAATCGAGATGTATAGTAAGGAGACCTAAAAAGTCTACCCACTGCGCATCGCATACACTTCATGTGAGCCAGACGCGTGCACAGGAATTTGCTCCCCCTACCCCTCCGACAAAGCAAGACAAGACAAGAACATCAAAGCAACCGCAGCTGCTTTGATTCCATTTGCCACCAGCCACTTCACGCGCGCTGCAGTTCATAAACAGGACCATATGCTTGTGAATCTGAATGCTGGCATGGTTGCCCAGCCCCCCCTCCCAGCCCTCATGGCACATGCATTCTTTTGTCGTCTCTTTTGCTGCTCAGCTTCAACCGGTGCCCGACATCGCACCCCAGTTCTACTCTCCTCACATGTATTGCCCTGCCCCACCGGAGCTCTGTTTACCCCTCTGCATGGCCCCTGCCCCTCTGAAACTTTGCAAAAGTGTCACTGATGTTAAATCTACCACTCTACAGCTCTAACTCTATCGCCCTCACTCTACCACTCTACCGCCCTCACTCTACCACTCTACAGCTCTCACTCACCACTCTACCGCAATCACTCTACCACTCTACCGCCCTCACTTTACCGTCCTCACTCTACTGCCCTCACTCTACTGCCCTACCGCCCTCACTCTACCGCCCTGACTCGACCACTCTACCACCCTCACTCTGACACTCCACCGCCCCCATTCTACCACTCTACTGCCCTCACTATACCACTTTACCGCCCCCATTCTACCACCCTCACTCTACCACTCTACTGCCCTCACTCTACTGCTCTACAGCCCTCACTCTACCGCCCTCACTCTACTACTTTACCGCCCTCACTCTACCACTCTACCGCCCTCTCTCTACCACTCTACTGCCCTCACTTTACCGCCCTCACTCTACCACTCTACTGCCCTCACTCCACCGCTGTCACTCTACCACTTTACTGCCCTTACTCTACCACTCCACCGCCCTCACTCTACCACTCTACCGCCTTCACTCTACCACTCTAACACCCTCACTCCACCACTCTACCACCCTCACTCTACTGCCCTCACTCTACCACTCTACCGCCCTCACTCTACCACTCTACCGCCCTCACTCTACCACTCTACCGCCATCACTCTACCACTCTACTGCCCTCACTTTACCGCCCTCACTCTACCACCCTCACTCTACCGCCCTCACTCTACTGCTCTACTGCCCTCACTCTTCCGCTGTCACTCTACCACCCTCACTCTACCGCCCTCACTCTACCACTCTACTGCCCTCACTCTACCACTCTACTGCCCTCACTCTACCACTCTACCGCCCTCAATCTACCACTCTACCACCCTCACTTTACCGCCCTCACTCTACCACCCTCACTCTACCACTCTACCGCCCTCACTCTACCACTCTACCGCCCTCACTCTACCACTCTACCGCCCTCACTCTACCACTCTACCACCCTCACTCTGCCACTCTACCACCCTCAATCTACTGCCCTCACTCTACCACTCTACCGCCCTCACTCTACCACTCTACCGCCCTCACTCTACCACTCTACCGCCATCACTCTACCACTTTACCGCCCTCACTTTACCGCCCTCACTCTACCACACTCACTCTACCACCCTCACTCTACTGCTCTACTCCCCTCACTCTTCCGCTGTCACTCTACTGCCCTGACTCTACCGCCCTCACTCTACCACTCTACTGCCCTCACTCTACCACTCTACTGCCCGCACTCTACCGCCCTCACTCTACCACTCTACTGCCCTAGCTCTACCACCCTCACTCTACGGCCCTCACTCTGCCACTCTACCGCCCTCACTCTACTACTCTACCGTCCTCACTCTACCACTCTACTGCCCTCACTCTACCACCCTCACTCTACTACTCTACCGCCCTCACTCTACCGCCCTCACTCTACCGCTCTACCACCCTTACTCTACCGCCCTCACTCTACAACTCTACCGCCCTCACACCCTCACTCTACCACCTTCACTCTACCGCCCTCACACCCTAAATCCACCGCCCTCACTCTACCACTCCACCACCCTCACTCTACCGCCCTCATTCTACCACTCTACTGCACTCACTCTACTACTCTACTGCCCTCAGTCTACCACTCTACCGCCCTCACTCTACCACTCTACCGCCCTCACTCTACTGCCCTCACTCTATCACTCTACCGCCCTCATGCCCTCACTCTACCGCCCTCACTCTACCACTCTACTGCCCTCACTCTACCACTCCACCAACCTCACTCTACCACTCTACCACCCTCACTCTACTGCCCTCACTCTGCCACTCTGCCGGCCTCACTCTACCGCCCTCACTCTACCACTCTCATTCTACCACCCTCACTCTACCACTCTACTGCCCTCACTTTACCACTCTACAGCCCTCACTCTACCGCCCTAACTCTACTACTTTACTGCCCTCACTCTACCACTCTACCGACCTCATTCCACCACTCTACCGGCATCACTCTACCGCCCCCCACTCTACCACTCTACCACCCTCACTCTACCACTCTACCGCCCTCACTCTACCACTCTACCGCCTTCATTCTACCACCCTCACTCTACCACTCTACCGCCCTCACTCCACTGCCCTCACTCTACCACCCTCACTCTACCGCCCCCACTCTACCACTCTACCGTCCTCACTCTACCACTCTACCTCCCTCACTCTACCACTCTACCTCCCTCACTCTACCACCCTCACTCTACTGCCCTCACTCTATCGCTCTACCACCCTCACTCTACCACCCTCAATATACCACTCTACCGCCCTCACTCAACCACCCTCAATCTACCGCCCTCACTCTACCACTCTACCTCCCTCACTGTACCACTCTACCGCCCTCACTCTATCACTCTACTGCCCTCATTCTATCACTCTTCCGCCCTCACTCTACCGCCCTCACTCTGCCACTGTACTGCCCTCACTCTACCACTCTACTGCCCTCACTCTACCACTCTACTGCCCTCACTCTACCACTCTACTGCCCTCACTCTACCGCCCTCACTTTACCACTCCACGGCCCTCACTCTACCACACTACCTCGCTACTGCCCTCACTCTACCACTCTACCGCCCTCACTCTACTGCCCTCACTCTACCACTCTACCGCCCTCATGCCCTCACTCTATCGCCCTCACTCTACCACTCTACTGCCCTCACTCTACCACTCCACCAACCTCACTCTACCACTCTACCACCCTCACTCTACTGCCCTCACTCTACCACTCTACTTCCCTCACTCTACCGCCCTCACTCTACCACTCTACTGCCCTCATTCTACCACCCTCACTCTACCACTCTACTGCCCTCACTCTACCACTCTACAGCCCTCACTCTACCGCCCTAACTCTACTACTTTACTGCCCTCACTCTACCACTCTACCGCCCTCACTCTACCACTCTACCGGCATCACTCTACCGCCCCCACTCTACCACTCTACCACCCTCACTCTACCGCCCTCACTCTACCACTCTACTGCCTTCACTCTACCACCCTCACTCTACCGCCCTCACTCCACTGACCTCACTCTACCACCCTCACTCTACCGCCCCCACTCTACCATCCTCACTCTACCACCCTCACTCTACCACTCTACCTCCCTCATTCTACCACTCTACTTCCCTCACTCTACTGCCCTCACTCTATCGCTCTACCACCCTTCACTCTACCACCCTCAATATACCACTCTACCGCCCTCACTCAACCACCCTCAATCTACCGCCCTCACTCTACCACTCTACTTCCCTCACTCTACTGCCCTCCCTCTATCGCTCTACCACCTTCACTCTACCACCCTCAATATACCACTCTACCACCCTCACTCTACCGGCCTCACTCTACTGCCCTCACTCTACCACTCTACTTCCCTCACTCTACCGCCCTCACTCTACCACTCTACCGCCCTCATTCTACCACCCTCACTCTACCACTCTACTGCCCTCACTCTACCGCTCTACAGCCCTCACTCTACCGCCCTAACTCTACTACTTTATAGCCCTCACTCTACCACTCTACCGCCCTCACTCTACCACTCTACCGGCATCACTCTACCGCCCCCACTCTACCACTCTACCACCCTCACTCTACTGCCCTCACTCCACCACTCTACCGCCTTCACTCTACCACCCTCACTCTACCACTCTACCGCCCTCACTCCACTGACCTCAATCTACCACCCTCACTCTACCGCCCCCACTCTACCACTCTACCATCCTCACTCTACCACCCTCACTCTACCACTCTACCTCCCTCACTCTACTGCCCTCACTCTATCGCTCTACCACCCTTCACTCTACCACCCTCAATATACCACTCTACCGCCCTCACTCAACCACCCTCAATCTACCGCCCTCACTCTACCACTCTACCTCCCTCACTCTACCACTCTACCACCCTCCCTCTACCACTCTACCATCCTCACTCTACCGCCCTCACTCTACCACTCTACTGCCCTCAGTCTACCGCCCGCACTCTACCTCCCTCACTCTACCACTCTACCGCCCTCACTCTACCACTCTACCACCCTCACTCTACCACTCTGCCCTCCTCACTCTACCGCCCTCACTCTACCGCCCTATCTCTACCACTCTACCACCCTCACTCTACCGCCCTCACTCTACCGCCCTCACTCTATCTATCGCCCTCCCTCACTCTATCAATCTATCGCCCTCCCTCTATCTATCTATCGCCCTCCCTCCCTCTATCGATCGCCCTCCCTCTCTCTATCTATCGCCCTCCCTCTATCTATCTATCGCCCTCCCTCTATCTATCGCACTCTATCTATCGCATCACCACAGCATGACTCAGCACCACCACAGCATCACTCAGGGGCACAACAACATCCCTATGCGCTACCACAGCATCACTGAACGCCACAGCATCACTCGTCGCCACAACGCCGCCCTCACTCTACCACCATCACTCTACCGCCCTCACTCTACCACTCTACCGCCCTCACGCCCTCACTCTACTTCCCTCACTACCACTCTACTGCCCTCACTCTACCACTCTACCGCCCTCACTCCACCGCCCTACCGCCCTCACTCTACCACTCTACCGCCCTCACTCTACCACTCTACTGCCCTCACTCTACCACTCTACCGCCCTCACTCTACTGCCCTCACTCTACCACTCTACCGTCCTCACTCTACCACTCTACCTCCCTCACTCTACCACTCTACCTCCCTCACTCTACCACCCTCACTCTACTGCCCTCACTCTATCGCTCTACCACCCTCACTCTACCACCCTCAATATACCACTCTACCGCCCTCACTCAACCACCCTCAATCTACCGCCCTCACTCTACCACTCTACCTCCCTCACAGTACCACTCTACCGCCCTCACTCTATCACTCTACTGCCCTCATTCTATCACTCTTCCGCCCTCACTCTACCGCCCTCACTCTGCCACTGTACTGCCCTCACTCTACCACTCTACTGCCCTCACTCTACCACTCTACTGCCCTCACTCTACCGCCCTCACTTTACCACTCCACGGCCCTCACTCTACCGCACTACCTCTACCTCGCTACTGCCCTCACTCTACCACTCTACCGCCCTCACCCTACTGCCCTCACTCTACCACTCTCCGCCCTCATGCCCTCACTCTATCGCCCTCACTCTACCACTCTACTGCCCTCACTCTACCACTCCACCAACCTCACTCTACCACTCTACCACCCTCACTGTACTGCCCTCACTCTACCACTCTACTTCCCTCACTCTACCGCCCTCACTCTACCACTCTACCGACCTCATTCTACCACCCTCACTCTACCACTCTACTGCCCTCACTCTACCGCTCTACAGCCCTCACTCTACCGCCCTAACTCTACTACTTTACTGCCCTCACTCTACCACTCTGCCGCCCTCACTCTACCACTCTACCGGCATCACTCTACCGCCCCCACTCTACCACTCTACCACCCTCACTCTACCGCCCTCACTCCACTGACCTCACTCTACCACCCTCACTCTACCGCCCCCATTCTACCATCCTCACTCTACCACCCTCACTCTACCACTCTACCTCCCTCACTCTACCACTCTACCTCCCTCAATCTACTGCCCTCACTCTATCGCTCTACCACCCTTCACTCTACCACCCTCAATATACCACTCTACCGCCCTCACTCAACCACCCTCAATCTACCGCCCTCACTCTACCACTCTACCTCCCTCACTCTACTGCCCTCACTCTATCGCTCTACCACCTTCACTCTACCACCCTCAATATACCACTCTACCACCCTCACTCTACCGGCCTCACTCTACTGCCCTCACTCTACCACTCTACTTCCCTCACTCTACCGCCCTCACTCTACCACTCTACCGCCCTCATTCTACCACCCTCACTCTACCACTCTACTGCCCTCACTCTACCGCTCTACAGCCCTCACTCTACCGCCCTAACTCTACTACTTTATAGCCCTCACTCTACCAGTCTACCGCCCTCACTCTACCACTCTACCGGCATCACTCTACCGCCCCCACTCTACCACTCTACCACCCTCACTCTACTGCCCTCACTCCACCACTCTACCGCCTTCACTCTACCACCCTCACTCTACCACTCTACCGCCCTCACTCCACTGACCTCAATCTACCACCCTCACTCTACCGCCCCCACTCTACCACTCTACCATCCTCACTCTACCACCCTCACTCTACCACTCTACCTCCCTCACTCTACTGCCATCACTTTATCGCTCTACCACCCTTCACTCTACCACCCTCAATATACCACTCTACCGCCCTCACTCAACCACCCTCAATCTACCGCCCTCACTCTACAACTCTACCTCCCTCCCTCTACCACTCTACCACCCTCCCTCTACCACTCTACCATCCTCACTCTACCGCCCTCACTCTACCACTCTACCGCCCTCAGTCTACCGCCCGCACTCTACCTCCCTCACTCTACCACTCTACCGCCCTCACTCTACCACTCTACCACCCTCACTCTACCACTCTGCCCTCCTCACTCTACCGCCCTCACTCTACCGCCCTATCTCTACCACTCTACCACCCTCACTCTACCGCCCTCACTCTACCGCCCTCACTCTATCTATCGCCCTCCCTCACTCTATCTATCTATCGCCCTCCCTCTATCTATCTATCGCCCTCCCTCCCTCTATCGATCGCCCTCCCTCTCTCTATCTATCGCCCTCCCTCTATCTATCTATCGCCCTCCCTCTATCTATCGCACTCTATCTATCGCATCACCACAGCATGACTCAGCACCACCACAGCATCACTCAGGGGCACAACAACATCCCTATGCGCTACCACAGCATCACTGAACGCCACAGCATCACTCGTCGCCACAACGCCGCCCTCACTCTACCACCATCACTCTACCGCCCTCACTCTACCGCCCTCACTCTACCACTCTACCGCCCTCACGCCCTCACTCTACTTCCCTCACTACCACTCTACTGCCCTCACTCTACCACTCTACCGCCCTCACTCCACCGCCCTACCGCCCTCACTCTACCACTCTACCGCCCTCACTCTACCACTCTACTGCCCTCACTCAACCACTCTACCGCCCTCACTCTACCACTCTACCGCCCTCACTCTACCACTCTACCGCCCTCACTCTACTGCCCTCACTCTATCACTCTACCGCTCTCACTCTACTGCCTTAACTCTACCAATCTACTGCCCTCACTCTACCGCCCTCACTCTACCACTCTACCGCCCTCACTCTACCACTCTACAGCCCTCACTCTACCACTCTACCGCCCTCAGTCTATCACTCTACCGCTCTCACTCTACCGCCCTCACTCTACCACTCTACCGCGCTCACTCTACCGCCCTCACTCAACTACTCTACCACACTCATGCCCTCACTCTACCACTCTACCGCCCTCACTTTACCATTCTACTGCCCTCACTCCATCGCCTTCACTCTACCGCCCTCACTCTACCACTCTACCGCCCTCACGCCCTCACTCTACCGCCCTCACTACCACTCTACCACCCTCACTCTACTGCCCTCACTCTACCACTCTACCGCCCTCACTCCACCGCCCTCACTCTACCACTCTACGGCCCTCACTCTACCACTCTACCGCCCTCACTCTACCGCCCTTATTCTACCACTCTACCGCTCTCACTCTACCACTCTACCGCCCTCACTCTATCACTTTACCGCTCTCACTCTACCACCCTCACTCTACCACTCTACCGCCCTCAAGCCCTCACTCTACCGCCCTCACTATCACTCTGCCACCCTCACTCTATCACTCTACCGCTCTCACTCTACCACCCTTACTCTACCACTCTACCGCCCTCACTCTACTGCCCTCACTCTACCACTCTACCGCCCTCACTCTAACACTCTACCGCCCTCACTCTACCACCATCACCCTACCGCCCTCACTCTACCACTCTACCACCCCCGCGCCCTCACTCTACTGCCCTCACTAACACTCTACCACCCTCACTCTACCACTCTACCGCTCTCACTCTACTGCCCTCACTCTACCACTCTATCGCCCTCACTCTACCACTCTACCGCCCTCACTCTACCACTCTACCGCCCTCACTCTACCGCCCTCACTCAACCACTCTACTGCCCTCATGCCTCACTCTACCACTCTACCGCCCTCACTCTACCACTATACCGCCCTCACTCTACTGCCCTCACTCTACCACTCTACCGCCCTCACTTTACCACTCTACCGCCCTCATGCTACCACTCTACCGCTCTCACTCTACCACTCGACTGCCCTAGCTCTACCGCCCTCACTCTACCACCCTCACTCAACCATTCTACCCTCCTCATGGCCTCACTCTACCACTCTACCGCCCTCACTCTACTGCCCTCACTTTACCGCCCTCACTCTACCGCCCTTACTCTACCACTCTACCGCCCTCACTCTACCACTCTACCGCCCTCACTCTACCACTCTACTGCCCTCACTCTACTGCCCTCACTCTACCGCCCTCACTCTACCGCCCTTACTCTACCACTCTACCGCCCTCACTCTACCGCCCTCACACCCTCACTCTACCGCCCTCACTCTACCACTCTACCACCCTCACTCTACCGCCCTCACTCTACCACTATACCGCCCTCACTCTACTGCCCTCACTCTACCACTCTGTCGCCCTCATGCCCTCACTCCCTCACTCTACCACCCCCACTTTACCACTCTACCCCCCTCACGCCCTCACTCTACCGCCCTCACGCCCTCACTTTACTGCCCTCACTCTACCACTCTACTGCCCTCACTCTACCTCTCTACCGCCCTCACACCTCCACTCTACTGCCTCACTCTACCACTCTACCATCCTCACTCTACCACCCTCACTCTACCACTCTACCGCCCTCACTCTACCACTCTACCGCCCTCAGTCTACCGCCCTCACTCTACTGCCCTCACTCTAGCACTCTATCGCCCTCACTCTACCACTCTACCACCCTCACTCTACCACCCTCACTCTACCGCCTTCACTCTACCGCCCTCACTCTACCGCCCTCACTCTGCCGCATTCACTCACTCTATCGCCCTCACTCACTCTATCGCCTTCACTCACTCTATCTAGCTATCTATCGCCCCCCTTCACTCTATCTATCGCCCTCCCTCACTCTATCTATCACCCTCCCTCACTCTATCTATCTATGTATCACCCTCCCACACTCTATCTATCGCCCTCCCTCACTCTATCTATCGCCCTCCTTCATTCTATCTATCTATCGCCCTCCCTCTATCTAGCTATCGCCCTCCCTCCCTCTATTGAACGCCCTCCCTCTCTCTATCTCTCGCCCTCCCTCTATCTATCTATCGCCCTCCCTCTATCTATCGCACTCTATCTATCGCATCACCACAGCATCACTCAGCACCACCACAGCATCACTCAGGGGCACAACAACATCCCTATGCGCGACCAGAGCATCACTGAACGCCACAGCATCACTTGTCGCCACAACATCACTCAGCGCCACCACAGCATCAATCTGAGCAACCATTCAACAACAACTGGTTCAAATATGTTCTCTCAATGTTTCAAGCTTTATTACAAATGTCACAAAAAGATGTTAATGTTTCACTTCTGTTCTTGGATTTTCGTCACAATAAAATACACTGAACAGTATCTTCACAAAAGTTATTTACAAGAGTTTAAGCTATTGCCATTATAAATTACAATAACTTTTATTTAAGTATTAATTATTTTAACAAATTAAAAGCCATTGTTATTTGTAATATCAATATATCTAAGTCACGTAAATACAACACATATTGCATTACAAATGCTATAGGTGTCACATTTGCGAAAGTTAAAACTATTGGAATTCTATCAATTTAGCTATTTTCAAAAACAACACATAAATACAAAATTTGTCATTTACAATACCAATAGCTCAAACTTTCCTAATGCGAGACCTATTGCATTGCAAATGCTTGTTGTTTGTACATTTTGTGCTTAATAATGTGTGCCTTTTGCCCGCGTTGTTTTGACTCTATGGCCTGCTACCTTTGTTTGTTCCATTCCTGTAACAGTTCTCTCATGTAACGTAACTGGTTCTATTGTGCAGTGCTGTGAGAAGTTGGCCTGATATGTAGTGTTTCCAATTCTGGAACCACTGGGTATCAGTCCAAACAAACCCCAAAGATGTCAGGTTGTAAGTCAACCTTGTAGACAAGCTATCCTAGTGGTAGCATGGACTAAGCAGCCTTAAAGGCTTAACTTAAGAGGTCGTGTTAAGCGAGCTGTTTTACCACATACAATCCTGTAATCAAATGAAAGGACACCACACAAGTATATATTATAAAAATATATGTATTTATTTCTAAATTACTCCCCAGTACTCTTTATGAGGAAAGGGGCACAAGCGTTAAATCAAAAGCACTGTTACACATATAAAGTTGCACGTTTATGGATGAGGGCGGGTGGCCACTCAGACCATATATTAAAAAAATGGTATAAGTAACACTTATCGAACAATGGTTAGGCCTAGGGCCTAGAGATTCGCTGGGAGCAGTCAGGACAAGCAATGAAGAAGTCGGGAGTAGCCCACAGGAGACGGGTGCAGCACGGAAAGTGCGGTGCGCACCAATGCACTGTCAATGGTGCGTAAAAGTCAGTTAAAGTGAATTAAAAGATACTTCCGCTGAACCTAGGAACACAAAACTTTAGACACAGACCCTAGAGGTGTGTACCAGTGTATGGACACCGGCGTTGCAAAGTTACCTCACCCACAGGCCGTGGGTGCACAGGGTCGAAGTGGCGTCGGGTTCTGTCACGCAGGTTCTTGGTGCTTGAAGCTGTTGCAGCTGCAGGCGCTGTGAAGCAGAAGTGTCCGGTGCGATCCAAGGGTGGATCGAAGTAGAAAAGTACCTGAAAGCAGAGGGGACAGAGTCTGGGTCACTCAGCAGTGACCAGGGTGGAACCAGGACGGAACCAGGCAATGTCGGGCGCAATCAGGCGGTTGTCGATAGGCTTCTCTCCGCTGTCACGTGGGCTCTGGGGCATCTGCGACGTCCAGGAGCAGGTTACGATCTGTCCCACGTAGGCTCTCGCCGTCAGCACCGTCGGCTTCAAGATTGCAGCAAACAGCACTTGGCAAAAGCAATCCACGCGGAACCGGGAGATTGCTTATCACTCGAACCAGGAGGGTCAGAGTGGGTGCTCCTTTTCACAGGAGCTGGTGCAGATCTGGAGCAACCAGAAAAGCGAGTCGTATTTCAAAGTTTGTCGGCACAGGGGCCACAAGCCAGCTGGCAAGTGACCGGGCCAACGCGTCAAGCGCACACAAGCAGAAGGGCCCCACGCAGCACTCGTCAAGTGTGGAGGGGTGAGCTTTGGTGCAAGTGGAGCTCGGGGCTGGGGCTTCTCAAACCCCGGTGTACAGCTTCGAGGGTCACTCGTGGGCTGCACGGTCAGCGTCTCGTGGCCTTTTCAAGATGGCGTGCCCCACGCTTCCGGTCGCCTCCACGGGTCTCAGCTCTGCAGGGACTGTGGATCGGGCAGGTAGAAGGCAGGCAAGCTTGATCTCGTCGATCTCTGTCGCTCGAGTTCCGGCGGGAACTGCAACAAAGCAAGGGTCGAGGGCTGGATGGTACCTGTTTGCACAGGGTGGTCACTCCTTGACCACAAGGGAGATTCTTCAGTCTTCTCACGTCGTGTAGAAAGTCGAAGGGTCCAGATTTCGTTTCTTATGTTTCTTCAGGATGATCCGAAGTCCGTTGGGACTGCTCCCCCTCTTATTCGAATCTCGGGGGTTGGACATCCTGCTAGGTCCCCTCCTATGGGTGGGACCCAGGAAGGGGGTGGTTACACCCCTCTCCTTTGATCCTGGCCGCGCTGGGACAGGGGCTGGGAGGCCCCAGAACCGGTTTGGCCAGATCCTGCAAGGGGCAGCCTTGTGCTCCCCAGGCAGTGTCTGGTTTCTTTGAAACCTCCCTACTCCAATCCACTATCTCCTGTCTGGGGTGGTTTGACACCGCCCTGTGACAGGAAACTCTTTGTCCAGGCCTCCTCTGCCGGGTTTCGGTCAGCAGCAGGAGGCCAGACCCGTGTCTGTGGCAGGGGCATCCATTTTGTGGATCTGAGGCTCATTTTAAATCAACCGCGTTTCAGTAAAGTAACATGTCTTCTCCCTCTAGAAGGGTGGAATGCTACCCCCGTCGCCAGAACTGGCGAGGGGGTAGTATTCCAATTCGTATGACACCTTACACGACATGTTTTGATAAAGCCAAACCAAAGTTGCTATATAACCGCGAGGATTATAAGGCGCTTAAGAGTATATGGTATGGCATTATCCCGGATCAGCTTAGGGAGTTGTTCCCGACAGCTGCAGACAGGCTCAGCTCATGCCAGAGCACCATCTCACATAAAACCACGCACTCTGCCTCCAGGATTGGCTTACAGGCTATATATGTGTCCAGATATAGGTTTAGATATAGGTATACTATATCTAAGCAAGGGGTGATTACACCCACTTGCCCCAGCTGAGTGATCAGCCAGTTGTGTCAATTTAAGAACCAGCCAGGGGTGGCAAAAGCTATGCTTCAGCCCCTGGTAGGCCTTGGTGGCACCTATGCCCTGGGCACCTATAGTGCATGGTACAGGGGCTGACAAGGAGTCCATTTCCAATTGTGGTATGTACCTATAGCACATGTATTATAAATTTAGAGAGAGAACAGCAGGCTGGGGGTCTGATTAGCAGGCCCACAGCCTCAGTAAGTCGAAAACCAGTGAAGCAAAAAGCAAAAATTGGGGTGACCATAGGATAGCAGACCCTACTCTCCTACATAACCCCCCCCCAAACGCAGGGACATTAAACTTAACCTTGACCAGATAAGTCTTCATGTTCTAAGTGGAAGTACCTGGAGAGACCATCTGCATTACCATGGTCAGTCCCTGGGCGGTGCTCCACTGTAAAGTCCATCCCCTGTAGGGAAATGGACCACCTGAGCAGTTTGGGATTTTCACCCTTCATCTGATTTAGCCACAAGAGGGGCTTATGGTCTGTCTGAATTAGGAAGTGAGTACCAAACAAGTATGGCCTCAACTTCTTCAGGGCCCAAACCACAGCAAAGGCCTCCCTCTCAATAGCTGACCAACGTTTCTCCCTGGGGGTCAGCCTTCTGCTAATAAAAGCAATGGGCTGGTCTTGACCATCTTGATTAAGTTGTGAAAGCACAGCTCCCACCCCCAACTCAGAAGCATCTGTCTGTACAATGAACTGTTTGGAGTAGTCAGGACTCTTCAGGATAGGTGCAGAGCACATGGCCTTCTTCAGGTCATCAAATGCCTTTTGACAGCTAACTGTCCACTGAACCTTTTTGGGCATCTTCTTGGATGTCAAGTCATTCAATGGTGTCACAATGGACCCATAGTTCTTTACAAATTTTCTGTAATACCCAGTCAGGCCCAAGAAGGCTCTGACTTGTGTCTGGGTAGTTGGAGGAGCCCAGTCCTGTATGGTCTGGATCTTGCTCTCCAGTGGTTGAACTTGACCCCCACCTACTAGGTGGCCCAAGTACACAACCTTGCTCTGCCCTATCTGGCACTTAGTAGCCTTGATAGTCAGGCCTGCCTTTTGCAGGGCCTCCAGAACCTTCTTCAGGTGGATCAGGTGATCCTCCCAGGTGGAGCTAAAGACAGCAATATCATCTAGATATGCTGCACAAAAGTCATCCAGCCCAGCAAGGACTTGATTCACCAACCTTTGGAAGGTGGCAGGTGCATTCTTCAAACCAAAGGGCATCACCACAAACTGATAATGCCCACTGGGGGTAGAGAATGCTGTTTTGGCTTTTGACTCTTCAGCTAGTCTGATTTGCCAGTAGCCAGCTGTCAAATCAAATGTGCTCAGAAACTTGGCAGAAGCCAATTTATCAATGAGCTCATCTGCTCTTGGAATGGGATGAGCATCTGTCCTAGTGACAGCATTGAGACCTCTGTAGTCCACACAAAACCTCATTTCTCTCTTCCCATCTTTGGTATGAGGTTTTGGCACAAGGACCACTGGGCTAGCCCATGGGCTCTCTGATGGCTCAATCACTCCAAGCTCCAACATCTTTTGCACCTCAGCCTTTATACAATCCCTGACATGGTCAGGTTGCCTGTAGATCTTATTCTTCACAGGCAGATTGTCACCAGTATCCACCTCATGGGTGCACCAGTTAGTCTGACTGGGTGTGAGTGAAAACAAGTGTCTGTGGGCCTGCAACACCTGTCTGCAGTCCACCTGTTGCTGCTCAGTGAGGCTGCCTGCCAAGGCTACTCCATCAACTGAACCATCATCAGGGTTCTGGGAAAGCAGGTCTGGGAGAGGGTCACTCTCTTCCTCCTGTTCCCCATCTGTGGCCATGAGGAGACTCATGTCCTCCCTGTCAACAAATGCTTTCAAACGATTGACATGGAGCACCCTGTGGGGGCTCCTAGGGGTGCCAAAGTCAACCACATAGGTGACTTCTCCCTTTTTCTCAATGATAGGGTAGGGTCCAGTCCATTTGTCCTGGAGAGCTGCTGGCCCCACTGGGTCCAACACCCACACCTTCTGCCCTGGCTGGTACTCAACCAGAACAGCCTTTTGGTCATGCCAGGCTTTCTGTAATTCCTGACTTGCCTCAAGGTTTTTGGATGCTCTCTCCATGTATTCAGCCATCCTGGAGCGGAGACCAAGTACATAGTCCACAATGTCTAGTTTAGGCTTTTTGAGAGGTAACTCCCATCCTTCCTTCACTAAACTCAGTGGACCCCTTACAGGGTGGCCAAACAAAAGTTCAAAAGGGCTGTAGCCAACCCCCTTCTGTGGGACCTCTCTGTAAGCAAAGAGCAAGCAGGGTAAAAGGATGTCCCATTTCCGCCTAAGCTTCTCTGGTAAACCTTTTATCATTCCCTTTAGGGTCTTGTTGAACCTTTCCACAAGCCCATTGCACTGTGGATGGTAGGGTGTGGTAAACTTATAGTTTACTCCACACTCTTTCCACCTTGCTTTTAAGTATCCAGACATGAAGTTAGTACCTCTGTCTGAAAGAACCTCCTTTGGAAAGCCCACTCTTGAGAAAACTGCAATGAGGGCTTTTGCCACCACAGGAGCTGTGGTGGTCCTCAGGGGAATTGCCTCTGGATACCTGGTGGCATGATCCACTACCACCAGTATAAATCTGTGCCCAGATGCTGTTGGAGGATCCATGGGACCCACAATGTCTATTCCAACTCTTTCAAAGGGTACCCCCACCACAGGTAGTGGTATCAGGGGGGCCTTTGTTGTGCCACCTGACTTACCACTGGCTTGGCAAGTGACACAGGAGCGACAAAACTCCTTGACATCTTCTGACATGTGAGGCCAGTGAAAGTGTGGAACAAGCCTGTCCCAAGTCTTATTCTGGCCTAAGTGTCCTGCAAGGGGAATATCATGGGCCAAGGTAAGAAGAAAGCCCCTAAACTTCAGAGGTATAACCAACCTCCTGGTTGTGCCAGGCTTGGGGTCTCTAGCCTCTGAATAAAGGAGTCCTTCATCCCAATACACTCTATGGGTACCTTGAGCATTCCCTGCAGCCTCAGCAGCAGCTTGCTGTCTGAGGGGTTCAAGTGAAGGGCAATCCAGTTGGGCCTGCCCCAGGTCTGCCCTTGAGGGTCCCCCTGTCCCCAGAAACTCAACCTGATCAGGTTCAAACTCCTCTGAGACAGTCTCCTCTTGGACTGCAGAATCAGTTTCCTGTGAAACCTGATCCTCAACCTGGGGCAAGTGGGAAGGCACAGCCTTAACCCTCTTGCTCCTTCTCTTGGGCTGTGGTTGGTCTATTGTTTCAAGATCCACCACTGGTTCAGGAAGGCACTTCTTAGCCTGAGACCTTGTCACTGCAAGGACATGAGCTGAAATCCCTAGCATTTCTGCATGAGTCCTGTACTCCACTTCTGACCAAACTGAGCTTTCAAGATCATTGCCTAACAGACAGTCTACTGGGAGGTCTGCACTCACAACAACTTTCTTTAGGCCATCTACCCCTCCCCAGGAGAAGTTCACAACAGCCACACTATGGGAAGTAGTGGAGTTGCTTGCATTGGTCACTAGGTAACTTTCACCTAGTACAATCTGTCCAGGGTCCACAAAGCCAGGTGTCACCATTGTGACACTGGCACAAGTGTCCCTGTAGGCCTGAGCCAGTTTCTCATTAATTAAGGGAGTCTGCCTATATTTGCCCAGGTTACTGGGGCTTACTGCAGTGGGCAAAGTTAAGTCCACATCATATAGGAGAACTGCCTGTGTGGGGATTCTGACTAAGCCAGATTCCACCTCAGTACCCAGGGTCAACCCTACTAAACCCTTTGGCTGTGTACCACCACTGCTGACTGTACTAGGGGGTGCAGTTGCTTTAGGAGCTGCAGTGGTGGGGACTGGATTTTTCTTAGTGCATTCACTGCCCCAGTGTGAAACTGATTTGCAGGTATTACACCAAGGTTTCTTTGGGCCATCATTCTTCTTTTTCTTGTTTCCATTTTGGGAACCCCCCTCCTTATTGCTAGTTTGGGGGCCTGAAGACTTCTGGTCCTTTTCTTTATCTTGCTGATTCCCACCCTTCTGGTCTGTTTTCTTCTGGTCACCTTGGTTCTGGTTTTTCTGCTTAATCCTTGTTCTGACCCATTTGTCTGCCTTCTTTCCCAATTCTTGGGGAGAGGTCAAATCAGAGTCAACAAGGTATTGATGCAACAGCTGGTTCTGACAGTTATTAAGGATCTGTTCTCTCATCATAAGATTGTACAATCCTGTATAGTCTGAAACTTTACTTCCCTGCAGCCAACCCTCCAGAGCCTTAGTGGCACAATCTACAAAATCAGTCCAGTCCTGAGTCTGTGCTTTTTGGGTGTCTCTGAACAACAACCTGTATTGCTCAGTGGTTAGGCCAAACCCCTCAATAAGAGCACTCTTCAGAACAGAGTAGTTTTTGGCATCCTCAGGTCTAACAGTGAGGAGCCTGTCCCTCCCTTTCTCAGAAAAGGAGTACCATAAAATTGCTGCCCACTGATCCTCAGGGACCTGCTGTACCATGCAGGCCCTCTCAAGAGCAGTCATCCATTTGTGGATTTCATCCCCTTCCTTGTAGGGGGGCACAATTTTTGTCAGGTTTCTATTGTCATAGGCCCTGTCTTTCTCTTTAGGAACTTTGCTGCCACCAGTGGCATCTAAGCCACACAATTTTCTTTCTCTTGCTAAAGCAAGTTTAGCTTGAGCCAAGGCTACCTCTTCCCTTTCTATTTGGAGTTGGACAGCCCTCATCCTGGCCCTATGCTCTTTTCTCTGGGAGGAAGTCATTCCTCTTTGAGATTCTCTTGAGGCACTAGAAAGATGAGAATCCCTTGATATAGATCTCACCCTCCTGTTACCTGGGAGAATGTGGTTATGAGATCTGGAGTGGTGCTGGCCCTCTCCATTCCCATGTAGGTCCAAGTTGGCCTGGTTAAGCCTGGCAACCTGTACCTGGTTTCCCCCCTGATCCTGATCTTCAGGCTCTTCTAAATCAGAGCCTTCCTCTGGGTCTTCCTCTTCCTCCTCTACTTCTTCTTGAAGATCCTCATTCTCAGGGGAGTTTATCCCTTCACCTGAATCTAAGGGAGCCTGACTCACCTTATCTAAGTCATCCTTTTCTAGGATAGCTATTAGGGAAGGAATGGTAGGGCCTCTGCCCTTTTTTAGCCCCCTGGCTGTGCACAAGGCACTCAGGTCTTTGTGGCTAAGGTTGTCATATCTGGATGTTGTCCCTATAGGATCAACTATTACAGGAGCAGAGCCTGAGGCTCTACCTGTATCAGACATGACTGCTAGTGAGGTGTAATTGATGCACTTACCTACACTAAGTGTTTTCCTACTGTACCTTGCTAGTGAGTTGTAGTCAGGGTGTGCTAATCCCTTTAATCTACAACTACTAAGTTCAGTAGAACTTAATATGCTAAGCTTTTGATTTATATGTACCTAGAGGTACTTGATGTGATCTTTCAATTTGATAAAGATTGCAATGGTAAAACAAACAGCAAGCTCAAATCCGCACCGCTGCACACCAATGTGAGAAGTTGGCCTGATATGTAGTGTTTCCAATTCTGGAACCACTGGGTATCAGTCCAAACAAACCCCAAAGATGTCAGGTTGTAAGTCAACCTTGTAGACAAGCTATCCTAGTGGTAGCATGGACTAAGCAGCCTTAAAGGCTTAACTTAAGAGGTCGTGTTAAGCGAGCTGTTTTACCACATACAATCCTGTAATCAAATGAAAGGACACCACACAAGTATATATTATAAAAATATATGTATTTATTTCTAAATTACTCCCCAGTACTCTTTATGAGGAAAGGGGCACAAGCGTTAAATCAAAAGCACTGTTACACATATAAAGTTGCACGTTTATGGATGAGGGCGGGTGGCCACTCAGACCATATATTAAAAAAATGGTATAAGTAACACTTATCGAACAATGGTTAGGCCTAGGGCCTAGAGATTCGCTGGGAGCAGTCAGGACAAGCAATGAAGAAGTCGGGAGTAGCCCACAGGAGACGGGTGCAGCACGGAAAGTGCGGCGCGCACCAATGCACTGTCAATGGTGCGTAAAAGTCAGTTAAAGTGAATTAAAAGATACTTCCGCTGAACCTAGGAACACAAAACTTTAGACACAGACCCTAGAGGTGTGTACCAGTGTATGGACACCGGCGTTGCAAAGTTACCTCACCCACAGGCCGTGGGTGCACAGGGTCGAAGTGGCGTCGGGTTCTGTCACGCAGGTTCTTGGTGCTTGAAGCTGTTGCAGCTGCAGGCGCTGTGAAGCAGAAGTGTCCGGTGCGATCCAAGGGTGGATCGAAGTAGAAAAGTACCTGAAAGCAGAGGGGACAGAGTCTGGGTCACTCAGCAGTGACCAGGGTGGAACCAGGACGGAACCAGGCAATGTCGGGCGCAATCAGGCGGTTGTCGATAGGCTTCTCTCCGCTGTCACGTGGGCTCTGGGGCATCTGCGACGTCCAGGAGCAGGTTACGATCTGTCCCACGTAGGCTCTCGCCGTCAGCACCGTCGGCTTCAAGATTGCAGCAAACAGCACTTGGCAAAAGCAATCCACGCGGAACCGGGAGATTGCTTATCACTCGAACCAGGAGGGTCAGAGTGGGTGCTCCTTTTCACAGGAGCTGGTGCAGATCTGGAGCAACCAGAAAAGCGAGTCGTATTTCAAAGTTTGTCGGCACAGGGGCCACAAGCCAGCTGGCAAGTGACCGGGCCAACGCGTCAAGCGCACACAAGCAGAAGGGCCCCACGCAGCACTCGTCAAGTGTGGAGGGGTGAGCTTTGGTGCAAGTGGAGCTCGGGGCTGGGGCTTCTCAAACCCCGGTGTACAGCTTCGAGGGTCACTCGTGGGCTGCACGGTCAGCGTCTCGTGGCCTTTTCAAGATGGCGTGCCCCACGCTTCCGGTCGCCTCCACGGGTCTCAGCTCTGCAGGGACTGTGGATCGGGCAGGTAGAAGGCAGGCAAGCTTGATCTCGTCGATCTCTGTCGCTCGAGTTCCGGCGGGAACTGCAACAAAGCAAGGGTCGAGGGCTGGATGGTACCTGTTTGCACAGGGTGGTCACTCCTTGACCACAAGGGAGATTCTTCAGTCTTCTCACGTCGTGTAGAAAGTCGAAGGGTCCAGATTTCGTTTCTTATGTTTCTTCAGGATGATCCGAAGTCCGTTGGGACTGCTCCCCCTCTTATTCGAATCTCGGGGGTTGGACATCCTGCTAGGTCCCCTCCTATGGGTGGGACCCAGGAAGGGGGTGGTTACACCCCTCTCCTTTGATCCTGGCCGCGCTGGGACAGGGGCTGGGAGGCCCCAGAACCGGTTTGGCCGGATCCTGCAAGGGGCAGCCTTGTGCTCCCCAGGCAGTGTCTGGTTTCTTTGAAACCTCCCTACTCCAATCCACTATCTCCTGTCTGGGGTGGTTTGACACCGCCCTGTGACAGGAAACTCTTTGTCCAGGCCTCCTCTGCCGGGTTTCGGTCAGCAGCAGGAGGCCAGACCCGTGTCTGTGGCAGGGGCATCCATTTTGTGGATCTGAGGCTCATTTTAAATCAACCGCGTTTCAGTAAAGTAACATGTCTTCTCCCTCTAGAAGGGTGGAATGCTACCCCCGTCGCCAGAACTGGCGAGGGGGTAGTATTCCAATTCGTATGACACCTTACACGACATGTTTTGATAAAGCCAAACCAAAGTTGCTATATAACCGCGAGGATTATAAGGCGCTTAAGAGTATATGGTATGGCATTATCCCGGATCAGCTTAGGGAGTTGTTCCCGACAGCTGCAGACAGGCTCAGCTCATGCCAGAGCACCATCTCACATAAAACCACGCACTCTGCCTCCAGGATTGATGAGGCCTTCCATAGGAGTGGCTTACAGGCTATATATGTGTCCAGATATAGGTTTAGATATAGGTATACTATATCTAAGCAAGGGGTGATTACACCCACTTGCCCCAGCTGAGTGATCAGCCAGTTGTGTCAATTTAAGAACCAGCCAGGGGTGGCAAAAGCTATGCTTCAGCCCCTGGTAGGCCTTGGTGGCACCTATGCCCTGGGCACCTATAGTGCATGGTACAGGGGCTGACAAGGAGTCCATTTCCAATTGTGGTATGTACCTATAGCACATGTATTATAAATTTAGAGAGAGAACAGCAGGCTGGGGGTCTGATTAGCAGGCCCACAGCCTCAGTAAGTCGAAAACCAGTGAAGCAAAAAGCAAAAATTGGGGTGACCATAGGATAGCAGACCCTACTCTCCTACATAACCCCCCCCCCCCAAACGCAGGGACATTAAACTTAACCTTGACCAGATAAGTCTTCATGTTCTAAGTGGAAGTACCTGGAGAGACCATCTGCATTACCATGGTCAGTCCCTGGGCGGTGCTCCACTGTAAAGTCCATCCCCTGTAGGGAAATGGACCACCTGAGCAGTTTGGGATTTTCACCCTTCATCTGATTTAGCCACAAGAGGGGCTTATGGTCTGTCTGAATTAGGAAGTGAGTACCAAACAAGTATGGCCTCAACTTCTTCAGGGCCCAAACCACAGCAAAGGCCTCCCTCTCAATAGCTGACCAACGTTTCTCCCTGGGGGTCAGCCTTCTGCTAATAAAAGCAATGGGCTGGTCTTGACCATCTTGATTAAGTTGTGAAAGCACAGCTCCCACCCCCAACTCAGAAGCATCTGTCTGTACAATGAACTGTTTGGAGTAGTCAGGACTCTTCAGGATAGGTGCAGAGCACATGGCCTTCTTCAGGTCATCAAATGCCTTTTGACAGCTAACTGTCCACTGAACCTTTTTGGGCATCTTCTTGGATGTCAAGTCATTCAATGGTGTCACAATGGACCCATAGTTCTTTACAAATTTTCTGTAATACCCAGTCAGGCCCAAGAAGGCTCTGACTTGTGTCTGGGTAGTTGGAGGAGCCCAGTCCTGTATGGTCTGGATCTTGCTCTCCAGTGGTTGAACTTGACCCCCACCTACTAGGTGGCCCAAGTACACAACCTTGCTCTGCCCTATCTGGCACTTAGTAGCCTTGATAGTCAGGCCTGCCTTTTGCAGGGCCTCCAGAACCTTCTTCAGGTGGATCAGGTGATCCTCCCAGGTGGAGCTAAAGACAGCAATATCATCTAGATATGCTGCACAAAAGTCATCCAGCCCAGCAAGGACTTGATTCACCAACCTTTGGAAGGTGGCAGGTGCATTCTTCAAACCAAAGGGCATCACCACAAACTGATAATGCCCACTGGGGGTAGAGAATGCTGTTTTGGCTTTTGACTCTTCAGCTAGTCTGATTTGCCAGTAGCCAGCTGTCAAATCAAATGTGCTCAGAAACTTGGCAGAAGCCAATTTATCAATGAGCTCATCTGCTCTTGGAATGGGATGAGCATCTGTCCTAGTGACAGCATTGAGACCTCTGTAGTCCACACAAAACCTCATTTCTCTCTTCCCATCTTTGGTATGAGGTTTTGGCACAAGGACCACTGGGCTAGCCCATGGGCTCTCTGATGGCTCAATCACTCCAAGCTCCAACATCTTTTGCACCTCAGCCTTTATACAATCCCTGACATGGTCAGGTTGCCTGTAGATCTTATTCTTCACAGGCAGATTGTCACCAGTATCCACCTCATGGGTGCACCAGTTAGTCTGACTGGGTGTGAGTGAAAACAAGTGTCTGTGGGCCTGCAACACCTGTCTGCAGTCCACCTGTTGCTGCTCAGTGAGGCTGCCTGCCAAGGCTACTCCATCAACTGAACCATCATCAGGGTTCTGGGAAAGCAGGTCTGGGAGAGGGTCACTCTCTTCCTCCTGTTCCCCATCTGTGGCCATGAGGAGACTCATGTCCTCCCTGTCAACAAATGCTTTCAAACGATTGACATGGAGCACCCTGTGGGGGCTCCTAGGGGTGCCAAAGTCAACCACATAGGTGACTTCTCCCTTTTTCTCAATGATAGGGTAGGGTCCAGTCCATTTGTCCTGGAGAGCTGCTGGCCCCACTGGGTCCAACACCCACACCTTCTGCCCTGGCTGGTACTCAACCAGAACAGCCTTTTGGTCATGCCAGGCTTTCTGTAATTCCTGACTTGCCTCAAGGTTTTTGGATGCTCTCTCCATGTATTCAGCCATCCTGGAGCGGAGACCAAGTACATAGTCCACAATGTCTAGTTTAGGCTTTTTGAGAGGTAACTCCCATCCTTCCTTCACTAAACTCAGTGGACCCCTTACAGGGTGGCCAAACAAAAGTTCAAAAGGGCTGTAGCCAACCCCCTTCTGTGGGACCTCTCTGTAAGCAAAGAGCAAGCAGGGTAAAAGGATGTCCCATTTCCGCCTAAGCTTCTCTGGTAAACCTTTTATCATTCCCTTTAGGGTCTTGTTGAACCTTTCCACAAGCCCATTGCACTGTGGATGGTAGGGTGTGGTAAACTTATAGTTTACTCCACACTCTTTCCACCTTGCTTTTAAGTATCCAGACATGAAGTTAGTACCTCTGTCTGAAAGAACCTCCTTTGGAAAGCCCACTCTTGAGAAAACTGCAATGAGGGCTTTTGCCACCACAGGAGCTGTGGTGGTCCTCAGGGGAATTGCCTCTGGATACCTGGTGGCATGATCCACTACCACCAGTATAAATCTGTGCCCAGATGCTGTTGGAGGATCCATGGGACCCACAATGTCTATTCCAACTCTTTCAAAGGGTACCCCCACCACAGGTAGTGGTATCAGGGGGGCCTTTGTTGTGCCACCTGACTTACCACTGGCTTGGCAAGTGACACAGGAGCGACAAAACTCCTTGACATCTTCTGACATGTGAGGCCAGTGAAAGTGTGGAACAAGCCTGTCCCAAGTCTTATTCTGGCCTAAGTGTCCTGCAAGGGGAATATCATGGGCCAAGGTAAGAAGAAAGCCCCTAAACTTCAGAGGTATAACCAACCTCCTGGTTGTGCCAGGCTTGGGGTCTCTAGCCTCTGAATAAAGGAGTCCTTCATCCCAATACACTCTATGGGTACCTTGAGCATTCCCTGCAGCCTCAGCAGCAGCTTGCTGTCTGAGGGGTTCAAGTGAAGGGCAATCCAGTTGGGCCTGCCCCAGGTCTGCCCTTGAGGGTCCCCCTGTCCCCAGAAACTCAACCTGATCAGGTTCAAACTCCTCTGAGACAGTCTCCTCTTGGACTGCAGAATCAGTTTCCTGTGAAACCTGATCCTCAACCTGGGGCAAGTGGGAAGGCACAGCCTTAACCCTCTTGCTCCTTCTCTTGGGTTGTGGTTGGTCTATTGTTTCAAGATCCACCACTGGTTCAGGAAGGCACTTCTTAGCCTGAGACCTTGTCACTGCAAGGACATGAGCTGAAATCCCTAGCATTTCTGCATGAGTCCTGTACTCCACTTCTGACCAAACTGAGCTTTCAAGATCATTGCCTAACAGACAGTCTACTGGGAGGTCTGCACTCACAACAACTTTCTTTAGGCCATCTACCCCTCCCCAGGAGAAGTTCACAACAGCCACACTATGGGAAGTAGTGGAGTTGCTTGCATTGGTCACTAGGTAACTTTCACCTAGTACAATCTGTCCAGGGTCCACAAAGCCAGGTGTCACCATTGTGACACTGGCACAAGTGTCCCTGTAGGCCTGAGCCAGTTTCTCATTAATTAAGGGAGTCTGCCTATATTTGCCCAGGTTACTGGGGCTTACTGCAGTGGGCAAAGTTAAGTCCACATCATATAGGAGAACTGCCTGTGTGGGGATTCTGACTAAGCCAGATTCCACCTCAGTACCCAGGGTCAACCCTACTAAACCCTTTGGCTGTGTACCACCACTGCTGACTGTACTAGGGGGTGCAGTTGCTTTAGGAGCTGCAGTGGTGGGGACTGGATTTTTCTTAGTGCATTCACTGCCCCAGTGTGAAACTGATTTGCAGGTATTACACCAAGGTTTCTTTGGGCCATCATTCTTCTTTTTCTTGTTTCCATTTTGGGAACCCCCCTCCTTATTGCTAGTTTGGGGGCCTGAAGACTTCTGGTCCTTTTCTTTATCTTGCTGATTCCCACCCTTCTGGTCTGTTTTCTTCTGGTCACCTTGGTTCTGGTTTTTCTGCTTAATCCTTGTTCTGACCCATTTGTCTGCCTTCTTTCCCAATTCTTGGGGAGAGGTCAAATCAGAGTCAACAAGGTATTGATGCAACAGCTGGTTCTGACAGTTATTAAGGATCTGTTCTCTCATCATAAGATTGTACAATCCTGTATAGTCTGAAACTTTACTTCCCTGCAGCCAACCCTCCAGAGCCTTAGTGGCACAATCTACAAAATCAGTCCAGTCCTGAGTCTGTGCTTTTTGGGTGTCTCTGAACAACAACCTGTATTGCTCAGTGGTTAGGCCAAACCCCTCAATAAGAGCACTCTTCAGAACAGAGTAGTTTTTGGCATCCTCAGGTCTAACAGTGAGGAGCCTGTCCCTCCCTTTCTCAGAAAAGGAGTACCATAAAATTGCTGCCCACTGATCCTCAGGGACCTGCTGTACCATGCAGGCCCTCTCAAGAGCAGTCATCCATTTGTGGATTTCATCCCCTTCCTTGTAGGGGGGCACAATTTTTGTCAGGTTTCTATTGTCATAGGCCCTGTCTTTCTCTTTAGGAACTTTGCTGCCACCAGTGGCATCTAAGCCACACAATTTTCTTTCTCTTGCTAAAGCAAGTTTAGCTTGAGCCAAGGCTACCTCTTCCCTTTCTATTTGGAGTTGGACAGCCCTCATCCTGGCCCTATGCTCTTTTCTCTGGGAGGAAGTCATTCCTCTTTGAGATTCTCTTGAGGCACTAGAAAGATGAGAATCCCTTGATATAGATCTCACCCTCCTGTTACCTGGGAGAATGTGGTTATGAGATCTGGAGTGGTGCTGGCCCTCTCCATTCCCATGTAGGTCCAAGTTGGCCTGGTTAAGCCTGGCAACCTGTACCTGGTTTCCCCCCTGATCCTGATCTTCAGGCTCTTCTAAATCAGAGCCTTCCTCTGGGTCTTCCTCTTCCTCCTCTACTTCTTCTTGAAGATCCTCATTCTCAGGGGAGTTTATCCCTTCACCTGAATCTAAGGGAGCCTGACTCACCTTATCTAAGTCATCCTTTTCTAGGATAGCTATTAGGGAAGGAATGGTAGGGCCTCTGCCCTTTTTTAGCCCCCTGGCTGTGCACAAGGCACTCAGGTCTTTGTGGCTAAGGTTGTCATATCTGGATGTTGTCCCTATAGGATCAACTATTACAGGAGCAGAGCCTGAGGCTCTACCTGTATCAGACATGACTGCTAGTGAGGTGTAAGTGATGCACTTACCTACACTAAGTGTTTTCCTACTGTACCTTGCTAGTGAGTTGTAGTCAGGGTGTGCTAATCCCTTTAATCTACAACTACTAAGTTCAGTAGAACTTAATATGCTAAGCTTTTGATTTATATGTACCTAGAGGTACTTGATGTGATCTTTCAATTTGATAAAGATTGCAATGGTAAAACAAACAGCAAGCTCAAATCCGCACCGCTGCACACCAATGTGAGAAGTTGGCCTGATATGTAGTGTTTCCAATTCTGGAACCACTGGGTATCAGTCCAAACAAACCCCAAAGATGTCAGGTTGTAAGTCAACCTTGTAGACAAGCTATCCTAGTGGTAGCATGGACTAAGCAGCCTTAAAGGCTTAACTTAAGAGGTCGTGTTAAGCGAGCTGTTTTACCACATACAATCCTGTAATCAAATGAAAGGACACCACACAAGTATATATTATAAAAATATATGTATTTATTTCTAAATTACTCCCCAGTACTCTTTATGAGGAAAGGGGCACAAGCGTTAAATCAAAAGCACTGTTACACATATAAAGTTGCACGTTTATGGATGAGGGCGGGTGGCCACTCAGACCATATATTAAAAAAATGGTATAAGTAACACTTATCGAACAATGGTTAGGCCTAGGGCCTAGAGATTCGCTGGGAGCAGTCAGGACAAGCAATGAAGAAGTCGGGAGTAGCCCACAGGAGACGGGTGCAGCACGGAAAGTGCGGCGCGCACCAATGCACTGTCAATGGTGCGTAAAAGTCAGTTAAAGTGAATTAAAAGATACTTCCGCTGAACCTAGGAACACAAAACTTTAGACACAGACCCTAGAGGTGTGTACCAGTGTATGGACACCGGCGTTGCAAAGTTACCTCACCCACAGGCCGTGGGTGCACAGGGTCGAAGTGGCGTCGGGTTCTGTCACGCAGGTTCTTGGTGCTTGAAGCTATTGCAGCTGCAGGCGCTGTGAAGCAGAAGTGTCCGGTGCGATCCAAGGGTGGATCGAAGTAGAAAAGTACCTGAAAGCAGAGGGGACAGAGTCTGGGTCACTCAGCAGTGACCAGGGTGGAACCAGGACGGAACCAGGCAATGTCGGGCGCAATCAGGTGGTTGTCGATAGGCTTCTCTCCGCTGTCACGTGGGCTCTGGGGCATCTGCGACGTCCAGGAGCAGGTTACGATCTGTCCCACGTAGGCTCTCGCCGTCAGCACCGTCGGCTTCAAGATTGCAGCAAACAGCACTTGGCAAAAGCAATCCACGCGGAACCGGGAGATTGCTTATCACTCGAACCAGGAGGGTCAGAGTGGGTGCTCCTTTTCACAGGAGCTGGTGCAGATCTGGAGCAACCAGAAAAGCGAGTCGTATTTCAAAGTTTGTCGGCACAGGGGCCACAAGCCAGCTGGCAAGTGACCGGGCCAACGCGTCGAGCGCACACAAGCAGAAGGGCCCCACGCAGCACTCGTCGAGTGTGGAGGGGTGAGCTTTGGTGCAAGTGGAGCTCGGGGCTGGGGCTTCTCAAACCCCGGTGTACAGCTTCGAGGGTCACTCGTGGGCTGCACGGTCAGCGTCTCGTGGCCTTTTCAAGATGGCGTGCCCCACGCTTCCGGTCGCCTCCACGGGTCTCAGCTCTGCAGGGACTGTGGATCGGGCAGGTAGAAGGCAGGCAAGCTTGATCTCGTCGATCTCTGTCGCTCGAGTTCCGGCGGGAACTGCAACAAAGCAAGGGTCGAGGGCTGGATGGTACCTGTTTGCACAGGGTGGTCACTCCTTGACCACAAGGGAGATTCTTCAGTCTTCTCACGTCGTGTAGAAAGTCGAAGGGTCCAGATTTCGTTTCTTATGTTTCTTCAGGATGATCCGAAGTCCGTTGGGACTGCTCCCCCTCTTATTCGAATCTCGGGGGTTGGACATCCTGCTAGGTCCCCTCCTATGGGTGGGACCCAGGAAGGGGGTGGTTACACCCCTCTCCTTTGATCCTGGCCGCGCTGGGACAGGGGCTGGGAGGCCCCAGAACCGGTTTGGCCGGATCCTGCAAGGGGCAGCCTTGTGCTCCCCAGGCAGTGTCTGGTTTCTTTGAAACCTCCCTACTCCAATCCACTATCTCCTGTCTGGGGTGGTTTGACACCGCCCTGTGACAGGAAACTCTTTGTCCAGGCCTCCTCTGCCGGGTTTCGGTCAGCAGCAGGAGGCCAGACCCGTGTCTGTGGCAGGGGCATCCATTTTGTGGATCTGAGGCTCATTTTAAATCAACCGCGTTTCAGTAAAGTAACATGTCTTCTCCCTCTAGAAGGGTGGAATGCTACCCCCGTCGCCAGAACTGGCGAGGGGGTAGTATTCCAATTCGTATGACACCTTACACGACATGTTTTGATAAAGCCAAACCAAAGTTGCTATATAACCGCGAGGATTATAAGGCGCTTAAGAGTATATGGTATGGCATTATCCCGGATCAGCTTAGGGAGTTGTTCCCGACAGCTGCAGACAGGCTCAGCTCATGCCAGAGCACCATCTCACATAAAACCACGCACTCTGCCTCCAGGATTGATGAGGCCTTCCATAGGAGTGGCTTACAGGCTATATATGTGTCCAGATATAGGTTTATATATAGGTATACTATATCTAAGCAAGGGGTGATTACACCCACTTGCCCCAGCTGAGTGATCAGCCAGTTGTGTCAATTTAAGAACCAGCCAGGGGTGGCAAAAGCTATGCTTCAGCCCCTGGTAGGCCTTGGTGGCACCTATGCCCTGGGCACCTATAGTGCATGGTACAGGGGCTGACAAGGAGTCCATTTCCAATTGTGGTATGTACCTATAGCACATGTATTATAAATTTAGAGAGAGAACAGCAGGCTGGGGGTCTGATTAGCAGGCCCACAGCCTCAGTAAGTCGAAAACCAGTGAAGCAAAAAGCAAAAATTGGGGTGACCATAGGATAGCAGACCCTACTCTCCTACAAGTGCTCTGACACCTTCGGGTAAAGAAGTCCGTGCTATATAAAAATGCATTAAATAAATAAATAAATGAATAAAACCGTCGTCTTTCCGTCGTATCAGAGGATGCAACAGCAGCACAGTCTCTGACTCACTCCCAAAGAGAACTTAATAGTTTGCGTTTTAGGTATTATTTACTGTTTACTGGGCTTAAAAATGCAGGCAGGCCGGTTAAAAAAACTGCACAGATGGCAAACTACTGAACCTAGAGTGTTCAGGAGAGCGCTGCCTTTTGACTCGGGTACACTTTAAGGATCAGGTGTGGCGCTCCTTGTACTAGTTGCCCTTCACGTGCCCTCCCTCACAGCCCTAGTTGCTTTTCAAAACGTAAAGCTGTTTCTCGTTTTTCAGGAATAATAGTTTAGTTTGAACTCCTGAACGTGAGTTTTTTTTATGGCCTGATGGCAGCTTTTCAATTTCGGCCTTCCCCGTTGCACCCCACGCTGTGTTAACCACGGTGGTTGCTTTCATTCCCAGCAGCTCCACCCCGGCTCCAGGAAACGAAACTTTACTTTTTGTTCCTCGAGGAGCCAGGAAAGCGAAACCGCTGTTGGACCTGGATTGAGTCCAGAGGCCCTGCACTCTGCTTGCTCCCCCGTCGGAGGCCTCTCTCTCCCTGTTATTAAAATGCCCCCAGGCTAGCATTCTGTGATTCTGGGCAAATCACTTCATCTGAATGTGTCATACAACTGGTGGTTCTCATGTAAAGCACTATGACTACCTTCGGGTCGAGTTCGCGCTATAATAAAACTGCAAAAAAAGAAAAAAAGAAGACTGCGTCATAACTGACTACAAGCCCATTAGAAAACAACGTTATTAGTCTATTATGCGGCTCGAAATAAAACTGTGTTTTCTCTGATTCTGACGAGCGTATTCCGGAGACCTGTTTATAACAACCTGTTTTTTTCATATGAATTGTGTGTGTAACAGGTCACTTTAAAGTCATCACAATACACAACACTTGCTGAATCTAAAATTGGACCTACTTTTTAGAATGTCCGTGTCTCAGCGCTGTGACGTCACTGTCCTCCTGGGCCATAGCCAGGGATATTTGAATTCAACGATTTTGCAGCTGTTGTTTTTCCTTGTTATTATGGATTTGCCTCATAATCTTCTGCATAATTTGCATATTAAAAAAAAAAAAGCTCAAACGAATCAAAAGTAACTAAAATTCAGCAATATGCGTGGCTGCTCAGTGGAAGGAAGGCTATTTGAAAGGTTGACTTGTCCTTTTTCTGTTGCTTATTGCTCTATTTGGTTGTTACTGGTACTAATTAGGTGCAGCCTTTGCCCAGGCAATGTAAGCCTGTGGGAAACTGACAAACTATAGAAATAATACTATTAAAAAATATGCCACATTATACCGTATAATTTGCCTTCTCTCGCTGCATTATTTAGTCAGCCCTGGCATAATTTGGTGCTCCCCTGCTTCCCTAGTTACAGCACCGGGGCTTGCACGTCTGACTGTTCCATAGCGCCAATTACGTCACTGTTTGCCTGGACAACAGAATTGTAAACTCCTCTTTAATCGGTGCTACTGCAATGTGACGTCTCCGTCTCCCTTGAACCAAACTACATTTGCCCACTCTTTTTAGGTCTCACCTAGCAAATGCAGCGCAGCTCCTTTGCTTGTCGGCTCTCTATTGTTGTGGCTTTAGTGAGCGAAGGGAGACAAACTATGTGCAAGCCCGGACAGGCGATGTGTACGCGCCCACGCTCCCACTGCATGGTCGGGCTCCTCTGCTCTTTAAAACTTATCCTTGTTATTGGTCTGTAAGTGCCGGTCTCGGAAATGCCACGCTATTAACACTTTGCGTGCGGCCCCGATTTCCCTCCGGCGCTGGACATTCCAGAACAGGGTGTGGTTGTGACGGAACCATTCTGTCATCAGCATAGCTCAACCGTGACTGATGACGGAATGGTTCCGTCACCAGCATCGAAGGGGTTAATTACCCGAGTTTGTGAATGCCGGATAACTACTGATGGCCTTTTACGAGCAGTTTGCGGCTCCTGCAGCCGCCTCGGAGCTGCGAACGGGTGGAATGGGGGGCAAATTACTCACCTGTTAGTTATTTGCGTGCCCCGGGTCAAATTTAAATGCCATAATGACAGTCATTAACCCAAACGTGGTATTTTTTTTTTTAGGTTGGGGGAGGAATAAACTGTTGCACATATGTTTCACGTCAGGTCCCGCTATTTGTTTATGTTTAGTCAGACTGACTGGCTGTATTTGTTGAGAAACCATGTTTATGGCACTTGAAAGTAAAAAATGCAAATCAACCAAAAGGCAAGCAAATGATTCAGCAAAGGCAGCTACACAAACTCAAAGCACGCCACCCCCACAAATCAAGGATTTCTGGCAGCTCTTGTCAGCTGCTGTGTGTATCCGCCCTGTGATGTCACTGGGACTCCAGCTGCCTTCCCGCCTCATCCCCAGGCCCAAACAGACAGAAGGAAAGAGCAGAAAAGGCATGGTTGCTCTGACGCCTGGTGCCCTCCTCACTACCTCCACAGGCCAAAGGGAACTCGGGACTAGGCAGGTGCTTATGTGGAAAGTGCATCTTTCCCTAAAATAGTTTAGGACGTTCATTTACTATTCCATGACATGGGTTATTGTATGTGAAAAAATCCCAAATCTAGAAATACATAGGTGACGTGTTGCAATTTAGCCTCTTGACTCAATCCCCTGGGAAGGTTCCTGGCAGGAGTTGAAAACAAAAAAAACGAGGAAAACTGCAGTGACCCAAGGTGTGAAAAGGAAATGTGTTCTCAGCTGCTGCCAAGCACAAGGGTTGCTTTTGCTCTATGTGAGATCAGAAGCAGCCATCGCTTGGAAGTGTAGGAGGAGGTCGTAAAGTGTATTTAAAACATAAATAAAAGGCATTGTCATTTACAATGCCAATAGCTTAAACTTGCGTAAATGCGACACCTATTGCATTGCAAATGCTTGTTAATGGTAGCCGTAAGTGGTGCAATCTTCGCCTGTCTCCATGTCCAGTCCGGCGTCTTCCTTCAACAGTCCTGGGGGCATATTACCAAGCAGGGCGATAGGCAATTATCGCCGCTTTAGCGGCCATTTTCGGCCGCTAAGCGGCGATAATTCCATCGCTCTATTAGCAAGCTGTCGCTAACAGCAGTTAGCGATCGCTTTAGGCGATAGCGAGCGGTTTGGGTCCCGCTTTGCAGGTCAGCGATATTTATCGCTAATGACATGCAAAGTGGGCGTACCCAACCTGTTAGCGACTGTAAGCAGTCGCTAACGTCGCTATCGCATATTAGCAAGGCAGGCGTAGTGATGGAACTATACCCGCTATTGCCAACTCTGACCAGTTCTTAGCCATGTTATCCAATGGGAGGTGGATAACATGGCTAAGAGCATTTTGTCACTAATGCGTGAATATCGCTGTATTCTCAGCGATATTCACGCTATAGCCGGAAAATTTATCGCTTTGGAGATAAACGTTGCTAATAGCACGTTATCTCAGCGATAATTTCCGGCGATGCTTAGCGATAAAAAAAATGTTTCTAAGCCTAGGTAGCGATAAATATCGCTAATCGTTGGTAATATGCCCCCTGGTTTTCACAGTGAGCGTTACTTACCCACCTCCTCTGACTGACACATCTGAGTTTGGCACTGGCACGCATTCCTGGTTCCGCGTCCGCCTCTATTTCGAGGACAAAAGTCTCATACTCGTAATGACTTAGTGTGGCTACAAAGCCATCCTGGTCCAGAGAACCCTGTTTGCAGAAAGCCACTCCGCTCAAAGAACACGTGCGCCTAGGGCTGGCTGGCAGACTTTAAAGGGTTATTACGCACGTGTGTCACAGCAGGGCACAAGCACTCTGAACTTTGCACAGTAAACAGAAACCTCTCTCATTCAGTGAAGCCTGCGAATTCCCAGGAAATGTAAAACATTCGAGCACTCCTCTCTCACATGTGAGGTTTCTTCGCTGCTTCCCTGTGAGCGGAAGCACCCCCTCTCTTTCTGGCAGCAAGTAACGGCCCTGAAGGGTCTCACACCACCCTGGGCGCTGAGTAGTGACAGTCAGCAGTGTGGCGGCTCTGGTGCACATGAGCTGGAGGGAGGCCCATGCCTCCTGAGAACTCCATCATAACCTGGTCAGAGCCACTGGCCGTGGGTTCCTCTGATGGTGAAAAGAGATATAGCTAGACATTGACTGTCAGAATGGAGGCAAGGGGCACTATCCCTAATAAAACAGTGTACCTGGCCACGCGGGTGGGGGCGTATCACATGAAAAATGATGGGATCCCTGGATAACGCAGTATGACCTTGACATGTGCAACTGCTTGCTCAAGTTATCAGTAGATCAATGGCACACAAAAATGGACTACTTACGATGTAACTGAAATTTGGAAAGGCGTGAACTCCCTCATTTAATGTTATATTATAATGACAATATCACAAAAATATTGAAAGATTGAGAAAAAATAATAGGGTCACAAAATGCGGGGTCAAAACAAACACTCACTAATTCGCGTTAGCATGGATCTGCTAATTAGTAGGTGGCAGTACATGCCGTGTACTTACCAAACTGGGCCAACCCCTGGAGCCGGTGCTATGCCTTGGGAAGTGATCTGGGATCCCACCGGTGCCCTAAAGCTGACCCTGGTTGGTACAAAAGGGGGTGTGATGGACGGATCATCTGAACCAATCAAACACTCACACCCAGTCAACAGATCTGGGTTTAATCCATCACTGTTCTAGCTGACCCTAGCAGTGTCAAACAGAGAAGCAAAACACCTTCCAGATAAATACAAAAATAGGGCAAATGAGCTTATACAAGAGGGTAAAAACATCACAGATACCTCTATTTGTTGTGCCCTAGATTCAGAAGATACTGCTTCAAGTGCAATTAATACCAGTGTCCTGTTGCGTAGGCATGCCTGGCTACGCATTTCGGGTTTCAAACCTGAAGTACAAAGTGCCATCCTCAACCAACCCTTTGATGAGCAACACTTATTTGGGCCTAATGTGGACGTATCCCTTGAAAAAATGAAAAAGGATACGGACATAGCTAAATCTATGGGAGCCTTGCAGTCGCAAGCTCCCAGGCGTTCTTTCCGTCGCTCATTCTATAGAAGCACCACCTGAGGCTACTCCTCAGATAGTCCCTCTACGTCTTACAAAGCCCTTACCCAATCCACCTACAGTAGAGGCTACCAAAGAGGAGGTTACAGGGGTAACAACAAAGGCAGAGGAAAAACTAATAACTCCCGCTCTGCCTCCACCCCTACCCAATGACTTTCCTTCCCTTCCCCCCAACATTCCACTCCTGTGGGGGGAAGACTGCAACAATTCCTTCCTGCCTGGATCAACATCACATCAAACAGGTGGGTGCGACAAATAAGTCAGTTCGGTTACTGTCTCGAACTAACATCTACCCCCCTCCTCCCACCCCACAACATACCAGCCAAACAGAGCACAATGTCACAGGAACATCTGCTTCTGCTAAGACAGGAGTTAATATCCCTCCTACAAAAAAGCGCAATAGAATTAGTTCCACCATATCAACAAAACAAGGGAGTTTACTCCCTGTACTTTCTTATCCCAAAAAAGGACGGCTCTCTGAGGCCTATTCTAGACCTCAGACCGCTAAACCTGTATATACAATCAGACCACTTCCACATGGTCACACTCCAGCAAGTCCTTCCTCTACTTTTACAAAACGACTTCCTTGCTACCCTAGATCTCAAGGACGCATACTTCCACATTCCCATTCACATAGCTCACAGAAAATATCTCAGATTCGTGCTAGACGGGCAGCACTACCAGTTCAAAGTGCTCCCATTCGGAGTCACAACAGCATCACAAGTGTTTACCAAGTGCCTAGCAGTAGTAGCAGCGCACGTAAGACAGCACATTCACTTCTTCCCATATCTCGATGACTGGCTCATAAAAGCCAGCTCACACAGTTAGTGTGTACAACACACTCACACCACCATCCAATTACTCCACCACAACTTGGGGTTCACAGTAAACCACACCAAGTCTCACCTGCAACCGTCCCACGTACAACAATATCTTGGTGCCACAATAAACACCTCCCAAGAAAAACACGGCGGCAGAGTACGGGCTCTTCAGCCCCGCCGGCACCATGCGCACAAACTTCAGCACCAAGCAGCTGACTGAGCTGGAAAAGGAGTTCCACTTCAACAAGTACCTGACCCGGGCCAGGCGCATCGAGATCGCCAACTCCCTGCAGCTGAACGACACTCAGGTCAAGATCTGGTTCCCTACCTATGCCCACTTCATGGGCCCTCACGAAGATCCCAGAGAGGATCCACAGCGCCATCACCATCCTGCTCACACCACATAGGAGGCACTTTTGACAACTAAGGCAAGTTTCTTTTTTCCTCCACCTTGGCTGCCTTGCATTTTGATAACTCGAACTTCAGTCGGTGACTTTTATTTTTCTTTTCTTTTTTACTTTCACTTTATTTATTTTACTGGCCCTGTATGTATTTAAATGCTATGGACTCCTCAACATAGTTGTTTAATTTATAATGGCTGCTTGCTGGTGTGTTCCCACTACCCTATGACAACTGAAAGAGGACCATAGGCCCTACAATCACTAAACAGAGTAATAGGACTCACCAATGCTGGACTCTAACAAAGAACTATATATCCGGGCAACAAGTCATACTAAGGATTCGGCCATCTTGGAATGTCCTCATTACATTGCTTTAGACTGATCTCCCACATAGGTACCCCAAAGACTAGACTTTTTGACCACCTCCTGATCCTCACTCTATTCTGGCGGAGTCCGAAATGCATACATGACCGACTCCAGGTGGAGCTGCTCCGACATCTATAGGGGATACTGGCTCTGGCACACCGCTATGGCCGTCACCTACCCAGCCGCACTTTGGACATTTGTCTCGTTTTCTTCCCCGCTGCTGTCTCCTCCTGTGGTTTACCAGCTTTCCCCGTTCTTTCTGATCTTGATTTTCATGTTCATCTGTTTTTTTGGAACCTTATGTAAAGCCGTTGAGACGACATGGCCATTGCCCGGTGGAGACACTTGGTTCGGCTATAGAGGGGTCCGGCGCCCGCAGCCGTCACCTACTCAGCCGGACATTGGTGCATGGCACTCCTCGTCCTTTCGCTGCTGTCTCTTTATATCTTCCTCTGAGGACCTCCTCTCCCTCTCTCAGAATCCCTTTTCTTGTCCCATCTTCCTTCTCACCCTCTCCTCTGATCCTGACCTGCCATCTTGTTCCGTCCTTTGTCCGTTCCTTTCTCCCTGCTCCCACTCATTCCCACATTTCCCTTTTCTTCTCCCCCTTTTCCCTGACCCCTATTTTCCCTCGCTCCCGTTGCACCTCAATATCTTTTGTTTTTGTAATGATCTAATCATTAGATGTATCTGTATAACCTTATTTTTCCTCTTCCTCGCATCGATCTTTCATGTAAATTTTGTAACGTTTGTAATATGCTAAATTCCTCATGTAACTTGTAGCTGGTGTAATTTTATAATTTTGTGGAAACTTATGTAAAGATGTTGAGATGACATGGCTGATGCCCGGTGGAGCCGCTTGGTTCGGCTATAGAGGAGTCTGGCGCCCACGGCCGTCACCTACCCAGCCGGACATTGGTGAATGCACTCCTCGTCCTTTCGCTGCTGTCTCTTTATATCTTTCTCCGATGACCTCCTCTCCCTCTCTCAGAACCCCTTTTCTTGTCCCCATCTTCCTTCTCACCCTCTCCTCTGATCCTGACCTGCCGTCTTGTTCCGTCCTTTGTCAGTTCCTTTCTCCCTGCTCCCACTCATTCCCACGTTTCCCTTCTCCCTCTTTTTTCCCTTACCACTATTTTACCTCGCTCCCATTGCTCCTTAATATCTTCTGTTTTTGTAATGATCTAATCATTGGATGTATTTGTATAACCTTTTTTCCTCTTCCTTGCAGCGATCTTTCATGTAAATTTTGTAACGTTTCTAATATGCTAAATGCTAAATTCCTCATATAAAGCGCTCTGATACCTCCGGGTCTAGCAGTGCTATACAAAACTCTTAAAATAAAATAATTAAATACTGTACAGGAATGCGCTGATGCAGGTTCCCGTAACTCTGCCTGGCGAGGGTGGCTGCAGCTGCCCCTGGTGAGGGTGGCTGGCCCTGGCGAGGGTGGCTGCAGCTGCCCCTGGTGAGGGTGGCTGTCCCTGGCAAATGTGGCTTCCAATGGTGAGGGTGGCTGCCCCTGGTGAGGGGCCTGCCCCTGGCGAGGATGACTGCCCCTGGTGAGGGTGGCTGCCCCTGGCGGGGGGTGGGGGCTGAGGGTGGCGGGGGAGGTGGGTGGTTGCGATATGGCTCTTGAGTGATGATCAGCTGTGGCCTCTCCTCGACCTCCTGCCCTGCAAGGCAATCGCTCTGCCCCGATGGTGGGCCAGGAGCAGGTAATTGCGAGAATCAGCCTCCCTGGGGGGCAGGTGTTGCTCAGGGCATTCAGCCATTCTCCCCTTGCCTACCCCGCTCCCCCTTCCCAGGACCAACGGAGTCCAGAAACTGTGTTTTTGTCTGACACCTCACCCACAGCCCTTCTCATTCAGGGCATGGTGGGTGGAGGAAGGTGGGTTTATGCTGGGACCTCCCTGTGCGGGCCTGGGGATGCTCAAAGACTTGGGCCATCTTCACCTCAGCCCCCTCTGATCCCTCATTGATGGCCCAGGAGCTGTTTTAAACGTAATCCCCTCCCTTGCCAGGGCCATTGTCCCGAGGCAGCGAGGGCTGGGGAGGGTTTGAGTGATTTAGTAAGCAAAGGGGGCTCCCTGTTGTTCCATTGCTCAGGCTGAAGGCCATGTCCCCTCGGCCTCACTGTCCTTCCCAAGAACAACACCCTCCACCTACATGCCTTGCTGTGCTTCAGCATATGTGACCTGATTGTCAGAGATGGGGGATCAGGTTTGGAGTCCCGGCGTCTGCTCTCAACATCCTGTGATTCGGGGAAAATCACATTGGTGGCTGGTGAAGTTTGAAAAAGATTAGATTAGTATGTATTGCTATTGCAAATGACCAAGCAAGGCCGACTATCCATATGAAACCCCCTACCACTTCAAATAAGGTTTTTAAAAAATGGGCACAATGGTACTTTTTCCAGCACAATTTATTTCGGAGACTGAGATAAAGTAGGAAAGTTGCCCGGTACTACTGGCACAGATTCAGGATCAGACTGGGATAGAAAACAAGCATTTGCAATGCAATAGGTCTCGCATTAGGAAAGTTTGAGCTATTGGTATTGTAAATGACACATTTTTTATTTATGTGTTGGTTTTGAAAATAGCGAAATTAATAGCTTTGTCATTTACAATGCCAATAGTTTTAGCTTTCGCAAATGTGACGCCTATAGCATTTGTAACGCAATATGTGTTGCATTTACATGACTAGATGTATTGATATCACAAATAACAATGGCTTGTAATTTTTTAAATAATTAATACTTTAAAAAAAGTTATTGTCATTTATAATGGCAATAGCTTAAACTTTTGTAAATAACTTTTATGAACATTATGCTCATTGTATTTTATTATGAAGAAAATCGAAGAACAGAAGTGAAATAATAACATCTATTTGTGACATTTGTAATAAAGCTTGAAACATTGAGCGAACATATTTGAACCAGTTGTTGTTGAATAATTTTACAGACTGATGCTGTGGTGGCGCTGAGTGATGTTGTGGTGGCGACGAGTGATGCTGTGGTGTTCAGTGATGCTGTGGTAGAGCATAGTAATGTTGTGGTGCCCATGAGTGATGTTGTGGTGAGGTTCCGTGATTCTGAACCCCTTCAATAAAAGTCGTCGTATCTAGACGATTCTGGTATCAGCGGACCGCAAATGACGAGTGCGACATGTACGAGTGTTTTCGTCAATATCGATCAATGGAAACACTACGTATTCAGGGATTTCGTTCGAACCTTCGGGTTCCATTTTGTGTACGGCAGCCATTTTGTGTGGTTGCCCTCACATAGGCCGATGACTACAGCCGATCGAGTCCTTGAGACACGTACACCTTTTAGCTGACTTTTGTGTGACCTGAACGAGCTGACTCCCTTGCCCGAGGCTGAACTCGTTGAGCCAGTTCCTTGTTAGGCAGCTGGTCAGATAGAGATCAAAGAGCAGGACATTGCTGAGTTTATGGTACATGCACACACCCTACTATCTTGCTTCTCATCTGCTTCTGTTCCTTCCTTTATGGCTAAATTACTGATTTGGGTTGAGGCCTTTTATTATGGGTCCGTCCGGCCTGTCCGAGCAGGAATGTTGGATTTTGCCTAGTCATTTCTGGTGGGCTGGACAACGGAAAGTGGGTTTGTCATCATGCTATATGTTTGAAATGTCATTGTCCGATTGGTCCGTTTGTATTTAACTGATGCTAGCCAGGAATGTGATTTTTAGCATAAAAGACGATGCTACGCTGTATGAATTTGTGCAGTCTCCGGCGAACCACCCGTGTTGTGCTTCGTAGACCTCTGTTCCTGGTTGCAGCCAATAAATTTGGTCTTTGACGTCACCGAGAAGTATCCTGTGTCTCTGTATTCTAAGACAGGTGAACCCGAAGACATTGGGCGTTTCCCCTGGCGCCGCTGGGTTCTAAAACCCGGTTCTTCAGTGGTGCCCCTGAGTGATGCTGTGGTGGTGCTGAGTGATGCTGTGGTGATGCAATAGATAGATAGAGTGAGTGCGATAGATAGAGGGAGGGCGATAGATAGAGTGAGGGCGATACATAGATAGATAGAGTGAGGGCGATACATAGATAGATAGATAGAGTGAGGGCGTTACATAGATAGATAGAGTGAGGGCGATACATAGATAGATAGAGTGAGGGCGTTACATAGATAGATAGAGTGAGGGCGATACATAGCTAGGTAGAGTGAGGGTGATACATAGATTGATAGAGTAAGGGCGATAAATAGATAGATAGAGTGAGGGCGATAGATAGAGTGAGGGCGCTAGATAGATAGAGTGAGGGCGATAGATAGATAGAGTGAGGCCGATAGATAGATAGATAGATAGATAGATAGATAGATAGATAGATAGATAGATAGATAGATAGATAGATAGATAGATAGAGTGAGGCCGATAGATAGAGTGAGGCCGATAGATAGATAGAGTGAGGCCGATAGATAGATAGATAGAGTGAGGCCAATAGATAGATAGAGTGAGGCCGATAGATAGATAGATGGAGGCTCAATGGTTAGAGCGGCAGACCCTGATGCAGAGGTCTGGCCGGTACCAGGGTTCAATTCCTGACGCGGCAGGGTCTTGGGCTCAATGTCCACGGACTCGATAATTCTCACCTCGGTGCCTACTCTAATCATGGGTCCCCACTCTGCAACTCTGGGCAATAGCTTGCTTCTCCACAACGGCCCTAAAGTGTGGGATGCCTGGTTTCACCTTGGGGGTGCCCAGTAGGGAGCATCTCACAGGGAAAGCCAGGACGGGTTCCACAGCGGTATACAGCGCCAAGATGCCTGTCAGGTGATAGTGCGCTTTACAAGTATACATACATACATACATACATAGATAGAGTGAGGCCGATAGATAGAGTGAGGCCGATAGATAGAGTGAGGTCGATAGATAGAGTGAGGGTGATAGATAGATAGATAGATAGATAGATAGAGGGCGGTAGATAGAGTGAGGGCGATAGAGTGAGGGCAATAGATAGAGTGATGGCGATAGATAGAGTCAGGGCGATAGATAGATAGATAGATAGATAGATAGATAGATAGATAGATAGATAGATAGATAGATAGAGGGCGATAGATAGATAGATAGAGGGCGATAGATAGATAAAGGGCGATAGAGAGATAGATAGATAGATAGATAGATAGATAGATAGATAGATAGATAGATAGATAGATAGATAGATAGATAGATAGATAGATAGATAGATGGAGGGCGATAGAGAGATAGATAGAGGGCGATAGATAGAGGGCGATAGAGTGAGGGCGATAGAGTGAGGGCGATAGAGTGAGTGAGGGCTATAGATAGAGTGAGGGCGATAGATAGAGTGAGGGTGGAGTTGGAGGGTGGAGTTGGAGTTGGAGGGTGGAGTTGGGTTTGGAGGGTGGAGTTGGAGGGTGGAGTTGGGGTTGGAGGGTGGAGTTGGAGGGTGGATTTGGAGGGTGGAGTTGGGGATGGAGTTGGAGGATGGAGTTGGAGGGTGGGGTTGGAGTTGGAGGGTGGGGTTGGAGGGTGGAGTTGGGGTTGGAGGGTGGAGTTGGAGTTGGAGGGTGGAGTTGGAGGGTGGAGTTGGAGTTGGAGGGTTGAGTTGGAGGTTGGAGTTGGAGGGTGGAGTTGGAGGGTGGAGGATGGAGTTGGAGGATGGAGTTGGAGGGTGGAGTTGGAGGGTGGAGTTGGGGTTGGAGGGTGGAGTTGGGTTGGAGGGTGGAGTTGGATTTGGAGGGTGGAGTTGGAGGTTGGAGTTGGAGTTGGAGGGTGGAATTGGAGGGTGGAGGATGGAGTTGGAGGATGGAGTTGGAGGGTGGAGTTGGAGGGTGGAGTTGGGGTTGGAGTGTAGAGTTGGGTTTGGAGGGTGGAGTTGGAGGGTGGAGTTGAGTTGGAGGGTGGAGTTGGAGTTGGAGGGCGGCGTTGGCAGGTGGAGTTGGAAGGTGGAGTTGGAGGGTGGAGTTGGAGGTTGGAGTTGGTGTTGGAGGGTGGAGTTGAATTTGGAGGGTGGAGTTGGATTTGGAGGGTGGAGTTGGATTTGGAGGGTGGAGTTGGAGTTGGAGGGTGGAGTTGGAGGGTGGAGTTGGGGTTGGAGGGTGGAGTTGGAGTTGGAAGGTGGAGTTAGAGGGTGGAGTTGAGTGATGTGGTGGTGACACTGAGTGATGTGGTGGTTTCCCTGAGTGATGTGGTGGTGTTCCTGAGTGATGTGGTGGTGTCCCTAAGTGATGTAGTGGTGCCCCCTGAGTGATGCCCCTGAGTGATGTGGTGGTATTCCTGAGTGATGTGGTGGTGTCCCTGAGTGATGTGGTGTTGTCCCTGAGTGATGTGGTGGTGTCCCTGAGTGATGTGGTGGTGTCCTCGAGTGATGTGTTGGTGTCCTCGAGTGATGTGGTGGTGTCCTCGAGTGATGTGGTGGTGTTGTGTGGCGTTCAGCAGTGTGCGGCGTGCAGCAGTGTGTGGCATGCAGTAGTGTGTGGCGTGCAGCAGTGTGTGGCGTGCAGCAGTGTGTGACGTGTAGCAGTGTGTGACGTGCAGGAGTGTGTGGCGTGCAGGAGTGTGTGGCATGCGAGTTGTGGGGTAGTCTGCAGCATGCAGCAGTATCGTTGTTTATACCTAAATGTCAATAAAGGCATTTAAGGGGTGGAGGGGATGTGCACCCAGTAGTAGATGCTGATGAATGAGACAAAAATAAATAGCTATAAGGAGAAAAAAGGAAATTAAAGGATACCTGTAAGAAAATGTAAAATAAAAGGACTCAACCAGCAGCCCTGGCGGTGAAGGAATTACCGTTTCACGCAGTTGTTTACATGTGTTTAGGCAAAACACTGACTCAGCAAGAGGGCATATGGCTTAACTGGGCTTCCTTGCTCTCCATGTTGGATGTAGTGGAGGGCGGAAGAAAATGTTAATGATACTGGAATCGACCTATGGTTTTTGAAGGTTTGCCCAAGGCCCATAAAGGAAGTACATTTAACTATGCATGTATGCTTTGTGATGGTTTTATCACAAAAGCCTAGCACACAGCTAAATGTTGTCAACATGACTTCCCTAACGTGATGGCCCCTAAATGGGGGACATTCCACCTTCAGATTAGACAGGGTTGTAAATACTTGCGAGCCACTGGAGCTCCCAGCAATCAGCGCCGAGATGCAATCTCGGGATTGGTGCTAACATTAAACAGCTCTCTATTTAAAACGCCTTTAGAAAGTGGACATCCCACAGCTTGCTTTCCGAGGCCACAGTGGACCCTTAAGTATCCAGTACCACAGCATTAACAAAAGGCGCGAGCGCATCACGCTAAAAGAGAACAAGTACCCAGAAGCTTCTTACTATATTTAGGTTTGTCCACCGACCATTTTCGAGATCTGTATTTTCCTTCTAAAACAATGAAACCAACGTAGATTGGCATGTAATGCTATACTTCTGTAGCTGATATACACCATAATGCCACTACCGGGTGAACAATATTAAATAAATGTAACTTTAGAGGCACCTTAACACTTCTACTTGTGACGAAAAATCTGGCGTCCGTAGTTTGGGAAGTAGAGGCGCTGGAAGGGCGTGTAGAATGAGAAACGGGAAAACACTTCACCAGCACACATGCGCAGACCACACAAAGAGCCTGCAATCAGAGAAAAGAAAGTCACAAGCTTCATTGTGAGACTGTGCGCGCGACTCCGATGACAGCGAGAGCGCGTGCGCACAAATTAAGGTAGTGACATATGCACAGGTACGAGTTGCGTTTGGGAGTTCACGCGCGTAGTTATCCAGTTTGGCTTTTGAGCTTACGTGCTGTTCTCAGTTGGTGAACGAGCTGCTGTACCCACTCTTTGGTTGGCTCAGAGCGGTGGCGAGCGCGCGGGAGAGAGGGAGAAAGGAGCGCGAGAGCCCAAGGCAATGGCGGCGGCAGAAGAGCGAGGGAGGCGTTTTTATATAGCGCTGACTTAACCCGAAGGTGTCAGGGCGCTTCACAATAGGAACAGTAGTGATACAAGAAGGAAAAATTACAAGTGAGCATGTTACAAAAGCAAACGTTACGTTGCATGAGGCAATAGTGACAATTGTGCAAGTATCAAGAGCAAACAAAATACAAGAGGTAGCAAACGATATGTTACTAGAGGAAACAAGCTTTTCGGCATTGCTGTGTGGGGGGTGGGCGGGGCTGTGATGAGCGAGACGTGCATGCTGGAGAGGCAGGGGGTGGGATGACTTGGCAGCTGAATGCAGCATGCACAAAGTGAAGAGCCAATGAAAGCTCTTGAAAAATATGCCCGTGGGGTGAATGCGCAATGGGAGAGAGGCTGTGGGCTGTGTGTTGGCGTGCTGGAGAGGGAGGGGGTGTGATGAGCGAGAGGCGCGCGCTGGAGAGGGAGGGGGTGGGAGAACTGGGCAGCTGAATGCAGCGTGCACAAAGTGAAGAGCCAATGAAAGCTCTTGAAAAAAATGCCCGTGGGGAGAATGCGCGTGATTGTGTTCACATGAACTGTACTAAATCCGCAATGGTTCAAGAGCTTGTTTTGCCTACTATACTCTTGTCTATTTATCCCTGCGGGATAGAATAGTCGTGACCTAAAAAGGCCGAAACACCAAATGAAGTGTCCCGCCCCTTTAGTGAATTAGATATCTAAAAAGAGGCCCATGCATCGATTTTGGGGCAGTTGCGAACTTGTGAAGACACATGGCATAAGTGTTTTGCTAGGCATGGAAGACTGCATGAATTCAAGCTTGCAGTAGGCAACGATTTTTCTTTTATCATCGAAATTTACAGTACCCCCCAAACAGACCATAAAACAGGTCCACAAAAGTCCACCGATTGACCTCCCGGAGCAGCCCTTCGGGCACTCCCTGATTGCCCAATAGGCTAGCTCTGAAGATAGAGGAAACTAGGGAAGGGAATGTGACTGGCACTGCAAGAAAGAAGAAAATACAGTCAGAGGGTAATGAAGTATTGAATCCTGGCACTGCAGGGGAAATGTGAAGGGACAATAAGAAAAGGGAGTATCATTTTAATTGCACAAAACCCAAGAAAGTGGCCAAATGAATTAGGTGTTTTTTACTGAAACACCCCTATAAACTAGGTCATGAGTCCTTACTCCTCATGGCCCACTCAGACTATTCAATTACACCTGTGCCCAATTTGTCCTATGCAATGCCTTCTAAATAAAAAAGATTATGAGGAATATACAGGCTCTCAGCTTCTCATAAAACTGTCTTCTTTCCATCGTATCAGAGGATGTAACAGCAGCATGGTCTCTGACTCACTCTCAAAGAGAACTTAATAGTTTGTGTTTTAGGTATTATTATTTACTGGGTTTAAAAATACAGGCAGGCAGGTTAAAAAAAATTGCACAGATGGCAACCTAGAGTGTTCAGGAGATCACTGCCTTGTGACCCGAGTACACTACTAAGGGTCAGTTGTGGCGCCCCTTGTCCTAGTTTCCCTTCAAGTGCCCTCACTCATAGCCCTACTTGCTTTTCTCGTTTTTCAGGAATAATAGTTTGAACAACTGAATGAGAGTTTTTTTTAAGACCTGAGTGATGACGGCTTCTCGGCCTTCCCCAGTTGCACCCGACGCTGCTTTAGCCACGCTGTCGCTGTTTGCTTTCATTCCCAGCCCCGGCCGGCTCCAGGAAACGAAACTTTACTTTTTTGTTCCTCGAGCAGCCAGGAAAGCGAAACCTCCGTTGTGCCTGGATTAAGTCCAGAGGCCCTGCACTATGCTTGCTCCCCCGCCGGAAGCCTCTCTCTTGCTGTCATCCAGATGCCCTCAGGTTAGCATCCTGTGATTCTGGGCAAATCACTTCATCTGAATGTGTCCGTTTGTAATGCAACTGGTTCTCATGTAAAGCGCTGTGACTACCTTCGGGTCGGGTTCGCGCTATATATAAAAAAACAACAACCCCCCCCCCCCCCCCCCCCCCCCCCCCAAAAAAAAAAACGGAGTCACAACTGACTACAAGCCTACTAGAAACAAGCATTTGCAATGCAATAGGTCTTGCATTAGGGAGTTTGAGCTATTAGTATTGTAAATGACAATTTTTTTAATTATTGTGTTGGTTTTGAAAATAGCTAAATTAATAGCTTTGTCATTGACAATGTCAATTGTTTTAACTTTCGCAAATGTGACACCTATAGCATTTATACTGCAATATGTGTTGTATTGACGTGACTTAGATGTATTGATATTACAAATAACAATGGCTTTTAATTTTTTTAAATAAGTAATACTTGAATGAAAATTATTGTAATTTGTAATGGCAATAGCTTAAACTTTTGTAAATGACTTTTGTGAAGATTATGTTCAGTGTATTTTATTGTGACAAAAATCCAAGAACAGAAGTGAAATATTAACATCTTTTTGTGACATTTGTAATAAAGCTTAAACATTGAGAGAACATATTTGAACCAGTTGTTGTTGAATGGTTGCACAGATTGGTGCTGTGGGGGTGCTGGGGGATGCGATAGATAGAGTGAGTGCGATAGATAGATAGAGGGAGGGTGATAGATAGAGGGAGGCCGATAGTGGTGGTCCCGAGTGATGCTGTGGAGGCCCTGAGTGATGCTGTGGAGGCCCTGAGTGATGCTGTGGAGGCCCTGAGTGATGCTGTGGTGGTGCTGAGTGATGCTGCGGTGGTGCTGAGTGATGCTGTAGTGGTGCTGAGTGATGCTGTGGTGGTGCTGAGTGATGCTGTGGTGGTGCTGAGTGATGCTCTGGTGGTGCTGAGTGGTGCTGAGTGATAATGTGGTGGTGCTGAGTGATAATGTGGTGGTGCTGAGTGGTGCTGTGGTGGTGCTGAGTGATGCTGTGGTGGTGCTGAGTGGTGCTGAGTGATAATGTGGTGGTGCTGAGTGATATTGTGGTGGTGCTGAGTGATGCTGATCTGCTGAGTGATGCTGTGGTGCTGAGTGATAATGTGGTGGTGCTGAGTTATTCTGTGGTGGTGCTGAGAGATGCTGTGGTGGTGCTGAGTGATGCTGTGGTGGCGCTAAGTGGTGCTGAGTGATAATGTGGTGGTGCTGAGTGATAATGTGGTGGTGCTGAGTGATGCGGTGGTGGTGCTGAGTGATGCAGTGGTGGTGCTGAGTGATGCTGTGGTGCTGAGTGATGCTGTGGTGGTGCTGAGTGGTACTGTGGTGGTGCTGAGTGGTGCTGTGGTGGTGCTGAGTGATAATGTGGTGGTGCTGGGTGGTGCTGTGGTGGTGCTGAGTGATGCTGTGGTGGTGCTGAGTGATGCTGTGGTGGTGCTGAGTGGTGCTGTGGTGGTGCTGAGTGATAATGTGGTGGTGCTGAGTGGTGCTGTGGTGGTGCTGAGTGGTGCTGTGGTGGTGCTGAGTGGTGATGTGGTGGTGCTGAGATGCTGTGGTGGTGCTGAGTGATAATGTGGTGGTGAGTGATAATGTGGTGGTGCCGAGTGATAATGTGGTGGTACTGAGTGGTGCTGTGGTGGTGCTGAGTGATGCTGTGGTGCTGAGTGATGCTGTGGTGGTGCTGAGTGATGCTCTGGTGGTGCTGAGTGATGCTGTGATGGTGCTGAGTGATGCTGTGGTGGTGCTGAGTGGTGCTGTGGTGGTGCGGAGTGGTGCTGTGGTGGTGCTGAGTGGTGCTGTGGTGGTGCTGAGTGGTGCTGTGGTGGTGCTGTGGTGCCCCCGAGTAATGCTGTGGTTGTGCTGAGTGATACTGTGGTGATGCGATAGATAGATTAAGTGAGTGCAATAGATAGAGTGAGTGCGATAGATAGAGTGAGGGCGATAGATAGCTAGAGAGAGGGCGAAAGATGGATAGAGTGAGGGCGATAGATATATAAAGGGTGATAGATAGATGTGTGTGGTTGTGTGTGTGTGTGTGTGGTTGTGTGTGTGTGGTAGGGTGTGGTTGTGTGTGTGTGTGGTGTTGTACGTGTGGTGTTGTATGTGTGGCTGCGTGTGTAGTTGTTGTTGTGCTCCGGGCTTCTGATGGCTGGTAGAAGCCTGGTGCATCAGCATTACAAAGTTTGACTTTGTTCACAGCTGTTGCCGTGAACAAAGGTCTCGCATAGCCCTAGGAAATGTCAACCCCCTCCGTGAGGCCTTTGTTTGACTATTTAGAACATTCCGCGCTGTAGGGGCGGAATGTTCTGCAAGCCTTATAGCCCTCCGTAGCAGGCAATACCAGTCATTAAAAGCCTGCTGCCTTGTTAGAGGTAGCACTGGAGCAGGCCTTTAATGGCCCGTGTAGCCCGCTACAGCAGGCTATAAGCTTTAATAAGTGCATGTTCTGTTGTTGCCTGCAGTCGAGTGTTGCAATGTATCTCTCTGTAATATAGTCAGTTTATTTATGTCATATACGTTTACTTGCAAGCTACAGGGTCCTCTTACAAGAAAGATTAAGATGCCTGAATGATGGATTAAGTCATGCACTTCCAAATCGAGGCTTCAAGCCGTTCATTCCTTGCAAATTTTGAGCCTCCATGAAATCCTTCTGTTGGTCTCGCATCCAGGCTTTTTATTGATGCTGGCAGCACCTAGCAATTGTTTTTTAAGAGTTCATTAGGAAGCCACAGAAAATAAATAGCTTTGTATTCTGTTTGGGAAAGCAGATCTTCACCTCAGATGTGCTGGCAACATAACTCCATGTCGGGGAAAAAAAAAAAGAAAACAAAGGCTGGGTTTCTGTATTTTTGCACAGCTCCTGAGCATTAATGCTGCCCAGATTAGTCTGTAAATAATGTGAGCTGCTGTACAATAAACACAACCGCGGTTTGCGCTCCATGTGTTTTATAATTGTTTTGTGGCTTCTTCTTTCGTGTTTTGGTTCATTCGGCCTGGACTGGTAACCCACCGACAGCTCTGCGAAGATGTGTGTTTACAAAAGCGTGGAACAGCCTCATGTCTTAATAAAACTCAGGAAAGGAGCATCATTCTTGGAGCACGGTGGGAAACAAATTTATTTTAAAAAAATTTAAAAAGACTTTCACATTTCTGGCAGGCCACATAGAAAAGCAGCCACACAGGCCTGCTCCTTCTGAAACAAAATATAATCTTGTGGGCGGTGTGCTTGTCTGTCCCCGACAAAGGTTGTAGATAGGTTTTGGAATGTGGTTTATGCAGGGTCACTGAAATTGTGGCAAGGAGGAATACATTGGGTGGATGGACAAGATTTAACGGCAAGTAAAGGAAGACTTTGTTGCATGATGCGGCACATATTCTGTGGCATTGTTATGTTGCAGAAAGGGGCAGAAAAAACGCGGCAGCGAAATGAAATTAATTAAACGCGGCCGCGAAATGAAAGCCTTTGATGCAGCAGGGGGCAAAGCGGATCCCTTTGAAGTGAAGCTGCTGGCGGCACCACCCTGGTTTCGTATCCAGGCTTTTTATTGCTGCTGGCAGCACCTAGCATGTGTTTAAGAGTTCATTAGGAAGCCACAGAAAATAAATAGCTTTGTATTCTGTTTGGGAAAGCAGATCTTCACCTCAGATGTGCTGGCAACATAACTCCATGTCGGGAAGAAAAAAAAAGAAAACAAAGGCTGGGTTTCTGTATTTTTGCACAGCTCCTGAGCATTAATGCTTCCCAGATTAGTCTGTAAATAATGTGACCTGCTGTACAATAAACACAACCGCGGTTTGCGCTCCATGTGTTTTATAATTGTTTTGTGGCTTCTTCTTTAGTGTTTTGGTTCATTCGGCCTGGACTGATAACCCACCGACAGCTCTGCGAAGATGTGTGTTTACAAAAGCGTGGAACAGCCTCATGTCTTAATAAAACTCAGGAAAGGAGCATCATTCTTGGAGCACAGTGGTTAACAAATTTATTTAAAATAAAATAAAAAAGACTTTCACGTTTCTGGCAGACCACATAGAAAAGCAGCCACACAGGCCTGCTCCTTCTGAAACAAAATATAATCTCTTGGGCGGTGTGGCCAGGCTTGTCTGTACTTCACCACAGATGTGCTGGCAACATAACTTCATGTCGGAAAAAAAACAAGGCACTGATTAGCTATATCCTTAACACAGCTCTATGGTGATCTCTAAGGTATGGATGTAGTCATGCGGCCCCAGCGGGAGCTGCCAGAGGTAGCGGCACGGCCCAGCCCTTGACCAGTGACCAGAACAAATACAGCACTTAAGGGTCTGCAGTGAGGTGAGCGTGGCCGAGCTTCAGCTTGGGAGCTCCTCTGGGGACGTGGGAGGGAAGAAAGGAGCGCACGCGGAAGAAGAAAGGCAGACAGTAGTCGACGAGAAGAAAATCGTGGATAAGAGGGAATGAGAGAGGCCGTAGGAAAACAGGGGGACAGGGGGTGACGAGAGAGTGTCTGGTAAAAACTGAGGCGAGCACCAAGAAGGGAGAATGTACAAAGAAATGCGAGTCACGGCCCATGAGAGTGAGGGGGGGGAATGGAATAAAATACGTGCAGCTGACTGACAGAGAAGCTGTAGTCGGCGTGTTTGCGTGTTCGTGCGCAGTAAAGCAAAAAAATAATTAAAATTAACAAAAGCATCAAACTTGTCTCATATATATTACATGCAAGAGGGGGACAGAGGAGGAAAGGTGGGAGGGAACACGGCCTGGGGGAAGCTGGCTGGGGAGGGGGAGGAGAAATCCGAGTAAGGCTGTGGAACAGATGGCTGGGCAGAAATGCGAGTCCCGGCCATCAAGCAAATGGTAAGGGGAGCCTTTGAAGAGCAAGGCAGGGGGATAGAAGCGCGGTCACGAGCACGTGCACTTCTACAAATCTGGATCGTAAAAGTCAGCTTTGTGGATGGGTGGCAATAGGTCTCTCTGCGAGACCTAAAAAACTTTACTAGTCTATTATGCGACTCGCTATAAAACTGTGTTTCCCCTGGTTCTGGCGAGTGTATTCCGGAGACCTGTTGGAAACAACCTATTTTTTTCATATCAATTGTGTGTTTAACAGGTAACTTTAAACTCATCACAACATACAACAAACACTCTTGCTGAATATTTCATTTGACCTACTTTTTCGAATGTCCGTGCCACAGCGCAGTGACGTCATTGTCCTCTAGGGCTATAACTAAGGTCATTGGAATTAAACGTTTTTGCAGCTGCTGTGTTTCTTTGTTATTATGGATTTGCCGCATAATCCACAACCTTCTGCATAATTTGCATATAAAAAAAAAGCTCAAAGGGATCAAAAGTAACTAAAATGCAGCAACACACGTAGCTGCTCAGTGGAAGGCTCTTTGAGAAGTTGACTTGTCCTCTTTCTGTTGCTCATTGCTCTATTTGACTGTTACACTGTTATTAATTAGGTGAAGCCTTTGCCCAGACAATGTTAACCTGTGGGAAACTGACAAACTGTAGAAATAATGCTATTAAAAAAAAGATGCCACATTATACTGTATAATTTGCCTTCTCTTGTTGCATAATTTAGTCACCCCTGGCATAATTTGGAGCTCCCCTGGAAACAGCACTGGGGCTTGCCCGTCTGACTGTTCCATAGCCCCAATGATGTCACTGTTTGCCTGGGCAACGGAATTGTAAACTCCTCTTTAATCGGTGCTACTGCAATGTGACATCTGCATCTCCATTGACCAAACTACATGCCCACCCTTTTTAAAGGTAAGCGTAAGTGGTGCTTTCTTCACCTGTCTCCTTGTCCAGTCTGGTGTCTTAATAGTCTTTGTTTTCATAGTGAGCGATATTTATTCCCCTCCTCTGACTGACCCATCTGAGTTTGGCGCTAACCTGTACAGGCGCTGGCACGCATTCCTGGTTTAGTGTGCGCTTCTATTTCGGGGACAAATGTCTCATACTCCTTATGGCTTAGGTTGGCTACGAAGTCATCCCAATCCATACACCCAGTGAGAGTAACAGTACGCTAGTACAATGACAACCTTGTGTGGAGGCAAAACATTGTGCACAGTTACAATCAGAAAACAACCACTCTGTAAAACGTAAATGCGCATTAAGTAAAGAGGATAAAAACAGTGTGGAATGTGCACCGTAACAAAAGGGAAAAACAACCCAAAGAACGCACCTCGAGTAGAGGTAAACTTGTTGTGCACTGTGGCAAAAAGGACTGTAACCCTCGCCATACACCTCGTATGAGGTAAAAATATTGTGCACCGTAACAATGGGACAAGAACCCATGTGACAAACCTCGTATGGAGGTAAGACGGTGCACACTGTGAAGGGTAACCATATATTTAGAGTAAGGACATCCTCGCGTAGAGGCAAATAGGCTGTGTGCTCCTGATGTGTAAACATGGGACAAAAACGGTGATCCTGTGATGTACAGCACTAAGAGAAAATGTGCTGTATATGTTACACTAGACACAAACCGGACAGGTTTAGGATACCGTAAAAAAGATAAAAGTGCACCATAGTGACAGGACTAAAACCCTTGTGTTGAGGTACAGACATTATGCACTGTGTCTCTTGTACACTGTGTGACGAGACTAAAACCCTTGCAAAAAAGGTCAAGAAAACACTGCTCACGTGAAAAGTAAAAGTAACCAAACTGGTTTTGTAGCTTGACGTGTCACTCTGCTGAAATATCACTGAGCAGTTTTCTAAAACGTAGAATCAACTACAGTGTTACCCCAACTGTACTGCATGGAGGAAAATACATGCAGAAATTCTGGTAGTAAAGATGCATCTTGTTCTTGAAGTAAACGGCAACAGGAAAAGAAAGTCCAAATAAATGTCTCTAAACATTAAGGACAAGCAGCCATTTGACATTTCTCTTAACAACAATAAAGGTCTCTAAACGTTAAGTGTAGGAGAATAGGGTCTGCTTCCTATGGTCACCCCCACTTTTTGCTGGCTGACCACTCAAATAGACACAACTGGCTGATCACTCAGCTGGGACAAGGTCGTGTAATCACCCCTTGCTTAGGTATAGTATTCCTATACCTACTTACATATAGACACATAGTAGCCTATAAGTCACTCCTATGGCAGGCCTTAACAATCCTGGAGGAAGAGTGCTTGGTTATGTGTGAGATGGTGCTCTAGCATGAGCTGAGCCTGTCTTCAGCTTTCGGAACCATGTCCTTATAGCTGTTCTATGATATCACCATACCATATACTCTTAAGTGCATTATAATCCTCGCGGTTAAATGCTAACTTTGGTTTGGCTTTATCTAAACATGTCGTGTAAGGTGTCATATGCTTTGGAATGCTACCCCCTCGTCAATTCTGGTGACGGGGTAGCATTCCACCCTTCTAGAGGGAGAAGACATGTTATTGCTGACTATCCCGGTTAAAGTTAACCCGAGACCCAGCGTCACAAAATGGACGCTGCTGCCACAGATGCAAGTCTGACCTCCTGCTGCTAGGAGTCCTTCCAGTCATGGAGGTTTGAACAATAGGTTTCCTGCCTGGAGAGGTGCGAGCACCACCCCAGACAGGACTTTGTGTATTGGGACAGGGATGGCGGAATAGATTGAGACACTGCCTGAGGCACACTAGGTGCTTCATGCATACCCCAGTTCAAACCGGTTGCTGGGGCACTCCAGCCCCAGCTCTGGTGCAAAACTGGACAAAGGAGAGGGGGTGTAACCACCCCCCTTCCTGGTCCCACCCATAGGAGGGACCTAGAAAGTAATCCAGCCCCTTTTAGTTGTATAAAAGTAGGAGCTGAGTCCTGAGACTTTAGATTTGATCCTGAACTGAAACTTGAAATGAAACTCTGGACCTTTGACGTTCTGCTGAAGCTGAAGACTGAAAAATCTCCCTTGTGGCCAAGGAGTGACCACCCTGGGCAACCAGGCACCATCCAGCAAATCAACGGCTTGCTTTGTCGACGTTCCCACCGGAACCCGAGCACAGAGCCTGACAAGACCCAGACTTCCAGACCTCTCTGACCCTCTCTTCACGACTGCAGCATAGCTGAGATCCATGGAGGCGACGAGACACGTGGGACCGGACATCTTCAAAAGCCTGCAACTTGCTAACTGTGCAGCTCCTGAGGCATCCTCGAAGCTGTGCACTGGGGACTGAGAAACCCCGAATCCGAGCTCCACCTGCACCGAAGATCAGCCCTCCACCCTCCACGAGATCTGCGTGGTGCCCTTCTGCTTGTGTTCTGCTCGACGTGTTGTCCGGTTGCTGGTCCATTGGCTAGTAGCCTCTGTGACGACAATCCTTTTGAACCACCTCACTGGTCTGGTTGCTCCAGACTGGCTCTTGCTTCCCTTCAAAGGTGAAGCACCTCTGACCTTGCTGGTCTGCACCAGAAGCCTTCTTTGAATCCTGCAGGGGTTGCCTTTGCCAAGGCTTGTTGACTCCAATCCGGCAGTCGACCCCTCCATCTGCGAGAACCTTTGTGGGACAGCTTGCCTCCAGCACCTGGTCGTCCTCGGCACCTCCTGGTCCGCGTGGCTGAAGAGACAAGCTTCACGACAGCACCTGATTGCTCCTCGACGTCGTCTGGTTCCTTCCTGGTTCCACCCGGTCACTGACTAGTGATCCAGACTCTGTCCCCTCTGCTTTCAGGTCCTCTTCATCCTCGATCCACCCGGACATCTTCCTCCTGGTCGCCTGCAGCATCTTTCTCCAAGGCTCCATAGGATTCAACCACGAAACCCGACACATCTTCACACCTATGCACCCGCCGTTCGTGGGTGAGGTAACGCGAGTACTTCGGTGCTCCCAAGGGTATTGACTATCCAAGTGTCTAGGTTTTTAGTTGTTTCCTCCTAGGTAACCCGGAAGCGTCCTAATTCCTTATTTTTCTAACTTCTAAGTTCCCATTGACTTTGCATTGACTCATGCGTGTGTGTAAAGACACTGCACGCGCCGCCTGTGGATCTCCTACTCCTAACCTAAGGTTCAGATAGTGTAGCCCCAGCGATTCTCTAGGCCCTAGGCCTTTCCTTTCCTCGTGACGTGGTACTTATACCACTTTCTTAGTATATGGTTTGCTTCGCCCCTAGGGCCTAACCATCTATTGTGTAACTTAACGTATTCTGACTAAGTATCTTGTGATGTGCATTTGCCTCTGTTCTCATAAAGAGTTCAGAGGAGTGTGTTAGTAAATAAATACATATATATTTTATATATATATATCCTGTGTGGTGTCCTTTCATTTGATATTCAAGTGGTTACATATGGTAAAACAGCTGGCTTTACAGGCCCTCTAGAGTCTTTTAGCCTAAGACTGTTCGGTCCACGCTACCTCTAGGATAGCTGGTCTATAAGGTTGACTTACAACCATCACCATAAGGGTTGTTTGGACTGGTGCAAGGTGCTCACTAGAATAGTGAACACCATATACCAGGCCACATTGGTGTGCAGCAATTGGGATTAGAGCTTGCTGTTGTTTTACCACTTGTAATCTTGAGATATCATTTGAAAGATCACATAGGTACCTATAGGTACATATAAAAACAAGTCTTAGTATACTTAAGTTCTACTGAACTTAGCTGTTGTAGAGCCTGGGCCTAGCACACCCTGACTACAACTCCTAGAAAGGTTCTGTAGGAAGACAAATAGTGTAGGTAGGTGCAACACCACACCTCACTAGAAACCATGTCTCAGACAGTGAACCCAGGTGGTTCTCTGCCTGCAGAGGTAGATCCCTTGGGGACTGCTTTGTGATATGAAGCCCTAGCCTTCCAAGAATTGAGACAATTGGGTACTTCTAGAAGGCTAAAACAGGGTTCAAACCCTACCCTCAAATTCCTGGTTGAGCTCTTAGAAGAGTATGATGCTCAACAGCCACCTAAGACAGGTGGTACAGGTAGTGCAGATGAAGTTTTTCCCTCCTCAGATGATAATGCTGATACTGTTGAACCAGAGGAAGAGAAAGGGGTAGAAGAGGAAGATTCTGATCTTGAGGTAAACAGCCAGGTCGCAGTCAGAAGAGTTAGCCAGGCTAACTTAAGCATACATGGGAGTCAGTATGGGCAGCCCTCATACAGACCCCCAAGTGGGCTTAACCAGAGGCAGAGAAGAGGAAGATCCCACTCATGGGACTCTGTTCAATCTCATGCTTCACGCGGCTCTCATGGGCTTGCTCAGAGGGAGATGACTTCTCCCCAGAGAAGGGAACATGAGGCTAAAATGAGAGAGGCTGCTCTGAGGATTGAGAGGCAAGAACTAGAAGTTGCCTTGGCCAAAGAGAAGCTTGCTCGTGCTAGAGAGCACAGAGAGAGTGGGTTAGAACCCACTGGTGGCAGCAATATCCCTAAGGATAAAGATAGGTCCTATGAGAATAGACACCTAAGCAAGATTGTGCCCCCCTACAAAGTAGGGGATGACATCCACAAATGGATAACTGCTTTGGAGAGGGCCTGCAAAGTACAGCCGGTATCCCAAAGTCAGTGGGCAGCAATCTTATGGCACTCCTTTTCAGAAAAAGGTAGAGATAAGCTCCTCACAGTTAGTGATGGGGATGCTAACAACTACTCTGTCCTGAAGCGTGCTCTGATTGATGGGTTTGGCCTAACCATTGAACAATATAGGTTGTTGTTCAGGGATACCCAGAAGACACAGACTCAGGACTGGACTGATTTTGTTGATTGTGCCACTAAGGCTCTGGAAGGCTGTTTATTGGGAAGTCAAGTTAAGGACTATACAGGATTGTATAATTTGATCATGAGAGAGCAAATACTTAACAACTGTCAAAACCAGTTATTGCATCAATACCTGATTGACTCTGATCTGACCTCTCCACAAAAATTGGGAAAGAAGGCAGACAAATGGGTCAGGACCATGATTAAGCAGAAAAACCAGAACCAGGGAGGTGATCAGAAAAAGGCAGACCAGAAGGGTAATGAGCCGAAACAAAAAGACCAGAAGTCTTCACCAGGCCCCCAAAAGGCACAGGGGGAGGGTGGCTCCAAAAAGAACAAACAGAAACAAGAAGGCCCAAAGAAGCCCTGGTGTGGATACTGTAAATCAGTCTCTCACTAGTTTAGTGAGTGCACCAAGAAGGGCACAGCACCAACCACCATTGCCCCTAAGGCAACTGTTCCCCCTAGTCCAGCTGTTAGTGGCGGTTCCCAGCAAAACGGTGTAGTAGGGTCGACCCTGGGAACTGAGGTGGACTCTGGCCTAGTCAGAGTACCAACTCAGGTTGTTCTTGTCTGTGATGGGGACATAGCAATGTCCTCTACTGTAAGTCCCAGTAATCTGAGCAAGTACAGGCAGACACCTTTTATTAATGACAAGATGGCTCAGGCCTACAGGGACACATGTGCCAGTGTCACCTTGGTGACACCTAACTTTGTGAACCCTGACCAGATCATACTAGGTGAGACCTACCTAGTGACCAACGCTAGCAATGCCACTACCTCCCATAATATGGCAGTTGTTAACTTCTCCTGGGGAGGGGTAACTGTCCTCAAAAGAGTTGTGGTGAGTTCAGACCTTCCACTAGAGTGTCTGTTAGGTAATGATCTTTAAACCTCAGTTTGGTCTGAGGTGGAGTATAGGACCCATGCAGAAATGCTGGGAATTTCAGCACATGTCCTTGCTGTGACCAGATCACAGGCCAAAAAGTGCTTACCTGAACAGGTGCTGGATCTTGGAACAATAGACCAGACACCAACCAAGAGAAAGAGCTAGAGGGTTAAGGCAGTGCCTTCCCCCTGCCTCAGGTTGAGGATCAGCCCTCCCAGGAGGATGATTCTGAGATCCAAGAGGGAACTGTCCTAGAAGAGCTTGAGCCTGATCAGGTTGAGTTTCTTGGGACTGGGGACCCTCAAGGGCAGATCTGAGGCAGGCTCAATTAGATTGTTCCTCTCTTGAACCCCTCAGACAGCAGGCTGCTGCTGAGGCTGCTGGGAATGCTCAAGGTACCCATAAAGTGTATTGGGATGATGGGCTTCTTTATTCAGAGGCTAGAGACCCCAAGCCTGGTGCTTCCAGGAGGTTGGTTATACCTCTGCAATTTAGGGGCTTTCTTCTTACCTTGGCCCATGATAATCCCCTAGCAGGACACCTGGGCCAGAACAAGACTTGGGACAGGCGTGTCCCTCACTTTACTGGCCCCACATGTCAGAAGATACCAAGGAGTTGTGTCGCTCCTGTGTTACCTGCCAAGCCAGTGGCAAATCAGGTTTCACCACAAAGGCCCCCTCATACCACTACCTGTGGTCGGGGTACCCTTTGAAAGAGCGGGGATAGACATTGTAGGACCAATGGACCGCCAAACAGCATCTGGGCACAGATTTATACTGGTGGTAGTGGATCATGCCACCAGGTATCCAGAAGCTATTCCCCTGAGGACCACAACAGCTCCTGTTGTGGCAAGAGCCCTACTTGGAGTTTTCTCCAGAGTGGGGTTTCCAAAGGAGGTTGTCTCTGACAGAGGTGCAAACTTCAAGTCAGGATATTTAATTGCAATGTGGAAGGAGTGTGGTGTCAACTATAAGTTCCCCACCCCCAAACACCCATAGTGTAATGGGCTTGTGGAGAGATTCAACAAGACCCTCAAAGGGATGATAAAAGGGTTACCAGAAAAGCTGAGGCGAAGATGGGACATCCTTTTACCCTGCCTTCTGTTTGCTTACAGAGAGGTCCCACAAAAGGGGGTTGGCTACAGCCCTTTTGAGCTTTTGTTTGGGCATCCTGTAAGAGGACCCCGATGTCTTGTGAAGGAAGGATGGGAGTTACCTCTCAAAAAGCCTAAACAGAACATAGTGGACTATGTACTTGGTCTCCGCTCCAGGATGGCTGAGTATATGGAGAAGGCTTCCAAAAACGTTGAGGCCAGCCAAGAACTTCAGAAAGCTTGGCATGACCAAAAGGCTGTGCTGACTGTGTACCAGCCGGGACAGAAAGTGTAGGTGTTGGAGCCAGTGGCCCCAGCAGCACTCCAGGACAAATGGTCTGGACCCCACACAATAGTTGAACAGAAGGGAGATGTCACCTACTTGGTGGATCTTGGGACTCCCAGAAACCCCACAGGGTGCTTCATGTCAACAGACTTAAAGCATTTGTCAACAGGGCAGACATGGGCTTGCTCATGGCTACAGATGAGGGGCAGGAGGAAGAGAGTGACCCTCTCCCAGACCTGCTTACTCAGAACCCTGATGATGGTTCAGTAGATGGTGTAGTCTTTGCTGACAGCCTCTCTGAGCATCAGCAACAGGACTGCAGACAAGTTCTTCAGTCCTTCAGACAGCTGTTTTCCCTGACCCCAAGTCAGACAAGCTGGTGCACCCATGAGGTGGACACTGGTGACAGTCTGCCTGTCAAGAGTAAAATCTACAGGCAACCTGACTGCATTAGGACAGAGGTCCAAAAGATGTTGGAGCTAGGAGTTATTGAGCCCTCGGAGAGCCCTTGGGCCAGTCCAGTAGTCCTGGTGGCAAAACCTCACACCCAAGATGGTAAGAGAGAGATGGGGTATTGTGTGGACTACAGAGGTCTCAATGCCGTCACTAGGACAGATGCCCACCCCATCCCCAGGGCAGATGAACTCATTAATAGATTGGCTTCTGCCACGTTCTGGAGCACATTTGACCTGACAGCAGGCTACTGGCAAATCAGATTAGCTGAGGATGCAAAAGCCAAGACAGCATTTTCGACCCCAGGAGGACATTATCAATTTGTGGTAATGCCCTTTGGTTTGAAGAATGCACCTACCACTTTCCAAAGGTTGGTGAATCAAGTTCTCACAGGACTGGATGACTATTGTGCAGCTTATCTAGATGATATTGCTGTCTTTAGCTCCACCTGGGAGGATCACCTGGTCCACCACCTAAGGAATGGTTTAGAGGCCCTGCAGAAGGCAGGCCTCACTATCAAGGCCACTAAGTGCCAGATAGGGCAGAGCAAGGTTGTGTACCTGGGTCACCTGGTAGGTGGGGGTCAGGTTCAGGCACTGGAGAGCAAGATCCAGACCATCAGAGTCTGGACTCCTCCAATCACCCAGACACAGGTCAGAGCTTTCTTGGGCCTGTCTGGGTACTACAGGAAGTTTGTGAAAAACTATGGGTCCGTTGTGACACCACTGAATGACCTCACTTCCAAAAAGATGCCAAAAAAAATTCAGTGGACAGTTAGCTGTCAAAAGGCATTTTATGACCTGAAGCAGGCCATGTGCACTGCCCCTATTCTGAAAAGTCCAGATTACTCCAAAGAGTTCATAGTCCAAACAGATGCTTCTGAGTTGGGTGTGGGTGCGGTACTTTCACAACTGAATATAATAATATAATAATAATAAGGGAGTCTTATAAAGCGCGCGGTTACGCTGGCTAGCGTGTCCCTGCGCTGAGACAGATAGAAACTCATATAAACGGGCCGCCGAGTCAGCTAAGTTTGTCGTGCATAAAGGTGTGTTTTTAGCTTCTTCCTGAAGACGGCTTCAGACACTTCAAGACGGAGGTCCAAGGGTAGAGCATTCCATCCCTTCGCCACCAAATAGCGAAAGGATCTGCCTCCCATGCGAGCCTTTCTCGTCCTGGGTACGTATAATAGGCCCCCATGGGAGGAGCGCAGTGCTCGCGTAGGTTCGTATCTGGAGACCAGACTCTGGAGTGGTACTGGTGCCCTCCCATTAAGGATACGGTGGCAGGTACAGAGGGCTTTAAACTCCACCCTGCTCTTCACTGGAAGCCAATGAAGAGTCTGAAGGGCTGCTTTGGAGGCCGATCTTTTGGGAAGCTTTAGAATGAGGCGAGCTGCTGCATTTTGCAGTACCTGGAGACGATTTAACACCTTGCTGGTAGCTCCGAGGTACAGTAGGTTGCCATAGTCCAGGCGCGATGTGACGAGGGCATGCACCAGCGTCCTGCGGGCCGACATGGGAAGAAGATCTAATATCTTCCGCAGACCTCTTAGGACGCTGAAACAGACCCCCGTCACACGGCCTATCTGAGGTCCAAAGGACAAATCAGCATCAAGCCAAACTCCAAGATTCTTGGCTTCCCGACAGGGAGTTGGAGCCTCGCCTAAACAAGAGGGCCACCATGCCGACGACCACACAGATGGACCACCCCCCACCACAAGCACCTCGGTTTTATTGCCATTTAATTTAAGGCAATTGGCGGACATCCAGGTTGCCAACTCCTGCATACAGGTTCTAAATTGGTCCGCCGCAAGACCGGGTGCGCGCGAGAGGGAGATCGCCAGCTGTGTATCGTCGGCGTAAGATACTATTTTCAAACCATGACCCTCCACAATAGTGGCCACCGGGGAGACATATAAATTAAACAGGGTCGGACTCAGGGACGAGCCCTGGGGCACGCCCTGTCCCAAACCGATCTCCCCAGAATAGCATTCGCCCTGGCGGACCTGAAAGCCTCTCCCCGTCAGAAAGGATTGGAACCATCCGAGTGCAGTGCCCGATATACCTCCATTATTCAGACACTGTAGCAAGGTGGTATGTGCTACAGTGTCGAATGCCGCACTTAGATCCAGTAGGATGAGGGCCATGGTCTGTCCCTCATCCACGCCCTGGCGAAGGGTCTCTACTGCCATCAGCAGCGCTGATTCCGTGGAGTGGCAAGGACGAAAACCAAACTGGGTGTCATGCAGGAGGGCAGCCTTCTCCACGAAATCCATCAGTTGTACATTAATCGCTTTCTCTGCAATTTTGGCCAGGTAGGGTAGAAGGGAGATAGGTCGGAGGTTCTCTAATTTGTCAAAACTGATGTTGGTTTTCTTTCTCAGGGGTAGAACCACCGCCTGCTTCCAGTCTCTAGGCACTATCCCAGTCTTAAATGACAGGTCTAGCAGGTGCCTGATGTAAGGCACCAGCACTGGCAAGCTATCAACTAGCCTTTTAGGCGTAGTGGGATCCCGAGGGGAACCGGACTTAATAGATTTACATATCTTTAGGAGATCCTCTGGGGGCGGGGTAACGAAGTTGTTCAATCTATGTCTATTCCCCCAGTCCCTCGGGATTTCCACAAACTCAGTCCCTGCTGGAAGATGATTGGGAAAAGACGAATAGATTTTGGTTACCTTCTCGGCGAAGAAATTCGCGATCTTATCACAAGACTCCGCCGAGCACTCATCAGGGGCAGTAGCTGGTGTCCCACCCGAGAGAGATTTATAAAGCAAGAAAAGCTCCCTCGTGGAGTTACTAGCCTCACTGATTCTGGTAGCATAGTATGCGGCTTTGGACTTCCTGATTAGTCCATGATAGAGTCGCCTCCCGGTTAGATAGATCTCCCTAGTTTCCATTGAGAAAGCTGCTCGCCATTGCCTTTCCACTCGCTTTAGTGCTGCCTTTGCAGCTCGCAGCTCATCACTGTACCATGGTGCAGTTTTCTGAATGCGACCACCCATTTTGGCACGCGAGAGTGGAGCCGTGCAATCAAGCGCCTCGGTTATACGATTGCAGAGATTGGAATTAGCAGTATCCGCATCGTCCCCCCCTGGACTCCCCCCTTTAATGAGTGCCGCACGGAACTTTTCCTGGGAGAAGTTTGCCCATCTCCTCCTAGAGTGGTATCGTGGAGCTGGCACCAGTGCTCTTGCCCCTGGAATACATATAGAGAATGGTACCAGGTAGTGGTCCGTCCACGGGATAGGGATGGGAGTCGTTGCTACTACATCCTCCCAGTTAACAAATATGGGATCCAGCAAATGTCCCAGCTGGTGGGTGGGACCGCCTACTATCTGCTTGAATTGGAGGTTCACTAGCGTCTGGCAGAGGTCCTTGGTAGCGTTGTCGGTGGGGTTATCCAAATGAAGATTAAGATCTCCTAGTACCAAGATTTTGTCTCTGCACAGCGCAGCCTCCATGATGCCTTCTATTAGACTCTCTCCAAACCGGGCCATAGGGCCTGGGGGTCTATACATTAAAAAACCCTTCAACGTACAGTTCTCTTTTACTTTAACGGTAAAGCTCCCTGCCTCACTATCTGAGATGGGGGAGGTATCTAGTTGACAACGTAAGCTCTGTTTAGCTATAATGGCGATACCCCCTCCTCTACCAGTGGGTCTATCCAGCCTATGTATGGTATATCCCTCTGGTAGTGCTTCCAGAGCGTCAGGAGTGGAGCCTTCATCCAGCCACGTCTCAGTGAGAAACAAAAGATCCCACTGTCTCTCAGTGAGTAGGTCGTAGAGGTCTAGTCTGTGCTTCCGCAGTGAGCGAACGTTGAGCAGACCACAGGTAAGAGTAAGGTCTCCCGATGCCGGCTTTCGCACTAACTCATAGGAGAAGTGGCAATGTTCACAGGCTATATTATCCTCCACTCGCAGTGTATGTAAGCATGTGTTGGCAGTAGTATTACGAAGGTTCAGCAGTTCTTGTCTGTTCCACCGTATGTGCCCCTCCTGATGGACATAGGGTCTGGCCCTGGACCGCGCCTGATCGCGGACGGGCGCAGACGGGCTTGCCTTTGGCGCGCCTTCGGCGCACCGCCGGCGCGCCCGCTGCGCCCGTCCGCTGCGCGGCCGGAAATGGCACATGACCTAAGTAGGAAGCAGCTAGGGCGTGGCCTAACGTAGAGTGGGCGTGGCCTGGCCGGGGGGGGGGCTTCCCCGGAATGGCGTCGGAGTCAGTAGCGGCCCCGCAGCAGCGTTAAGATCGGCTGCGCGGGAGAGGAATGTGGCAGGAAAGGGAGATAAAGTGCAACTGCAGAATAGAAATAAAAACACACAAATACACTAAGTTTTAAAATCTCGTTGCTCCCGGCTATCCGCCTCAGGAGTTCGTGCTGTCTGCCCGTTCAAAGTAAAAGCGCGCTAAAAAGGCTCGGGGGGCGTGGCCTAACGTAGAGTGGGCGTGGCCTGGCCGGGGGGGGGGCTTCCCCGGAATGGCGTCGGAGTCAGTAGCGGCCCCGCAGCAGCGTTAAGATCGGCTGCGCGGGAGAGGAATGTGGCAGGAAAGGGAGATAAAGTGCAACTGCAGAATAGAAATAAAAACACACAAATACACTAAGTTTTAAAATCTCGTTGCTCCCGGCTATCCGCCTCAGGAGTTCGTGCTGTCTGCCCGTTCAAAGTAAAAGCGCGCTAAAAAGGCTCGGGGGCGTGGCCTAACGTAGAGTGGGCGTGGCCTGGCCGGGGGGGGGGCTTCCCCGGAATGGCGTCGGAGTCAGTAGCGGCCCCGCAGCAGCGTTAAGATCGGCTGCGCGGGAGAGGAATGTGGCAGGAAAGGGAGATAAAGTGCAACTGCAGAATAGAAATAAAAACACACAAATACACTAAGTTTTAAAATCTCGTTGCTCCCGGCTATCCGCCTCAGGAGTTCGTGCTGTCTGCCCGTTCAAAGTAAAAGCGCGCTAAAAAGGCTCGGGGGGCGTGGCCTAACGTAGAGTGGGCGTGGCCTGGCCGGGGGGGGGGCTTCCCCGGAATGGCGTCGGAGTCAGTAGCGGCCCCGCAGCAGCGTTAAGATCGGCTGCGCGGGAGAGGAATGTGGCAGGAAAGGGAGATAAAGTGCAACTGCAGAATAGAAATAAAAACACACAAATACACTAAGTTTTAAAATCTCGTTGCTCCCGGCTATCCGCCTCAGGAGTTCGTGCTGTCTGCCTGTTCAAAGTAAAAGCGCGCTAAAAAGGCTCGGGGGGCGTGGCCTAACGTAGAGTGGGCGTGGCCTGGCCGGGGGGGGGGCTTCCCCGGAATGGCGTCGGAGTCAGTAGCGGCCCCGCAGCAGCGTTAAGATCGGCTGCGCGGGAGAGGAATGTGGCAGGAAAGGGAGATAAAGTGCAACTGCAGAATAGAAATAAAAACACACAAATACACTAAGTTTTAAAATCTCGTTGCTCCCGGCTATCCGCCTCAGGAGTTCGTGCTGTCTGCCCGTTCAAAGTAAAAGCGCGCTAAAAAGGCTCGGGGGGCGTGGCCTAACGTAGATGGTCAAGACCAGCCCATTGCTTTCATAAGCAGAAGGCTGACCCCTAGAGAGAAACGTTGGTCAGCTATAGAGAGGGAGACCTTTGCTATGGTTTGTGTTTTGCACTCACTTCAAGATTCAGACCGACCACAAGCCCCTCCTATGGCTAAATCAGATGAAGGGTGAAAATCCCAAACTTCTTAGGTGGTCCATTTCCCTACAGGGGATGGACTTTACAGTGGAACATAGATCTGGGACTGACCATGGAAATGCAGATGGACTCTCCCGATATTTCCACTTAGAACATGAAGACTCAACTGGTCAAGGTTAGTTTAACCCCTTGTGCACTGATGACAGAACCGCTCCATCATCAGCTGTAGTGGCGCTGTGCTGATGACGGAGCGGTTCCATCATGGCCCGCCTGCCGCTCATGTGCTGCGCGAATTCCGCGCCTGCACTGAGCGTTCTATTGAGCGGGCAGGGCCATGCCGGAACCGCTCCGTCATAAGCACAGCGCAACCAACGCTGGTGACTGAGCGGTTCTGTCCCCAGCATGCGCCCGCCGCTCTTCCGCCCGCCCCCTTAGCACTGCGGCGTAATAGCCGCCGCAGTGAAGGGGTTAATGTTCCTAGGTTTGGGGGGGTTGTCTAGGAGAGTAGGGTCTGCTTCCTATGGTCACCCCCACTTTTTGCTTTGCTTTAATGGTTTTCGTCTTAGATGTTGCTGTGGACCTGCTAATCAGACCCACAGCCCAGATGCACTCTCTCTAAATTTACACCATGTACCCTAGGTACATCCACAATTGGGAATTCATTCACCGTATGAGCCCCTGTAAAAGTGTACCCTAGGTACTCAGGGCATTGGTGTAACCAAGGCCTAACAGGGGCTGCAGCATGTATTATGCCACCCCTGGCTTGCCACTCAAATAGACACAACTGGCCGATCACTCAGCTGGGGCAAGGTCGTGCAATCACCCCTTGCTTAGGTATAGTATTCCTATACCGACTTACATATAGACACATAGTAACCTATAAGTCACTCCTATGGCAGGCCTTAACAATACTGGAGGCAGAGTGCTTGGTTATGTGTGAGATGGTGCTCTAGCATGAGCCGAGTCTGTCTGCAGCTTTTAAAACCATGTCCTTATAGCTGTTCTATGATATCGCCATACCATATACTCTTAAGTGCATTATAATCCTCGCGGTTAAATGCTAACTTTGGTTTGGCTTTATCTAAACATGTCGTGTAAGGTGTCATACGCTTTGGAATACTACTCCCTAGCCAATTCTGCGGACGGGGGTAGCATTCCACCCTTCTAGAGGGAGAAGACATGTTGTTACTGGCTATCCCGGTTAAAGTTAACCAGAGCCCCAGCGTCACAAAATGGACGCTGCTGCCACAGACACAAGTCTGACCTCCTGCTGCTAGGAGTCCTTCCAGTCACGGAGGTTTGGGCAATAGGTTTCCTGCCTGGAGAGGTGCGAGCACCACCCCAGACAGGACTTTGTGTATTGGGACAGGGAGGGCTGAATAGATTGAGACACTGCGTGAGGCACACTAGGTGCTTCATGCATACCCCAGGTCAAACCGGTTGCTGGGACACTCCAGCCCCAGCTCTGGCGCGAAACTGGACAAAGGAGAGGGGGTGTAACCACCACCCTTCCTGGTCCCACCCATAGGAGGGACCTAGAAAGTAATCCAGCCCTTTTAGTTGTATAAAAGTACGAGCTGAGTCCTGAGACTTTAGATTTGATCCTGAACTGAAACTTGAAACAAAACTCTGGACCTTCGACGTTCTGCTGAAGCTGAAGACTGAAGAATCCCCCTTGTGGCCAAGGAGTGACCACCCGGGCAACCAGGCACCATCCAGCAAATCAAATTCCCGCTGGAACCCGAGCACAGAGCCTGGCAAGACCCAGACTTCCAGACCTCTCTGACCCTCTCTTCACGACTGCAGCATAGCTGAGATCCGTGGAGGCGACGAGACACATGGGACCGGACATCTTGAAAAGCCTGCAACTTGCTAACTGTGCAGCTCCTGAGGCATCCTCGAAGCTGTGCACAGGGGACTGATAAACCCCGAATCCAAGCTCCACCTGCACCGAAGATCAGCCCTCCACACTCCACCAGTTCTGCGTGGGGCCCTTCTGCTTGTGTTCTGCTCAACGCGTTGTCCGGTTGCTGCCCGTTGGCTAGTAGACTCTGTGACGACAATCCTTTTGAACCACCTCGCTGGTCTGGTTGCTCCAGACTGGCCCTTGCTTCCCTGCAAAGGTGAAGCACCTCAGACCTTGCTGGTCTGCACCAGAAGCCTTCTTTGAATCCTGCGGGGGTTGCCTTTGCTAAGGCTTGTTGACTCCAATCTGGCAGTCGACCCCTCCATCTGCGAGAACCTTTGTGGGACAGCTCGCCTGCAGCACCTGGTTGTCCTCGACGCCTCCTGGTTCGCGTGGCTGAAGAGACAAGCTTCACGACAGCACCTGATTGCTCCTTGACGTCGTCTAGTTCCTTCCTGGTTCCACCCGGTCACTGGCTAATGACCCAAACTCGGCTTTCAGGTCCTCTTTATCCCCGATCCAACCTTGGATCCACCCGGACATCTTCCTCCTGGTCGCCTGCAGCATCTTTCTCCAAGGCTACATTGGATTCAACGACGAAACCCGACACATCTTCACACCTATGCACCCGCCGTCCGTGGGTGAGGTTACGCGAGTACTTCGGTGCTCCCAAGGGTATTGACTATCCAAGTGTCTAAGTTTTTAGTTGTTTCCTCCTAGCTAAACCGGATGTGTCCTAAATCCTTCTTTTTCTAACTTCTAAGTTCCCATTGACTTTGCATTGACTCACACGTGTGTGTAAAGACACTGCACGTGCCACCTGTGGGCCTCCTACTCCTAACGTAAGGTTCAGATAGTGTAGCCCGAGCGATTCTCTAGGCCCTAGGCCTTTCCTTTTCTCGTGACGTGGTACTTATACCACTTTCTTAGTATATGGTTTGCTTCGCCCCTAGGGCCTAACCGTAAATTGTGCAACTTAACGTATTCTGACTAAGTATCTTGTGATGTGCTTTTGCCTCTGTTCTCATAAAGAGTTCAGAGGAGTGTGTTAGTAAATAAATACATATATATTGTATATATATCCTGTGTGTTGTCCTTTCATTTGATATTCAAGGGGTTACATATGGTAAAACAGCTGGCTTTACACGCCTTCTAGAGTCTTTTAGCCTAACACTGTTCTGTCCAGGCTACCACTAGGATAGCTGGTCTATAAGGTTGACTTACAACCATCACCATAAGGGTTGTTTGGACTGCGGCAAGGTGCTCACTAGAATAGTGAGCATCATATACCAGGCCAACTTCTCACATGAAGGACAAGCAGCCGTATGACGTTTTTCTTAACACGTGTCCGTCGAAGTGAGCATGCTACGCAGGCTGACTCTCCCAAATACCTCTTCATACTGCAAACCCTTTGAATCGTCACTTCACCGGCTCCTCTTCCATATTTGATCATGCTTGACAGACTCCATCTTGCAGAAATTAAGCAGTGAAGATTAAACAGTTGAAGAAACACGCCAAAGTCCACCCGGTCCTCAAGAAACTTTATTCAGGTGGCAGGGTCAGCGTGGTTGGTAGATTTGGACAGGAGGGACGAGAACGCCAGCAAACACAAGATGGCGTCACGTCGTATACGCTGTGCCGGATGGCTAACAGTGCGTCTGAGCATGCTGCGTGAAGAGGCAGCAGGGCTGAGGGGAGACGGAGGACGTCACAAGGACCCACGGAGACTGAAGGAGCAGGTAAGGCTCTGCATGCCAAGGAGAGCACGCGCTTTGTTAACTTTCAAAAGTAGGACAAAACAGATCTATAACACCCTTTGACTCGACGCCTGAAAATATACAACAATGATAGACCACGAATGACTCACCATTGTTCGCCCTGTTAGGGCTGCCAAATCCATACCTAAGACAGTGTAGAGCGAGTGTTATCCATGTACCAGTAGTTGTGCGCCCCTTAACGTGTACACGCCTGTGAGTAGAGCACACAGGAAACACTTGACACACCACCTTTGTCACGGTAAAGTGTTGGAAGGACTCTGTCCACACAGCAGGTCAATGGTGAAAGTACCTATAAAAAAACACTCTAGTGTGATCACCAGTTAGATAACAACATGATGTAAGGCAGTGGAAGATTGGTCGGCTTGTAGCAGGTACGATGTAGACGTAAATCTAAGCAGTGTTCAGACCAAAGGAAGGTGAAGATGAACTTGCAGGGAAGCAGGTTAGTCAAAAAGAGATATACCTCACTCTGCACACGAGACACAAGGCAGTCCAGTGACCTTGGTTGTAGAGACACTGTAGGGACAGCATGCAGAGCCATATCTTTTGTGGTTGAGACTCTGTAGACACAGCAGGACCTAGCTTGGGCAGCAGCTGGAACATATGCTGTAGGGACAGCAGAAACAGACTTGAGCTGCAGTTGAAACAGGAACTGGCACTGTTGCGTAGAGGGCGACCGATGTGGGGTCACTGGTGGGGCTGATATGTGCCAGTTAGTTCATGATATGCAGCTGTAGTTACAGGAGTTGCTTCAGCTTGACAGGAGATTCCCAGATACTTCACACTTGAAAATGGTGGTCTTGAAAGGTACAGATGCAGGTTCTTTGAGGTAACTTGTCGCCATAAAAATGTAGTAACTGACTCCAGACTGTTTGTAGAGTTTCAGGAGTATTTATTGTACAAGTTACAATTCCAGTAGTTCAGCAGTAATACAGCCCCAACAGGAGCAGCCTGCATGCTGCTCAGCCCTTCTCAACTGTAGCCTCTCACTCCCAACATTCCATATTACATCATTCAGGGAGAATTACACTAGCATAGCATGAACCACATTAGAACCAGGATACTACAGTACCATCCTCCTAATTGCTTAGTGTGGCTACAAAGTCATCCTGGTCCAGAGAACCCTGTTTGCAGAAAGCCACTCTGCTCAAAGAACACGTGCGCCTAGGCCTGGCTGGGTGCCAGGCTCTAAAAGGTTATTAACGTGTGCGGGTGTGCTGCAGCAGGGCACAAGCACTCTGAACTTTGCACAGTAAACACAAACTCCCTCATTCAGAGAAGCCAGTGAATCCTCAGGAAATGTAAAACATTCGAGCCCTGCTCTCTCTTGTGAGGTTTCTTCCCCCTTCCCCGTGAGCGGGAGCAGTCCCTCTCTTTCTGGCAGCAAGTAACAGCCCTGAAGGGTCCCCCGCCAACCTGGGCGCTGAGCAGGCAGCAGTGAGGCGGCTCCGGTACAAGTGAGCTGAAGTGAGGTCCATGCCTCCAGAGGCCTCCATCATAACGTGGTCACAGCCATTCGCTGTGGGTGTCTAATTGTGATAAAAGATACAGCTAGACATTGGCTGTCAGAATGGAGGCAAGGGGCAATATCCCTGAAAGAACAGTGTACTTAGCAGGGGAAGAGGGGTCACATGAAAAATGATGGATCCCTGGATAAGGCAGTAAGGCCTTTAGATGGGCAACTTCTTACTCAAGTTACTTACCTGACTAGGCCAACGCCTGGAGCAGGTGCTATGCCTTGGGAAGTGATCTGGCATCCCACCGGAGCCCTTCAGCTGACCATACGGGGTTAGTAACCCTAGCAGTGTCATATAGAGAAGCAAAACTCACTCACTACTGCACAGGAATGCGCGGATGCAGGTCTCGGTAGCTCTGCCCCTGGCGAGGGTGGCTGCCCCTGGCCAGGGTGGCTGCTCCTGGCGAGGGGGACACGCTTACCTGGGGCTCTTGCCTTGCCCTGCCTGCCGAGAGGGAAACGGCTAATCCTGTGCTGGCTTCAGCGCTGAGGAAACGACCGGACAGCGAGGCAGCCTAACGAGGCTCCCTGACACCGCGAGGGGAACAGCAGCTGGCACTAGAACCCCCAGAAGCCCCTGCGAGGGGCAGTGCATTGACGCCACTACCGCGACGACTGGCACATCAAAAGCGCGCCCGCCCCACGCAACGTGGGACGCGCGCGGACGGCGCCCGGGAGAAGCCCGGGACAAGGGCGGGGCCATCTGTGGCTGTCAGGGGCCAGAAGAGGCCGGGCCGCGCCACCCCCATTACATCTGGCCTACGAATCCATAAGGTACTGTACTGATATGGCCACTGGTAGAGGGGCAATTTAATTGACCTTTGTCTGCACCTGTGGGGTGAGGCTGTTCTCCACCTCTTCGCCTGACGCTTGAACTACTGTTCTGTTTGCTTCCATCTTCTCACCTCATCGCATATTTGTTGCTTCATCTCTGGTTATCATGGGGAAAAGGAAGACCTTGGAAGGAGGGGTGACCTTGGCTACTAAAAATGGGAAAAAGCTAAAAATGTGCCCCACTCAGCAATGAATTGTGTGTTATGGAGGATAGAGAAACTAGTAAATGACTGCGAAACAGCCTTAAGTAGCGATAGTCCCACAACTGATAATAGTCCACAGCTGGAAGCCGTTGAGACTTCTCCACCGGCCCAAGGGATATCCATCCCCTCCATGTTTGTGAAACGAAAACCTGGCACGAAGTGACCACGGGGAAGTCTTCCATTGTCACGTTGGAGGAAGGCTCTGATCGTTCCCCCGCCACCGAAAAGACTCTAGTCGAGGAATCTACAGGGGGTTTAGAAGGGGGTCTTGTTCTGTCCCCAATGGTAACCATCTCAAATGTGGAACTTGATGAGGCTGTTACATCTGTATTGGGGGATCATGTTCTGTCTAAAAACCTCTTAGTAGAGACCCAGGCCGGCTGTAATTCGTGCAGGCTTTCTATGCCTGTTTTACTGGAAAAAAATACCAAGCTGGAAAAGTTAGTAGAATCCCTGGAAAAATAAGGTGGAGGGCCTACTGAAGGGGCGGGTTGTTACATCTTCTGTCAACATTGAACCCCCCCAGCGAGGGATAAGTAATACAGCTCACCCGGGCGGGCAAGTAATACAGCTAAAAAGACTAGCATTTTTCCATCCAGGGGTACTCTCCCTAACCCCCCCTCCTTCCCTAGGCCATCTTTCTCTGGGCCCTGTAGAGACAAAGACTACACTTCCTTCTGGCAGATCATACTGTGACTCCGTAAGGTCTAGGGCACCTCTTAGGCGCCATCTCTGACAAGGAACTGCCCTCTGGTCCCCCCTAATAGAGTTCCAAGTGGGTCACCTCTAGTTCCCGATCCTCAAGGTGGCTCACTCCATCGCCACAATATCAGGGACACCATATAGGTGACCCAGGTTCCAAGACTGAACACAGCGGGGAGCTACGAAAGCAGCGAGTCCATCCACAATAAGGCGATACACTGGCTGTGGTACACAAGGGGCTGCAGATCCATCATAAGGGAGGATATGGCCAAAGTGAGGAGGGTTACAATGTCGAACTCTGCTACAGACTGTATTGAGATCCAGTTTTTCGATCCTACACTGGCAGAGAACCTAGAAGCCCTTGAGTTTAGAACATCCCCCCCAGATCACTCATCTATTCAGATTCGTCAGTTTCCATCTTGGTCAATGGTCTGGGAGGGGGGTGGCTCCGATTTGTCCCAAGTCGACTGACTAGAGGGGGGGGGGGTGCCCAGTAGATTGTCCTTCTGCTCCCCTCTGCCACCCCCTGGGGGGAGAAGGCGTGTGCATCACCGCATTAGAGAAAGGTGGTGCAACACTCAACGACATTAGGGAGCCTGTAACTACCAATTTGGATACACCAGGTTGGGAGAGCTGAGCCCGGTAGTCCATAGCACTACCATCACAAAGGTAATCAGGCTACTGTCCTGGAACATAGCTGGGCTCCAAAAGAACGCAGCCCTTCCTGAATGGAACGATGTCATCAGCAAATACGACATCTGCTTGTTCCAGGAGACATGGAGCCTGGTTCCTCTGTACATGCCGGGGTATACTACATATTATATCCCTGCGATCAGTTCGCGTAGAGGGCGGCCCTCGGGAGGGCTTTTGATCTGGGTTTGCATTGGACTGAACTGGTCGATATCCAATTGCAATACCCCCTCTCATGACATCCTACATCTATCTATTGGAAGGGCTAAAGATACTGCCCACCTGGAGATATTTAATATTTACGTTAGAGGGTCTTCAGGTGCCGAAGGGTAGCCACTCTATCAGCCCTTGATTTCGAGCTGTCAGCCATTTCTAAAAAGGCAGGGATCATCGTTGCAGGTGATTTTAACTGCACCTTCGAGCCTCTGAGCATTGAAGACATCTTGGGCACTAGGGACGAGGACTCTAAATGGGCTATACCAACATTAAACGTATACCCTATAAAGAAATGGAACCAAGGAGCTATTCAAAATAACGCCTTGGCCCTAGAACATAATAACTTAAGAGCCGCAAATGGCAGGACCCGCTCGGACCCTAGTGGGGCGTTTACTTTTAACAGAATCAGCTCCCCCTCCCGCATTGATTATATTTTGCTAGACTTGTCTCTTTGGGCTGACGTCATTGATATGGAGGTCATCCCAAGTCTTGAAAGTGATCATAATCTCCTATCCATGCAACTCTCCCGAGACATAGATACCCTATCTATTGACTTGGGTATTACACCTTTGCAGTCTACTAGGGAGGTTCTACCATCTAACTGCAATCGGCGACTAAAGTGGCATATGGTCGCTAAACAGGACCAGACCCTGGAAAGTATTAAGGATCTAGTGGAATTGAAAATCCAAGAGTTTGAACACCTACCCAGTTCCACCTCACTGGCCCCGCAGGACTCAAAATTGATTGAAATATATCAGGAGACTACCGACAAGATAGGGGAGTTTTTCCGTACAAAGGACAGTGGGGGCCGCAAATCACATTCTCTGCAAGCAACGAACCTGTGGTACACTGCCCTTTGTCGGAAAAAGAGACAAGAGCTATCTTTGGCCCTTAGAGCCAAGGATCAGTTAAAAAAACCCTTGGCGAGAAAGGCCTACTATAGGACCATAGATAAAGCCAAGCGGGCGTGGGAAGAAGCGCATTGGCAGGAGCTCAAATCTGCCACCCAGCTGAAGGACTCCTCTCTATTCTGGGAGCTCATCAATGTCACTACTAGAAAGGGAGATGCCCCAATCCCAAATCATATTACAGGTAGCCAATGGTTTGAGTATTTTCAAGGCCTGTACTCAGGAGAGGAGGGGAATTTGACAACAGAGCAAGGGCGATGCCTGGCCCCGGTTGGGATTCCCAACGAGGGGGATGCCTTCGAACTTAAGGAGATTCAATCTGCCATTGCAAGTATTGCGCCTAGCAAGCCGGCAGGTCCCGATGGCCTCCGAGGCGACTTACTACACCATGATGGCGAGCTTTGGGCCCGCTTTGTTCTCCGGATCCTGAATTGCATCGCGGGCAGCTACCCTATTCCAGATTCATGGAGGGGTGCTGAGGTGGTGACGATCTACAAGAAGGGGGATAGGGAGAACCCTGCCAACTACATGCCGATTAGCCTAATCGACGTAGTGCAGAAAGTGGTTGGCAGGGTCTTCCTTACGCGATTGAGGTCCTGGATAGAAGAAGACGACATTTTGTCCCATTTTCAGGCAGGATTTAGACAGGGAGTGGGCATGATGGACCAGGTCTTTAGATTTTTTATGATATATTGGAAATCGGTAACAATCGAAAAAGGCAGCCTTTATTTGGCATTTATCGATCTTAGAACAGCCTTTCACCTGGTCCCCCGTGCCGAGCTTTGGCGGGTCCTGTCCGAGCTGGGTATCCCACCCCTGATCCTGGACTTGATTGTGCGTCTGTTCGAGGAGAATTACGCTAGAGTGAGATGGGGCCGACAGGGCCATTTGACGGAGAGAGTTAGGGTAGTGAGAGGGGTACGCCAGGGGTGTGTGACGTGAGTCCTGGCCCCAACCCTGTTTTCCCTGTTTGTTAACGGGGTTGTGGACTACCTGAGGGAGGATCCTGCCGACGCACCAACTGTGGCAGGGGAAAAAACACCTACGCTGCTTTTTGCAGACGACACCCTCCTGATCTCTAAAAGCCCGATGGGCCTACAAAAACTGCTGGATCGGTTCAGTCAGTTTTGCAAGACCAGAGGCCTATGTATAAACACAACTAAAACTAAGCTAATGGCTTTGGCCCCATCGAAGCGCTTTAGAAACACCATCAAGTTGGATGACTCCCTTTTAGAATTAGTGGAGGCTTTTGACTATTTGGGTGTACGGGTCAACAACTTGATGAAATGGAATTCTCACTTGTCAAAGATGCTACTCAATCATAAGCGTGTGCCGGGGGTAATAGCAATGTCCTGAAAGGTAAAAGTCAATAGACAATTAAAAACAGTGTAGTCGGCGCACTGTGCATAAAGTGCAAACTATTTACAGTGGGTGGCTAGAACGGCGCATGTGACATTGTGATATCACAGTGGGCACAGTGAATTTTGGTTCAGGTCTAAAGCCACTAAGGAAAAGTGCGCCTATTAGTCAGGCTGTTGGGTCCAATAGGCGCTGTTTTCTCTCACTTGCGTCGCCACCTGCACTATTTATTCACGTTTGCTGCACCAAGTCCCATGTGGTTGTCAATACATTCTATGCAGTGCTGTTTCTAACTGTGTATATCCGACCTTGAAATGATTGTTACCACATAAAGCTTAATAAGTACCTTTTGACAAAAAAATGAGTTATCTCCTTCTTGCCCACCCAAGTAATGCTATGTGCATGCTATGAACAATTGTCTATTGACTTTTACCTTTCAGGACATTGTATTCTAATTGCACCTTACCTACCCAGTCCTGACTTGGTCTATGGGTTATACTCCTGTCTTATCTGTAAGGGGGTAAAAGCAAGGCACCAGCGCCTCTCCCACAGTCAACCTGTTGCCCCTGCCATCAAGGTATATGAGGGGAAAGCCCTGCCCTCATCTCTGTATGGGGCAGAATTGTGGGGGTTCGAGAACTTCACGGAACTAGCGAAATCAGAAAACAAGTTCTATAGGGATCTGGTCTCACTCCCCCCATCGACTCCTCTGGTCCCTCTCGGCCACGATTTTGGTAGACACTCAATTAGAAACACAACAAGGCTGCGCCCTCTCCTATTCTGGGTTCGCCTCAGAAGGACCCCCTAACTATGTAACTATGCTTCCGGCTTGACCTAATTGCTTCGCATAGACACAGGCCGCAAGATACCCTGGGTCTCAAATCTGAAGCATTTAATGGGGGAAATTGGGTTAGCGGATGCCTGGGAAAGCCAGTCTCTGCCACCCAAGCAAGTAGTTAAGATCCCTATTGGGAATGGGTGTCTAACAAAGTAACACGAAATCTGAAGCATGGTTCCCTGACGGAGAAGTTCCTAGACTCCAAGCCCATTCCCAAATTGGAACCCTTCCAAGACTACATTGAATCCCCTAGAGATAGGGCATTGTATTTGAAGTTTAGGTTTGGCACACTACCTCTGAATCCTTTCACTGCGGGGTGGAAACCCTTGGGAGAGAGGGCAGAAGGTTGCGCTTCCCCCTCAGAATCTATCCCCGCTTCCTATTCGCCTGTCCAGCATATGGCCAGGTGAGACGGAGATGGTTGAAACCCGTGTGCTCCAACTTAGGGACTAAGCATCATAGGGAGGCATTGCGCATTCTTACATCAGACACCTCTGTGCCCAGTGTAGTAGGTGGGACAGCTAAATATCTGAGATGTGCTTGGCTAGTTAGATCCAAGCTCCTATAGGCGCATCAGTTGCAGATTATGGAGCCCTTGCAATGCCCTCTGCTTTGTTATGGTCTTCAGTGAGTGATAATTGTTTAAAATTTGTGTTTTTAAGGGTTTTTAACTGTTTTTATAACACATTGCTTTTTAAATTCTATTTTTGTACTGTATGTATGACAATGCAACATCGTTTTTTCTATCAATGGGAAAAAAAAGGGGATGTATCTCTGTTTTTAACTTAATGTATACACTTTTATGATACATTCTATTAAATAAAGTCATACAACAACAACGACTGCCCCTGGTGAGTGGGGCTGCCCCTGGCGAGGGTGGCTGCCCCTGGCGAGGGTGGCTGTCCCTGGCAAGGGGGCTGCCCCTGGCGAGGGTGCTGCCCCTGGTGAGGGTGGCTGCCCCTGGTGAGGTTGGCTGCCCCTGGCGAGGGTGCTGCCCCTGGTGAGGGTGGCTGCCCCTGGTGAGGGTGGCTCCCCTGGAGAGGGTGCTACCCCTCATGAGGGGTGCTGCCCCTGTCGAGGGGGACTGCCCCTGTTGAGGGGGACTGCCCCTGGCGAGTGGGGCTGCCCCTGGTGAGGGTGGCTGTCCCTGGCAAGGGGGCTGCCCCTTGTGAGGAGGGCTGCCCCTGGCAAGGGTGCTGCCCCTGGTGAGGGTGGCTGCCCCTGGTGAGGGTGGCTCCCCTGGAGAGGGTGCTACCCCTCATGAGGGGTGCTGCCCCTGGCGAGGGGGTGCTGCCCCTGGCGAGGGTGGCTGCCCCTGCTTAGGGTGCTGCCCCTGGTGAGGGTGGTTGCCCCTGGTGAGGGTGGCTCCCCTGGAGAGGGTGCTACCCCTCATGAGGGGTGCTGTACCTGTCGAGGGGGACTGCCCCTGGCGAGAGGGGCTGCCTCTGGTGAGGGTGGCTGTCCTTGGCAAGGGGGGTGCCCCTGGTGAGGGGGCTGCCCCTGGCGAGGGTGGCTGCCCCTGGTGAGGGTGGCTCCCCTGGAGAGGGTGCTACCCCTTATGAGGGGTGCTGCCCCTGGTGAGGGGGTACTGCCTCTGGTGAGGGTGGCTGTCCCTGGCAAGGGGGCTGCCCCTGGTGAGGGGGGCTGCCCCTGGCAAGGGTGGCTGCCCCTGGTGAGGGTGGCTGCCCCTGGTGAGGGTGGCTGCCCCTGGTGAGGGTGCTACCCTTATGAGGGGTGCTGCCCCTGGCGAGGGGGTGCTGCCTCTGGTGAGGGTGGCTGTCCCTGGCAAGGGGGCTGCCCCTGGTGAGGGGGGCTGCCCCTGGCAAGGGTGGCTGCCCCTGGTGAGGGTGGCTGCCCCTGGTGAGGGTGGCTGCCCCTGGTGAGGGTGCTACCCTTATGAGGGGTGCTGCCCCTGGCGAGGGGGTGCTGCCTCTGGTGAGGGTGGCTGTCCCTGGCAAGGGGGCTGCCCCTGGTGAGGGGGCTGCCCCTGGCAAGGGTGGCTGCCCCTGGTGAGGGTGGCTGCCCCTGGTGGGGGTGCTACCCTTATGAGGGGTGCTGCCCCTGGCGAGGGGGCTGCCACCTGTGTCTCTGACCTCCTCTGGTACCAGAGCACACAACTCCTGCCTCCATGAGGCTCTGGTTTGCCGTCTAGCACGAGGTACTCCTGCAAGGAGGTCACTGTTCTTCCTACTAACATGCCCCGCTAGATAAGGCTAGGCCTCTGTCTGGTTGCACCATGCAAAGTGCTTCTGACAAGTCCACACTGCCCTACTGAAGAAGACGTAACTCACTGAAACTTTCAGACTATGCGCGCCCTCATTCACAACCAATCCCTGCAGGAGCGCTCAGTTCTTCCACTGCAGGCGTTGCTGTTGCTGTGGCCCAGAGCTTGGCTCCTGCATACACTATCGCCTCGTTTGTTGTTCTTCTAACAGGTGACACAATCGGGGGTGAAAGGGGGGGCTATATGGCCCTTGGGCGATGATCAGCTCTGGCCTTTCCTCAACCCGCTGCCCAGCAATCGCCCGGATGGCGGTCCGGGGGCAGGTAATTGCCGGAATCGGTCTCCGGAGGGGGGGAGGGGGGAAGACGGGAGCAGGTGTTGCTCAGGACATTCAGCCATTCTCTAGAGCCAACGCAGCTCAGAAACGGTGTGTTTGTCTGACACCTCGCCCACAGCCATTCTCATTCAGGGCATGGTGGGCGGAGGATGGTGGGTTTATGCCTGGGGATGCTTGAAGACTTGGGATACTTGGCCATCTTCACTTCAGCCCCAGCCTGGATGGCCCAGCAGCTGTTTTAAACGTAGTCCCCTCTCCTGCCAGGCCATTGTCCCGAGGCTGTGAGGGCTGGGGAGGGGTTGAGTAATTTAGTAAGCAAAAGGGGCTCCCTGTTGTTCCATTGCTCGGGCTGTAGGCCATGTCACCTCGGCCTCACTGTCCTTGCTAAGAACAACACCCTCCACCTGCATGCCTTGCTGTGCTTCAGCATATGTGGCCTGATTGTAAGAGATGGGGGATCAGGTTCGACAAAAATCCAAGATACAGTATTAAGATAATGACTTTTAAATAGTAGAAATTGGTTAGTTCAAAGATGATGGTAAATGCGACACGTTTCGCATAAAGTACCTGTGGATGCGTCACGCAAGATAAACAAAAGGTTTGCAGTGGTGGTACTGATGGTGCTAATGGTGGTTCTGGTGGTAGTACTGGTGGTGGTAGTACTGGTGTTGGTACTGGTGGTGGTACTGGTGATGGTGGTACTGGGGGTGGTATTGGTGGTGGTACTGGTGGTGAGACTGGTGGTGGGTCTGGTGGTGGTACTGGTGATACTAGTGGTGTTGGTGCTGGTGGTATTGGTGGTGGTACTGGCACTGGTGGTATTGGTGGTCCTGTTACAGGTGGTATTGGTGATACCGGTACTAGTCGTGGTACTGGTGGTATTGGTGGTGGTACTGGTGGTACTGATACTGGTAGTATTGGTGGTGGTACTGGTGGTGGTGTTGGTACTGGTGGTTGTACAGGTGGTGAAACTGGTGGTGGCGGTGGTACTGGTGGGACTCATGGTGGTAGTGGAGGTGGTACTGGTGGTGGGACTGGTGGGGTACTGGTACTGGTGGTAGTTGTGGTGGTGGTGGTGGTACTGGTGGTAGTGGTGGTGTTACTAGTAGTGGTGGTGGTACTGGTAGTAGTGCTACTGGTGGTGGTACTGGTAGTGGTGGTAGTGGCACTGGTAATGGTGGAGGTGGTATTGATAGTGGTACTGGTGGTGGTGGGACTGGTAGTGGTGGTAATGGTGATACTGGTATTGGTGGTACTGGTGGTGGAGGTATTGGTGGTGGCAATGGAGGTATTGGTGGTGGTACTGGTGGCATTGGTGGTAATGGTAGTTCTGGTATTGGTGGTCGTGGTATTGGTGGTGATACTGGTGGTACTGGTGATACTGGTGGTGGTGCTGGTGGTTCTGGTGGTGGTAATGGCACGGGTGATGGTACTGGTGGTGGTACTGTTAAAACCTAGACTGCAGTGTCAACATTATCTGCGCCATCTTGCCCCCTTTTCGAGCCCATTCATGTGCGTAAACGGCAGCCATTTTAAGTACCATGGCCTCTCTGCCCATCGCCGACAGCCAGCGCGTCTCTCTCTCTCTCTCCTGACCTCGCAAGCATCCCCCCGCGCGCTGACAGCCCCCGATCTCACATGCCTTGGGCCATAAACCCCTCTTCAGCACAACTCTGCCTCGGAACCCCATCCTGTTCCCAGCGCGACACCTCCCTTCATTCCTTTCATGATCCCGGGTCCTTTGATAAAACCCCCTTTCCTCTGTGCCCGTTTGTCTTACTCGTTCCCAGGCCGCCACCTGGCCCTGCGGATACTGTTTATTGCCCCCTATACAGTAGGAAGCTCCCCCCATCAAAGGATCCACGAGTTGATCAAAGCCCCCACCCCATTAGATCCGATCAACCACATACATTCTGTGAATCGGCGGAATGTCCAGCTGCGCGATAATCATCACCTGTTGTGACCGGGGTGGGGACTTCAACTGTAAATGTGTGTGGGAACGGGCCTGAAGCGGGGATTCCGAGGATGTCTTTCCGTACATCAAAGTGTTGACAAAGATGTGTTTAATGCAATAAAGCAATAAACTTGTGTATAAGAGGCCAGGCCTCAGAGATGCGGTTAGAGCACCTCGAGAAGATACCCTGTTGTCTGATTTGATGTGTTCTGCTCCGTCGGAATAAAACTTCTGTTTCCTGCCTTCCAGTCTCCAGCGCCTGCCTCTTTGTTTGGTAACTTGAGTGGGTATAGAGGCGGTTAACGCCGGGCAACTCTGAAAAAGGTCATCGGCCCTACCTTTTTCCACAATTGGCGTCCCAAACGTGGGGCCCATCAGCGACTCGTGGATCCAGTGGGAGAGGTCCTGACGACAGAGTGAACGACTGCAACGATCGGGAGAGCTCCTGTCCGATAGACCCTCGTCTGACAGCCGATCATCCGAACTTCACTGGTTCCGAACAGACCTCTCTCGAGTGATCTACGGTCCTGACTGAGAACCATCAGGAGTGCCGCGAGGATCACGAAGAATAGAGGACGATCGGCGCTGGATTCGGATGACAAGAAACTGTCCATGCGGTCCGGGTAAGGTCGTGTAAACACGACAAATTGCGAAATGATTGTTTGATTGTTTGGAAAATACTAGTATTACTCTTTTGTTGATTTGTTTGGAATTTCACTGTCTGCAAACGGAGAAACAACAGGCTCTCTCTTTGCAAGCAGTGAAGGATAGGTAACGCAGACTTTTGTCCCCGTTGTAATCCGTCGTGCCTATCTTCCTCCCCCACTGATTGATTGTTTGACCCGAACTGTTGTTCGCGGATTGTTTTCTGGAGATTCTCTGTCTGCAAACAGGGAAGAACAGGTTCTCTCTTTGCAGGTAGTGAAAGGGTAGGTAACGCAGACTTTTGTCCCAGTTGTAACCCGTCGTGCCTACTTATTCTCCCCATTGATTGTTTGATTGACCGAACATTGACTGTTCGATATTGGTTCTTTTGAGGTATTCACCGCCTGCAAACAACGAAGAATAGAAATATTCTGTCTAGTCTTTGCACGCAGTGATAAGATAGGTAGTGCAGACTTTTGTCCCCGTTGTAATCCGTCATGCCTATCTTCTCCCCACTGATTGGTAGCCTGTTTAGCCCGGACCGCTTATTAGAGATGAACCATCCGGCTCCACTGGAAGGCACCCCTAATAAGGACATGTTTATGAAGCATGGATTGATCGCTATAGCTTATAGCAAGCTGTGGCATAAATATACGAAAAAGGATCGGGAAAGTCAGTGGCCACTGATAGGATCCTTCGACGAGGATAAAATAAGCACGCTAGAAACAGCCCTTGGGAAACACAAGACAACGCCCACTATGCTTGATAGTCTCGGCATGTGGCGCAAAGAAACCAAACAGCGTAAAAAGAGAAATGAGAGTAGGTTGGGAAAAGAGCTGCGAAAGGCAGCCCACCTAGCTGCTAAGAAATTAGAAGAAGAGATTAAGGAAAGAGAGGAAACCAAACAGAAACTAGAGGTCGAAACATCAAGCCAGTGTCCGGTTAGAACGCCCTCTACGCTCTATCCTGAATTGCCCTTGAAACAGCGAGCCAACGATGATCTTTTGTTAGGTCCTCCGATCATCTACATGCCCCTCCATATGCCCCTTCCCAACCCTTAGCACAGCACCCACCACCCCCGAGCACAGATGAGAGTAGTACCAGAGCTTCGGCCCCCATGGCCTCTGTGCCAGCCGAACCCCTTGTATTAGATACAGCACAAGCGACAGCGTTAGATGACCCTGAGACCCGAAAGGCTGATTCCGCAAGAACAAACAGATTAGGCAAGGATGAGCGAGCAGGGATTGACAAGATAGTGAGGACATTGGTAGAAAGAAAGGAAAGTGAAGAGCACATCACGGATATGTTCAACTCATATGCAGGGAGTCACAGATGACATTTTGCCGTACGACTGTGTTATCATGTCTTGAATGCGTACGAGGACCGATATCGAGACGAAGGTCCCGAGAGCCTAACGACTCTGTACAGGAAGGGCGATATCGGGGATGAGGGCGAGTGTGATGTGACGGACCTCCTTACGCGTACGCTTGAGGTTTTCCGCCACCTCACTGAACAGGAATCGGAAGCTAAACCTACGACACCCGTAGCGACCGAACCACAAACTGAGCGAGCTAGCACCATGATGCCAATAAGAGAGGCTGCCCCCTACTGGGTTCCTCCACGAGGTCAAGGAACACACGATGACGTCAACCACCAAGATGCAAGAGGGAGGGTAGTGTACAACTGGGTCTACCAGCCATGGGATCGGCAAGAGATTCTGACGTTTCGGAAATCTCTGCCTGATTTACGTAAAAACCCCACTGCCTTCTATACTGAATTAGGTACAGCCCTAGGTTCAACGATTATGACCCTGGCTGACATCGACTTGTTTTTCGGGTTGTGTCTACCAGCTGATGTGTGGAAGCAAATCCGGAAAGTCGACCACCTTGAGCTGTTCGGACATACCTGGTCACAACTCAATGGCATAGATAAATGAGAGCCTGGACAGAAGCCTTTGAAATCCATTTTAGACCTCCCAGATAAAATTGTACAGAAATTGAAAACCCTGATTCCAGAAAAGAAAGTGGACTGATCGATAGTAACAGCTTGTCGTCAGAAACCCCAGGAAGATGTATCGGACTACTTCTCCCGGTTTGAAACGGTGTTCTCCGATTACAGCGGCCAGGGCATGACCACTGCAACCGGACACCACCTGTTTGTCCAGAATTATGTTAAGGGTTTGTCACCAGAGGTCTCCCAGAAACTGCAGGCCAGCGAGAGTAGTTGGGCGGCCTCCAAACCTTCGGCTATCCTTCAGATGGCCCAATATTACGAACACCAGAAAAATGAAAACGATAGAGCAACAGAGAAAAAGAAGAAAGACTTAAGAGAGAGGGTGATGATTGCACAACTGCAAGGGGTGACTATAGGACGATAGCTATACAAAGGAAACTATCAGACAAATGCCCCTAGGAACGTACCTCCTAAAGACCGCACCTCGACACCCCACATTGGACGTACAGACATTAGCGAGGACCAGTGTGCCTTCTGTAAAGGATTCGGCCATTGGAAATCCCAGTGTCCGGTCCTGTTGGAGATGATCAGAAATAGGGACCCCAAGGACGTAGCGGGTGGACCGAGAAATAGAGGACAGCAACGAGGGCCCGCAAATGACACGACTAACGATAAATCACACAGACCAAATACATTTGACCGACCCAGACAAGATCAGTACCAACAGTCTGACTGTGACGATGCCCACAACTTCGCATAGGACTGCCAAGGGCAAGGGAGGGATCTAGTCGAGCTCTATGTTGACCAGCAAGGTCCTTATGTCACTGCTAAGGTCCTGGGTACAAAGTCTCCATTTCTGGTAGACACTGGCGCAACACGTAGTGCATTATCTAAATGACTGATTCCAAGGGCACCCTTGTCTGGCTCACTTGTGACATCGATCGGTTTCGATGGAACGCCCTCCACTAACCCCTTTGTCCACTCTAATCTCCTTCGACTTAGAAAACAATACCACTGACACAACGTTTTTGCTTTCCGCCAATACTCCTGACGCCATTATGGGACTTGACTTACTGAAGCACTTCCGAGCGACTATTAGATGTTCCCAAGACGGAGTTCGAGTTTTCCTGTACGTCAACCCAATTCTGCTTAGACATTGCCCTTCCCGACGCATGTTTTCTATCAATGACGCTGACACGTCCCTGCTTGACACTCTGCCTCCGTATCTGTGGGTCAAGACAGATTCGGACGTAGGACGCATGATGATTGACCCAGTGCACATCACTGTTCGACTGGACGCAATACTCCCAAAACTTCCACAATATCGGATATAGCCCGAGGGCGAGAAGGCATTGGTAAAGATTATTCAGTCACTGATAGACGCAGGAGTGGTAGAGGAAGTGGTTAGCAACGTTTGCAACAGCCCTATCTTGCCCATCATCAAGAAACAAGGAGAGGGAGATGAGAAAGCATACCGCTTCATCATTGACCTTCGAGAGATCAACAAAGTGGTTGTACCCCAGTACCCCGTGGTCTCAGACATCACCACTATCCTGACTTTGATTCCTTCTACTGCCACCACCTTCACTGTCATTGACCTCAAAAACGCATTTTTCTTTATCCCCATCCACCCAGACAGCCGATATCTCTTCGGCTTCACCCTAAAAGCCCGCTCATATAGATTCTGTCGAGCACCCCAGGGCTACACAGAAAGCCCCAGCATCTACAGCCAGGCCCTCAAAAGACAACTGGATCAGGTCCAGTTACCCGATGGAGTGGTGTTAATACAATACGTCGATGACATCCTTTTGGCGGCCGACACCACTCCACTAGCAGTCACAGCCACCATTCAACTCCTGCACTTCCTTGCGGAAAATGGCCACAAGGTCTCCAAGAAGAAGTTGCAATTCTGCCAACCCCAGGTCACTTACTTAGGCCACCTTTTGTCCAAAGACGGAAGGAAACTTACCCCCGACCGGATCCAAACCATCCTTGAAACCCCTGTCCCTAAGACTCAGAAACAGGTCCGCTCCCTACTAGGCCTCACCTCCTTCTGTCGGCAGTGGTTGCCAAACTTCAGCCTCATTGTGAAACCGCCGCTATCTCTGCTAGCTAAAGATGTCCCTTTCCCCCTCCCTTGGACCCCTGAATGCCAATCCTCCTTCACAGAGCTACGAGATGCCCTTTGTTCGGCCCCTGTCCTAGGTACCCCCGATTACACAAAGCCCTTCTCCCTCTACACTCACGAAAGGGAGGGGTGTGCTTTATCTGTCCTGACCCAGTCCATTGGCCCAAAGCAACGACCGTGCGCTTACTTCTCTGCCACTCTTTACCCCGTAGCCAGAGCCTTGCCTGCCTGCCTTCGAGCTGTAGCTGCCGCTGCTATCTCTATCCGACAGAGTGAGGGGATCGTGCTCTCGAATTCCCTCACGGTACTAGTACCCCATGCAGTTGACACCCTCCTGAACCAAACCAAGACGCAACACCTGACGAGTGCACGACTGACTGGATACGAACTGACTCTGCTCGCACCCCACATCACCCTGAAAAGATGCACCACACTGAATCCAGCAACTTTGTTGCCCCTACCGGAAACGATCCCAGCGTGCCCCCTGTACATGACTGTGTGACCCTCACGGACGAACAGACTAGAAGTAGGGTTGACCTCAGAGACACAGCTTTTCCTGACCCTGACGGAGAACTGTGGGTGGACGGCTCTTGCATCAAACTCCCCGATGGCACCACTTCAGCTGCCTATGCAGTCACCACGACCCGAACTGTAGTAGAGACAGCCCGCATTACACAACGATCTGCACAGGCAGCGGAACTGATTGCCCTGACACGAGCATGCATCCTAGCAGCAGGAACCACAGCGAACATTTACACCGACAGCCAGTATGCCTTCGGGGTGGTTCACCATTTTGGGCTCCTTTGGAAGGAAAGGGGATTCTTGACCTCACACGGCACTCCCATCTTACATGGAGATCTAGTTTCTGCCTTGATCGAAGCTGTCCTTCTCCCCAAAAGACTTGCGGTCATCAAATGCCAGGCACAAAAGAAAGTGACAGACATTATTGGACAGGGAAATGCACTAGCCGACATCACTGCTCGAACCACAGCTGAAAATAGGACGACGACACGCATGTACGTGACCAGGTCACAAGCAGAGAAATGGACCGACGTTAGGGACACTATTAGGGACATTCAAATGGCTAGCACACAACACGAATTAACTGAATGGGCACGGGTAGGACTGAAAGACGATGAAGGCTGCTGGCGGACAAAAGACACGAACAAATGGCTGCTACCTGACTCATACCTGATTCCCATACTGACTATGGCACACTCCCCTGCTCACATAGGATCAGCCCCCATGATTGAACTTGTCTCCAGAGTTTGGCACAACGACAAAATCACAGACTCCGCCAAACGTCTGGTCCAACAATGCCTGATATGCCTACAACATAACCCCGGGAAAGGAACTGTGGTACCCCGGGGAGGGTTTGGGGTTCCCAATCACCCGTTTGAAGTCCTGCAGATGGACTACATCCAACTAGACAGATGCCAAGGCCTGAAATATGTACTTGTAGTGGTGTGTGCATTCAGCAAATGGGTGGAGGCATACCCAACCCGTGATAACACTGCTATGGCCACTGCAAAGGTACTGTTAAAGGAATTTTTCCCTCGCTACGGCCTTTGTCGAATTTTATGGAGCGACAATGGACCCCATTTCGTAGCCGAAGTTATCAAGCTCATTTTAAAGGGGCTGGGTATCAAGCAGAAGTTCCACGCAGTCTTCCACCCCCAGTCTGCTGGACTTGTTGAGCGACATAATGCCACACTAAAACTAAAGCTAGCCAAGATAGTGGCTACCACAGGACTGAAATGGCCAGACGCTCTCCCACTGGCATTGCTATCGATGCGTTCCACCCCCACCAAACACCACTTGACACCTTACGAGGTCGTTTTCGGCCGACCCATGAGCGTCTGGTCTGCACCAAAACCGACTTCCATTCATGACGTCCCGGACGTCCTAATGTCTGATTTCTTGTATAAATTGACTGAAACTCTGTCTGTCATTCACCAACAGGTGCTGCATGCCATCCCTGACGCTTCCAGGGGTCCCGGACACAACCTGCAACCCGGGGATTTTATCCTCATGAAGAACTTCCAGCACGCCAAGAGTCTGGAACCCCGGTGGACGGGCCCCTGGCAAATCCTACTCGCCACCCGAACAGCTCTTCGAGTGGAAGGAAAGCGGACCTGGGTGCATGCTCACCATTGTAAGAAGATCCCCCCGACCCTGATGACAACCGAAGACGTGACCACCCAGGAAGAGCTCCTGAACAAAGATCGACCATCGCTGGATTGCTACCCAGACACAGAGACACTTGAACTTGCAAAGATTCCTGACCGCACCGCGCCATCCAAAGAAGGGTATAACCTGCGACGAAAGGAGAGAGTTTCGGCTAAGCAGACCGTTGACTAAGTCATAATTCTCAGATCGGTGGCCTAACACAACAAGGGCTGTCAGGAGAGAAAGCCAGACGAGGTCTTTGGTTCTGCCCGCTACCGAGCTCCCTCGAAGGTGATGGAAGCGCCCGATAAGAAGGTGATGGAAGCGCCCGATAAGAAGGTGATGGAAGCGCCCGATAAGAAGGTGATGGAAGCGCCCGATAAGAAGGTGATGGAAGCGCCCGATAAGAAGGTGATGGAAGCAACCGGACATCCAAATATTCGCTACAGAAACCCAAAGACAGACAGAATCCACAGCTCAAAGACAATTGCACTTTTCATCACAATCCTTTTCTGCTTTCTCCTCATGACCACGCTCTGGATTGTGGAAGAAAATGCACCTGCTCATGAAACATTCCTGACCACTGCACAGCCTACCACCATGAAGGAACATTATCTGATCTCGCTCTCTCCTCAACTCAGAGAAAGGCGAAAGGAGTTTTGGAACAACTCCTTTGTGCAGCTGCTGCACCAGCACAATCTTGCCACCAGTGCCACCAACTGCTGGATCTGTGGGTTGCTACCCCACGCCACTGGACATTCGATACCTTTCATCCCTTCACCCTTCTCAATTCACGGCTCCTGCCTTGCTTGGCTGATCCTCCTGCAAGAAAGCTATAAGGACAATGCCACCTCCAGCAAAACCATGACACATTTCTTTCATGAGGTCTGGCGAAACAAAACAAAGACACACTTCTGCCCGCAGACCTCCAACGACTCTATCCACATGGACATCCCTGCTAAAGAACGAATTGAAATGCAGGTGTTCAACAATCCAACCAGGCCCACCTTCTCCTACCTACGGGAGCGAACAGCTGCCACTCTGACTGTGGCTCTATCTGTTATCAACGTCAATGGCCATATGTGCATAGAAGGGCTTGGGACACAGCTGGTAGGCCGCAGTGCTTGCCGCTTCACCAGAACTTTGGACTCTACTGACCCACCTTCCTTTGTATCCTCTCCAAACATGTAATTTGTTTGCGGCACAAAGGCTTACACCTGGCTCCCCAAAGGCTGGGGGGGCACTTGTTTTATCTCCTTCATCCTTCCTCCGACCTATGTGGCTCCAGCGAATCACCATAGACAAAAACGAGCCAAGGACATTGAACAAGCCGACTCAACAGGAGCACAGTTCCTCGATGCTATGAAGGGACTTGTTCCACTCTGGGGCCCAATGGCAAACAGCCGTGCCATCCGACATCTGACTCAGGCAGTCGAGACAACAATGAACATCACAGCTGGTATCCTTGCAAACAACACAGCCGAGCTTCAAGCGGTCCGCCTGGTGGCTCTCCAGAACCGCCTTGTTCTAGCTGTGGTTCTAGCGGACCGTGGTGGAGCATGCCGCATTATTGGGTCCAGCTGCTGTACATATATACCAGACAACTCACCCTCAGTGTACAAGGCCATCGAACACCTCCACAGACTCTCCTCAGAAGTTCACCAGGAGCAGGAAGAATGGTCGCTTGGTGGATGGTTCTGGAGTACTGTTAAGTACTGGGGCTGGAGGCTGTTTACCATTATCCTGATTCCTGTAGTCGTAAAATGTGGGTTATGCTTAGGAATTCAATGCCTGCCGCCTCTGTGTTCGTTATGTGCGAATTGTATTTGCCCTAAGACTGTGGACTTTGGAAAGGAACGCATGGGAGCATTATATGATGCTGAGATTAGGAATTTAATGCAGATTGACGTTGAGTAGGCAAGCTGGCTAGATATGTTGAAAAGGGTGGACTGTTAAAACCTAGACTGCAGTGTCAACATTATCGGCGCCATCTTGCCCCCTTTTCGAGCCCATTCGTGTGCGTAAACGGCAGCCATTTTAAGTACCATGGCCTCTCTGCCCATCGCCGACAGCCAGCGCGTCTCTCTCTCTCTCTCCTGACCTCGCAAGCATCCCCCCGCGCGCTGACAGCCCCCGCTCTCACATGCCTTGGGCCATAAACCCCTCTTCAGCACAACTCTGCCTCGGAACCCCATCCTGTTCCCAGCGCGACACCTCCCTTCATTCCTTTCATGATCCCGGGTCCTTTGATAAAACCCCCTTTTCTCTGTGCCCGTTTGTCTTACTCGTTCCCAGGCCGCCACCTGGCCCTGCGGATACTGTTTATTGCCCCCTATACAGTAGGAAGCTCCCCCCATCAAAGGATCCACGAGTTGATCAAAGCCCCCACCCCATGAGATCCGATCAACCACATACATTCCGTGAATCGGCGGAATGTCCAGCTGCGCGATAATCATCACCTGTTGTGACCGGGGTGGGGACTTCAACTGTAAATGTGTGTGGGAACGGGCCTGAAGCGGGGATTCCGAGGATGTCTTTCCGTACATCAAAGTGTTGACAAAGATGTGTTTAATGCAATAAAACAATAAACTTATGTATAAGAGGGCAGGCCTCAGAGATGCGGTTAGAGCACCTCGAGAAGATACCCTGTTGTCTGATTTGATGTGTTCTGCTCCGTCGGAATAAAACTTCTGTTTCCTGCCTTCCAGTCTCCAGCGCCTGCCTCTTTGTTTGGTAACTTGAGTGGGTATAGAGGCGGTTAACGCCGGGCAACTCTGAAAAAGGTCATCGGCCCTACCTTTTTCCACAGTACTGTTGGTGGTACTGGTACTGATGGTGTTGGTGGTGTTATTAGTACTGGTGATACTGGTAGTGGTACTGGTTGTGGTACTGGTGGTAGTGGTGCTGGTGATAGTACTGGTGATAGTACTAGTGGTGGTACTGGTGGTTCTGGTGGTACTGGTGGTGGTGGTAGTGGTACTGGTGTTGTTGATATTGGTGGTGGTACTGGTGATTATGGTGGTAGTGGTTCTGGTAGTGGTAATGGTGATACTGGTAGCGGTGGTAGTGCTAATGGTTGTAGTGGTTCTGGTACTGGTGGTGGTATTGGGGGTGGTGGTATTGATGGTGGTAGTGGTGGTGTTAGTGGTACTGGTGGTGGTAGTATTGGTGGTGGTAGGGGTGGTGTTGGTGGTACTGGTGGAGGTACTGGTGCTGGTACTGGTGGTGGTACTGGTGCTGGTGGCAGTACTGGTGGTGGTATTGATGGTGGCTCTGGTGGTGGTAATGGTGGTGGTTCTGGTACTGGCACTGGTGGTACTGGTGGTGGTACTGTTACTAATGGTGGTGGTACTGGTGTTTTTAGTGGTGGTAGTGGTGGTGGTACCGGTGGTATTGGTGGTGGTATTGGTGGTGGTACTGGTGGTGGTAGTATTGGTGGTGGTAGCAGTGGTATTGGTGGTACTAGTGGTGGTACTGGTACTGTTGGTATTGGTGGTGGTGGTACTGGTGGCAGTGGTACTGGTGGTGGTGGTACTGGTGGTGGTGCTGGTGGCAGTACTGGTGGTGGTATTGGTGATGGTTCTGGTGGTGGTAATGGTGGTGGTACTGGCACTTGTGGTACTGGTACTGGTGGTGGTACTGGTGGTGGTGCTGGTACTGATGGTGTTGGTACTGGTGATGGTAGTACTGGTTGTGGTACTGGTGGTACTGGTTGTGGTACTGGTGGTGGTACTGGTGGTAGTACTGGTGGTGGTACTGGTGGTTCTGGTGGTACTGGTGGTGGTGGTGGTACTGGTAGAGGTGGTGGTACTGGTAGTGGTGGTAGTGCTACTGGTGGTAGTGGTTCTGGCAGTAGAGGTACTGGTGGTGGTATTGGTGGTGGTGGTATTAGTGGTGGTGGTAGGGGTGGTATTGATGGTACTGGTGGTGGTACTGGTACTGGTGGTATTGGTGGTGGTACTGGTGGTTGTGGTATTAGTGGTGGTTGTACTGGTGGTATTATTGGTGGTGGTACTGGTGGAGGTGGTACTGGGGGTGGTGTTAGTGCTACTGGTGGTGGTGGTACTGGTGGCACTGGTGGTGGTACTGGCGATGGTACTGGTATTGGTGGTACTGGTGGTGGTGGAAGTGGTGGTGGTGGTAATGGTGGAACTGGTGGTGGTAGTGGTGGTGGTGGTATTGGTGGGGGAGCTGGTGGTGGTGGAACTGGTGGTGGTGGTACTGGTGTTGTTGATACTGGTGGTGGTACTGGTGGTTGTGGTGGTGGTGGTACTGGTAGTAGTAGTACTGGTAGTGGTGCTGGTACTTGTAGTGGTGGTGCTGGTACTGGTAGTGGTGGTGGTGGGACTGGTGGAAGTGCTACTGGTGATAGTGGCTCTGGCAGTAGTGGTACTGGTGGTGGTATTGGTGGTATTGGTGGTATTTGTGGTGGTACTGGTGGTAGTATTTGTGGTGGTAGGGGTTGTAGGGGTGGTATTGGTGGTACTAGTAGTGATACTGGTACTGGTGGTACTGGTGGTGGTTGTACTGGTGGTGGTATTGGTGCTGGTGCTTGTACTTGTGGTATGGGTGGAGGTGGTACTGGGGGTGGTGTTAGTACTGGTCGTGATGGTACTGGTGGCACTGATGGTCGTGGTACTGGTGATGGTACTGGTATTGGTGGTACTGGTGGTGGTGGAACTGGTGGTGGTGGTAGTACTGGTGGTGGTGGTACTGGTGGTGGCACTGGGGGTAGAACTGGTGGTGGTGGTACTGGTTGTGGTACAGGTGGTACTAATGGTACTGGTGGTGGAGGTACTGGTGGCGGTGGTACTGGGGGTGGTGGTAGTACTGTTGGGCAAGGTGATGGTACTGGTGGTGGTACTGGTGGTTGTGGTACTGGTCATGGTGGTAGTACTGGCATTGGTACTGGTGGTGGCACTGGTGTTGGTGGTACTGGTGGTGGCTGTACTGGTGGTAGTGGTACTGGTTGTGGTACTTGTAGTATTACTGGTGGTAGTGGTACTGGTTCTGGTGGTAGTGGTACTGGTGGTGATACTGGTGCCGGTGGTATTGGTGGTGCAAATGTTACTGGTGGTATTGGTGGTGGTACTGTTGGTATTGGTGGTGGTACTGGTATTGGTGGTCGTACTGGTGGTATTGGTGGTGTTAATGGTACTAGTGGTACTGGTACTGGTTGTGCTGGTTGTGGTACTGGTGGTGGTAGTGATACTGGTAATGGTACTGGGGTGGTACTGGTGGTGGTGGTACTGATGGTGGTGGTACTTTTGGTGGTGGTACTGGTGGTGGTGGTGGTACTGGTGTTGATTGTGGTAGTGGTGGTAGTGGCGATGGTGGTGGTGGTACTGGTGGTACTACTGTCGTACTGGTGGTGGTGGTACTGTTGGTGGTTGTACTGGTGGTGCTGGTGGCACTGGTGGTGGTGGTACTTGTGGTGGTGGTGGTATGTGTGGTGGTGGTAGTGGTTGTGATACTGTTGGTGGTTAGAGTGTCACTCTTAATGCAGCGACATATCACACATAAACCCAGTAAAAACCTGGAAATCTCCCTCATATGCAAATTGAAAATTAGACAGCTGCGCATTCAACAGTGTGCAAACCTCTCAACCATCTGAGGAGACTAGGTGGTTTTACAGGCTGAGCCCACTTAAATCCTAGGCCCCAGCAAGCAATGGTGAAACAGGTGCAGTGGTGGTGGGGGGGGGGGCTAAATTCACCCCAAGACTGTTTCTTTCCGCCCTAACTAGGAGGAGTGAGGCCCATTTTCTAGGCTTGCATATCAGCCCTTGGCAGCTTATCTGCACCACTGCTGAATAAAAGTGATTTTAAACATTTTTGGAGGGTGAGGATGTTTTTCTGGGCGAGAGATCCCATTGTAGTCTTGGTAGGGTTTTTTGCTGGTTAGGAAAGTGAAGATGAGACCACAGAAGGTGCTAGGTCGAAATGATGGTGAACTCCCTGAAGAGAACAGAAGAAAACAAGGAAGTCCCTCTTGTTAACTCAAGAAAAGGGGATAGGACTTGCTTCTATAATGCCACTATAGCTCACGAGATCTTAACAATTGAAGCCACTCATAACAGTTTGTAACAAATTATAAAAATCAACAATTCAAATAAGATATCTTAATCATTTATTAAAAGAATTTTTTACAATGTTAAACATCAGATAACTGTGCCACAAAAAAATATTAAAAAAGAGTGTCAGCATCATGCAAAAATGATGTACATCTCTCAGGTATATACAATACAAAATTTAAAAACAGCAATTTTAAAAAAACAAGTTGTCGACGCAGCGTTTCGGTTCTTAAGTTGACACCTTCATCAGGACAGGGTTCTATGCAATAGAGAAACAACGAATTAACACCACATATTTCTTTTACAGTTCACAAACTTCGTATATCTACCAACCCATTGCTATTTTTTGCAGCTTATCTAGTTCTTAATTACCATCATCCGTTATTATAGCAAAGGGGCAATTTTCTCTCAAATATATTTCGTTTCTTATGAGCAGATAGTTTTTTTTAGGACATCTTTAGGACAACAATCAAAAAACAAAGTGACACAAACAACCGTGGCTACTAGATCTCATGAGCTACATGGACAGGTCTCATAGTGGGTGCTCCATGAAACATTAGGTATCTAATGGCAATGCATGAGAGGAAATAATTTAAGTCTATTCTAACTGCCGAGATGAATATGCAGCTAAAGGTGTTCTATGAACTTACTTTTTATTAAAAAAACGGACTCGAGTTGTCTTCCTCTAGTTTAATTTGAAGGAGACAATTCTTGGTTCATGGCAGAACATCACATGAAATTCAAATGAATTATGACAGTTGAAAAAAGGGGTCTCCTTATATCTGAAAACACATAAGACCTTCCATTAGAAAAATAGGTGCACATTTCAGTTTGATGCCAGTATGTGTGCATGACCCATTATGTAAGAGAATTACCTTAATACTTTAAAGGAGTTTTCATTCAATGGAGGAAAAAGGAGCCACCGGTATAAAGGACAGTTTTTTTCAAAGGCTACCTTTGGGGAATTAAAAAAACAGGGAATTCGAATTAGGTCCCTAGGTAGTATAGTACTATAAAGATTTACCACTTCAACAATCAATTGTAAAACTCACCCCTTTCAATGAGGTACCAACGAGAAATGAAGCACGTGACTGGATGGCGTCAGGCTATTTTCGTTTTGGAGGGATTAATTCCTTATCAGTATTCTTGGGGTTTTTTTTCACATTCACCACCCTAAAAACATATGCAGTAATGAGGCGTTTATCTATCAGCCGCTACATTCGAGTATTTAAATCATTAACAGAATCTATGGTCAACTATCTGGATCTATGGTCAGTTTGTCATTCTCTATGCTGAATGAAATTAGTGTTATAAAATTATTAAAAAGAAACCGGTCCTAACCTAACAATATCGGGGTTCTTTTAAATCACGGTGTTTATGCGTGTGTGATCGCTTATATCAGAGATACGCTATTAGTTATTTAAATTTGGGGTTTTGATTCAACATTCTTAGTCCATTATTAAGCACATCTTCGTGCTTCCTTTATTAAATTACTCGTCGGTGTGGATAGTCTAACTGCCTAAATTTAAAGTGCAAATACTGGGTGCAATACTACCCACTATTGAAAATAAGCTGTTATCAGTTTGTCGGGCCATCAGTCAGGAAGGCACCCTTCCCTCCTTAAATACAGCGGGAAATAATCTACGGTATCTAATTTCTCTTGACAGCGGTTCACGCTTACCTTGCGTCCGGGATTCGGCCTCCTTGCTCCTTTTTACCTCCAGAATCATCGGGTTGTCGTTCCCTATGCGAGCACCTATGTTTATTTAAAGGGTAAAATTTCGCGCCATAATCTACAAGCCTCGCGGGATCATGAATATTATTTACGTGTCATTGGGTGCGACGTCATTTAATGGACTACTGGAGTCGTTTTTTATTAAATGTGACCATTTTTTTATTGCAATGCGTCCTTTTTGAGGTCCTACACTGGTAGTTTGTTATTAGTTCCAGTTTTCTTCTGTTAAATTATATACTTGTCGTTATACATGTTATTCGATACGACGACGTATATTGGACTACCGGAGTAGTTCTTTGACAAATGTGTCCTTTTTTTATTGCAATGCGACCTTTTTGCGGAACTACAATGGTAGTTTGTTTGTTAGTTCCAGCATTATTCTGATTAAAAAAATGTGACTATGTTTAGTGGACTACTGGGGTAGTTTCTCAATCTAATGCGACTTTTTATTCCGACTTGTCGCAGTTGTCTAGTTTCTGCCTGATTAATGCTAGGCCACCGTGGATTGTTTCATATCTATCAGTATTAATTTGGGATAATATAAAAACGCATCTCGATCTATTGCCATATACTCTTGCCGCTGTTTAATTTAATCGGTATATCCTATTTTTGTAATTACACAAGACCCTCATATTTTTCATGGGTTCATATGACTAGATTAAGGTGTTGTCCCCACATTTAAATTATACTTTTTCTGGGTTTTTCTTTATCTGAAGGTTACTATAACCCAGAAGGCCTGTTTGCCAAAGGATTTAGAGTATTTTTGTAAATCATATATAAACAGACTCGAGCACGAATACATTGTCTCAATAAAATTATTATTTCTATAGCAGAAGGCGCTCCCAGTCTTCTTTGCTATTTAATCCGGTTCTCACAGTGTTGAAGCGGGACATGAAGAATTGTTCCCGTTTTTTTCTTTTAAGGTCTATGTCGCCACCTCTTAGGTTCATTTGGATACTTTCCACGCCACACCAGGCAATATCCTTAATTGTGTGGTTGGCCTCCTGCCAATGTTCAGTTAAGGGGGCTCCTCGCTTCTTGGTACGAATCGCTGATTTGTGTTCAGTTATTCGTAGTCGTATTTCACGACTGGTTTCTCCTACATATATTAAGTTGCATGGGCATCTAATCAAATAGATGAGGTTTTTCGACCTGCAGTTGATAAATGAGTTTATCTTGTTTTTTGTCTTATTGTGTTCTATGCAGTCTCCCTTAATGATGTTTTCGCAGTTGCAGCAGTTTCCACAAGGAAAAGTTCCAGTGGGGAGAGGTGCATTATTAATGCTTAATTGTGTAGTGTTTGGTACCTCTCTATAAGTGTGAACCAAGCTTTTCTTTATGGTTGGGTTGCGTCTAAACGCAAACATCGGTTTGGCTACTCTCTCTTTATTTGGTTTGTTTATCAGCTTCCAATTGCGATTTATTATATTTTTAATTTTGTTGCTGATACTGCTGTAGTTAGTCACAAAGAATAAGCGTTTTTCTTCTTGTGCATTGTCTTTCTTTGAGAAAAGATTCTCCCTGTTATAATATTTCGCTCGCTTGTGGGCATGTTTGATCATGCGCTTAGGGTATCCTCTTTCAACAAATTTTTTAGTTAACACAGCTGCATGTTTTTCAAAGTCCTTCATATTGCTGCAGTTACGTTTTAGTCTTAAAAATTGCCCGAAGGGAATGTTGTCCTTCTGGCAAGGCGGATGGTGGCTGGAGTAGTGGAGCATGGTGTTCCTGTCCGTCTTTTTTGTAAAAAGCTCCACTTGGAGTTTGTTGTCTTCATGTTTAATAATGATGTCAAGGAATTTGCATTTATGAGCATCATAATTCGCTGTAAACTTCAAATTGGGGTCTCCCAAGTTTAACCACAAAATAAATTCTTTAAGGGTATCCTGAGATCCTGACCAGATAAAAAAGACATCATCAATATATCTAGATCACTCTGATATATTTTCATAAAAGGGGGCTGTGGGGTTAAAAATATGAATGTTTTCAAATTGAGATACATAAAGACAGGCCAAGCTTGGAGCGCAGGTGGCTCCCATACTGGTCCCCTTTATTTGTTTATAATATTCCTTATTAAAAATAAAGATATTATTTTTCAAAACGAGGCTGACACAATCAATGATAAATGTTTCTTGTGAGTTGAAATCCCTGTCTATTGGGCAGAGAAGTTCCTTAATCATATTTATTGTGCTATCTTGAGGTATGTTTGTGTACAGTGCCTCGATATCGAGGGTCACTAGATACTGGGTCTCTGGGTTGAATGGTAATTGCTCTACCTTTTGGATTATTGCTCCTGTATCTTTGATATACGCCTGTTGTTTTGTCACGTACGGTTGTAGGAAGACATCCGCGTATTTACTGAGAGGCTCAGTCAATGAGCCGATGCTTGCCACAATGGGCCTCATCGGAGGGTCAAGGATATTTTTATGGACTTTGGGTAGTCCGTACAGGGCAGGAGTGGCTGGGTTACTATTCCATAAAAATCTGTACTCTTCCTCACAAATGGCAGAATCTTCCTTTGCTAGGTCTAGTGTACGTTTGATCACATCTTTTAAATGGATCCAATCTTGCCTACTCACTTTTTGATAGTGGTCCTTATTTTCAAGCATTAGAGTCATTTTATCATTATATTGGGCAGTATTCATAATTACGATACTCCCGCCTTTATCGGCAGGTTTAATGGTTATTTTAGGGCAGTTTTCCAGATGTTTAAGAGCCTCTTTCTCATCTTTGCTTAAGTTAAATTGAAGCCAGTTTTTCTGATCTAAGAGATCCATTACACTTTTTTCTACAATCCTTTCAAAGGCCTCTACGTCTTTATTTGTTTGGCCAATGTGAGGAGTCCATGTTGATTTTGGTTTAAGACCAGATTTATTGGAGGATGGAGCTCTCTCTTTTCCCTCAAAGAATGTTTGCAACCGGATTTTTCTAAAAAAGTTTTGTAAATCTCTTTCCAAATTGAATCTATCTATTGGACATGCTATGGCAAAGCCTAGACCCTTTTCTAAAAGTTTAGTTTGTGTTTCCGTGAGGGTAGTTTCAGATAGATTGATAATAGGGGCTTTAGTTACTTGTTCCATGTTTTCTGACTCCTGGTATAGGGCCGTTGATATGGTTGAGGTTGAGGGGCATAGCTCCCTCTCCCTCTGCCTCTCCCTCTCTGTTGTCCGTAGGATTGGCGCTGTGCTAAAAAAGGAAGTGTATCTTTTGTATTGCCTGATGCTCCTTCTCTATCTCTGTTAGTGGTTCTGCTGTCCTCCTGATTCTCTGCCTCAGAATCCGTGCTAGAGTAAGACGTATCGAAAAATCTTACTTTTTTATTTTTTTGGAAATTTTGATTTTGATTTTGCTGCCACGGTCTACGATTAGCAAAGGACTCTCTCGGGCGGTCGTAAAAATCTTTTTGAAGATAGGGATATACATGTTCCGGATTGTATTTATCAACATCTTTCGCAAATTTATTGCTTTTTTTATTGAATAGGTAGTCCCTGTAGCTATTAACATCGTTCTGAATATCGTCTAATTTTTTCCGGGCGTCATCTAAGGCTGTGCTGTCAGAGAGTTTTTGCTCTAGATCTTTTATTTCTTGCCTTTCCATGACTAGGATGTCTGTAGCTGTTTCTATAATTAAAAGCATCCAGTCACGGCTGCACCTGTTGGCCACAAGGGTCCAATTCTCTATGAATTTTTGATTATTGATGAATATGCCGGGTTCGTTGTTCACTTGGAGGCCTTTGGGACTTATACCTCGTTTACAATAATCGATAAGAAAATCTGAGTGTAGCTCAGTTCTTATCGTTTTCTTTTTGGCATTCCAAAGATTGCGCCACTCATCTTCATTTGTGTTATCTATTCTGACGGTGGAGATATTTTTAACCGTCCCATTGATAATTTTGTTAAATTGTTCTTCATTATAGCTAAGGGTTTTTATACCTTCCATAATGACTGTGGGGTATGATTACCCAGAGGTTAAAAACACAACCTCCCCGGTTAACAAACCGTGAATACAATACAAAGCAGAAAGGGAGGTCTCCTCTCAGAACCAATCCAGGGACGAGGAGTGAAGGGAACAGAAGAAAACAAGGAAGTCCCTCTTGTTAACTCAAGAAAAGGGGATAGGACTTGCTTCTATAATGCCACTATAGCTCACGAGATCTTAACAATTGAAGCCACTCATAACAGTTTGTAACAAATTATAAAAATCAACAATTCAAATAAGATATCTTAATCATTTATTAAAAGAATTTTTTACAATGTTAAACATCAGATAACTGTGCCACAAAAAAATATTAAAAAAGAGTGTCAGCATCATGCAAAAATGATGTACATCTCTCAGGTATATACAATACAAAATTTAAAAACAGCAATTTAAAAAAAACAAGTTGTCGACGCAGCGTTTCGGTTCTTAAGTTGACACCTTCATCAGGACAGGGTTCTATGCAATAGAGAAACAACGAATTAACACCACATATTTCTTTTACAGTTCACAAACTTCGTATATCTACCAACCCATTGCTATTTTTTGCAGCTTATCTAGTTCTTAATTACCATCATCTGTTATTATAGCAAAGGGGCAATTTTCTCTCAAATATATTTTGTTTCTTATGAGCAGATAGTTTTTTTTAGGACATCTTTAGGACAACAATCAAAAAACAAAGTGACACAAACAACCGTGGCTACTAGATCTCATGAGCTACATGGACAGGTCTCATAGTGGGTGCTCCATGAAACATTAGGTATCTAATGGCAATGCAAGAGAGGAAATAATTTAAGTCTATTCTAACTGCCGAGATGAATATGCAGCTAAAGGTGTTCTATGAACTTACTTTTTATTAAAAAAACGGACTCGAGTTGTCCTCCTCTAGTTTAATTTGAAGGAGACAATTCTTGGTTCATGGCAGAACATCACATGAAATTCAAATGAATTATGACAGTTGAAAAAAGGGGTCTCCTTATATCTGAAAACACATAAGACCTTCCATTAGAAAAATAGGTGCACATTTCAGTTTGATGCCAGTATGTGTGCATGACCCATTATGTAAGAGAATTACCTTAATACTTTAAAGGAGTTTTCATTCAATGGAGGAAAAAGGAGCCACCGGTATAAAGGACAGTTTTTTTCAAAGGCTACCTTTGGGGAATTAAAAAAACAGGGAATTCGAATTAGGTCCCTAGGTAGTATAGTACTATAAAGATTTACCACTTCAACAATCAATTGTAAAACTCACCCCTTTCAATGAGGTACCAACGAGAAATGAAGCACGTGACTGGATGGCGTCAGGCTATTTTCGTTTTGGAGGGATTAATTCCTTATCAGTATTCTTGGTTTTTTTTTTCACATTCACCACCCTAAAAACATATGCAGTAATGAGGCGTTTATCTATCAGCCGCTACATTCGAGTATTTAAATCATTAACAGAATCTATGGTCAACTATCTGGATCTATGGTCAGTTTGTCATTCTCTATGCTGAATGAAATTAGTGTTATAAAATTATTAAAAAGAAACCGGTCCTAACCTAACAATATCGGGGTTCTTTTAAATCACGGTGTTTATGCGTGTGTGATCGCTTATATCAGAGATACGCTATTAGTTATTTAAATTTGGGGTTTTGATTCAACATTCTTAGTCCATTATTAAGCACATCTTCGTGCTTCCTTTATTAAATTACTCGTCGGTGTGGATAGTCTGACTGCCTAAATTTAAAGTGCAAATACTGGGTGCAATACTACCCACTATTGAAAATAAGCTGTTATCAGTTTGTCGGGCCATCAGTCAGGACGGCACCCTTCCCTCCTTAAATACAGCGGGAAATAATCTACGGTATCTAATTTCTCTTGACAGCGGTTCACGCTTACCTTGCGTCCGGGATTCGGCCTCCTTGCTCCTTTTTACCTCCAGAATCATCGGGTTGTCGTTCCCTATGCGAGCACCTATGTTTATTTAAAGGGTAAAATTTCGCGCCATAATCTACAAGCCTCGCGGGATCATGAATATTATTTACGTGTCATTGGGTGCGACGTCATTTAATGGACTACTGGAGTAGTTTTTTATTAAATGTGACCATTTTTTTATTGCAATGCGTCCTTTTTGAGGTCCTACACTGGTAGTTTGTTATTAGTTCCAGTTTTCTTCTGTTAAATTATATACTTGTCGTTATACGTGTTATTCGATACGACGACGTATATTGGACTACCGGAGTAGTTCTTTGACAAATGTGTCCTTTTTTATTGCAATGCGACCTTTTTGCGGAACTACAATGGTAGTTTGTTTGTTAGTTCCAGCATTATTCTGATTAAAAAAATGTGACTATGTTTAGTGGACTACTGGGGTAGTTTCTCAATCTAATGCGACTTTTTATTCCGACTTGTCGCAGTTGTCTAGTTTCTGCCTGATTAATGCTAGGCCACCGTGGATTGTTTCATATCTATCAGTATTAATTTGGGATAATATAAAAACGCATCTCGATCTATTGCCATATACTCTTGCCGCTGTTTAATTTAATCGGTATATCCTATTTTTGTAATTACACAAGACCCTCATATTTTTCATGGGTTCATATGACTAGATTAAGGTGTTGTCCCCACATTTAAATTATACTTTTTCTGGGTTTTTCTTTATCTGAAGGTTACTATAACCCAGAAGGCCTGTTTGCCAAAGGATTTAGAGTATTTTTGTAAATCATATATAAACAGACTCGAGCACGAATACATTGTCTCAATAAAATTATTATTTCTATAGCAGAAGGCGCTCCCAGTCTTCTTTGCTATTTAATCCGGTTCTCACAGTGTTGAAGCGGGACATGAAGAATTGTTCCCGTTTTTTTCTTTTAAGGTCTATGTCGCCACCTCTTAGGTTCATTTGGATACTTTCCACGCCACACCAGGCAATATCCTTAATTGTGTGGTTGGCCTCCTGCCAATGTTCAGTTAAGGGGGCTCCTCGCTTCTTGGTACGAATCGCTGATTTGTGTTCAGTTATTCGTAGTCGTATTTCACGACTGGTTTCTCCTACATATATTAAGTTGCATGGGCATCTAATCAAATAGATGAGGTTTTTCGACCTGCAGTTGATAAATGAGTTTATCTTGTGTTTTGTCTTATTGTGTTCTATGCAGTCTCCCTTAATGATGTTTTCGCAGTTGCAGCAGTTTCCACAAGGAAAAGTTCCAGTGGGGAGAGGTGCATTATTAAAGCTTAATTGTGTAGTGTTTGGTACCTCTCTATAAGTGTGAACCAAGCTTTTCTTTATGGTTGGGTTGCGTCTAAACGCAAACATCGGTTTGGCTACTCTCTCTTTATTTGGTTTGTTTATCAGCTTCCAATTGCGATTTATTATATTTTTAATTTTGTTGCTGATACTGCTGTAGTTAGTCACAAAGACTAAGCGTTTTTCTTCTTGTGCATTGTCTTTCTTTGAGAAAAGATTCTCCCTGTTATAATATTTCGCTCGCTTGTGGGCATGTTTGATCATGCGCTTAGGGTATCCTCTTTCAACAAATTTTTTAGTTAACACAGCTGCATGTTTTTCAAAGTCCTTCATATTGCTGCAGTTACGTTTTAGTCTTAAAAATTGCCCGAAGGGAATGTTGTCCTTCTGGCAAGGCGGATGGTGGCTGGAGTAGTGGAGCATGGTGTTCCTGTCCGTCTTTTTTGTAAAAAGCTCCACTTGGAGTTTGTTGTCTTCATGTTTAATAATGATGTCAAGGAATTCGCATTTATGAGCATCATAATTCGCTGTAAACTTCAAATTGGGGTCTCCCAAGTTTAACCACAAAATAAATTCTTTAAGGGTATCCTGAGATCCTGACCAGATAAAAAAGACATCATCAATATATCTAGACCACTCTGATATATTTTCATAAAAGGGGGCTGTGGGGTTAAAAATATGAATGTTTTCAAATTGAGATACATAAAGACAGGCCAAGCTTGGAGCGCAGGTGGCTCCCATACTGGTCCCCTTTATTTGTTTATAATATTCCTTATTAAAAATAAAGATATTATTTTTCAAAACGAGGCTGACACAATCAATGATAAATGTTTCTTGTGAGTTGAAATCCCTGTCTATTGGGCAGAGAAGTTCCTTAATCATATTTATTGTGCTATCTTGAGGTATGTGTGTGTACAGTGCCTCGATATCGAGGGTCACTAGATACTGGGTCTCTGGGTTGAATGGTAATTGCTCTACCTTTTGGATTATTGCTCCTGTATCTTTGATATACGCCTGTTGTTTTGTCACGTACGGTTGTAGGAAGACATCCGCGTATTTACTGAGAGGCTCAGTCAATGAGCCGATGCTTGCCACAATGGGCCTCATCGGAGGGTCAAGGATATTTTTATGGACTTTGGGTAGTCCGTACAGGGCAGGAGTGGTTGGGTTACTATTCCATAAAAATCTGTACTCTTCCTCACAAATGGCAGAATCTTCCTTTGCTAGGTCTAGTGTACGTTTGATCACATCTTTTAAATGGATCCAATCTTGCCTACTCACTTTTTGATAGTGGTCCTTATTTTCAAGCATTAGAGTCATTTTATCATTATATTGGGCAGTATTCATAATTACGATACTCCCGCCTTTATCGGCAGGTTTAATGGTTATTTTAGGGCAGTTTTCCAGATGTTTAAGAGCCTCTTTCTCATCTTTGCTTAAGTTAAATTGAAGCCAGTTTTTCTGATCTAAGAGATCCATTACACTTTTTTCTACAATCCTTTCAAAGGCCTCTACGTCTTTATTTGTTTGGCCAATGTGAGGAGTCCATGTTGATTTTGGTTTAAGACCAGATTTATTGGAGGATGGAGCTCTCTCTTTTCCCTCAAAGAATGTTTGCAACCGGATTTTTCTAAAAAAGTTTTGTAAATCTCTTTCCAAATTGAATCTATCTATTGGACATGCTATGGCAAAGCCTAGACCCTTTTCTAAAAGTTTAGTTTGTGTTTCCGTGAGGGTAGTTTCAGATAGATTGATAATAGGGGCTTTAGTTACTTGTTCCATGTTTTCTGACTCCTGGTATAGGGGCGTTGATATGGTTGAGGTTGAGGGGCATAGCTCCCTCTCCCTCTGCCTCTCCCTCTCTGTTGTCCGTAGGATTGGCGCTGTGCTAAAAAAGGAAGTGTAGGGGGGAGGAGCCAAGATGGCGGCCGGGACGGACGTTTGAGCTCCCGGCTCCGTGGACCGTCCGGCTTTCTCGACAATCCTGTCCGATTCTCCTGTCCCGCGCCGCACTGCCGCCGTGGATTTCCGGCACTGAAGCGACCGGCGTCCTCTGGACACCTTTGTCGGCTGTTTTGGTGGAAGACTCGGTGATCTACTCGACCTCTGACGCTTCCCCTGGTCCCCGCGTAGACGGTCGCCGCCGGACGCCGAGGGATGTGGACGGCGAGCCGGGCTGTAACACAGTGGGTGATCGCGGGGGTGCGAACACTGCCAGCACGACTGATATCGGACCCTACCACCCGGGTCGGACTCCCCCTTGCGCTGACGGCGGCATGGACGACTCTGGAGCCCTCCATCAATAGCTCTCCTCCGCCACCCCGGCAAGAAGCGGACGGACTCCATTTTGAGGAGACTCCCCGAGGTGACCTGTTGGCATTCAAGCAATCGTAGGGCGCTCTCACCCTGGGCAGCTTCCGAGTGGCGCACGGTGCTATTACGGGGACTGTACTTTACTGTCTCCAAACTACACGGCTTATTGACTTGCCGTTCATTGCCCGCATCGGAGGTGGCTATGGCGCCTGCTCATCCTGCTGGGACGCGGTCCGTCCCTAATTTCACTGTGCCTGCGCGCCCTCCTGCCCCGGAGCTGATTGTCACGTCGAGGGAGCAGTGGGAACGTGCGGATCGTCGTCTGGAACGGAGAGACCCGACCTGTGGGGATGTATTGGCTGCCCTCGTGGAGCTGAAAAGGGAGATGCAGAGCACCGGCCGGGCGCTGACCCGGAGACTCGAGGGGGCACTGTTGGCACCGGGACATTCCCGGCTGGAGGATCCCCCGCCGCCCATGTATTCTCCTGGAGGCGCAACACTGTGGCAGAGCGAAGGGACGGCGGTGCGGAGTCCTCCTGGCTACATTGTATCGCATCAACCTGCCGGCACGGATACAGTTGTGGAGACACCCGTCGGTTTGAATGCTTTGACTCGGTCTCTGCGCTACCTGTTGGGACCTGTCTGTCCACGTTACCCGCATGATGCTGTCCTGGCTACACTAATTGATGGACCTTTTGTGGCATGTTACGGCTGTGTTTGGGACCCCGCGGAGCGATACGCTTTCCTTGTCCCCCTTCCTCATGAGCGGCCATCTTGCCCCTTTGTCCTGGCTGAAGGTGACTCGCAGCAAGGGACGGGCCTAAACCGCATTTGCCGGTCCGGACAGGGGTGAAGACGTGCCTGGTGGCGCTTCAATTGGACTGGCTGGCGGGGACTTGGACTGACACACGTTTTGCAGTATAGGCTGAGTAGTTTTTTGATATCCTGTGCATTGCTACAAGTTGCTGTGATTTCGCCTATTGTTTCCCTTTTCTGCTGGGTCGAGGACTTGTGAAGTTCTGAGGTGCTGGGTGGTATTGAATCGGGACCACCGGGTTAACGGGGGTCCATTGAAACTGTATTGTACTTGGCGCAGGTTATATGGGCGGTATGGGAGTCCGGGTGCTCGATTGTTGGGTGGGCTCCTCCCCACTTTTCCTTTTCCTGGGAGTAATAGGGTACTGCACTCTTCCTTTCTCCCTGGGTTCAACCGTGATTTTCTGGACCTTTTTCTCTTCTCTTCTCTTACTTCTATATTTCGGGTTCTTCTGGGGCGACAGACACGTAGCTTGGGGGGGGGTAGGCCATAGCCTCGGCATGCGTGTAGGGTGGGGGGTCCTCATTGTTACGTTTTTATTTCTATGGTGCCTTCTTTTTCTTTCTCCGTTCTTTTCTTATGTCTTTTTAGGGTCAGTGGTGGGGACTGGTGTTAGATGGGTAGTGGTTGGGTGGCACGTCTCGCGGCGTATCTCTATCCTGATGTTACGGTATCGTGCCGCCATTTTAGATGTGTTTACTGTTAGTAGTCTCTCCTGCTAGCCGTTACCCATTCATCATACGATTGTCTGTACTGTGCACTGATCCGTATTAGCTTCTGTATCTCCTTACATACAAAATTTTAAAATTAACCTCACTGTCTCCTGCCACTCGGAGCACGTAGATTTATTGTAACAAGGGTCGTATGCTTTTCTGTGCTGCCGTGTTACCGAGTGGACGTATCCTTTGCTAATAAGCTTCAGAAGTGTTGTGGCCGGCCGGATGGTTGTGGGCCCGTATTTGTACTGTGCAAAGAGCTTAATAAAGGTTTTAAAAAAAAAAAAAAAAAAAAAAAAAAAAAAAAAGGAAGTGTATCTTTTGTATTGCCTGATGCTCCTTCTCTATCTCTGTTAGTGGTTCTGCTGTCCTCTAAGCATGAGCGGATTTTGCGGATTGGCAATCCGCGAATTTGCGGATTTGCAAACTCGCAATCCGCAAAATCCGCGAATTCCCGCGAATTTGCGGATTTTTTTTTTTTTTGTGTTCGCCCGTGTTTCTGCCAGTTCGCGAGGGTTTTTACAATTTCGCAATTTGCGAACTTACCTGTCGGGTCGCAAGTTTTGCGAACTTGTTGTTTCTACGTGTCCAACCTGTTTGGGACACTCTTCTTCATCACTGCCACTCTCTGTCACCACTGCCACTCTCTGACTACTCATGCCACCCTCTGGCCCACCCATGCCACCCTCTGTTTCATCACCACACCCTCTGGTTGTCCAGTGTACATTATTTTTGGCAAAGCAAAGCACACCTTCCCTGCCTCAAGTGACCTGAATTAATTTGGGGCTGATTAATGTGTCACAGAATATTTTTTTAGCTGGCACCTGCTTCCTTAGTGCGCCCTGATTAGTGATCTTTTGCACTTGCTAAGTGCTTTCATTGTTGCAAAATTAGTTACAACACCTGCCCTGCCCCAACTGACAATAATGAATTAGGGGCTGATTAATGGATTTTAACTTCCAGCCTGGCTCCTGCTTGTCTCCCTTAGCTGTAATTCAGGACCTTTGTGGCATATGTGTAACTATTCTGAGGTTCAGAGCAGGGTCACATAATAGTTGCAACTGGCAACTGAACTCTGGAGGGGCCCCTCAGGAAGCACTACAGGAAATGGCTACTAATGATGAGCCTGAACTTTTGAACCTGGTAAGTAGTTACTTTCAGTTTTGCTAAAATCGTATTTCTGCAATTTCGCACTTATTCGCGGGGCGCGAACTCACGCGAACAGTGCGAGCAGTGCGAGCAAAATCCGCTGCTCGCGGATTTGCGGATTTTTCAGGAAATTCGCAAATCTCGCAGATTGCGGATTTCCCGAAAATCCGCAAAATCCGCGAGCGGAACGGATTTTCCGCCCATGCCTACTGTCCTCCTGATTCTCTGCCTCAGAATCCGTGCTAGAGTAAGACGTATCGAAAAATCTTACTTTTTTATTTTTTTGGAAATTTTGATTTTGATTTTGCTGCCACAGTCTACGATTAGCAAAGGACTCTCTCGGGCGGTCGTAAAAATCTTTTTGAAGATAGGGATATACATGTTCCGGATTGTATTTATCAACATCTTTCGCAAATTTATTGCTTTTTTTATTGAATAGGTAGTCCCTGTAGCTATTAACATCGTTCTGAATATCGTCTAATTTTTTCCGGGCGTCATCTAAGGCTGTGCTGTCAGAGAGTTTTTGCTCTAGATCTTTTATTTCTTGCCTTTCCATGACTAGGATGTCTGTAGCTGTTTCTATAATTAAAAGCATCCAGTCACGGCTGCACCTGTTGGCCACAAGGGTCCAATTCTCTATGAATTTTTGATTATTGATGAATATGCCGGGTTCGTTGTTCACTTGGAGGCCTTTGGGAATTATACCTCGTTTACAATAATCGATAAGAAAATCTGAGTGTAGCTCAGTTCTTATCGTTTTCTTTTTGGCATTCCAAAGATTGCGCCACTCATCTTCATTTGTGTTATCTATTCTGACGGTGGAGATATTTTTAACCGTCCCATTGATAATTTTGTTAAATTGTTCTTCATTATAGCTAAGGGTTTTTATACCTTCCATAATGACTGTGGGGTATGATTACCCAGAGGTTAAAAACACAACCTCCCCGGTTAACAAACCGTGAATACAATACAAAGCAGAAAGGGAGGTCTCCTCTCAGAACCAATCCAGGGACGAGGAGTGAAGGGAACAGAAGAAAACAAGGAAGTCCCTCTTGTTAACTCAAGAAAAGGGGATAGGACTTGCTTCTATAATGCCACTATAGCTCACGAGATCTTAACAATTGAAGCCACTCATAACAGTTTGTAACAAATTATAAAAATCAACAATTCAAATAAGATATCTTAATCATTTATTAAAAGAATTTTTTACAATGTTAAACATCAGATAACTGTGCCACAAAAAAATATTAAAAAAGAGTGTCAGCATCATGCAAAAATGATGTACATCTCTCAGGTATATACAATACAAAATTTAAAAACAGCAATTTTAAAAAAACAAGTTGTCGACGCAGCGTTTCGGTTCTTAAGTTGACACCTTCATCAGGACAGGGTTCTATGCAATAGAGAAACAACAAATTAACACCACATATTTCTTTTACAGTTCACAAACTTCGTATATCTACCAACCCATTGCTATTTTTTGCAGCTTATCTAGTTCTTAATTACCATCATCTGTTATTATAGCAAAGGGGCAATTTTCTCTCAAATATATTTCGTTTCTTATGAGCAGATAGTTTTTTTTAGGACATCTTTAGGACAACAATCAAAAAACAAAGTGACACAAACAACCGTGGCTACTAGATCTCATGAGCTACATGGACAGGTCTCATAGTGGGTGCTCCATGAAAAATTAGGTATCTAATGGCAATGCAAGAGAGGAAATAATTTAAGTCTATTCTAACTGCCGAGATGAATATGCAGCTAAAGGTGTTCTATGAACTTACTTTTTATTAAAAAAACGGACTCGAGTTGTCTTCCTCTAGTTTAATTTGAAGGAGACAATTCTTGGTTCATGGCAGAACATCACATGAAATTCAAATGAATTATGACAGTTGAAAAAAGGGGTCTCCTTATATCTGAAAACACATAAGACCTTCCATTAGAAAAATAGGTGCACATTTCAGTTTGATGCCAGTATGTGTGCATGACCCATTATGTAAGAGAATTACCTTAATACTTTAAAGGAGTTTTCATTCAATGGAGGAAAAAGGAGCCACCGGTATAAAGGACAGTTTTTTTCAAAGGCTACCTTTGGGGAATTAAAAAAACAGGGAATTCGAATTAGGTCCCTAGGTAGTATAGTACTATAAAGATTTACCACTTCAACAATCAATTGTAAAACTCACCCCTTTCAATGAGGTACCAACGAGAAATGAAGCACGTGACTGGATGGCGTCAGGCTATTTTCGTTTTGGAGGGATTAATTCCTTATTAGTATTCTTGGGTTTTTTTTTCACATTCACCACCCTAAAAACATATGCAGTAATGAGGCGTTTATCTATCAGCCGCTACATTCGAGTATTTAAATCATTAACAGAATCTATGGTCAACTATCTGGATCTATGGTCAGTTTGTCATTCTCTATGCTGAATGAAATTAGTGTTATAAAATTATTAAAAAGAAACCGGTCCTAACCTAACAATATCGGGGTTCTTTTAAATCACGGTGTTTATGCGTGTGTGATCGCTTATATCAGAGATACGCTATTAGTTATTTAAATTTGGGGTTTTGATTCAACATTCTTAGTCCATTATTAAGCACATCTTCGTGCTTCCTTTATTAAATTACTCGTCGGTGTGGATAGTCTAACTGCCTAAATTTAAAGTGCAAATACTGGGTGCAATACTACCCACTATTGAAAATAAGCTGTTATCAGTTTGTCGGGCCATCAGTCAGGACGGCACCCTTCCCTCCTTAAATACAGCGGGAAATAATCTACGGTATCTAATTTCTCTTGACAGCGGTTCACGCTTACCTTGCGTCCGGGATTCGGCCTCCTTGCTCCTTTTTACCTCCAGAATCATCGGGTTGTCGTTCCCTATGCGAGCACCTATGTTTATTTAAAGGGTAAAATTTCGCGCCATAATCTACAAGCCTCGCGGGATCATGAATATTATTTACGTGTCATTGGGTGCGACGTCATTTAATGGACTACTGGAGTAGTTTTTTATTAAATGTGACCATTTTTTTATTGCAATGCGTCCTTTTTGAGGTCCTACACTGGTAGTTTGTTATTAGTTCCAGTTTTCTTCTGTTAAATTATATACTTGTCGTTATACGTGTTATTCGATACGACGACGTATATTGGACTACCGGAGTAGTTCTTTGACAAATGTGTCCTTTTTTTATTGCAATGCGACCTTTTTGCGGAACTACAATGGTAGTTTGTTTGTTAGTTCCAGCATTATTCTGATTAAAAAAATGTGACTATGTTTAGTGGACTACTGGGGTAGTTTCTCAATCTAATGCGACTTTTTATTCCGACTTGTCGCAGTTGTCTAGTTTCTGCCTGATTAATGCTAGGCCACCGTCGATTGTTTCATATCTATCAGTATTAATTTGGGATAATATAAAAACGCATCTCGATCTATTGCCATATACTCTTGCCGCTGTTTAATTTAATCGGTATATCCTATTTTTGTAATTACACAAGACCCTCATATTTTTCATGGGTTCATATGACTAGATTAAGGTGTTGTCCCCACATTTAAATTATACTTTTTCTGGGTTTTTCTTTATCTGAAGGTTACTATAACCCAGAAGGCCTGTTTGCCAAAGGATTTAGAGTATTTTTGTAAATCATATATAAACAGACTCGAGCACGAATACATTGTCTCAATAAAATTATTATTTCTATAGCAGAAGGCGCTCCCAGTCTTCTTTGCTATTTAATCCGGTTCTCACAGTGTTGAAGCGGGACATGAAGAATTGTTCCCGTTTTTTTCTTTTAAGGTCTATGTCGCCACCTCTTAGGTTCATTTGGATACTTTCCACGCCACACCAGGCAATATCCTTAATTGTGTGGTTGGCCTCCTGCCAATGTTCAGTTAAGGGGGCTCCTCGCTTCTTGGTACGAATCGCTGATTTGTGTTCAGTTATTCGTAGTCGTATTTCACGACTGGTTTCTCCTACATATATTAAGTTGCATGGGCATCTAATCAAATAGATGAGGTTTTTCGACCTGCAGTTGATAAATGAGTTTATCTTGTGTTTTGTCTTATTGTGTTCTATGCAGTCTCCCTTAATGATGTTTTCGCAGTTGCAGCAGTTTCCACAAGGAAAAGTTCCAGTGGGGAGAGGTGCATTATTAATGCTTAATTGTGTAGTGTTTGGTACCTCTCTATAAGTGTGAACCAAGCTTTTCTTTATGGTTGGGTTGCGTCTAAACGCAAACATCGGTTTGGCTACTCTCTCTTTATTTGGTTTGTTTATCAGCTTCCAATTGCGATTTATTATATTTTTAATTTTGTTGCTGATGCTGCTGTAGTTAGTCACAAAGACTAAGCGTTTTTCTTCTTGTGCATTGTCTTTCTTTGAGAAAAGATTCTCCCTGTTATAATATTTCGCTCGCTTGTGGGCATGTTTGATCATGCGCTTAGGGTATCCTCTTTCAACAAATTTTTTAGTTAACACAGCTGCATGTTTTTCAAAGTCCTTCATATGGAAAGGGGCGACCATTCAGTCCCCCCGAACGTATGGCAGAGTACCACGATCCCCCCGGGAAGCCATCTTGGGCGGGAGGCGAGTCTCGGCTGGTATGCCCGAAGCGGCGTAGCCGGGGCGCGCCTTTTTCCCGCCCTAGAGTGGGTTGGCCTAGACACGAACGCGGCTGGCCACGCCCTTGGGCAGGCAGGGGCGGGTTTACGCCCGCCCTGAAGACGGATAAAAGGAGAAGTAAGACCAGAAGGCATCCTCTTGTTCCTGTGCTCTGAAGCTGCACCTCCTCGCTGCACGTGAGCTCGAGACGGAACGAAGAGCCAATTTTGACCCACCCACCAGCCCCTGAAGACAGCGATTGGTTTTGGATAAAGTTTGATGTTAATTCGGAATTTTTCGTTTACAGGTTGTCGTATTATCGTGATGACTTTGAGTATGCAATAAAGAATGGTCGATTGGTATTATGTTTTGCAAATGAAGTAATTCTGCTTTAGTGTCCCTGAGTAAGCATGCATTTAATAAAGTTGTTGTTGCTACTGTCTTTTAGAATTAGTCATTTGTAATTTAGTTAGCATTGTCGTATTTATTTTGGTCGGGCGGTAAGGTCATGATCGGTGAGCACTAATTGGAAGATCCCTATGAGTGGGCGTCACCCATTACGGATGGGAGCGCGCGGGGGAGGTGGCCATTGGCCCCTCAACGGGGAGGCGGTCCCTTCTAAGGATGGGTCGCCGAAAGGAAAGGAAAGGCGGTCAAGACCCCTTCCTGGGTAGGAGGGGTTACAGCCCCCTCCTGGGGAATTTCCCGGGGCCAGGACGTCTGCGACGGCAGATATGGTAAGTTGTGTGGGGTTTGGGGGGGGGTCTACGCTACCTTCTAGATACCTCACACGAGTCCTCGTACGACCTTTAAGTGGCGTCGAGTTTTATTGGGGCCCCCGTCAAGTCAAGGGAAATTGGTAAGTTGCACTTGAGGTACGCCTCTGTGCCGCCCCTCACAAGTGAGGGGGATATTTCTGGGTTAGGGATCTTGACACCGGTTACGACCTTGCCGTTGGCCCTTAAACGTTAGGATGTACAATTTCAAAATTTCAAGTAAATGTTTTGTAGGATGTTAGTTCGGCTAGGAGGACCTTTGTATTAGAGAATATGTTAAGGTTAGCCAAACATCGTAATGTGGTTATGAAATTGTACATAATATGAAACTGTTAATTTTGTTTTAATTTTGTTTCATATTTTAATAAATACGGCCGGGAGGGTCACTCCCTCCCGACTTCCAAAAACTTCAGAATTGTTTCCGGTTTCCCATCCTTGGGGATTTGTGTTGAGAGGGGGTGGCGGGTATCTCAGCCATATTGCTGCAGTTACGTTTTAGTCTTAAAAATTGCCCGAAGGGAATGTTGTCCTTCTGGCAAGGCGGATGGTGGCTGGAGTAGTGGAGCATGGTGTTCCTGTCCGTCTTTTTTGTAAAAAGCTCCACTTGGAGTTTGTTGTCTTCATGTTTAATAATGATGTCAAGGAATTCGCATTTATGAGCATCATAATTCGCTGTAAACTTCAAATTGGGGTCTCCCAAGTTTAACCACAAAATAAATTCTTTAAGGGTATCCTGAGATCCTGACCAGATAAAAAAGACATCATCAATATATCTAGACCACTCTGATATATTTTCATAAAAGGGGGCTGTGGGGTTAAAAATATGAATGTTTTCAAATTGAGATACATAAAGACAGGCCAAGCTTGGAGCGCAGGTGGCTCCCATACTGGTCCCCTTTATTTGTTTATAATATTCCTTATTAAAAATAAAGATATTATTTTTCAAAACGAGGCTGACACAATCAATGATAAATGTTTCTTGTGAGTTGAAATCCCTGTCTATTGGGCAGAGAAGTTCCTTAATCATATTTATTGTGCTATCTTGAGGTATGTTTGTGTACAGTGCCTCGATATCGAGGGTCACTAGATACTGGGTCTCTGGGTTGAATGGTAATTGCTCTACCTTTTGGATTATTGCTCCTGTATCTTTGATATACGCCTGTTGTTTTGTCACGTACGGTTGTAGGAAGACATCCGCGTATTTACTGAGAGGCTCAGTCAATGAGCCGATGCTTGCCACAATGGGCCTCATCGGAGGGTCAAGGATATTTTTATGGACTTTGGGTAGTCCGTACAGGGCAGGAGTGGTTGGGTTACTATTCCATAAAAATCTGTACTCTTCCTCACAAATGGCAGAATCTTCCTTTGCTAGGTCTAGTGTACGTTTGATCACATCTTTTAAATGGATCCAATCTTGCCTACTCACTTTTTGATAGTGGTCCTTATTTTCAAGCATTAGAGTCATTTTATCATTATATTGGGCAGTATTCATAATTACGATACTCCCGCCTTTATCGGCAGGTTTAATGGTTATTTTAGGGCAGTTTTCCAGATGTTTAAGAGCCTCTTTCTCATCTTTGCTTAAGTTAAATTGAAGCCAGTTTTTCTGATCTAAGAGATCCATTACACTTTTTTCTACAATCCTTTCAAAGACAATGAACAAGAAGAAAAACGCTTAGTCTTTGTGACTAACTACAGCAGTATCAGCAACAAAATTAAAAATATAATAAATCGCAATTGGAAGCTGATAAACAAACCAAATAAAGAGAGAGTAGCCAAACCGATGTTTGCGTTTAGACGCAACCCAACCATAAAGAAAAGCTTGGTTGGTTCACACTTATAGAGAGGTACCAAACACTACACAATTAAGCATTAATAATGCACCTCTCCCCACTGGAACTTTTCCTTGTGGAAACTGCTGCAACTGCGAAAACATCATTAAGGGAGACTGCATAGAACACAATAAGACAAAACACAAGATAAACTCATTTATCAACTGCAGGTCGAAAAACCTCATCTATTTGATTAGATGCCCATGCAACTTAATATATGTAGGAGAAACCAGTCGTGAAATACGACTACGAATAACTGAACACAAATCAGCGATTCGTACCAAGAAGCGAGGAGCCCCCTTAACTGAACATTGGCAGGAGGCCAACCACACAATTAAGGATATTGCCTGGTGTGGCGTGGAAAGTATCCAAATGAACCTAAGAGGTGGCGACATAGACCTTAAAAGAAAAAAACGGGAACAATTCTTCATGTCCCGCTTCAACACTGTGAGAACCGGATTAAATAGCAAAGAAGACTGGGAGCGCCTTCTGCTATAGAAATAATAATTTTATTGAGACAATGTATTCGTGCTCGAGTCTGTTTATATATGATTTACAAAAATACTCTAAATCCTTTGGCAAACAGGCCTTCTGGGTTATAGTAACCTTCAGATAAAGAAAAACCCAGAAAAAGTATAATTTAAATGTGGGGACAACACCTTAATCTAGTCATATGAACCCATGAAAAATATGAGGGTCTTGTGTAATTACAAAAATAGGATATACCGTTTAAATTAAACAGCGGCAAGAGTATATGGCAATAGATCGAGATGCGTTTTTATATTATCCCAAATTAATACTGATAGATATGAAACAATCCACGGTGGCCTAGCATTAATCAGGCAGAAACTAGACAACTGCGACAAGTCGGAATAAAAAGTCGCATTAGATTGAGAAACTACCCCAGTAGTCCACTAAACATAGTCACATTTTTTTAATCAGAATAATGCTGGAACTAACAAACAAACTACCATTGTAGTTCCGCAAAAAGGTCGCATTGCAATAAAAAAGGACACATTTGTCAAAGAACTACTCCGGTAGTCCAATATACGTCGTCGTATCGAATAACACGTATAACGACAAGTATATAATTTAACAGAAGAAAACTGGAACTAATAACAAACTACCAGTGTAGGACCTCAAAAAGGACGCATTGCAATAAAAAAATGGTCACATTTAATAAAAAACTACTCCAGTAGTCCATTAAATGACGTCGCACCCAATGACACGTAAATAATATTCATGATCCCGCGAGGCTTGTAGATTATGGCGCGAAATTTTACCCTTTAAATAAACATAGGTGCTCGCATAGGGAACGACAACCCGATGATTCTGGAGGTAAAAAGGAGCAAGGAGGCCGAATCCCGGACGCAAGGTAAGCGTGAACCGCTGTCAAGAGAAATTAGATACCGTAGATTATTTCCCGCTGTATTTAAGGAGGGAAGGGTGCCGTCCTGACTGATGGCCCGACAAACTGATAACAGCTTATTTTCAATAGTGGGTAGTATTGCACCCAGTATTTGCACTTTAAATTTAGGCAGTTAGACTATCCACACCGACGAGTAATTTAATAAAGGAAGCACGAAGATGTGCTTAATAATGGACTAAGAATGTTGAATCAAAACCCCAAATTTAAATAACTAATAGCGTATCTCTGATATAAGCGATCACACACGCATAAACACCGTGATTTAAAAGAACCCCGATATTGTTAGGTTAGGACCGGTTTCTTTTTAATAATTTTATAACACTAATTTCATTCAGCATAGAGAATGACAAACTGACCATAGATCCAGATAGTTGACCATAGATTCTGTTAATGATTTAAATACTCGAATGTAGCGGCTGATAGATAAACGCCTCATTACTGCATATGTTTTTAGGGTGGTGAATGTGAAAAAAAACCCCAAGAATACTGATAAGGAATTAATCCCTCCAAAACGAAAATAGCCTGACGCCATCCAGTCACGTGCTTCATTTCTCGTTGGTACCTCATTGAAAGGGGTGAGTTTTACAATTGATTGTTGAAGTGGTAAATCTTTATAGTACTATACTACCTAGGGACCTAATTCGAATTCCCTGTTTTTGTAATTCCCCAAAGGTAGCCTTTGAAAAAACTGTCCTTTATACCGGTGGCTCCTTTTTCCTCCATTGAATGAAAACTCCTTTAAAGTATTAAGGTAATTCTCTTACATAATGGGTCATGCACACATACTGGCATCAAACTGAAATGTGCACCTATTTTTCTAATGGAAGGTCTTATGTGTTTTCAGATATAAGGAGACCCCTTTTTTCAACTGTCATAATTCATTTGAATTTCATGTGATGTTCTGCCATGAACCAAGAATTGTCTCCTTCAAATTAAACTAGAGGAAGACAACTCGAGTCCGTTTTTTTAATAAAAAGTAAGTTCATAGAACACCTTTAGCTGCATATTCATCTCGGCAGTTAGAATAGACTTAAATTATTTCCTCTCTTGCATTGCCATTAGATACCTAATGTTTCATGGAGCACCCACTATGAGACCTGTCCATGTAGCTCATGAGATCTAGTAGCCACGGTTGTTTGTGTCACTTTGTTTTTTGATTGTTGTCCTAAAGATGTCCTAAAAAAAACTATCTGCTCATAAGAAACGAAATATATTTGAGAGAAAATTGCCCCTTTGCTATAATAACAGATGATGGTAATTAAGAACTAGATAAGCTGCAAAAAATAGCAATGGGTTGGTAGATATACGAAGTTTGTGAACTGTAAAAGAAATATGTGGTGTTAATTCGTTGTTTCTCTATTGCATAGAACCCTGTCCTGATGAAGGTGTCAACTTAAGAACCGAAACGCTGCGTCGACAACTTGTTTTTTTAAAATTGCTGTTTTTAAATTTTGTATTGTATATACCTGAGAGATGTACATCATTTTTGCATGATGCTGACACTCTTTTTTAATATTTTTTTGTGGCACAGTTATCTGATGTTTAACATTGTAAAAAATTCTTTTAATAAATGATTAAGATATCTTATTTGAATTGTTGATTTTTATAATTTGTTACAAACTGTTATGAGTGGCTTCAATTGTTAAGATCTCGTGAGCTATAGTGGCATTATAGAAGCAAGTCCTATCCCCTTTTCTTGAGTTAACAAGAGGGACTTCCTTGTTTTCTTCTGTTCCCTTCACTCCTCGTCCCTGGATTGGTTCTGAGAGGAGACCTCCCTTTCTGCTTTGTATTGTATTCACGGTTTGTTAACCGGGGAGGTTGTGTTTTTAACCTCTGGGTAATCATACCCCACAGTCATTATGGAAGGTATAAAAACCCTTAGCTATAATGAAGAACAATTTAACAAAATTATCAATGGGACGGTTAAAAATATCTCCACCGTCAGAATAGATAACACAAATGAAGATGAGTGGCGCAATCTTTGGAATGCCAAAAAGAAAACGATAAGAACTGAGCTACACTCAGATTTTCTTATCGATTATTGTAAAAGAGGTATAATTCCCAAAGGCCTCCAAGTGAACAACGAACCCGGCATATTCATCAATAATCAAAAATTCATAGAGAATTGGACCCTTGTGGCCAACAGGTGCAGCCGTGACTGGATGCTTTTAATTATAGAAACAGCTACAGACATCCTAGTCATGGAAAGGCAAGAAATAAAAGATCTAGAGCAAAAACTCTCTGACAGCACAGCCTTAGATGACGCCCGGAAAAAATTAGACGATATTCAGAACGATGTTAATAGCTACAGGGACTACCTATTCAATAAAAAAAGCAATAAATTTGCGAAAGATGTTGATAAATACAATCCGGAACATGTATATCCCTATCTTCAAAAAGATTTTTACGACCGCCCGAGAGAGTCCTTTGCTAATCGTAGACCGTGGCAGCAAAATCAAAATCAAAATTTCCAAAAAAATAAAAAAGTAAGATTTTTCGATACGTCTTACTCTAGCACGGATTCTGAGGCAGAGAATCAGGAGGACAGCAGAACCACTAACAGAGATAGAGAAGGAGCATCAGGCAATACAAAAGATACACTTCCTTTTTTAGCACAGCGCCAATCCTACGGACAACAGAGAGGGAGAGGCAGAGGGAGAGGGAGCTATGCCCCTCAACCTCAACCATATCAACGCCCCCTATACCAGGAGTCAGAAAACATGGTACAAGTAACTAAAGCCCCTATTATCAATCTATCTGAAACTACCCTCACGGAAACACAAACTAAACTTTTAGAAAAGGGTCTAGGCTTTGCCATAGCATGTCCAATAGATAGATTCAATTTGGAAAGAGATTTACAAAACTTTTTTAGAAAAATCCGGTTGCAAACATTCTTTGAGGGAAAAGAGAGAGCTCCATCCTCCAATAAATCTGGTCTTAAACCAAAATCAACATGGACTCCTCACATTGGCCAAACAAATAAAGACGTAGAGGCCTTTGAAAGGATTGTAGAAAAAAGTGTAATGGATCTCTTAGATCAGAAAAACTGGCTTCAATTTAACTTAAGCAAAGATGAGAAAGAGGCTCTTAAACATCTGGAAAACTGCCCTAAAATAACCATTAAACCTGCCGATAAAGGCGGGAGTATCGTAATTATGAATACTGCCCAATATAATGATAAAATGACTCTAATGCTTGAAAATAAGGACCACTATCAAAAAGTGAGTAGGCAAGATTGGATCCATTTAAAAGATGTGATCAAACGTACACTAGACCTAGCAAAGGAAGATTCTGCCATTTGTGAGGAAGAGTACAGATTTTTATGGAATAGTAACCCAACCACTCCTGCCCTGTACGGACTACCCAAAGTCCATAAAAATATCCTTGACCCTCCGATGAGGCCCATTGTGGCAAGCATCGGCTCATTGACTGAGCCTCTCAGTAAATACGCGGATGTCTTCCTACAACCGTACGTGACAAAACAACAGGCGTATATCAAAGATACAGGAGCAATAATCCAAAAGGTAGAGCAATTACCATTCAACCCAGAGACCCAGTATCTCGTGACCCTCGATATCGAGGCACTGTACACAAACATACCTCAAGATAGCACAATAAATATGATTAAGGAACTTCTCTGCCCAATAGACAGGGATTTCAACTCACAAGAAACATTTATCATTGATTGTGTCAGCCTCGTTTTGAAAAATAATATCTTTATTTTTAATAAGGAATATTATAAACAAATAAAGGGGACCAGTATGGGAGCCACCTGCGCTCCAAGCTTGGCCTGTCTTTATGTATCTCAATTTGAAAACATTCATATTTTTAACCCCACAGCCCCCTTTTATGAAAATATATCAGAGTGGTCTAGATATATTGATGATGTCTTTTTTATCTGGTCAGGATCTCAGGATACCCTTAAAGAATTTATTGTGTGGTTAAACTTGGGAGACCCCAATTTGAAGTTTACAGCGAATTATGATGCTCATAAATGCGAATTCCTTGACATCATTATTAAACATGAAGACAACAAACTCCAAGTGGAGCTTTTTACAAAAAAGACGGACAGGAACACCATGCTCCACTACTCCAGCCACCATCCGCCTTGCCAGAAGGACAACATTCCCTTCGGGCAATTTTTAAGACTAAAACGTAACTGCAGCAATATGAAGGACTTTGAAAAACATGCAGCTGTGTTAACTAAAAAATTTGTTGAAAGAGGATACCCTAAGCGCATGATCAAACATGCCCACAAGCGAGCGAAATATTATAACAGGGAGAATCTTTTCTCAAAGAAAGACAATGCACAAGAAGAAAAACGCTTAGTCTTTGTGACTAACTACAGCAGTATCAGCAACAAAATTAAAAATATAATAAATCGCAATTGGAAGCTGATAAACAAACCAAATAAAGAGAGAGTAGCCAAACCGATGTTTGCGTTTAGACGCAACCCAACCATAAAGAAAAGCTTGGTTCACACTTATAGAGAGGTACCAAACACTACACAATTAAGCATTAATAATGCACCTCTCCCCACTGGAACTTTTCCTTGTGGAAACTGCTGCAACTGCGAAAACATCATTAAGGGAGACTGCATAGAACACAATAAGACAAAACACAAGATAAACTCATTTATCAACTGCAGGTCGAAAAACCTCATCTATTTGATTAGATGCCCATGCAACTTAATATATGTAGGAGAAACCAGTCGTGAAATACGACTACGAATAACTGAACACAAATCAGCGATTCGTACCAAGAAGCGAGGAGCCCCCTTAACTGAACATTGGCAGGAGGCCAACCACACAATTAAGGATATTGCCTGGTGTGGCGTGGAAAGTATCCAAATGAACCTAAGAGGTGGCGACATAGACCTTAAAAGAAAAAAACGGGAACAATTCTTCATGTCCCGCTTCAACACTGTGAGAACCGGATTAAATAGCAAAGAAGACTGGGAGCGCCTTCTGCTATAGAAATAATAATTTTATTGAGACAATGTATTCGTGCTCGAGTCTGTTTATATATGATTTACAAAAATACTCTAAATCCTTTGGCAAACAGGCCTTCTGGGTTATAGTAACCTTCAGATAAAGAAAAACCCAGAAAAAGTATAATTTAAATGTGGGGACAACACCTTAATCTAGTCATATGAACCCATGAAAAATATGAGGGTCTTGTGTAATTACAAAAATAGGATATACCGATTAAATTAAACAGCGGCAAGAGTATATGGCAATAGATCGAGATGCGTTTTTATATTATCCCAAATTAATACTGATAGATATGAAACAATCCACGGTGGCCTAGCATTAATCAGGCAGAAACTAGACAACTGCGACAAGTCGGAATAAAAAGTCGCATTAGATTGAGAAACTACCCCAGTAGTCCACTAAACATAGTCACATTTTTTTAATTAGAATAATGCTGGAACTAACAAACAAACTACCATTGTAGTTCCGCAAAAAGGTCGCATTGCAATAAAAAAAGGACACATTTGTCAAAGAACTACTCCGGTAGTCCAATATACGTCGTCGTATCGAATAACACGTATAACGACAAGTATATAATTTAACAGAAGAAAACTGGAACTAATAACAAACTACCAGTGTAGGACCTCAAAAAGGACGCATTGCAATAAAAAAATGGTCACATTTAATAAAAAACTACTCAAGTAGTCCATTAAATGACGTCGCACCCAATGACACGTAAATAATATTCATGATCCCGCGAGGCTTGTAGATTATGGCGCGAAATTTTACCCTTTAAATAAACATAGGTGCTCGCATAGGGAACGACAACCCGATGATTCTGGAGGTAAAAAGGAGCAAGGAGGCCGAATCCCGGACGCAAGGTAAGCGTGAACCGCTGTCAAGAGAAATTAGATACCGTAGATTATTTCCCGCTGTATTTAAGGAGGGAAGGGTGCCGTCCTGACTGATGGCCCGACAAACTGATAACAGCTTATTTTCAATAGTGGGTAGTATTGCACCCAGTATTTGCACTTTAAATTTAGGCAGTTAGACTATCCACACCGACGAGTAATTTAATAAAGGAAGCACGAAGATGTGCTTAATAATGGACTAAGAATGTTGAATCAAAACCCCAAATTTAAATAACTAATAGCGTATCTCTGATATAAGCGATCACACACGCATAAACACCGTGATTTAAAAGAACCCCGATATTGTTAGGTTAGGACCGGTTTCTTTTTAATAATTTTATAACACTAATTTCATTCAGCATAGAGAATGACAAACTGACCATAGATCCAGATAGTTGACCATAGATTCTGTTAATGATTTAAATACTCGAATGTAGCGGCTGATAGATAAACGCCTCATTACTGCATATGTTTTTAGGGTGGTGAATGTGAAAAAAACCCCCAAGAATACTGATAAGGAATTAATCCCTCCAAAACGAAAATAGCCTGACGCCATCCAGTCACGTGCTTCATTTCTCGTTGGTACCTCATTGAAAGGGGTGAGTTTTACAATTGATTGTTGAAGTGGTAAATCTTTATAGTACTATACTACCTAGGGACCTAATTCGAATTCCCTGTTTTTTTAATTCCCCAAAGGTAGCCTTTGAAAAAAACTGTCCTTTATACCGGTGGCTCCTTTTTCCTCCATTGAATGAAAACTCCTTTAAAGTATTAAGGTAATTCTCTTACATAATGGGTCATGCACACATACTGGCATCAAACTGAAATGTGCACCTATTTTTCTAATGGAAGGTCTTATGTGTTTTCAGATATAAGGAGACCCCTTTTTTCAACTGTCATAATTCATTTGAATTTCATGTGATGTTCTGCCATGAACCAAGAATTGTCTCCTTCAAATTAAACTAGAGGAAGACAACTCGAGTCCGTTTTTTTAATAAAAAGTAAGTTCATAGAACACCTTTAGCTGCATATTCATCTCGGCAGTTAGAATAGACTTAAATTATTTCCTCTCTTGCATTGCCATTAGATACCTAATGTTTCATGGAGCACCCACTATGAGACCTGTCCATGTAGCTCATGAGATCTAGTAGCCACGGTTGTTTGTGTCACTTTGTTTTTTGATTGTTGTCCTAAAGATGTCCTAAAAAAAACTATCTGCTCATAAGAAACGAAATATATTTGAGAGAAAATTGCCCCTTTGCTATAATAACAGATGATGGTAATTAAGAACTAGATAAGCTGCAAAAAATAGCAATGGGTTGGTAGATATACGAAGTTTGTGAACTGTAAAAGAAATATGTGGTGTTAATTCGTTGTTTCTCTATTGCATAGAACCCTGTCCTGATGAAGGTGTCAACTTAAGAACCGAAACGCTGCGTCGACAACTTGTTTTTTTAAAATTGCTGTTTTTAAATTTTGTATTGTATATACCTGAGAGATGTACATCATTTTTGCATGATGCTGACACTCTTTTTTAATATTTTTTTGTGGCACAGTTATCTGATGTTTAACATTGTAAAAAATTCTTTTAATAAATGATTAAGATATCTTATTTGAATTGTTGATTTTTATAATTTGTTACAAACTGTTATGAGTGGCTTCAATTGTTAAGATCTCGTGAGCTATAGTGGCATTATAGAAGCAAGTCCTATCCCCTTTTCTTGAGTTAACAAGAGGGACTTCCTTGTTTTCTTCTGTTCCCTTCACTCCTCGTCCCTGGATTGGTTCTGAGAGGAGACCTCCCTTTCTGCTTTGTATTGTATTCACGGTTTGTTAACCGGGGAGGTTGTGTTTTTAACCTCTGGGTAATCATACCCCACAGTCATTATGGAAGGTATAAAAACCCTTAGCTATAATGAAGAACAATTTAACAAAATTATCAATGGGACGGTTAAAAATATCTCCACCGTCAGAATAGATAACACAAATGAAGATGAGTGGCGCAATCTTTGGAATGCCAAAAAGAAAACGATAAGAACTGAGCTACACTCAGATTTTCTTATCGATTATTGTAAAAGAGGTATAATTCCCAAAGGCCTCCAAGTGAACAACGAACCCGGCATATTCATCAATAATCAAAAATTCATAGAGAATTGGACCCTTGTGGCCAACAGGTGCAGCCGTGACTGGATGCTTTTAATTATAGAAACAGCTACAGACATCCTAGTCATGGAAAGGCAAGAAATAAAAGATCTAGAGCAAAAACTCTCTGACAGCACAGCCTTAGATGACGCCCGGAAAAAATTAGACGATATTCAGAACGATGTTAATAGCTACAGGGACTACCTATTCAATAAAAAAAGCAATACATTTGCGAAAGATGTTGATAAATACAATCCGGAACATGTACATCCCTATCTTCAAAAAGATTTTTACGACCGCCCGAGAGAGTCCTTTGCTAATCGTAGACCGTGGCAGCAAAATCAAAATCAAAATTTCCAAAAAAATAAAAAAGTAAGATTTTTCGATACGTCTTGTAATGTAATGTAATGTAATGTAAAATTTTATTTATATCGCGCAGCAATCGCTCCAATGGAGCATCTAGGCGCTACCTCCGGCAAATTACCAGATGACAAATTGACTCAGAGTTGGACCAAAAACAGAGGCAAGCATCAAACTAGAGTTCTGGCCATGCTATCTTGCAGTTTAAATATCCACGTTTTTAATTCTTTGCGGAACTCTGTTTCTTTATCCAGAGTTCTCAGGGCAAGAGGCAGAGTATTCCAAGCCTTTGCACCCAGTACTGCCAGGGACTTTCCTCCACGGGTTTTTAAACGAAACCTAGGAATCACCAGAGTATTGGAATTTGATGATCGTAGGTTTCTGGTTGGGCAGTATCTCTTGAATTTTTTCTGTAGATATAATGGTCCTGTTTTGTGCATTGCTCGAAATGTTATAATCAAAACCTTGAACAGGATCCTTTTTACAATGGGAAGCCAATGAAGAGCTTTTAATGCCCCTGAGGCTGACGATCTTTTTGGCCATTTTACTTTATCTTACTCTAGCACGGATTCTGAGGCAGAGAATCAGGAGGACAGCAGAACCACTAACAGAGATAGAGAAGGAGCATCAGGCAATACAAAAGATACACTTCCTTTTTTTAGCACAGCGCCAATCCTACGGACAACAGAGAGGGAGAGGCAGAGGGAGAGGGAGCTATGCCCCTCAACCTCAACCATATCAACGCCCCTATACCAGGAGTCAGAAAACATGGAACAAGTAACTAAAGCCCCTATTATCAATCTATCTGAAACTACCCTCACGGAAACACAAACTAAACTTTTAGAAAAGGGTCTAGGCTTTGCCATAGCATGTCCAATAGATAGATTCAATTTGGAAAGAGATTTACAAAACTTTTTTAGAAAAATCCGGTTGCAAACATTCTTTGAGGGAAAAGAGAGAGCTCCATCCTCCAATAAATCTGGTCTTAAACCAAAATCAACATGGACTCCTCACATTGGCCAAACAAATAAAGACGTAGAGGCCTTTGAAAGGATTGTAGAAAAAAGTGTAATGGATCTCTTAGATCAGAAAAACTGGCTTCAATTTAACTTAAGCAAAGATGAGAAAGAGGCTCTTAAACATCTGGAAAACTGCCCTAAAATAACCATTAAACCTGCCGATAAAGGCGGGAGTATCGTAATTATGAATACTGCCCAATATAATGATAAAATGACTCTAATGCTTGAAAATAAGGACCACTATCAAAAAGTGAGTAGGCAAGATTGGATCCATTTAAAAGATGTGATCAAACGTACACTAGACCTAGCAAAGGAAGATTCTGCCATTTGTGAGGAAGAGTACAGATTTTTATGGAATAGTAACCCAACCACTCCTGCCCTGTACGGACTACCCAAAGTCCATAAAAATATCCTTGACCCTCCGATGAGGCCCATTGTGGCAAGCATCGGCTCATTGACTGAGCCTCTCAGTAAATACGCGGATGTCTTCCTACAACCGTACGTGACAAAACAACAGGCGTATATCAAAGATACAGGAGCAATAATCCAAAAGGTAGAGCAATTACCATTCAACCCAGAGACCCAGTATCTAGTGACCCTCGATATTGAGGCACTGTACACAAACATACCTCAAGATAGCACAATAAATATGATTAAGGAACTTCTCTGCCCAATAGACAGGGATTTCAACTCACAAGAAACATTTATCATTGATTGTGTCAGCCTCGTTTTGAAAAATAATATCTTTATTTTTAATAAGGAATATTATAAACAAATAAAGGGGACCAGTATGGGAGCCACCTGCGCTCCAAGCTTGGCCTGTCTTTATGTATCTCAATTTGAAAACATTCATATTTTTAACCCCACAGCCCCCTTTTATGAAAATATATCAGAGTGGTCTAGATATATTGATGATGTCTTTTTTATCTGGTCAGGATCTCAGGATACCCTTAAAGAATTTATTTTGTGGTTAAACTTGGGAGACCCCAATTTGAAGTTTACAGCGAATTATGATGCTCATAAATGCGAATTCCTTGACATCATTATTAAACATGAAGACAACAAACTCCAAGTGGAGCTTTTTACAAAAAAGACGGACAGGAACACCATGCTCCACTACTCCAGCCACCATCCGCCTTGCCAGAAGGACAACATTCCCTTCGGGCAATTTTTAAGACTAAAACGTAACTGCAGCAATATGAAGGACTTTGAAAAACATGCAGCTGTGTTAACTAAAAAATTTGTTGAAAGAGGATACCCTAAGCGCATGATCAAACATGCCCACAAGCGAGCGAAATATTATAACAGGGAGAATCTTTTCTCAAAGAAAGACAATGCACAAGAAGAAAAACGCTTAGTCTTTGTGACTAACTACAGCAGTATCAGCAACAAAATTAAAAATATAATAAATCGCAATTGGAAGCTGATAAACAAACCAAATAAAGAGAGAGTAGCCAAACCGATGTTTGCGTTTAGACGCAACCCAACCATAAAGAAAAGCTTGGTTCACACTTATAGAGAGGTACCAAACACTACACAATTAAGCATTAATAATGCACCTCTCCCCACTGGAACTTTTCCTTGTGGAAACTGCTGCAACTGCGAAAACATCATTAAGGGAGACTGCATAGAACACAATAAGACAAAACACAAGATAAACTCATTTATCAACTGCAGGTCGAAAAACCTCATCTATTTGATTAGATGCCCATGCAACTTAATATATGTAGGAGAAACCAGTCGTGAAATACGACTACGAATAACTGAACACAAATCAGCGATTCGTACCAAGAAGCGAGGAGCCCCCTTAACTGAACATTGGCAGGAGGCCAACCACACAATTAAGGATATTGCCTGGTGTGGCGTGGAAAGTATCCAAATGAACCTAAGAGGTGGCGACATAGACCTTAAAAGAAAAAAACGGGAACAATTCTTCATGTCCCGCTTCAACACTGTGAGAACCGGATTAAATAGCAAAGAAGACTGGGAGCGCCTTCTGCTATAGAAATAATAATTTTATTGAGACAATGTATTCGTGCTCGAGTCTGTTTATATATGATTTACAAAAATACTCTAAATCCTTTGGCAAACAGGCCTTCTGGGTTATAGTAACCTTCAGATAAAGAAAAACCCAGAAAAAGTATAATTTAAATGTGGGGACAACACCTTAATCTAGTCATATGAACCCATGAAAAATATGAGGGTCTTGTGTAATTACGAAATAGGATATACCGATTAAATTAAACAGCGGCAAGAGTATATGGCAATAGATCGAGATGCGTTTTTATATTATCCCAAATTAATACTGATAGATATGAAACAATCCACGGTGGCCTAGCATTAATCAGGCAGAAACTAGACAACTGCGACAAGTCGGAATAAAAAGTCGCATTAGATTGAGAAACTACCCCAGTAGTCCACTAAACATAGTCACATTTTTTTAATCAGAATAATGCTGGAACTAACAAACAAACTACCATTGTAGTTCCGCAAAAAGGTCGCATTGCAATAAAAAAAGGACACATTTGTCAAAGAACTACTCCGGTAGTCCAATATACGTCGTCGTATCGAATAACACGTATAACGACAAGTATATAATTTAACAGAAGAAAACTGGAACTAATAACAAACTACCAGTGTAGGACCTCAAAAAGGACGCATTGCAATAAAAAAATGGTCACATTTAATAAAAAACTACTCCAGTAGTCCATTAAATGACGTCGCACCCAATGACACGTAAATAATATTCATGATCCCGCGAGGCTTGTAGATTATGGCGCGAAATTTTACCCTTTAAATAAACATAGGTGCTCGCATAGGGAACGACAACCCGATGATTCTGGAGGTAAAAAGGAGCAAGGAGGCCGAATCCCGGACGCAAGGTAAGCGTGAACCGCTGTCAAGAGAAATTAGATACCGTAGATTATTTCCCGCTGTATTTAAGGAGGGAAGGGTGCCGTCCTGACTGATGGCCCGACAAACTGATAACAGCTTATTTTCAATAGTGGGTAGTATTGCACCCAGTATTTGCACTTTAAATTTAGGCAGTTAGACTATCCACACCGACGAGTAATTTAATAAAGGAAGCACGAAGATGTGCTTAATAATGGACTAAGAATGTTGAATCAAAACCCCAAATTTAAATAACTAATAGCGTATCTCTGATATAAGCGATCACACACGCATAAACACCGTGATTTAAAAGAACCCCGATATTGTTAGGTTAGGACCGGTTTCTTTTTAATAATTTTATAACACTAATTTAATTCAGCATAGAGAATGACAAACTGACCATAGATCCAGATAGTTGACCATAGATTCTGTTAATGATTTAAATACTCGAATGTAGCGGCTGATAGATAAACGCCTCATTACTGCATATGTTTTTAGGGTGGTGAATGTGAAAAAAACCCCCAAGAATACTGATAAGGAATTAATCCCTCCAAAACGAAAATAGCCTGACGCCATCCAGTCACGTGCTTCATTTCTCGTTGGTACCTCATTGAAAGGGGTGAGTTTTACAATTGATTGTTGAAGTGGTAAATCTTTATAGTACTATACTACCTAGGGACCTAATTCGAATTCCCTGTTTTTTTAATTCCCCAAAGGTAGCCTTTGAAAAAAACTGTCCTTTATACCGGTGGCTCCTTTTTCCTCCATTGAATGAAAACTCCTTTAAAGTATTAAGGTAATTCTCTTACATAATGGGTCATGCACACATACTGGCATCAAACTGAAATGTGCACCTATTTTTCTAATGGAAGGTCTTATGTGTTTTCAGATATAAGGAGACCCCTTTTTTCAACTGTCATAATTCATTTGAATTTCATGTGATGTTCTGCCATGAACCAAGAATTGTCTCCTTCAAATTAAACTAGAGGAAGACAACTCGAGTCCGTTTTTTTAATAAAAAGTAAGTTCATAGAACACCTTTAGCTGCATATTCATCTCGGCAGTTAGAATAGACTTAAATTATTTCCTCTCTTGCATTGCCATTAGATACCTAATGTTTCATGGAGCACCCACTATGAGACCTGTCCATGTAGCTCATGAGATCTAGTAGCCACGGTTGTTTGTGTCACTTTGTTTTTTGATTGTTGTCCTAAAGATGTCCTAAAAAAAACTATCTGCTCATAAGAAACGAAATATATTTGAGAGAAAATTGCCCCTTTGCTATAATAACAGATGATGGTAATTAAGAACTAGATAAGCTGCAAAAAATAGCAATGGGTTGGTAGATATACGAAGTTTGTGAACTGTAAAAGAAATATGTGGTGTTAATTCGTTGTTTCTCTATTGCATAGAACCCTGTCCTGATGAAGGTGTCAACTTAAGAACCGAAACGCTGCGTCGACAACTTGTTTTTTTAAAATTGCTGTTTTTAAATTTTGTATTGTATATACCTGAGAGATGTACATCATTTTTGCATGATGCTGACACTCTTTTTTAATATTTTTTTGTGGCACAGTTATCTGATGTTTAACATTGTAAAAAATTCTTTTAATAAATGATTAAGATATCTTATTTGAATTGTTGATTTTTATAATTTGTTACAAACTGTTATGAGTGGCTTCAATTGTTAAGATCTCGTGAGCTATAGTGGCATTATAGAAGCAAGTCCTATCCCCTTTTCTTGAGTTAACAAGAGGGACTTCCTTGTTTTCTTCTGTTCCCTTCACTCCTCGTCCCTGGATTGGTTCTGAGAGGAGACCTCCCTTTCTGCTTTGTATTGTATTCACGGTTTGTTAACCGGGGAGGTTGTGTTTTTAACCTCTGGGTAATCATACCCCACAGTCATTATGGAAGGTATAAAAACCCTTAGCTATAATGAAGAACAATTTAACAAAATTATCAATGGGACGGTTAAAAATATCTCCACCGTCAGAATAGATAACACAAATGAAGATGAGTGGCGCAATCTTTGGAATGCCAAAAAGAAAACGATAAGAACTGAGCTACACTCAGATTTTCTTATCGATTATTGTAAAAGAGGTATAATTCCCAAAGGCCTCCAAGTGAACAACGAACCCGGCATATTCATCAATAATCAAAAATTCATAGAGAATTGGACCCTTGTTGCCAACAGGTGCAGCCGTGACTGGATGCTTTTAATTATAGAAACAGCTACAGACATCCTAGTCATGGAAAGGCAAGAAATAAAAGATCTAGAGCAAAAACTCTCTGACAGCACAGCCTTAGATGACGCCCGGAAAAAATTAGACGATATTCAGAACGATGTTAATAGCTACAGGGACTACCTATTCAATAAAAAAAGCAATAAATTTGCGAAAGATGTTGATAAATACAATCCGGAACATGTATATCCCTATCTTCAAAAAGATTTTTACGACCGCCCGAGAGAGTCCTTTGCTAATCGTAGACCGTGGCAGCAAAATCAAAATCAAAATTTCCAAAAAAATAAAAAAGTAAGATTTTTCGATACGTCTTACTCTAGCACGGATTCTGAGGCAGAGAATCAGGAGGACAGCAGAACCACTAACAGAGATAGAGAAGGAGCATCAGGCAATACAAAAGATACACTTCCTTTTTTAGCACAGCGCCAATCCTACGGACAACAGAGAGGGAGAGGCAGAGGGAGAGGGAGCTATGCCCCTCAACCTCAACCATATCAACGCCCCTATACCAGGAGTCAGAAAACATGGAACAAGTAACTAAAGCCCCTATTATCAATCTATCTGAAACTACCCTCACGGAAACACAAACTAAACTTTTAGAAAAGGGTCTAGGCTTTGCCATAGCATGTCCAATAGATAGATTCAATTTGGAAAGAGATTTACAAAACTTTTTTAGAAAAATCCGGTTGCAAACATTCTTTGAGGGAAAAGAGAGAGCTCCATCCTCCAATAAATCTGGTCTTAAACCAAAATCAACATGGACTCCTCACATTGGCCAAACAAATAAAGACGTAGAGGCCTTTGAAAGGATTGTAGAAAAAAGTGTAATGGATCTCTTAGATCAGAAAAACTGGCTTCAATTTAACTTAAGCAAAGATGAGAAAGAGGCTCTTAAACATCTGGAAAACTGCCCTAAAATAACCATTAAACCTGCCGATAAAGGCGGGAGTATCGTAATTATGAATACTGCCCAATATAATGATAAAATGACTCTAATGCTTGAAAATAAGGACCACTATCAAAAAGTGAGTAGGCAAGATTGGATCCATTTAAAAGATGTGATCAAACGTACACTAGACCTAGCAAAGGAAGATTCTGCCATTTGTGAGGAAGAGTACAGATTTTTATGGAATAGTAACCCAACCACTCCTGCCCTGTACGGACTACCCAAAGTCCATAAAAATATCCTTGACCCTCCGATGAGGCCCATTGTGGCAAGCATCGGCTCATTGACTGAGCCTCTCAGTAAATACGCGGATGTCTTCCTACAACCGTACGTGACAAAACAACAGGCGTATATCAAAGATACAGGAGCAATAATCCAAAAGGTAGAGCAATTACCATTCAACCCAGAGACCCAGTATCTAGTGACCCTCGATATTGAGGCACTGTACACAAACATACCTCAAGATAGCACAATAAATATGATTAAGGAACTTCTCTGCCCAATAGACAGGGATTTCAACTCACAAGAAACATTTATCATTGATTGTGTCAGCCTCGTTTTGAAAAATAATATCTTTATTTTTAATAAGGAATATTATAAACAAATAAAGGGGACCAGTATGGGAGCCACCTGCGCTCCAAGCTTGGCCTGTCTTTATGTATCTCAATTTGAAAACATTCATATTTTTAACCCCACAGCCCCCTTTTATGAAAATATATCAGAGTGGTCTAGATATATTGATGATGTCTTTTTTATCTGGTCAGGATCTCAGGATACCCTTAAAGAATTTATTTTGTGGTTAAACTTGGGAGACCCCAATTTGAAGTTTACAGCGAATTATGATGCTCATAAATGCGAATTCCTTGACATCATTATTAAACATGAAGACAACAAACTCCAAGTGGAGCTTTTTACAAAAAAGACGGACAGGAACACCATGCTCCACTACTCCAGCCACCATCCGCCTTGCCAGAAGGACAACATTCCCTTCGGGCAATTTTTAAGACTAAAACGTAACTGCAGCAATATGAAGGACTTTGAAAAACATGCAGCTGTGTTAACTAAAAAATTTGTTGAAAGAGGATACCCTAAGCGCATGATCAAACATGCCCACAAGCGAGCGAAATATTATAACAGGGAGAATCTTTTCTCAAAGAAAGACAATGCACAAGAAGAAAAACGCTTAGTCTTTGTGACTAACTACAGCAGTATCAGCAACAAAATTAAAAATATAATAAATCGCAATTGGAAGCTGATAAACAAACCAAATAAAGAGAGAGTAGCCAAACCGATGTTTGCGTTTAGACGCAACCCAACCATAAAGAAAAGCTTGGTTCACACTTATAGAGAGGTACCAAACACTACACAATTAAGCATTAATAATGCACCTCTCCCCACTGGAACTTTTCCTTGTGGAAACTGCTGCAACTGCGAAAACATCATTAAGGGAGACTGCATAGAACACAATAAGACAAAACACAAGATAAACTCATTTATCAACTGCAGGTCGAAAAACCTCATCTATTTGATTAGATGCCCATGCAACTTAATATATGTAGGAGAAACCAGTCGTGAAATACGACTACAAATAACTGAACACAAATCAGCGATTCGTACCAAGAAGCGAGGAGCCCCCTTAACTGAACATTGGCAGGAGGCCAACCACACAATTAAGGATATTGCCTGGTGTGGCGTGGAAAGTATCCAAATGAACCTAAGAGGTGGCGACATAGACCTTAAAAGAAAAAAACGGGAACAATTCTTCATGTCCCGCTTCAACACTGTGAGAACCGGATTAAATAGCAAAGAAGACTGGGAGCGCCTTCTGCTATAGAAATAATAATTTTATTGAGACAATGTATTCGTGCTCGAGTCTGTTTATATATGATTTACAAAAATACTCTAAATCCTTTGGCAAACAGGCCTTCTGGGTTATAGTAACCTTCAGATAAAGAAAAACCCAGAAAAAGTATAATTTAAATGTGGGGACAACACCTTAATCTAGTCATATGAACCCATGAAAAATATGAGGGTCTTGTGTAATTACAAAAATAGGATATACCGATTAAATTAAACAGCGGCAAGAGTATATGGCAATAGATCGAGATGCGTTTTTATATTATCCCAAATTAATACTGATAGATATGAAACAATCCACGGTGGCCTAGCATTAATCAGGCAGAAACTAGACAACTGCGACAAGTCGGAATAAAAAGTCGCATTAGATTGAGAAACTACCCCAGTAGTCCACTAAACATAGTCACATTTTTTTAATCAGAATAATGCTGGAACTAACAAACAAACTACCATTGTAGTTCCGCAAAAAGGTCGCATTGCAATAAAAAAAGGACACATTTGTCAAAGAACTACTCCGGTAGTCCAATATACGTCGTCGTATCGAATAACACGTATAACGACAAGTATATAATTTAACAGAAGAAAACTGGAACTAATAACAAACTACCAGTGTAGGACCTCAAAAAGGACGCATTGCAATAAAAAAATGGTCACATTTAATAAAAAACTACTCCAGTAGTCCATTAAATGACGTCGCACCCAATGACACGTAAATAATATTCATGATCCCGCGAGGCTTGTAGATTATGGCGCGAAATTTTACCCTTTAAATAAACATAGGTGCTCGCATAGGGAACGACAACCCGATGATTCTGGAGGTAAAAAGGAGCAAGGAGGCCGAATCCCGGACGCAAGGTAAGCGTGAACCGCTGTCAAGAGAAATTAGATACCGTAGATTATTTTCCGCTGTATTTAAGGAGGGAAGGGTGCCGTCCTGACTGATGGCCCGACAAACTGATAACAGCTTATTTTCAATAGTGGGTAGTATTGCACCCAGTATTTGCACTTTAAATTTAGGCAGTTAGACTATCCACACCGACGAGTAATTTAATAAAGGAAGCACGAAGATGTGCTTAATAATATACTAAGAATGTTGAATCAAAACCCCAAATTTAAATAACTAATAGCGTATCTCTGATATAAGCGATCACACACGCATAAACACCGTGATTTAAAAGAACCCCGATATTGTTAGGTTAGGACCGGTTTCTTTTTAATAATTTTATAACACTAATTTCATTCAGCATAGAGAATGACAAACTGACCATAGATCCAGATAGTTGACCATAGATTCTGTTAATGATTTAAATACTCGAATGTAGCGGCTGATAGATAAACGCCTCATTACTGCATATGTTTTTAGGGTGGTGAATGTGAAAAAAACCCCCAAGAATACTGATAAGGAATTAATCCCTCCAAAACGAAAATAGCCTGACGCCATCCAGTCACGTGCTTCATTTCTCGTTGGTACCTCATTGAAAGGGGTGAGTTTTACAATTGATTGTTGAAGTGGTAAATCTTTATAGTACTATACTACCTAGGGACCTAATTCGAATTCCCTGTTTTTTTAATTCCCCAAAGGTAGCCTTTGAAAAAAACTGTCCTTTATACCGGTGGCTCCTTTTTCCTCCATTGAATGAAAACTCCTTTAAAGTATTAAGGTAATTCTCTTACATAATGGGTCATGCACACATACTGGCATCAAACTGAAATGTGCACCTATTTTTCTAATGGAAGGTCTTATGTGTTTTCAGATATAAGGAGACCCCTTTTTTCAACTGTCATAATTCATTTGAATTTCATGTGATGTTCTGCCATGAACCAAGAATTGTCTCCTTCAAATTAAACTAGAGGAAGACAACTCGAGTCCGTTTTTTTAATAAAAAGTAAGTTCATAGAACACCTTTAGCTGCATATTCATCTCGGCAGTTAGAATAGACTTAAATTATTTCCTCTCTTGCATTGCCATTAGATACCTAATGTTTCATGGAGCACCCACTATGAGACCTGTCCATGTAGCTCATGAGATCTAGTAGCCACGGTTGTTTGTGTCACTTTGTTTTTTGATTGTTGTCCTAAAGATGTCCTAAAAAAAACTATCTGCTCATAAGAAACGAAATATATTTGAGAGAAAATTGCCCCTTTGCTATAATAACAGATGATGGTAATTAAGAACTAGATAAGCTGCAAAAAATAGCAATGGGTTGGTAGATATACGAAGTTTGTGAACTGTAAAAGAAATATGTGGTGTTAATTCGTTGTTTCTCTATTGCATAGAACCCTGTCCTGATGAAGGTGTCAACTTAAGAACCGAAACGCTGCGTCGACAACTTGTTTTTTTAAAATTGCTGTTTTTAAATTTTGTATTGTATATACCTGAGAGATGTACATCATTTTTGCATGATGCTGACACTCTTTTTTAATATTTTTTTGTGGCACAGTTATCTGATGTTTAACATTGTAAAAAATTCTTTTAATAAATGATTAAGATATCTTATTTGAATTGTTGATTTTTATAATTTGTTACAAACTGTTATGAGTGGCTTCAATTGTTAAGATCTCGTGAGCTATAGTGGCATTATAGAAGCAAGTCCTATCCCCTTTTCTTGAGTTAACAAGAGGGACTTCCTTGTTTTCTTCTGTTCCCTTCACTCCTCGTCCCTGGATTGGTTCTGAGAGGAGACCTCCCTTTCTGCTTTGTATTGTATTCACGGTTTGTTAACCGGGGAGGTTGTGTTTTTAACCTCTGGGTAATCATACCCCACAGTCATTATGGAAGGTATAAAAACCCTTAGCTATAATGAAGAACAATTTAACAAAATTATCAATGGGACGGTTAAAAATATCTCCACCGTCAGAATAGATAACACAAATGAAGATGAGTGGCGCAATCTTTGGAATGCCAAAAAGAAAACGATAAGAACTGAGCTACACTCAGATTTTCTTATCGATTATTGTAAAAGAGGTATAATTCCCAAAGGCCTCCAAGTGAACAACGAACCCGGCATATTCATCAATAATCAAAAATTCATAGAGAATTGGACCCTTGTGGCCAACAGGTGCAGCCGTGACTGGATGCTTTTAATTATAGAAACAGCTACAGACATCCTAGTCATGGAAAGGCAAGAAATAAAAGATCTAGAGCAAAAACTCTCTGACAGCACAGCCTTAGATGACGCCCGGAAAAAATTAGACGATATTCAGAACGATGTTAATAGCTACAGGGACTACCTATTCAATAAAAAAAGCAATAAATTTGCGAAAGATGTTGATAAATACAATCCGGAACATGTATATCCCTATCTTCAAAAAGATTTTTACGACCGCCCGAGAGAGTCCTTTGCTAATCGTAGACCGTGGCAGCAAAATCAAAATCAAAATTTCCAAAAAAATAAAAAAGTAAGATTTTTCGATACGTCTTACTCTAGCACGGATTCTGAGGCAGAGAATCAGGAGGACAGCAGAACCACTAACAGAGATAGAGAAGGAGCATCAGGCAATACAAAAGATACACTTCCTTTTTTAGCACAGCGCCAATCCTACGGACAACAGAGAGGGAGAGGCAGAGGGAGAGGGAGCTATGCCCCTCAACCTCAACCATATCAACGCCCCTATACCAGGAGTCAGAAAACATGGAACAAGTAACTAAAGCCCCTATTATCAATCTATCTGAAACTACCCTCACGGAAACACAAACTAAACTTTTAGAAAAGGGTCTAGGCTTTGCCATAGCATGTCCAATAGATAGATTCAATTTGGAAAGAGATTTACAAAACTTTTTTAGAAAAATCCGGTTGCAAACATTCTTTGAGGGAAAAGAGAGAGCTCCATCCTCCAATAAATCTGGTCTTAAACCAAAATCAACATGGACTCCTCACATTGGCCAAACAAATAAAGACGTAGAGGCCTTTGAAAGGATTGTAGAAAAAAGTGTAATGGATCTCTTAGATCAGAAAAACTGGCTTCAATTTAACTTAAGCAAAGATGAGAAAGAGGCTCTTAAACATCTGGAAAACTGCCCTAAAATAACCATTAAACCTGCCGATAAAGGCGGGAGTATCGTAATTATGAATACTGCCCAATATAATGATAAAATGACTCTAATGCTTGAAAATAAGGACCACTATCAAAAAGTGAGTAGGCAAGATTGGATCCATTTAAAAGATGTGATCAAACGTACACTAGACCTAGCAAAGGAAGATTCTGCCATTTGTGAGGAAGAGTACAGATTTTTATGGAATAGTAACCCAACCACTCCTGCCCTGTACGGACTACCCAAAGTCCATAAAAATATCCTTGACCCTCCGATGAGGCCCATTGTGGCAAGCATCGGCTCATTGACTGAGCCTCTCAGTAAATACGCGGATGTCTTCCTACAACCGTACGTGACAAAACAACAGGCGTATATCAAAGATACAGGAGCAATAATCCAAAAGGTAGAGCAATTACCATTCAACCCAGAGACCCAGTATCTAGTGACCCTCGATATTGAGGCACTGTACACAAACATACCTCAAGATAGCACAATAAATATGATTAAGGAACTTCTCTGCCCAATAGACAGGGATTTCAACTCACAAGAAACATTTATCATTGATTGTGTCAGCCTCGTTTTGAAAAATAATATCTTTATTTTTAATAAGGAATATTATAAACAAATAAAGGGGACCAGTATGGGAGCCACCTGCGCTCCAAGCTTGGCCTGTCTTTATGTATCTCAATTTGAAAACATTCATATTTTTAACCCCACAGCCCCCTTTTATGAAAATATATCAGAGTGGTCTAGATATATTGATGATGTCTTTTTTATCTGGTCAGGATCTCAGGATACCCTTAAAGAATGTATTTTGTGGTTAAACTTGGGAGACCCCAATTTGAAGTTTACAGCGAATTATGATGCTCATAAATGCGAATTCCTTGACATCATTATTAAACATGAAGACAACAAACTCCAAGTGGAGCTTTTTACAAAAAAGACGGACAGGAACACCATGCTCCACTACTCCAGCCACCATCCGCCTTGCCAGAAGGACAACATTCCCTTCGGGCAATTTTTAAGACTAAAACGTAACTGCAGCAATATGAAGGACTTTGAAAAACATGCAGCTGTGTTAACTAAAAAATTTGTTGAAAGAGGATACCCTAAGCGCATGATCAAACATGCCCACAAGCGAGCGAAATATTATAACAGGGAGAATCTTTTCTCAAAGAAAGACAATGCACAAGAAGAAAAACGCTTAGTCTTTGTGACTAACTACAGCAGTATCAGCAACAAAATTAAAAATATAATAAATCGCAATTGGAAGCTGATAAACAAACCAAATAAAGAGAGAGTAGCCAAACCGATGTTTGCGTTTAGACGCAACCCAACCATAAAGAAAAGCTTGGTTCACACTTATAGAGAGGTACCAAACACTACACAATTAAGCATTAATAATGCACCTCTCCCCACTGGAACTTTTCCTTGTGGAAACTGCTGCAACTGCGAAAACATCATTAAGGGAGACTGCATAGAACACAATAAGACAAAACACAAGATAAACTCATTTATCAACTGCAGGTCGAAAAACCTCATCTATTTGATTAGATGCCCATGCAACTTAATATATGTAGGAGAAACCAGTCGTGAAATACGACTACGAATAACTGAACACAAATCAGCGATTCGTACCAAGAAGCGAGGAGCCCCCTTAACTGAACATTGGCAGGAGGCCAACCACACAATTAAGGATATTGCCTGGTGTGGCGTGGAAAGTATCCAAATGAACCTAAGAGGTGGCGACATAGACCTTAAAAGAAAAAAACTGGAACAATTCTTCATGTCCCGCTTCAACACTGTGAGAACCGGATTAAATAGCAAAGAAGACTGGGAGCGCCTTCTGCTATAGAAATAATAATTTTATTGAGACAATGTATTCGTGCTCGAGTCTGTTTATATATGATTTACAAAAATACTCTAAATCCTTTGGCAAACAGGCCTTCTGGGTTATAGTAACCTTCAGATAAAGAAAAACCCAGAAAAAGTATAATTTAAATGTGGGGACAACACCTTAATCTAGTCATATGAACCCATGAAAAATATGAGGGTCTTGTGTAATTACAAAAATAGGATATACCGATTAAATTAAACAGCGGCAAGAGTATATGGCAATAGATCGAGATGCGTTTTTATATTATCCCAAATTAATACTGATAGATATGAAACAATCCACGGTGGCCTAGCATTAATCAGGCAGAAACTAGACAACTGCGACAAGTCGGAATAAAAAGTCGCATTAGATTGAGAAACTACCCCAGTAGTCCACTAAACATAGTCACATTTTTTTAATCAGAATAATGCTGGAACTAACAAACAAACTACCATTGTAGTTCCGCAAAAAGGTCGCATTGCAATAAAAAAAGGACACATTTGTCAAAGAACTACTCCGGTAGTCCAATATACGTCGTCGTATCGAATAACACGTATAACGACAAGTATATAATTTAACAGAAGAAAACTGGAACTAATAACAAACTACCAGTGTAGGACCTCAAAAAGGACGCATTGCAATAAAAAAATGGTCACATTTAATAAAAAACTACTCCAGTAGTCCATTAAATGACGTCGCACCCAATGACACGTAAATAATATTCATGATCCCGCGAGGCTTGTAGATTATGGCGCGAAATTTTACCCTTTAAATAAACATAGGTGCTCGCATAGGGAACGACAACCCGATGATTCTGGAGGTAAAAAGGAGCAAGGAGGCCGAATCCCGGACGCAAGGTAAGCGTGAACCGCTGTCAAGAGAAATTAGATACCGTAGATTATTTCCCGCTGTATTTAAGGAGGGAAGGGTGCCGTCCTGACTGATGGCCCGACAAACTGATAACAGCTTATTTTCAATAGTGGGTAGTATTGCACCCAGTATTTGCACTTTAAATTTAGGCAGTTAGACTATCCACACCGACGAGTAATTTAATAAAGGAAGCACGAAGATGTGCTTAATAATGGACTAAGAATGTTGAATCAAAACCCCAAATTTAAATAACTAATAGCGTATCTCTGATATAAGCGATCACACACGCATAAACACCGTGATTTAAAAGAACCCCGATATTGTTAGGTTAGGACCGGTTTCTTTTTAATAATTTTATAACACTAATTTCATTCAGCATAGAGAATGACAAACTGACCATAGATCCAGATAGTTGACCATAGATTCTGTTAATGATTTAAATACTCGAATGTAGCGGCTGATAGATAAACGCCTCATTACTGCATATGTTTTTAGGGTGGTGAATGTGAAAAAAAAAACAAGAATACTGATAAGGAATTAATCCCTCCAAAACGAAAATAGCCTGACGCCATCCAGTCACGTGCTTCATTTCTCGTTGGTACCTCATTGAAAGGGGTGAGTTTTACAATTGATTGTTGAAGTGGTAAATCTTTATAGTACTATACTACCTAGGGACCTAATTCGAATTCCCTGTTTTTTTAATTCCCCAAAGGTAGCCTTTGAAAAAAACTGTCCTTTATACCGGTGGCTCCTTTTTCCTCCATTGAATGAAAACTCCTTTAAAGTATTAAGGTAATTCTCTTACATAATGGGTCATGCACACATACTGGCATCAAACTGAAATGTGCACCTATTTTTCTAATGGAAGGTCTTATGTGTTTTCAGATATAAGGAGACCCCTTTTTTCAACTGTCATAATTCATTTGAATTTCATGTGATGTTCTGCCATGAACCAAGAATTGTCTCCTTCAAATTAAACTAGAGGAAGACAACTCGAGTCCGTTTTTTTAATAAAAAGTAAGTTCATAGAACACCTTTAGCTGCATATTCATCTCGGCAGTTAGAATAGACTTAAATTATTTCCTCTCTTGCATTGCCATTAGATACCTAATGTTTCATGGAGCACCCACTATGAGACCTGTCCATGTAGCTCATGAGATCTAGTAGCCACGGTTGTTTGTGTCACTTTGTTTTTTGATTGTTGTCCTAAAGATGTCCTAAAAAAAACTATCTGCTCATAAGAAACGAAATATATTTGAGAGAAAATTGCCCCTTTGCTATAATAACAGATGATGGTAATTAAGAACTAGATAAGCTGCAAAAAATAGCAATGGGTTGGTAGATATACGAAGTTTGTGAACTGTAAAAGAAATATGTGGTGTTAATTTGTTGTTTCTCTATTGCATAGAACCCTGTCCTGATGAAGGTGTCAACTTAAGAACCGAAACGCTGCGTCGACAACTTGTTTTTTTAAAATTGCTGTTTTTAAATTTTGTATTGTATATACCTGAGAGATGTACATCATTTTTGCATGATGCTGACACTCTTTTTTAATATTTTTTTGTGGCACAGTTATCTGATGTTTAACATTGTAAAAAAATCTTTTAATAAATGATTAAGATATCTTATTTGAATTGTTGATTTTTATAATTTGTTACAAACTGTTATGAGTGGCTTCAATTGTTAAGATCTCGTGAGCTATAGTGGCATTATAGAAGCAAGTCCTATCCCCTTTTCTTGAGTTAACAAGAGGGACTTCCTTGTTTTCTTCTGTTCCCTTCACTCCTCGTCCCTGGATTGGTTCTGAGAGGAGACCTCCCTTTCTGCTTTGTATTGAACTCCCTGAAGAGACTGCTAAGAGAGACAGCAGGTGATGCCAGCCCAGCATTATAGGAAAACAAATGTGAGTTGGACCTCACAGGCCATTTGAGGACAGAAAAGAAGGAACATTTCAAAAAAATTGAGACAATCTAATTTTGCCATTAACTTGTACTCAGTTGGAGGAGATAAAGCCGCTTTCTTGATTACAAAAATGGTACTCCCAAGTAAATAGGAAGTGCTGTAATATCTAAGCCCGTTCTTCACTTTAACGTCTAAAGTGCAGCAATTTCTCCTCTTTCCACCCTATCGCCCATCGCAGATTCCCCACTGAGGGTCGGACTGGCCTAGGCTCCAGGGCGATCAGGCCGTGACCGATGGACCGGTGTGATAAATCAGTGTCTCGGCCGATTTTACTGCCCCTTTCGCTGCTCTCAATCACTCGCCCATCCTTCCCTCTCCCCTACCCTGCTGCTGGCAACCCCGACTCTCTTAGTGGTAGTGGTTTCGTGAGCACCCGCGCCACGCCCTTTCTTCACTCGACCTGTCGTGCTGGGCTTTCTCCTTCCTTGTCTGTTGAGGCGCCTCCCTCTCCCCTCCTCTGAAGTTGGATTTCACCTGCCGCGTGTGTACCGCGTCTCCCCTTAACCTGAGCCTCAGCGCTGGGCACTCCGACCGACGCACGGGCGGCTTTTAGTGGGAGGTTCACAAACTTCAGAGCGGCAGACCAGACCCCGTCCTCTAAGTCCATGCATAACGGCAACTTTCAGATGCCGGCCGGCACCTACCCGTACGAGCCCCTGGAGGAGGAGGTGGGGTTCCTCCCGCACCCCCAGGGGTCGTCCGTCAACTCCACCGTGGTGAACGTGACCACCTACCAAAACCCGCCCAGGGACCACCTCATCTGGTCCATCTTCAACACCATCTACATGAACTTCTGCTGCCTGGGCTTCATGGCGCTAGTCTTCTCCGTCAAGGTGAGTCCGCACCGCGTTTTCCCAGTCCCATCGAGAGGTGTCTCGTCCGTGGCTCTGAAAGTGTCGCTGGATATTTCAATCCCCGTCCGGGAAATTGACCCAATATATTTAACACCCCGTGCCTCGAACCTGCACCCCCTATCTATTTAATTCTAGTGCCCGTTTGTGTTTACCTTATGTGTTTACCGTGAACGCTATCTGCGTCTTGCCCTCCGTGCACCCTGCTTTGTGTGAATGTCCTTCAGTACATGGTCAGCTGTCCACTCTTACAGGAAAAGCAATGTAATTAACACCGATTATACTGTATTTAAAAGTAGCATTCATTTGTCCTGCCTACTTTTACATTTGTTTTGGTAAGCTCTGTCGGCGAAGTCATAGGCAGCCCTCGGTCAATCCAGGACGGTAGTACCAAAATAAACGTTTTTGTAATAAGACTGTTTTCAAAATCCGGTCACCCCAGCGCTGAGGCGACCAGGAGGACTGAGGCTCAGCCGACTGAAACTGAGCGGGGTAGTCTCGCTGTATTTATCTGCGCGGCAGCCAATAGGGCTTTGGAGTTCGGGTGCCAGATCCGAGCCTCTGAGATCTGCTCCACTAGGGGCCCGAGGGTCTGCACGAGACATCCCAGGACTGAACGCGAGGCACCTGCCGTGGCCCACCCCCTGAAAAGCCTGTCTCTGTAGGTGCCCATACAAGATACCTGTCAACTGCTGTTAAGTTCTGTTCAGCCTGACTAACAGAATGTCTCCATAGGCGTTCATGTAGTCGCCCACTTTTCAAACATATATCGCCTCCCTAAAGCTTTAATTCCCCATCTACCTTTTATGGGATCGCCGTCTTAAAGGATTTATTTAACCTGTGTTTTTGAGGCCAAATGAGATTTTGACAGGCGTGACATAACCGGTTTTCAGCCCGAAGGCGACAAGATTGTTTTCCCTTTCAAGGTCATAAGTGGAGGCCGTCCAGACCGGCGACCATTTGTCTAAAATGGAAGTAACATCTGGAGGAGAAAGTAAAAAAAATAATAATAATCTGACAAAACGACAGTGACAAATATCAACTTTCCTGGCAAATAAAAAAATAAGTAGGTTTAACTGTACTGATTGAATGTAGTTTCAACATAAGTGGCACTCCACAGCCCCTTTCTTCAGATGTCCCTATTTTATTTATTTTTATTTTGAAAGTTTTATATAGCGCGAACAAGATCTTTGCAGATATCAGAGCGCTTTACATAGCAGGGTATACAAACAGGAGAGTGAATAACAGGCCATTAGGTATAGAGTAGTTGTAGGTAATAAGTGGGGTGGGGTAGGTACATGAGGGAGCATAGAAAACAGGTAAATCAATAATGCAAATAGTACAAGTAAGTGTGAGCATAGACAGTCAAGTAAGTCAGTAATACAAGTAATACAAATAATCGAAGGGATCGAACAGATAATACAGATCGGTGCAGAGTCTTTAAAAATCCACGGTAATAGTTCAAGTGTATTTAGCCATGAGGATAGCTTTTACTTCTTTCTTAAAGAGTGTGATGGAGGAGATGAGCCTGGTTTCAGGAGGGAGTGAGTTCCAGATCCTGGGTACCATTCCTAGGTCAGCTCAAAAACACCTCTCTGCAGCTGCTCCTATGGAGTCTGCAGCCTGTGATTCAAAACATGAGTGTGTCCTTGTATAAGAGAACTGGTCGGTGCTCATTTAAAGCGCTCCCATACCTTCAGGTCGAGATCCGCAAAAAACAATAAAGTTCTGAAACAACAATAAAGTTCTGAAATGATTGAATGTGTGTCCATGTGTATTAGAACTGGTGCTCATGTAAAGCGCTCCGATACCCTCAGGTCGAATTCGAGGCTATATAAACCCGCAGAAAAAGAAAGGTTCTGAAATGACGAGCCTGTGAAAGAACTGTGACGAGTCTGTTTGGAGTTGCAAAATCAGTGAAGGGTGGCACTGCTGTAGAGGTGAGATTTTGTTTTTCACCCTGTGGGTGAGGGCAGCAGTGGAGAGCCCGATAGGGACCGTTCTCAGCACCTGATTTTTAGAGCTCTGGGGACGGAGTACCGCCAGGACCCGGTCAATTTAAAGCCTTGGCAAGGGTACCCGCACACCCACACCATTTTCCTAACACCCCCTTGCATGTTTGTGCACCTAACACCACACGTGCTTGCTGCATTCAGTTCCGGGCGGCCTTCATGGGACACCATGTGGCTTGGGTTATGGTTTCCATGCAGAGAATCCCTATGGCGGCGCCTGCCGCTCGGCCCAGCCCACAACTCAGCTGAGCTTGAAATGCATGATTTCTTCAGTCAGTGCCTGCAGTGCTGCTGCTCAGTGTTAACAGCAGCCTATGCTGCCGGGCTCCTTTCTCACTATCTTTGTTTTATCTCTGTGCTAGTAAGTCTCCTGGTAATTGCCAAAGTGTCTGAGAAATGTTTCAATATCCTCCGCCTTTAGGAAGCCATACAATGTGCGTCTTCTGCATTAAAATCTTCAGGACAGTGTCCTATTAGATCAGGCCGTTCTGATTCTGCAACAGTTCGTACCCGAAAACAGCCTTAAAACATGCATCTATTTACCCGGCTAAATGAAGCCACACTTATGCCTATACCACGCGTATGCATTTACAAGGAAAATGTAAGTATTTCTCAGGTAAGTGTGTTAAATATCTCTCGTATTTGTGTATTTATGTATGTGTGTGTATATATGTATGTGTGTATTTGTATATATGAGTGTATATGTATATATATGTATATAGAGAAATAGATGCATATCTATTTTAGGGTTTAGAAGTGGGTGAGGTTATTGTAATGTAAATGTAAGGGGTTGCTTGTATAGTGCAGCCTTCACTCCAGGGAGCATCTTGGCGCTTAAAAAGGCTCGGCAGGGGTAGCAAAGACCTCGCTGAAGATGGGTTTAGGTATATATGTTCAGATTAGGTTTCTGCAAAAGGCATCAGATAGTCCATATATCCATGTTTTAAGAGTTTTTCTGAAGACTATTTCTGATGTGATTTGGCATAGGGACAGGGGGAGTTTGTTCCAGGCTTTTGAGCCCAGGACTCCCAGAGCCTTTCCTCCTCTGGTTTTTAGTCTGAAATTGGGGACGTTGAGGAGATTCGCATTTACAGATCTCAGGTTTCGTGTGGGGGTGTAGTGTTTAAACATACTCTGGATATAGCTAGGTCCCTTTCCATGAAAGGCCCTAAAGGTGATCTGGAGGATTTTAAAGAGAACCCGTTTGAGAATCGGCAGCCAGTGTAGGGCGTCCATTGCTGCTGTGGCGGACGTCTTTCTGTTCCATCTCAGCACAAGTTTTGCCGCTGCATGTTGCACCATTTACAGCTTGTGGCCGACCGTCCTATTTTTCCCTGCATAGAGGCTGTTGCAGTAGTCAAGGCGTGATGTGATAAGTGCTACTGCAACCATTTTTCGTGCTGGGAGTGGTATTAGGTCAAATAATTTTCTAAGCTCCTTTATGATTCCAAAGCAGGTTCCTGCTACGGCCACTGCCTGTTGTTAGAAAGCCAGGGAAGAATCAAACCTGATCCCTAGATTTCTGACTGACGTGACAGTGTTTGGGGGGACGGTAGTGTCCTCTGGCCACCATAAAGTGGGGCTAAACGAGTTACCTTTTCCATATGGCAAGATCTCGGTTTTCCCTGAGTTGCATTTAAGATGGTTGATGCTCATCCATTGGAAAATGGCTTTGAGGCAGTCTTTAAGCTTCATTTCAGCCTCACTGGTGTCGTCATCCATCACCAGGATGAGCTGCGTATCATCCGCATACGAGATGGTGTTGATATTAAAGGATGATATAAGAGCAATCAGGGGGGCCATAAATATATTGAAAGGCGTCGGGCTCAGGCATGAGCCCTGCGGTACTCCTGAGCTGAGCCGTTTTTCTTCTGACCTGAAATGGCCTAAGGTGACTACTTGTCGCCTATTTGCTAGGAAACTTTTTATCCAGCCCAGTACATCATCAGCTATCCCGGCCACGGCTAGACGGTCCACCAAGATGGAACGTGAGACCGTATCGAACGCCGCGGACAGGTCCAGGAGTACTAGGACCGCTTTTTTTCCTGATCCATTGCAGCTCGTAGGGTTTCAGAGGTGAAAATCAGGGCTGACTCCGTAGAGTGTTGGGCCCTAAAACCTGCTTGGTTGGGGTGCCAGATGTTGTTATCCTCCAAAAAACCAGTGAGCTGCTTATTCACGGCTTTCTCAGTTAATTTGCAAAGCGTCGGGAGCAGGGAGATGGGTCGTAGATTTGTCAAAGTTGTTGGGTCTGGTATCTGTTTTTTCTGTAAGTTTTACTGCTACTAGTTTCCATTCCTCCGGGACTGAACCTTGATGAAGTGAGGAATTTATAATGCTATTAATTGTGGGATTTACAATATCCACCATTGTATGAAGGACAAGAGGCAGACAGGGATCAAAAGGGGAGCCTGATTTGATTGCTAAGATAGCTGTCCGGGATTCCTCTAGGCTAACCGGGTGAAACGTGAAACGTAGACATGGTAGTGCCGCCCCTGCTGTCCTGTGTTTCCCCTTGGGCCGGGAAATGAGGGAAATCCTGTGTGGCAAGGGTCTGTTTAGGTGGGGAAGAATTTAGGGGTTGGGTTGATAATGTAAAATGTGTGTGTGTGTGTGTATGTATATACACAGACGGCCAAAACTGTGGGCCACTCCAAACGCATACTGGCTATCAGTGTACACATTCACTCTTTTTCCTTCAGCCAATACACAAGCTCTAGTCAGAGCTATCAATTCAGCTGCCTGGGCTGAATTGTGCCTAATGCGTGCTGTTTCCACAATTGTGTACAAAGTAGTGACTGCATAGGCCGAAGTCGTCTCACCATTGGGGAGCTTGAAACAAGAACCATCCACCCATAGGATCCCATCCGGGTCCAGGAGTGGAGTGTCCTTTAGATCGACTCTACCTTTTGTCTCCTCCTCTGTACGGAGGAAACAATCATGCTGTTTCTGAGTACCTGTTTCTAGTGGGATCGGTAACAGCGTGGCTGGGTTTAGGGTATCGCATAGTTTGATATGTATGTGGCTGGCCAAAAGCGTCAGCTCGTACCCTGACAAGCGGGCACTCTTAAGGTGCTGAGTCTTTGTTCTATTTAAGAGGGAATCTACTGCATGTGGTACCATAACAATCAGAGTATTATCCAATACCAATCCAGCAGACTGGCAAATGGAAACTGCTGCTGCTGCTGTGGCTTTCAGACAACTAGGTAACGCCTTGGCCACTGGGTCTAATGTGGCCGAAAAATAGGCACATAGGCGCTGCTTGTCTCCAAATTGTTGCGTTAAAACTGACAATGCGCAACCTTCTCTCTCGTGAACGTAGAGTGTGAAAGGCTTACTGTAATCAGGAGTACCTAACATAGGAGCAGAGCATAAAGAAGTGCGTAAGTCAGTGAAACTTTCCTGACATTCCGCAGTCCAAGGGAGAGGTTGGGATGTATCTTTGAGAGTGAGTGCCAACAGAGGTTTTGCTAGCAAAGAAAGATTTGGAATCCACTGCCTACAATAAGAGGTAATGCCGAAAAAGGCACGCACCTCCCTTTGTGTACATGGTACAGACATTTGAGCAATTGCTTGGATACGTTCTGGGGTCAATCCCCGACCCCCTCCTTCGACAAGAGATGACCTAAGTAGGTAACCTCTTGGCGACAATATTGTAATTTAGAGGGTGAAACCTTGTGATGAAGGTCAGACAAGTGACGTAACAATGAAATAGTAACCTGTTTACAAATATCCTCAGAATCAGCAGCAACCAACAGATCATCTACTTATTGAATAAGGGTGGCACCTGGAGGCAAAGTGAAAGCATCGAGCTGAGTTTTCAAAGCTTGACTATAAATGGAGGGACTCACAATAGCCTTGAGGAGCACGCTTGAACCGGAAGCTTCGGCCTCCTAAAGAGATGCCGAAAATATCCCTACTTTCCTCAGCAATGGGAATGCTGAAGAAAGCATTCTTGAGGTCAATAACAGAAAACCAAGCAGCCAATAGGGCAGTAATATCTGGAACAACAGGGAATTGGGGTACAACAATCTTGTAGACCTCCCGGAGGTCAATCACAAAACGATAAACGGGTGGCTGAGAAGAGTCAGTACGTTTAAGAACAGGTAAAACCGGACTATAGCATACATTTCCCCTTGTCTCCTCAACCACGTCTTTCTGAACCAAATCATAAAAAATAGCCAATAGAGCTCTTTCACCATCACTGGAAATCTTATACTGGGGAATGCGGGGTAACTTAACATTAGATTTGAGGGTGACGATGTAGGGCGGGATCTGCAGAAAACCAACATCATTGGGGCCTGTAGCCCAGAGGGTGGCAGGAAGAGAGCGCAATTCAGGGGGAAGTTGGTCTTTAGACAAATACGCCGGGGAAATCAATTTATTACCTAAAGTGAGGCTTACACCAGAAGGGGAACAATGCAATGTTGCGTACAGTCTTTTTAATAAGTCCAGACCTAACAAATTTTCAGCACAACCAGTTGTTAAAATAAGCGGAGCCTCTAAATCATAAGGACCTATTGAGATGGGCAGAGGACAAGAAGCTGGGTTATGAACTGGGGCGCCAGAAAATCCTTCAGAAACATTTGTTAAGCCAGACAAAGGTGCCCCAGGGAGTTTAGAGTGGATGATAGAACTCTTTGTTGCACCAGTGTCCAATAGAAATGGCTCTGAAACACCTAGTGCAATGAGTTCAATATAAGGCCCATTTTGGTCCACTGGAACTGATATGACTCCCTCACTTTGTCTATGGCTGTCCTAGCTAGTATGAAAACCTTGACTCTCCTCGGTATAATAATCATCATTGTAATAATGGGAAGACTGAGCATTCTGCTGATCAAAATAATTCATGGAGTTTTGAGGGGAAAGGAACGCTGGTCTTGAGATGATGTACCTCGCCCCCTACCCCTAGGTGTTGACTGGTAGCCACCTCGGCCTCGCGGCCCAGGCATACTACCAGCACGCTGCAACAAAACCGGACAACTATTCTTGAAGTGACCTTCCTCCTTACAATAAGCGCATTGATTTGGACCCAATGGGGGCCGGGGAACAAAGGGCTCAGGTTTTTGTAACAGCTTCTGGAATTGGAGAAGCGTCTGGAACTGGTGCTGACCAAGACGAGGGAGATAAGCCTGTTTCAAAAGAACTTTAATTTTTAATTCCTTAGTTTTTTAATCAAGTCTGTCCTTTTCCTCTTTATACCTATTTTCCTAATACTGAGCAGTAGCCAATATCTGAGCAGAAGAAGAAACTGCCGATGAACTTTCAGAATCCTTCAGTTTATTGGAAAGTTCGGGGAGCAAATTAAACACAAATTTATCTACAAATAATCGTTGGCCACCTTCCGTGCTCATATCCTGATCGCTGTGATCAAGAAACGTCTCCTTAAATCGAGTAAAGAAGTCGGTAACGCTTTCATCTTTCTTTTGCTTACAGGCAGCTAACTTATCCCAATTAACTCGCAGAGGGGGCATCATAGTTTTCATCAAAGCAATGATCCTAGCGGGAAGGTCTACAATTAAAGCATCAGGTTTAGCACCACCCACTTGGAGTCCATCTGCGGCAAGAATAGCAGCCCAATCACCCCCCAATTCTTGAGCATGGTCTTCTTTCCGAATCCTAGCCCATAATGGTTGTGGGACCACATTTCCCATCAACATGTCTATATCGGCTAAATTCATAATGCATGCATCAACAGTCTGGGACAGCTCTTTGTAATAACCAGCAGGATTTTTACGGGGGTCTGGTAAGGATTGTTTGAGGGCCAGAACCTCAGATCTTTTCCAAGGAACATGTACCCATACACGTTGGAAGTGAGCGTGTATAGGGGGATTAGCGCCCTGGGCTGCAACCGCATCTCTCCACACCGGGGGAACCTCTCTCATAGGATAGTGTTTTAGTTTCCTTCGGACAGAAGAATCGTGTTCAGGCAAAGACCGGTAAGCGAACATTGTTCTAAAGGTGACAAGCGTCCTTATAGCATCCTCAACCTCCGCGCCCACAATTATCCCTTTGTTAAAGTGAGCCTGAACATCTAGCAGACCCTGGGGAGCTAATCCTAATCCCATGTCCTCCCACTCTTGTCCAAGAATGACACACATGGTATCAAAAACATGTCTTTGCGTTGGCGCATCCCACTGCTGGAAAGTGTCCATGATATCTTGTATACCATACTGAGGACCATTCATGATCCACTTGCGGGCAAGGAGATCTAACGCATCTCGCTCTTCGGGACCTGGGAGCTGACTACGGGTCTGCCTACGAGGAAGAACAGGAGTCCTGTTTAACGACCCAAAGAAAGGGGACAAAAGGCCAGAAACCGTGTCAACCATCCGCTTACGAACTGAGGGGGAATTCAACATAATGACAGGGGACAAGGTATTAGGCGGGGCAGAAGAGGGGGCGACAGGAATAAAGGGAGTCTGAGGCAAAGGCGTCTGAGGCAAAGGAGGTGGCGGGATTGGCATTACCGGAAGGGGCTGTGGCAGAGGTGCAGGGACCGGCTGGGGAACAACAAGTGGCTGAGCGGTTGGCAATAGTAGGGGTGCATTAGCACCCTGTGCATAAGGCGGGGGCAATCGCAACAGGTGGGACATTAATGGATCCTTTTCGGGGTCAACATCCTTGTTTGCAGGGGGAGTTGGCAGCACCGGATAACACTTATCTACTGCCATTCGATGTTGTCTATCTGAAACCTCAATCGCATAATCAGTTTCATTATCTTTAAACTGCTGGGCAGCCCGTATAACAGTCATGCCCTTTTCCTTCCTATCTTTTTTCATTTGTCTAATTTCTTTCTGTTTGGCTTCCTTGCGCCAAAGGCGAAAGGAGTCAAACATAGCTGGCCGGGCTTTTCTCTTAAACAATGTAGTTTCCAAATTATCTAATATATCAGGCTCAAAACTACCATTCTGTGGCCACTGCAAAACACCATCTTTTCTCATATAACGGACCCACACTTCATTAAAGGTGATGGGGCCTACACCATGTTTAGAATAAAGCTCATAGGTGGGAGTTCCAGCCGGAGGAATTGGACAAGAGTCCTCCAGTCAGGAATCCCTATCAAAACAACAACAACAACACCATCTTCTAAACTTACTGAAACCAGGCATCGTTATTTCACTGGCCTCTTTACAAACATCAAGGTGTTAATCAATCAACACAGCACAAATGTACTCACCCCTCGGCTTCGGCTTTTGCAAGAGCCGAATCAAAAATCAAAAACAAAGAAGCGAGCTACCCATTATTACTTAACCAAATGTTCTCTTACGCCAACAGAGGTCCGTCTAATGTCTCGCAATACCAGTCATCACCAAAGGGACCAAGGCAGGGCGGCAGTCAGGGCAGCAGTCACCAGCAGCCGTTGGAAAGGAGAAGTCGCGCTGCAAAGACCTTCGGTCCACTTTCGACATGCAGGGGTCAATCATGTGGTGCGCTTCCTCCAGAATTTCCTTGCGGGGCTCCTCACGACCCTCGGGCTCGACCGCTACCTCTGAAGCCGCCCCACATTGGGCTGCCAGTTGAAGAACCGGGCCTAGAAGGGCATGGCGGCGCAGGGCACGCCTGGAATCTGAGTTCACCTGCCTTGTAGTACAGAGACACGGAATACTCTGTTAGCGTAGAAAACCAAATTTATTAGCTGCAGCTGTGCACAGTTGTCCCAGAAGTACACCAATGGTAGGTTCTCAGGAGACTGCCACTTCACTCCGTGGCTCACAGTCTTTTATAACCATATACACCCACAAAAGAAAAACACTCCCCATGCACCAAATATTAGCCAATAGGAAAATATTCAAAACAAGGCATCATGTAACCAGTCCCCCTTGAGTCGTGTTTTTGCCCAACCCCATAAGTCAATCAATGACAGCACCTATAGGTCAATCAGTAATGGCAGGACGTGTTTGTGTGCTTCTAAGGACAACTTGAGAAATAGGATAATGCAGGGAAAGAATACCGAAGGCCAACAGATAAGATAGGGCAGGGAAAGAATACTGAAGGCCAACAGATAGTTGGGACAAGGATTAGTCAGTCTAGACAAGGATTAGTTAGTTTGGCTAGTTCCTGAAATTGAATTCACAACAAGGAAGGGGGGTTATTTGACACATAGCAGTACAAAGGGCAAAAACACTTGGTTTGCCAAGCTGCCTGACTGAGGGCAACACAAAATTGCGACGGAATACAAAATGGAGTAAAAACTGAATTACCTCACCCCCAACATCAACTCCACCTCCATACACTCCAGACTCACTTTCCACTCCATGACCCATTCCGTTCTTCATCCATTACTTCAGCTCTCTCTTAGCATCCTCCACGGTGGCACCTGGCATTACACTTATGTTTCTAGTCCCCCTTCATCATTCACTCTTCCTCCCCACGAGGGATGGGTGCGCCCGCTAGTGACTCCCCCACCCCTCCCAAGTACCGCCAACACTGCAGCCCGTCCTAAACTGGCACGCTCTGCCAACCCTAGCCCAGAACCCTAATAGCTGTGGGGTGGGTGGGTGGCCTTTGTAAACTCTCCACCCCCCGACGGTTACCTGCCCCCCCTCCCGAAACCACAATGAATCTTTCACCCCCACTTCACTCAAGCATTCCTGTGACACCGTATCGCCTCGTTCCACAACTTGCTGACCACATCTCTCATCTCCATCATGTAATAAGCGTTCCCCATAGTCGAAAGATGTACACCGTCAGCCCTAAAGAGTAGGGGTTCTTACAGTCATAGTCCAGGGTGAGCTACACACTCCAGCTCCAAGTCCTTATTTCTGGACATAACACTTACAACATCGAGACCTCCACCTGCCAATCTGCTGATTCCTTTCCCAGCACCAACCCAGCCGCGCTGCCGCCGTCGCCGCCCAATACGGAAGAATGCGTCCCAAAGCCCACTGGACTCACTCCCAGTCGGGCCAATGCCATGCGCAAAACCACCAACAGCTGTGCCGCCGTGACCTTAGCCCAAGACACATGACAAAAAATTTCTCCTGTGGCCCTCGTGGTCCGCAGAAAGTCCCTCCATTCAGCCACAGGGCACCCCCCCCCCCACAACCATTCTCACACAACCGCACCCCCTTTCCCCTCCCCAACTGATCAGTTTTAGACTGCCCCAACCAAATCCCCAGGCGACCCGCATCCAATCTGACCTCCTCGCACTTTCTGCCACACCTCAACTTAGTCCCCAGCAACTCGGAGACTCGAAATGGGCCAACAAACTTCCATATCATACATAAACGGAAAATTCGAACCTCAAAAACGTCATAACAAGACTCGGCACAACCTCAATCAAACTGACCAACAAATCAAAAGAAATAGCCTCCCTCAACGCCTCTTCTCCCTACCCCAACCTCTGAGTACCCTACCTATAATCACATCTTTTGTAGGGTCTAACCCAAAAAACAAGCTATAGTAAAAAGACAGCCCTGCCAACTTTCCCACAATGGTCGCGGAAGACAGCCCTTTGTCAATGCAATGCAATACAAACTGCAACACCCCTTGTTCAACCGACAAACGATCTCCAAAGTATGCATCCCTTCGCCATCCCATAAAGGCTCCAAACTCTGCCTACGCCAGCCTGTAGGTCCGTCTTGTGGAATCGGCTATAGATTTTTCCACCAGGCCTAACACCCTCACTCCCGCAAGGCCCAGATGCCGGCCGGCAGCCTGGTTTTGAACTGATACGCTCCAGGTGCCAGTCTCCGGAACCGCTGCCACTGCGAAGGAGACAAAGCATCCGCAATGTCATTATGCGCCCCAGGGACATGCTTGGCTCGAAAAACCCCATTCAAACTCAGACATTTCAACATGAAACTCGTCAACAATCGCAGCACTCTCAGATCTCTTACCCTCTGCTGGTTGACCAACTCGACCACAGTCATATTGTCCGCATGGAACAACACTGACCTGTTCTGAAATTCCGACCCCCACACCTCCAGCGCCACCAACTAGGGGAAAAAACTCTAGAAACGCAATGCTCCTCCCCTGTTTCACCCAATGGGCCAGCCATTCCTCAGCGCACCATCTGCCATCCCAAAAGATGCCAAAACCTGCAGCCCCGGCTGGGTCAGAGTAAATTTGAATTTGCCAAACCATCCTTTTGTCCGCAAAGTCCAGTGACACCCCGTTGAAATCAGTCAAGAACGTCAGCCATGTCCTCAAGTCAGCCTGAACCACCATGGAAATCCGGACCCTGTGATGCGGTAAGACTGCCCATGACAGGACCATGCCGAGCCGTGTGCAGAATGTCCGTCCAGCTCTCACCACCCGGCATGCGAAGTTCAGAAAACCCAACAGTTGTTGCACAGCCCTCAACGCTAACCTCTTCTCTCCAATTGCCCACAAGAGGCATGCTTGTATTTCTGATACCTTCGCCTCAGGGAGCAGAGCTATCCATTGAATGGAGTCCAGTTCAATTCCCATGAACATCAAACAGCTGGGTCCAGCTGTTTTCTCAGGCGCCAAGGGTACACCGAACTGCTTGTGCCATCTCCTGAAACTGCGACAGGGCCCTGCCGCAGTCTCCAGATTGAGCCTTCCCCAGAAAGAGGAATTAGTCCAGATAGTGAGTCACATCTCGATGCCCACTGATCTGTCTAAAATCCCACAGCAAAAATGTGCTAAACATCTCAAACAGCATGCAGGAAATAGCACACCCCATGGGCAAAACCATGTCCACATAAATGGCCCCCTGCAAACTGCATCCCCAGCAGAGAGAAATCCGCAGGGTGTATCGGCAGGAGGCGGAACGCAGATTTAACATCACACTTTGCCAGTTCTGCCCCCTGCCCATACAGCCTCACTAAGCAGATCGCATCATCTACTGACGCGTAGAGCACCCTCGAGTCTGCTTCTGCGATGAAATTGTTCACAGACTGTCCCTCCGACCACGAGAGGTGATGTATCATGCAAAACTCACCCTCCTCCTTCTTTGGCACGACTCCCAATGAGGAGATGACCAAATCGTCAAGGGGCCAGTCCGCAAACAGACCTGATATCCTTCCTTCATCTCCTTCTGTAGTTTGGCCGCCACCACACTGGCAATTCTTTGGCTGATTTCAGATTGTCCGCCCATCTCCACACCCTCGGTCCCTGATAGCTCACTCGAAAACCCTCTGTGAAACCCCACTGCAACTTCAAAGCCGCCTCCCTGTCCGAGTAACACAAGAGCCACAGGGCCATCGCCTCCACTCTAACCGGTGAAGGCGCCCTTCTGTCTAGTCTGTCCCCTTCCCCTCGCATTTCGCCACTGCTCTGAAGGCGTGACCAAGGTAAAGCATTGTGTGAGGGCATGTCACCCTCCACACTTGGAGCACTCATGTTTGAACTTGCAGGGGTACCGAGAGCAATATCCCTAATGTAGCTCCAGCACGTACCTGTTGTGCTGGTGCCTGGCTTAGCTTGCTGACTGGCGCTTCCTGCAGGTGCGGCAGACCCTCCTGCCCCAGACTGGGTGGGCCGTGGCGGAAAGGACCGGTAAGTAACCGGCAAATTGATGGCCGTGTGTGTGGACGCCGACGAGAGCATCTAAGCCATCCACTGCATCCACAGCTCCTGATCGATTTCCCCCCACCGCTTGTCAGGGTTCATGCTAACCCTGGCCCGGAACTCCTCATCGTAACTCAACTGGGCAAACCCCCTGAATTGCAACTGAGCTTTCCTTATAATATCCTACTTCAAGAGGGGTATGACCCTGTCCAAGTGCTTTTCGCGATAAATACTTTCGTAAATGAGAGGCCGACGTCCAATTCTTCATATTCACCGGCACCCTGGGTCTCCTCGTTAGTTCCCATTCCTCCTCCTTAGAACAATCCCTTGCCTGCACCTCCATATGCAACAGCTTGAACACGTCTACTTATTCATGCTTCCAAATCCTGTTCTTAATCTTGTCCTTTAAATGGGAGTCCAGCGGCATAGCCGAACCCATGTACGGCAGCTTTTTCTGGTGTTTGTCCTCACCTTTCTCACCTCTTTCCTCCTTCCCCTCTGTTTTGTCAGTCTAGCCCCCTGCTGTCGATACAACTTTACCTACCTCTTCTTTAGCCGTCCCCACCCCCAACACACTTTGTGCTGGCCTCCCGCATCCCTCACTGACCCATCGCCAACACTCACCGACCTACAGGCCTTCTTTCTCCCTCCTTTTGCCCCTCGTCCCAAGCTGACCACCAAACCCCCTCACCTGTCAAGGGTGTCTGCGTCTCTCCCAACCGTCCTCTCGAAGTGCCGGCCTTGGTGGTGTCCACTCTCGCCTTGCCCTTCTCCTTCTGTGTGGCCTGTAAAACACCAAGACCACTGTTGCTCCGCACCGCCCTGTCCTGTCATCGTCATCCCTCACTTCCCTATCCTCCAACTCATCACTCTCCGTACCGTAATCCAACTCCAACACAGGTTCATCCTCCACAGGCTTCCACATAACCTCTCGCACCGCTCTCTTCACACCCTTCTTCAACTTCACTCCATCACCGCTCCCCCACCCCACACATGATGCTGTTGCCCGCTCCCGCGCTAGAGGGAAGGCAGCCGCCAGCCCCCTTGCTGCTCCAAGGCAGTGTCCAGAGGCAGTCTTGCGTCCACCGTGCCTACCACCCCTCTGCTGACCTCCGCAAGCTGGGATCCCCCCTACCCCCTAGGTCGCTCCAACCTGGACGAGCTCCGGCATAGTCTGGCCTCGCCGCTGTCCCTGACTGCCCCTGCCGCCCCCCTGCTGCCACCTGCCCGCTCCCACTTTTCCCTGTCTGCCCTATCCCTGTCCTCCTGCTCCGCCCACCGTCCCTCCTCCGAGGTGGGCATGGGGGGCCCAACCGCCTCCTCGTCCCTGACCGCCCCAGCCCTGGCTGCCTCCAACTCAGCCCAGCGCGCCTCTGATTCTTGCACCAAAAGGCACTGTTCCCTGATCCTGTCCTCAAGTTCCATGGCCTCCCACCTGGGGAGCAAGGGGGGGGGGGCAATTCCCCCAGGCCCGAACGCTGCATATGCCCCCACGGCGCTCCAACATTTAAATGAGGTGTCACCCTTTCCCCTAGCCTCCAAAACTGCCTTGTGGCCCCTCCCCACACTCCCCACCTGAGCAGGGGTAAGATCCCCTAGAAAAATCTATTGGTGCATCCTCCCACTGTCCTACATCCTCCTCGCAGGCCACCTCCCCCATCACTGGCTTCCCCCTGCACATCTCCCCCAGACACCAACCGGCCCAGCACCACGTCACCCTTGCCCCCAGCCTGCTGACTCATATGGCCCGCCGGCACCAAAACCTCCCCAGGGCCCCCCGAATCTCCCGCTGCATTATCTCGTCCGTTTCCCCTCTGCAAAGGAGCTCTGCGCCCCGCCAGCGCAAGCCCTCCTGCCACTTTCTCACTCTCTTCCAGGCACGGAGGCAGGCTCTTCCATTGGCATCCGTGCGCTGCTCCTTGCTGTGTCGCGCCCCTCCACCTTCCCGCCGCACTTCTACCCGGCAGTGGTGGCTCCTCCATACATGCCGCCACCGCTGCGGAAATGCCCGCAGAAGTCTCCCTCAGAGTGCGGGCGAGCCCCACCCAAGCCTCACCTAGAACACCAGGCCGGAGGAGATACTCACTCCCGGCCCGCCCCAACACCCTCAGGGCCTCTCTCACCTGGTCCGGGTTACGTTGGACATGACTGCAGGCTCCTCTACAACCGATGATCCGCAATAGCCCGACACCGCACCACCGACTAGTGGTCCCCGCCGCAAACCGACTATGAAGTCTCCTAAACCTAAAGGAGTACAACAACTCCCTTTTTAAACTCTCCCACCCAGCAGTGTGGTAACATTTTGCATGGTTAAGGCACATGTGTTGTAATGAACGCATGGTAATGGCATGGGTGGTTCCGTATACAACCGTTCATATCCTGCGCACGGGATCGCTGAAAAACAGCAAGACAATGCATTTATATCATAGTTGTACCCGAAACAATGTACTATTTTATCTGGCATCTTTAGTTACATTGGGCATGGGCTGGAAACAAATGATAGTAAAACTGACACAGAAAGGGTTCTCCTCAAACATTTGTGTCGGTGTGTCTGTTTTTTGTTTTTTAACGGAGGCTGAGAACTGAAAACTCTACTTCTAAGGCGAAATAGTTTAAATACACTGGTCAATCAAATTCTAGAGCATTACTACTTGAGCTGTATAACACTGTTAGGCTTAAAAGACATCCGATGTGTACAACTTGGTGGCTCATCCAGCACAGGCAACAAGCTTCCAAAGCTTTGCTCAACTCCTCCCTACCAATCCTGGCGCCACTCTCATGCTGCTCAGGCAGCACGAGAGCGGCGCCTGGATTCGGGAGGGCACCCTTGTATGACACTCCTTCAGGCCCTGGAGGCCCGTGCTTGTTCTCCACCCAGTTGATTAAGACAGCACGGGTTGAAGTGTTTAAAGTGCGCATGTCAGGCTGGCTTTCACAAGACATCCGTCTAAAGAGACATGTGCACTTTAAACTGAAGTGCACTGTGCCAACTGTTCCTCCCTGTTCTCTCAGACTCTGCTACTTGCCTGAATGAAAAATAAAATGGTAATAAAATATGTTTACCTTTTCATTTTTCCCTTCACTTTCAGCGGCGGGGCGGCGCTCATTTGCCCTCATTGAGGCACCACCACTGCCACAGAGTGCTGAGATAGGAAAGTAAATCTTTTATTTCTTTATTTTAATTAAAATTAACTCAATGACAGGCACTGTGAGAAACTCACAGTGCCTTCACCCGTAACTGGCCTGTTATAAACACTGTTTAAAACGGACCATGATTGAGGGCTTTGGCACTGAGCCTAGGCACTACTGTTGTTGTGTTTTTTCATTTTTTTATAATTCTTTTTATTGGCAACACAATTAAATTGGGTGGTCATCACATACAGGAATCACAGATTACACAAAGAGATCATCATATATACATTATAAGTGCATCATGGCTGGAAGATCGTGTCATTGGATACTATCATTGCAAAGTTCTTTACATTGTGATTAGATCGTCAATGGGTGCAATAAGGGGGGTTCACACAAATGACCACGATAATCATTCCAGTTGGACCATATGCCTACCCATTTCCGGGGGCAGCCCCATGCTACATAAACAGTATTTTCTTGGATCAGGCACCAGTCCACATCCCTCTTCCAGGAGCAGAGCTTCAGAGGTGTTATCGCTCCCCACAACCGTGCTATCAATCAATCAATCAAAAAATTATATATTATATAGCGCGCTACTCACCCGGAGGGTCTCAAGGTGCTTGGGGAGAGGTGGTCTTGGGTCTGACGGAGGTGGATGGGGAGGGAGTTCTATGTCTTGGCTGCCAGGTAGGAGAAGGATCTTCCTCCCATGGTGGCTCTTCGGATGCGTGGAACGGCGGCGAGGGCGTGGTTGGTTGAACGAAGCTGTCGGGTGGGAGTGTAGAAGGTCAGGCGGTTGTTGAGGTACCTGGGGCCCAGGTCGTGGAGAGCCTTGTGTGCGTGGGTGAGAAGTCGGAATGTGATTCTCTTGTTGACGGGGAGCCAGTGCAGGTCTCTCAGGTGTCCGGAGATGTGGCGGTGCCGGGGGATGTCCAGGATGAGTCGTGCGGAAGCGTTCTGGATGCGTTGGAGTCTCTTCTGTAGTTTGGCTGTGGTTCCGGCGTAGAGGGTGTTTCCATAGTCCAGTCGGCTGGTGACGAGAGCCTGGGTGACTCTCTTCCTGGTTTCGGTGGGGATCCAGCGGAAGATCTTACGGAGCATGCGTAGGATGTTGAAGCATGAAGATGAGACGACGTTGACTTGTCTGGTCATCGAGAGGGAGGAGTCCAGGATGAAGCCCAGGTTGCGTGCGTGGTCCATTGGTTTGGGTGCACTGCCCAGGGCAGGGGGCCACCAGGAGTCGTCCCAGGAAGATGGTCCCAGGATGAGGACTTCCATCTTGTCTGAGTTGAGTTTCAGGCGGCTGTTCTTCATCCACTCGGCTACGTCTTTCATCCCTTCGTGTAGGTTGGTTCTGGCGGTGGTTGGGTCTAAGCATGGGCGAATTTTGCGAATCTGGCGTTCGCAAATTTTGCGAATTTGCAAACTCGCAATCCGCAAAATCCGCGAATTCTCGCGAATGTGCGGATTTTTTTTTGTGTTCGCAAGGATTTCTGCCAGTTCGCAAGGATTTCTGACAGTTCGCGAGGGTTTTGTAACAGTTCGCAATCGCGAACTTACATGTCGGCTCGCAACGGTCACGATTATGTTGTTTCTACGTCTGGTTCATCATCATAGGTTCCCAGCACCCTCTGTTTCACCCCTGCCACCCTCTGTTTTACCCATGCCACCCTCTGGTACATCAATGCCTTATGCCACCCTCTGGTTCATCATCACTGTAGATTATGGGGGGGAAAAAGCAAGCACACCTGCCTGCTTCAACTGGCATGAATTAATTTGGGGTTGATTTATTAATGTGTCACTGTTTTAAAATTCCAGTCTGGCACCTGCATCCTTATCTGTAATTTGCTTTCTGTTGCAGTGCAATTTTTTTTTCCAGGACCTTTGTGGCCTACTTGTAGCTATTCTATGAGCCTGCTGTGAGGGTCAGAGCAGGGTCATACAATTGTTGCAACTAGCAACTGAACTTTGGAGGGGCCCTTGTCAGGAAGCACTACAGGGAACGGTTACTAATGATGAGTTTGAACTTTTGAGCCTGCTTTCACTTTTGCAAAACTCGTTTTTCTGCAGAGCAGCATTACAGCAACTTTAATGCCCCACCAAGCTTATATGAGAAAGTTGATTTCTAATCCAAAAGTTATCCAAAGAAAATCAAAAGGCCTCAAATCTAAAAAAGTGCAGGCAAATGTCAACCTGAGGAGTTATTCTGATAAAAATAATCATTTTCAGTAGATTTCTTGTGCGGAATTGCAATTTTTGTAATTTCGCGAGTGCGAGATTGTTGCTGCCCGCCGCACCTACATGTTCGCAATTGCGAACTTACACCGCAAAGAAAAAAAATCCGCTGTGTGCGAATTTGCGGATTTTGCGGGAAATTCGCGAATCTCGCGGATTGCGAATTTACCGAAAAACCGCAAAATCCGCGAGCGTAACGGATTTTCCGCCCATGCTTAGTTGGGTCGTTGGTGAGGGAGAGGATCAGCTGAGTGTCGTCGGCGTAGGAGATGATGTTGAGGTTGTGTTGGCGTGCGATGGACGCAAGGGGGCTCATGTAGATATTGAAGAGGGTGGGGCTGAGTGAAGATCCTTGTGGTACGCCGCAGATGACTTCGGTGGCCTCGGATCTGAATGGGTGGAGGCGGACTCTCTGGGTTCTTCCAGCGAGGAACGAGATGATCCACTCCAGAGCCTTCTCTTGGATTCCGATGTTGCTGAGGCGTTGTACTAGGGTGCGGTGGCAGACCGTGTCGAACGCTGCGGAGAGGTCCAGGAGGATGAGGGACGCTGTTTCCCCGTTGTCGAGCAGGGCACGGATGTCGTCAGTGGCTGCGATGAGTGCGGTCTCGGTGCTGTGGTTGGCTCGGAAGCCAGACTGCGAGGGGTCGAGGGATCCGTTCGTCTCGAGGTAGGCGGCAAGCTGTCGGTTGACGGTCTTCTCGATGACTTTGGCAGGAAAAGGGAGGAGCGAGATGGGGCGGTAGTTCTTGAGGTCGGTGGGGTCTGCTGATGGTTTCTTCGGTAAGGCGCTGAGTTCGGCATGCTTCCAGCTCTCCGGGAAGGTGGCGGTGTTGAAGGAGCAGTTGATGACGTCTCGGAGTTGGGGTGTGATGACGGAGGCGGCCTTGTTGAAGACTTGGTGGGGGCATGGGTCGGTTGGTGGATGGTGTTCATCGTGCGGACGGTGTCTTCGGCGCAGACCGGGGTCCAGGCGCGGAGGGTGGTGGTGGGGTGCGTTGGTTCAGTGGTAGGGTGCGTGGGCTGTGTGCCGAAGCTGTTGTGTATATCGGCGATCTTGCTGTGGAAGAACGAGGCAAGTGAGTCACAGAGTTCTTGTGAGGGGGTGATGGCGTTGGTTCTGGCGCTGGGTTTGGAGAGGTCTTTGACGATGCTGAAGAGTTCCTTGCTGTTGTGTGAGTTGCTGTTGAGTCGTTCCTTGAATGCTTTCTTCTTGGTGGTGTGGTCAGTTGGTGGTGTTTGCGGGTGGCGTGCTTGAGGGCAGTCATGTTGTCTGTGGTCGGGTCTTTGCGCCAGGCTTTCTCGAGGGTGCGGCAGTTCTTCTTGGAGTTCTTGAGATAGTCATTGAACCAGGAGGCCTTCTTGCTGCCGGGCCTGTTGGGATGGTTTTTCAGGGGTGCGAGGTCGTTAGCGCAGGTGGTGATCCACTGTGTGAGGTTGATGGCTGCTCGGTTGGGGTCCGTTGAGCTATGTTCCTTTTAGCGATTTCTAATCCTAGTGTTACCCATGCTTTGCCTTTGGACGAGAGATCTGTGGGCTCCCAGATATTCAGAAGGTACCTCTTAACCTCTGGGCGCAGTTCAACCCCCCATACCTCCTGCATACAGTTGTGTACCTGCCTCCAGTAAGTTTGCAGCACAGGGCACTCCCATATTATGTGAAAAAAGGATCCCCTCTCCCCACATCTCCTCCTACAGAGCCCATCCTCACTGCGACCCATCAGCATCAGCCTGGTGCCAGAGATATATACTCGATGCAGTATTTTCAACTAAATTAATCTCAGTTTAGCCGAGATTGCTATTTCTTTGGGGGATGCAAGTGCCTCTCTCCATCCTTCATCGTCGATTGCAAGCCCATCCGCCTCCCACTTCCCCCTAAGAGCCAGCAGGGGGTTCGGGGTCTGGTTAATCAGCTTTTTGTATGTGATGGAAATAGCCCTTTCTGGGAGGTGGCCATCCAACAGCCTGTCCTCGAGGGGGGAGGATTCCGGGAGCTGTGTCCCCGGTGGGATGTTCGCCTGGAGGGAATGCCTCACCTGCAGATAGCGAAAGTGCTCAGTGTGTGCCAATTCATAAGTGTGCTGGAGTGAAGCGAAGGGAGCCACCCCTTCAGGGCCCCACAGGTCTTATGTGAGATATCCCTATCAGGTCCCAGCTGTGAAAGCCTTTGGTGCTGCTCAGTGTACCTAATTTTTCAGAAGCCCATAGCGGGGTAGCCAGTGTAAGTTTGTTGGCCCATCCTAATTTTCGGTTGACAATATGCCAGAGTTGGACCGAGTGTTTCGTTGGTCCTGTGAGAGGGTATCTGTTGGGCCTAGAATAGAGTGCAGCCTCAAAGTTTACGCCCGGGAGGAGCCATTTGTCCATCCCATAGCCAGGGTCATTTCCATCACAGTAAGTGCCCTGGTTTATGGCAGAAAGATGCACCGCCCAATAGTATTTCCGGATGTCTGGGAGGGCTATCCCTCCATCATACCACCCCAGCGTTAGTTTCTGCAAGGATATCCGGGGAGTTCCAGTCCACAGAAGGTCCCGTTGGGTGGCCTAGATGGAAGCAAAATATTTATACGGAACTAGGTCCGGGTAATTTTGGAGGGCGTAGAGAAACCGTGGCAGCACCATCATTTTGAATAGCGCAGCCCGACCCAATAGGGACAACTGAAGTGTCTTCCAGGTAATGGTGTCTCTCTTCAGCCGTCTCGGAGGTGGCAGGAGATTCTTCTCATATCTGACAGCCTTCTCCTTCGATATAAAAATAATAAGTACATGAATCCTTCCGTGGCCACCTAGATTGGGCAGCTGCGTGGGATTATTGGGGGGGTTCCATGGAGAACATAAAGGAGTGACTTTCTTCAATAATACTGTACCCTGAGTTCTTCCCAAAGTTGTTAAAAATGTCCAAGGCCACGATAAGGGACTTACGAGGATTTGCCAGGTACAAGAGGATGTCATCCGCATACAGCGAAATCCTGTCTTCCCACCCGTCAGCCCATCGAAACCCCTTTAGAGAGAGATCCTGTCGTATCCAGGCAGCCAGTGGTTCTTGGGAGAGGGCAAAAAGTAACGGTGAAAGAGGAAACCCCTGACGCTTGCCTCTACCCAGCGTAAAAACCTCTGAAATTTTCTTGTTCACTACCACCTTTGGCGAGCGGCTCGGTGTGGAGGAGGCGCACCCAGCCAATGAAGTTTGGACCAAAACCCAGTTTTTGAAGAACCGCCATCATATATGGCTATTCAAGCGTGTTGAACGCCATTGCGGCGTCTAATGAGACCACCACAGCATCTTCCTAAAACGTATGGCAACGCCCTATTACTCCATGGAGATGGTGCAGATTAAGCGCCGTGTTGCGGTGGGGGATAAATCACGATTGGTTGGGGTGCACCAGCTTGCTGAGTACCGGCTTGAGTCTATTAGCAAGTACTTTCGCCAGGATTTTAGGCTCGGTGTTTAGCAATGATATTGGTCTATAAGAGGTACATAATTCTTTCGGTTTCCCCTCCTTTGGAATGGTCACAATTGTCTATGCATTGGTCTCTCAACAACAGACCTCGCTCCCTACTTTCTTCGAACAGGTGTATTAGGTGCTTGCTCAGGCAGTCAGGCTTTAGCTTGTAGAGCTCGATGGGAAGGCCGGAGGTCATGGATGGCCCTAGTGAGTTCCTCCGAGTTTAGTGATGCCTCCAAATGCTCTCGTTCATCATCGGAGAGGGTGGGCATTTTGATATCGGTCAGCAGATCGATTGAGTCCTCCTCTGAACGATCATACCCCCTGCAGCCGCGGTGCGTCCATTGGGGCGGAGGGGCGGAGCCCCACCAGCCCATGGACCCGCGGCTGCCAGTAAATAATAAAAATAAATGTTCCAACACTTCCTGACTCCATTTCTCATCATGCGCCGCCGGGCAGCACCCGACTGAAACGGGAGTGCGCAGGGGGGGGGGGGGGGGAGGGGGGGGCTGGTGTGAGTGTCAGTGATTGACAGGCGTCGAGACGTCACAAGACAGACGAGTCAGAACGCGCATCACAGCTTGGGGCAGAAACTTGCCGGAGCATGCGCATATTAAGCTGCCCCACATAGTGACTAGGGGGGGTGCATGTTTATTCACGTGCGGCGCAGCCCTGCGTTAAAAGGGCGACAGGGCGAGCATTTTGTGTGCCCTCCAAGCCAATCCTGGCGCTGCATGCAGCGCCTGGATTGGCTGGTCACCGTTCCGCAGAGCAGGGGCAATCCATACTGGATGCCGCGTGTGGGTGGCTCAGCCGCAGTGCACAATGGCCAATCACTGTATCTGACTTCTTGCAGTCATGCAGTGATTGGCCATTGGTGCGCGGCGCTGCTGTCGTCGACTCGTCGTACGTTGGATCCGGTAAGCGCCGCAGTAACGGTTCTTCACTACTCACTAGTCCGACTCGCCTCGTGGTTGTGACTGTGTGGAGTGAGTCGACTCGTGTGCAGCTCGTGTGGAGTGGAGACAGTACTGTCTGTGTGTGGTGAGTGAGAGTAAACATACGCCGTAAATTATTTACAGGTCTAATCTGTACGTGGTAGCGTTCTGCTCTAGGCAATCGGAAATAGAAGTTGGAATCTGATACAATTAGGAATAGAACTATTGAAAAGAATATGGTTTTTAAATGTATATCTGACTTTTATTAGGTAGCTTAGCTGGAGCCCTGGTCCGCGAAATCCAGGCTTGCCCGAGGTGAGAGGCTGTGGTGGTCCCAGCTTATACACAAATCATGCCTCCTCCGGAAACAATGTTCTGTGCGCAGCAAATCAACATTCCGCCTGAACTCCCAGATCTCCTGAAGCAATTTACCAAAGCTGCTATTAGGACCCAACCCCATGATGTCCTGCAGTGGTCTGCTGCGTAAGTATAACCTTACGTGTTTTTTCTCTAAGTCTGCGTCACACTGTGCACACTGCCAACAAAGGACCTGCTTTAAGCAAAGTCAAAGTTCCTGCTAGTCGGTCATGCTTGCGAAAATGTGAATAGCACAGTCTAATAGTGCCTGTGACGTTAGCTAGGAAGACGGCATTTTTAGGTGGAAGCTTACATCTTGGGATTCACATTGGCGTGCTTTTTGTTTGCTGGATGTATTTGTGTTAGGCTGTCCAGCTTGAGTTTGTCCCTTCCCTAAAGCTACCCGTCATGCCGCCCGAGGGCTGTGAGTGCAGTGGTGTGGTGATAGATATGTGTCACATCTTGCTCCCTTTCTGGTTCATATACCACCCTTTCAGTTCAGAGGTCTTGTCATCAGTCTATGTTTACATGCCGCAGACCACTCCTCAGAACACTAACGCGCAGACATGGTATCGCTCGCTGAGGTGTGCCAAGCCTCCATCATTTGTGGTCATAGTCATAGTGGCGCAGAAGTATTGAGGGCTGGCTTCAAACGGGATCCTTTTCTGGGCGAACGGTAATGGGATGTGTGTCATTGTGAGCGATTTTTGTGCTAAAGTGTGGGGTTTTTCCCAACAGAGGAATATTGACTTTCCCCGGCCTTAATTCTTTATTAAATGTCAGAGGCCGGTTGACTTGATTGCTCAGAAATCCCCTCTGTTTAGTGAATCTAGCGGCGCCTTCGGGAGAGCCTTGAAGGGAACAGCTGTAACATGCCTTATTATATTAAGCAGAATTAATTTGTTATTCACTTGTGAAAAGAGGTTCGACCGATTGCGCACTTTGTATTAGGATATGATGTGGCATTATGCGCATATTGTTCAAAGAATTTGACATTTTCATCTGCGTAGTCTGAGGTAATTTTCGAAAAAAATACTTGTCTTTTTATTCTACAGGCCATGATGGTAAATTACAACGTATGTGTTACTTCCCCATATCGGAATGTGTGCATGTGAAAGGCAGTAAACAACAATGTTGTCACTCTGTAAAGAGCCCATGCTATAGCTATTGTATTTCACACTTTGAGACAATACCAGCTTTCTATTTTCAATAATTTAAGTAGATTGTCCACCGTAGGGGCAATTTCCATTTTCAGTCCACAATGTTGCATCTACTTGTTTTGGTCTCCTTGTCTATGTTGACACGCACAGCCCTACAGTGGATAACACAGCCTTGTTGTTAACTACTTATGTGTAGATTTCTTTGTTTATCACTATATATTTCTTTTACTGTAGACTTCCCATACTAGGTATCCTAGATTCAGTAGATTGTATATAGACCCTTCAATATTGTATATCATTTTAGTTGATAAAGGATTTCTTGATTGTGCACAACTTCAGCGTAAATACTAATTTTGGTCTGTGAGCAAAAGTAAAGAAAAGGTTTGTCCCTTGGCTAATACACTATTTTCAAGCCTAATTGCATGAAATCCTGCTGGGCCACAATTATTACAATCTATCCACACATATATTGTATCATTAAAACATTTATTAAAAAAGTATTTTACTTTTGTACAAAATCATTGACATTTTATAAAGAAAAATTCTCAATAATCTAAAACAAGGTACATAACATTTTAAAAGTTCATATATATCATATCACACATTTCATTTGTTAAAAGAAGCAATATTGAGTGTTTTACAGTGGGTAATACAATGGAAAAAGATTACATAAAGGGAGAGACATACTAAAGACATAAACAATCAGTCATAAAAGTGACACATCTGAGACACTACTATTGTTTGAATCTAAACCTAGGCCCGTTGTTTTCTTGACTCCAGGTTAGATTAGTTCTCTTGATTGTGTTTGAGCTGCGTCAACGCGTTTCGATGGCAATTCACAGATACTGTGCCATCTTTTTCAAGACCATACATTTAGTCTCTCCTACACATTAAGCACTGGATGGTTGCCACTTGTCCTGAATTTTTCCTAGAAGTAAATAATATGCTGAGAGAATTTATATACCGTGATTACTTGTACTTCTTACTTGCTGAACTGCCTTCTACTAAACAGTCATAGGGAGAGTGTGCTATACACGGGACCCTTTGTCCTGAACTTTCTCACTGAGTTATATATTATGTGTTTATCTATCGCCTGTTTCTAGTCGATTTCTATGGGGATTCATGTTTCACTGCTAATCCTCCATGTCTATCTAGATGGTTTATCCGGGGTCTATTGATGTATGTAAAATGGACCTCATTTGCATGGTTTGCCAACTCCTTGTTATTATTATAGCTAAATCCATAAATATCAATTTCCACATCTTACAAGATTGGGACCATTTTTATGTGTTTAAAAAAAGGATATTTAGGTACCCACAAATACCGCCAATCCTATTGCTAGTCTCTATGGCTGCGCATGTTTGTGCACCTATTGGAGCTATTAGGTATTTTATTTCTTTTTTACTATTCATTTTTATACACCTATTAGAGTTTTGTGGGTATTTTCTTAATCCTTACTTGTAGTTTTTACCATGTTTGTTTAATCGGTAACCATTTATCATGTTTGTTTTTTTACTTGGTTACATATCAATTATATCATTCGTGATTTTTCGGCATCTTAAGGCTCCGGACATTTCTTTTTTCAAAGCTGTATAATTAAGGATAGGTGAATTAGTGAATTATTTCTCTAATATTTCTCTAATATTATTAAACTAAGTCTATGGGGATTCGCGGGTATATATCAAAAGGATACCTTGTGATCAGTAAGATAACTCCTCGAGTCCGCCTATGTTCCAATGTCTTTCAATTCGTGTGGCTTATTGCCTGAAATAAAATTAATTAATGTTACTATCTTGGGCGCTGTCTTAGATGACCACTGGCAAACTACATACTTCCTTATTGATTTCTTAATTTCTTGATTTCAATAAGGAAGTATGTTGATGCACCAGCTCGTTGACTCTCTTCTCGAGCTGTTTGGAGGACGCCTGGAGTTCCCGGATATCAGTCTCATTGGCTAGCCTTGTCCGAGGTCTTGTGAAGGTCCGTGCGGATGAGATTCAACTCAATGGACATCTTGTCGATTTTGGACTCCATGGTGGTCCCCAATGTTTGAATTGCTGTCATGATGGAAGTTAGGGAGGGCTCCGCGGGAGCGGACGTTCCTCCCGATGCACCCCGGTCTGGCAGGCCACGAACCGGACCGGGTACTTGTCTAGCTTGTTTGTCTGTGCCGCTGTAGTGATTTTGGGCTTCATTGTGCCAGTCCCACTCCCGGGTGCTGCCCTCCCGGACGTCAATGGGTTGGCGGCATATCTGGACCACTTGGCACCGCTCGGAAGCTGGCCACTAGGATGCCTCAACTTCTCGGTTACCTCCACGCCGCCACTTCGGGCCTCGACTTCCCACCTCCGTGGGTTGTCTGGCTGTTCCTCCTCCGTGTGCAAGGAGCTTCATTCCCCCGCTTCTGGCATCAAGTATTTGCCTGATGGGTCACTTGCCCTTTGTCAATCCTGTTACCCTCAGACTCTATGATTGTGCGTGACCAGCACCGTTCACTTCGTTCACTTCAGCAGTAGAACGGGCGCTGGTACACATCTGCCTCCAGGCCCCACAGGCTCTTCCTTCCACGCTTTGTGGGCCCCACAGTCTGCCAATCAGATGTATCCCCAGCGCCGTCCACAGTAGTGAAGGCCGCAGTGGTCCGCGGGGTACTCAGCAGGCTGCGCAGTAGTGTTTTAAGGGCACTACCCACTCGTCTAGCGCTGCCCCATCGAGCATGGACCTCGCCAGGTCTCGCTGCCCTAGGCTTTCCCACCATCCGTTGTCCTCCATGCACATCTTGGCGCTCCTGGTCTCGTCACTGTCAGGCCAATGGAGGCCCTGGAATGTGGCTTGCTCACACCTCTGCTGGGCAGGCGCCCCTTCTGACAGCCCTGCCGCCACGTCTACAGCCAGAGGGGAAGCAGTTCCTCTGTCGGCCGCCCCACCATGCTGTTGCCTTCAAGTTAGCGGAGGTCGACCTTCGGGCCTGGCCCAGGGCCCGCAGTGTTTTTGGCCCTCACCAGGAGACTCCCGGACCAGTGCACTCCCCGTGCTGTCTGCCGCCTCACCGTAGGACCCGCGGGGTAGCCGCCGTCTGGCCGCAGGTCTGTCCCTCTGCTCCGTTGAGGACCTCGAAGCTGGGACCTCAAGTTAGGTGTTGAGGTCGGCAAACGCAGCCCCGCCCCCTGGTTCTCACAGGTCCCGCTGCAAGACACTGCTACAGATTTATTGGGGTTTCAGGCTACACTCCCGCGAAGCTACGATCTAAGCAGCCATTTTCGCTGGCACCTGGCCACGCCTCCGTTTTTTGTTGTTTTAACCAATGCCTGTCAGTGGGTTACATTTTCTCCGCACCAGTTTTGTTTGCTGCTGGCCGCCGCTGTGTGTAATTAAAGACTGTTAATTTAAAAGTAATATCTTTGGTACGAGTGAAGTTTGTGTGGGATTTCTGGTCAACTGTGTCTGTTCCAAAACAACTTATATCTGCTAGAGTAAACATTGGGTATTGAAACCAGGGAGCGTATGTACAAGCCCCTATCGCCACTGGAACGTCACTTTTTTGTGACGTTTTCATGGCAATAGGGTCATGCCTTGTGTACAAGGCAGATTTAAGCCACTTAACATGGCTTAACGCTGTCTTGTACATAAGGCCCCATTTCAATCTATGCTTGGTGTGAAAGGGGCGTGCAGTGGGTGTTGTGGAGGGCGTTCCACTGCAACACCCTTTGTGTTTGATGCTGCCCCCTATGTACAAGAGTCGCGTACGTAGGAGGCAGCGTAAAAATGAAGACCAGGAAAATCCGGGTCTTAAATTGGCGAAGTGAGAAGAAATGCATTATTTCTCCTCCTTTCTGCTTTTTCCATGTGTGTTGCCTTATGCTTTTTCCATGTGTGCTGCCTTATGCAGCACACATGGAAAAAGCAAAGTGCCATAGTTTGTGTATGTACAGGAAGGTGTCCCTTCCTGTACATAAACAAACCTTTTTAAAAAATGCCTATTTGAAACTTTCATATGTGCTGCATGAAGCAGCACACATGAAAGTTACAAAATGGCCTTTTAGGAATGTTTATGTGCAGGACGGGACTTCTTCCTACACATAAGCAATCCTCCCCTGCACACAGACACCCTTGCACTCTGGTGCAAGGGTGCCTGCATTGGTGCTAAGTTGTTAAACTTCGCACAATCGCAGGGGGAAACGCAAGGCTGCACCCCATTCTTGTCAATCTTGTGCAGACTTGCGTTTCCGAAGTGGCGGAGCGTGTCGTTAAGCCAAGGAGGCTAACAACATGTTCCGCCACTTCATTGTACATATCCCCTTGATGTCTTTAGAGAATAAAGTTATCCACCTATGAGGCAGTAATTTCTGAGGCTTTTGAAAACCAGAGGTGTACAACACAGATGCTTCCCAGTAGTCATCGAGTGCCCTGGGACTCAGGGAAAAAGACAGGTTTGAATAAACTAACAATCCAGTTCGGTGAACCCGTACTGCATTTTTTCAAGTTTTGCTTTCACGCTTTGCTTGAGTGCTTGGATAATCTGTGGTAAAAAAAATAGATGTGATTGAAGTGCTTGGGAAGCAAAGTTCCAAATGAGTAAGAAATTGCATTATTAATTGGGGTGAGTGACTACACACAAAGAATAGTTACAGTCATTGTCCGGGTTAATATGAACCCTTGGAGTCACGTTAAAAAGGGAATTTCGCTTGTTACTTAAATCACTGAGTTGTTCTGCGGAACACAAGTCCTGGATTCCACCACTGAACACCAATTGTATCATGTTGAAAGGGGCACACCAGCACGTTACTACTGGTTAGCTGGGGTCAAGCCCGTGGCGGTTCCTCCGATAAACTCGACACTATTCAGAGAGCTAGTATCCTCTACCCGAGCAGCACTGCTGGGATACCCATCCTGTTAATGTAAACTCCAGTGCACTAATGCCTGGCTGAGCATCCACCGGCCTGGCCTGTTCATTGCCTGTGTTCTTGATTTACTTTGTTTGTATTTGCGGCTCTAACTGCTTTCTTCTTTTCCCAGGCTCGGGACCGAAAGGTTGTGGGGGACATGAATGGTGCCCGGAGTTACAGCTCGACTGCGAAGGGCTTGAACATTGCAGCCCTTGTGCTTACCCTGCTCCTCCTCATCATTCTCATCATCGCTCTCGTCGCCACTGGTGTGATTCTTTCTTAAATTAATGGTCCTTCAAAAAATGGAACAATCGGATTGAAACCCCTTCTACGGACATGGGAAATAATGTGACATGAAGTAATGGTGTCCAGCACTGTGAATCCACCCCTTGGATGTCTACACCTTCTCTAGTATTCTGATTTTACTTGTAGAGGGATACCATGTCTGCAATGTCCGTCCCACATCCTTCACCAGAAGACTCTGATTTCCTCTGCCTGTTCTGTTTTTTGACTTCCCCAATGCACTGCTCATGTGGTTGCTGAGTGTAGCTTTTCTTGTATTCTTTGCTGGGGCTGTTTGATGTGTCCCACGTGTGGCCCAAGTGTTCTGGGGCCCTGTGATTTCTCCCAAACATATCTTGAGTGATCTGTGATTTCCCCCCCCCCCTTTTCTATTATTGGCACAGTACATCTTCACCTCCAACTCCCTTAAGTGCTCTTATTTGTGGGTTTTTTTCTTATTTCACCAAAGTTTTACTTTTTGCTCAGATTACTGTAATTTTCCCTTGCTTTTCTCTAATGCAGTGATATGTCTTAACATCTGTACTACTCAGGCCTAATTGCACTCCTCTTTGCAGGTAGAACCCCATTGCAGGATTTGTTATCTGTCCCAGATTGCTTGCTTACACTTCCATGAGTATGGAACCCCAGGTCTTCAGTGCTGAAGTGAAGTGTGCACCAAGTGAGAGCTGTCTCTGCGTTATGCACTCTGGGTGTAGAGGGGAGAGTGCGGAAAACCTGGGTTGAGGATTTTCTCATTAAAGCTTTAATAAAATGTGTTGTGATGGAATCTAGCAATGAACCCTTGCAGAGACATCCAGACTATAGGGCGTAACTCATTCAAGTGCTGGTGCAGACCGGCAGGCCCTCTGTTGCGCTGTGATTCGGTAGCTGTTATCTCCCTAGTAGGGTATGAGGCAACCAACTCTTTTGTATGCACAGTTCAACACACCATGGAAGGGAAGGAGTCTGCACAGGTATTGGAGGATGTTGATGTCAAGGGGCGAGGTTAAAACCTGCCTTAACAAATCCATAGTCTGCTGGAAGTTATGCCAAAGTACTATTGGACCAGGCCTTCTATCCATATGTTAGTTCCTATTTGTCGTTCTGTTAGTTCTTGTTTGTCATTCCATCGAAGCAGTAATTGAGGGCGCTTGGAGCGGTGTTTAGGGGACATCTGAGATGGGCATGTTCTATCTGTCCTGTCCCAAGTTTGCTGGACCCAGAATATGTCATGTTAATTGTAGTTATTCTTAAAGCTTTGTTGTCACTTTTGACTGTCCTGAGCCTTGGAGAGAAATCACTCCATGTTCAGACTATAATCTTGTTCTTAAGATTAAAACGTTAAAGGAGGATTTTGCTGTGTAAGGTGTTTTTGGTACAAATAAATATATCTACATTTCTATCATGTGTTCCTATTATGTTTGTGGCCGTCCTTGTTTGTGACTGTCTGATCCACATTCTGTGACCCGAGCAGTTTTGTTTTTGTCTGTCTTTCTACAGCAAGGCAGTTCAAGCTCTAGTTATCCCGCGGGTTGATTATGGAAGTGTCTCTCTTTGCGGCCTCCCAAAAGCTACCACAGCCCCCCTAAGAGCTTCTATTAATGCTGCAGCGAGACTCATCACTGGATTGAAAAGAAGGTCCCACATCTCCCCAGACTTCAAAGCCTTGAACTGGCAACCATTTGAAGCCAGAATTCATCTGAAAATACCATGCATGACGCATACGGCCTTACATCACAATACACCCAGCTATCTCACACAGAAACTGACAATATCTGGTGGCATGAGATCCACTCGTAGTGCAGATTACCTAATACTGAAGCCACAAAGATTCAGCAAGCAGGAATGGCGCAGAATGGCGCCTCGTATATGGAATGCCCTCTCCCCTGAAACAAGACTGAACCCCTCCACGGCATCCTTCAAAAAGGAAGTAAAAGCGATTCTTATGACTAAATTCACCTGAACACTGACTACAGATTTTTTTTGATCGATCGTACCCGCTCCTTATGCCGGATTCTGACAAGGGTCCAACTTGTCAACCCAACCATGGTATTTGACAGTGGCATGACGCACCCGAACTCAAATGTTTTCGAACCTTATTGCTTTGCTTTATGTCGCTCAATTTGTTAGGTATTTGTTATGTAACCTGTTATGGTATTTGTTCTACTAGCTTTCTTGTCCTATACAATTTTCTTCATCTACTGTAAAGCGCTCTGATATCCACAAGGATCTTGTTCGCGCTCTATAAAACTTTTCAAATAAATAAATAAATAAAGATGTCCCTATCACCCCAGCAAGGGGCTTTATTGCTGAATGTTCTGCAGCGAAATGGCAGTACAGTTGTCAAATAGAACAATATGATGGCTGAACTTCTGCATTTGCGTATACACCTGTTTATTTGGGGGTCACTTGTGCTTGTGCGGGGGCCCAAATTTTGATGCAAAGCTTAATTTTAATGTGAGTTTTAACTAAAGTCTTACTGGAAGTGTAATCTGCATTACAATTCTACATGACGGTTAATGCATCTCCTTAATCTCAGAATACTTTAGTCTACAGTGCCAACCGTTGAGACGCCTCCCACTTGTGCCATACATAATAGCTGAAGCTTCATGTGCCTTGTAGTCCGTGGACGTTGCCAGGTTCCTCAGTAGAATGCCCACCGCCTAGCCACCGCTAAGCTCTATCAAACAGGACCATGCCTAACTCCCTTCATCTGAGCCTTGAGAGCGGACCCCTGGGTGTATGCTCCCCTTCAAATGCACCCAAAGTTGCTGCCCAATTGTCCAAGTCGTCTGCCAGGTTTTCGTCTGTACAGGTTCATTTAATGTGCTTTTTCAGCCAGTGCCCTGTAAGTAGTGTCCTTGACCCAAAGAACCAACCAACCCATCTTTTTCCAACTTTTTGCTAATAGGAGTGTTTATTGTTGGAAATTGAAAAGCAGACCCTGTTTTTTTGGCTTCAGCTATACTCCTAGCACACAGTGACAAATCAACTCACAAGCCCATTGCTTTCCGCACTTGCCATCACCTCCCACCAATATGCCAATATTCCCGGGCAGAGGCACACTAGGTGAATTAGTGTCGCACCCCGATCCACATCTCTGACAGGTGGGCAAGATAGATTCTGCTCTTCATAATAGATTTGAGATATGTGCAGTGAAGGTAGTTGAAGTGAATCAATTTGTACCTTGCGTTTACAGATACCCCCTTTACCAGGGCACTGGTCTTATTTAAATTCTCATCGATGATTGGTTCCTCTATTTCGTCCTGTCCAGACCGCTCTGATTGCAAGCCATTTGTACCCTGTCTGCTTTTAAGGCTTTATAGAGCTGAAACGCTAAGTGTCTTCTTGTTCCTAGATTAAGTATAGTCTGAAGGGTGTCTGTCTGTGGTGGAGTATTGGGAAGTCAGTCAAGATCTCTCTGACAGTCCATACAAGCCTAGCATACTGCAAAAACTTACTTATTCCACTCCAAACATCTCCTGTGCCTGACGGAAGTTGATAAATCTGTCCACAGGATATAGATCATCTAACCTGATGCAATAATCCTGTGTACCTCCACCATGCAAGTGACATGCCTGTTGGTATGCCCGTAAAGGCTTGTAACACCTTCCATGCTACAATGACTAGAAAATGGTGGCCACCTCTTTTGACAAGTCTATCGCAGACATACAGCTGTGTTCCTTACTATGTGTGGATACTGCCCAGCTATCCTTGACCAGTTCATCAGTAATTCCATTAAGGAGGTGCCTCAGCAGATTCCACGTAGTAGACACTCCTCCCAGCTGTTCACCTCCGTTAGCTCATTTTGCCACATGTTGTATGTGCGCTGCTTACCATGTCCTATAGACTCAGCCCACCCTCCTCTTGGTCCAGTTTGATTGTGGCTAAGGCAACTCTGGTTCATTTCCCCACCCACACCAATGATATCAGAAGTTTGTGTAGTGTTTTATGTTTCAAGGGGCAGTGGGGATAGAGAATTCTTCACTACATAGGGGCATTGAGGTAGAAAACAGTCTTGGCCACCGTCACTCTTCCCAGAACTGATAATAGTTGTGTGTTGCGAAACCGTACTGAGTAGTGTAATCCCTCCAGGACGTCCCCATATCGTACTTAGACTGATTTTCTACTGTCAGGATCGCCATAATCCCAAGGTACCCGAATGGGTCTACCTCCCAACAGAGCCAAAAATCTGGCAGTTGGGCCATAGGACACCATGTCAGATTCCCCAGCGGAAACAAGAGGATTTTGTGTTTAACTCTCAAGCCTGAGAGGTTATCAAACCTATCCAGGTAGGTCAGTAGTCTTAGAACCGATTCCCTCAGTTGCATCAAATAAAACAGAGCATCATCAGCATAAAGTGAAATCAAATGCATGGAATCTCTGATCTTGATACCTCAGGTATCCAAATCCCACCGGAGTTGAATCACCAATGGCTCAAGGGCCAAAATGAAGTGCAGCCAGAGCGGGCACCCCTGACGCATGCAGAGAAAGCTCCACGCCCCATTCTCCAGAAACATTCACCTACTCCTGGCTAGCCTGGGGTCCATGTACAATAATTGCACCCAGCCACGGAAGGCGACATCAAGATATATCCAGTCCAGCGTGTCAAATGCCTTGGTAATGTCTAATGACACGCGGGCAAGCCAGTCTTCTTTATTTTTCAATGAATGTAGGATATGGAAGTCTGTGTAGGTTCATGGCTATGGATAAATCCACATTGATCTTCATGTACTATTTTCCCCACCACTGATCTCCGCTGACTTGCTAATAATGTGGAGATCACCTTAGTGTCTGAATTAAGCATTGTCAGGGGTCTGTAGGAAGTGGATCTGCCAGGCCCCTGGGGGACGTAAAGCAAGCACCAGATTTATGATTGTCTCCCTCTTCAATACCCAAGCCTAACAGTTTACTGGGCTTCTTCACTTACCTGTGGTGACGTTTTTGACAATCTCCTAATGTCAGGCCATTCAGTCTATTGGATAGAGAGGTCCGATCACCTTCTGGCTTCCAACATACTCTGACGGGCCTCTTAAAAGGGAGCTTCCAGCCTTTGTAGACCTGCTAGTTTCTACTCCCAATGACACAATTTCAGCTGTAATTGGCTTTTTACCCCATATACCTTTGTCATACAGTCGCTTTAGGACTGTCTTCAGAGTCCCCTCTCACTGTCCTTGGTAGTGGATGATCTCCAGTTGGTTTCCAAATAGGCAGTCAGTCTGTCCAATAGCTCTTCTCAACACACATCGTCTTCCAAAACCCCGAAGGTAAACGCCAGGTGAAGTGAAGCGCTTCACTTCACCTGGGGTTTACATTACTACAAGCCAACATCTAGAGGACCATTTAGTGACGCATAATTTGATTTAGGACATTGTCATCAGGCCATAGTTTTCATCATTTAGGTTTCACAATGGTAATGCCAAAAGGAGTCCCAGAGGATGAGCAGGGCGGTATCGAGTGGGTACTGATGGGTTTCCTTACTCTCAAGGAGATTTCTTTGTTCACATACACAAAGACTTTTTGTTCCTTATTGTTCCGGTTTGTTAGGATTGCTTTTTCATGGAGGTAGTCTCTTTTTGATCTCTAGACCCGTGGACATTTCATATGTAGTAAAGTTAAGAATTGGGGGTTGTGTCCATGCTAGGTCTCAAAATATTCCCTAGGACCTTTCCCTAACATATTGTTTTGTTTATACTTCATTAGCTACCTCGTCCCACCCTGGAAAGATGTTAATACAAAGGCGGACTCAACCTCAGGATGGGGCTTTTCTGAGGGAGTTCTTAGCTATTTCTTCTCTCAGGACAATGATTTCGATCCAGTTCAGGACTTTAAAAAAACCATAGGATAATCCACTAAAGTATCCTTTTTAATTTGGTGGTATCCCTGGTTGATTAAAAGATTACCAAGGGTAAATACAGGAGGCATACTTAGGTGTAATGACATGTATGCATCACTGTACAAATAATTATGCCAACATGTTTCTGCCTCTAATCAGCCGTGGGTCAAAGGCATTCATCAGGGCTGTATCTATGCCCCCTACATTGCACTTAGTAAGTGCTGGATGGGCTTAGATATAAACAGAGGACCTACCTCCTAACTGTATCAGACTTGGTGATAACCTATGAGATAAATACAAAAAGCAGCAAAAATTGTTGTTCGTGAGATAGGTGAACAAGGAGTTAAAGTTGACTTAACTCAGCACAATATTCGACCAGAGACATGGTCACTTTTACAAAAAACATTTAAAATATGTAGCACTATATGACACAACGCAGATATCCGGACTCAGCTGAGCTGGGAGCTGCTCATCAAAGCAGAGCGGTATAGAGAGCTGGGCCCAGCGCGGTTTGCCTGACTTCTGCGGGAGACCCCTATGCAGCTGACATAAGAAGGTCCAGCACAACCGGGTTGGCCCATCAGGTGGTAGGTCTAGGATGGCCGGTGCGTGCAATACAGCAGGCAGGAAGGTAGCCTCAGTGGAGCAACAGGGACGGGTTCACCTGCATTGCTTGCACCTGTCCTAACCACTCCTCTGAACATCTCAAGCAGTGAAATTAACCTCTCCTCACACCAGGAATTCCGTGCGCCCCCCATTCCCTCCAGTGTCCCACCCTCAGGGCTGCAGTTTGGCCCTATCTAGAAAAGAGCCCCATCCAGGATTTCGCTGGCCCAGTCATCCTTTTCCCCGCTACATTCTAACATAGCCGGCTCAATGGCAGACAAAGGCCCCACCCCAGATATGTCCCCTCATCTCCCCTCGGTCCCCTGTGGTGTCCGGCTCCCAGTTTCCCCCCCACTTTCCCCTGCAGTACCCTGGGCTGGAGGCCCCTAATTGGACCAATGCAGGGACTATTATTTCCCCAGTGTTGGACAGGCCACATGAAGGGCCGCTCTCCCCCGGCCCAACCAGGCCTGAGCCCAGTCCCGCAAGTACCACACACCACCATTGCACGTCCTCCGTCCCCTCAGGGACCCCTGCCCTCGAGCCTGCCGACCTCGTGGGTCCGATCCACTGCCGGCCCACGCGCCCAGCCTGGGGCGCCATCTTGGACACTCCACCACGAGGCCGCCTGGCCCCCGATCGACCTCAACCCTGGGCCTGGCCCGGCCTCAGACATTCCGGCACCACCCTCCACCCAGGAGGTGAGCGGGCTACTTGGCAAGTCAATGGGAGAAAGAGGTGCCGATGGCTCTCCCCCGCCAAGTGCCGCTCGCCCATCGCCTCCCCGGGCGCTGGCTCCACCCCCCTGCTGGGTGTCTGGACTCCCCCATCCCGGACCTCCCGACCTCCAAGTGCGAGGGTCCGGACATCAAAGCACGCCAGCCCTATAACTGGGGCAGCTCCAGAGCAGGAAGGCAGTTGTATCTTGGAGTCGAGAGACGTAAAGAGGAACTCATCCTGGACGGACTACTGGCGCTGCCATAGCTCTGTCCTGTGCACCATCGTCCTGCCTGTTGGCGCTGCCACAGCCGTCGTAACCTTCATCCTTCATCGTCGTCGGGATCTGCTGGCGTGGCCGCGGACCGTTGTAACCGTCATCTTCCACCGGGACCTGCAGGCTCCGCCGCGGACCGTCGTCCTTCCTTCATCCATCTCGGGACCTGCTTGGCTCCTCCACGGCCCGATCATCTAGAACGCCGAGCTCGAGGATTGAGAGCTATTTTGTACTCATTGGTAACTAAGACTGTCCCGCTACCCCTTTCCTAAACCAGAGACTAGAACCGAGGGGACCCCTGAGTCCAGACCTCCTTGTATCCATCATCGTAACCTAAGAATTGCATATAAAGTCTCGTTAACCTTCAACCTTGTGTGGTGTCCGTCTGTGGGGGGGAAGTTACTTATCTGTACAGTCGTTGGAGACGGCTCTCCCTGGAGACCTCTCCCCGTAACCTCGGCCGACCCTCCCGGTCCGTCTAACATTGGTGGCCAGCGGCGCGATCCGAATCACCGCATAAACGTACAGAGAGTAGCTCACCCCACGACGAAGTCACAATGACCACGAAAGAGAGCGGATCAACCGAGAAATTCCAAATGGAGAAATTGGAGGAGTACAACCATCGTGAACTTAAACAATTCTGCATCGAACTGGGTATCGCTACCACCGGACTGAGTACCAAGGACGATTTTAAGCATGCCCTAGAATCTTGGGCAGAAACCGGGGCTGCCGGAACCCCTGATCAAAGCACCGTAGAAAAAACGACCACGGCCCCGGAAGGGCAAAGAACGGGTCTCTCGCAAGGCGAGATCCAGGAAAGAGAAAGGACCCGACTACACGAACTAGAAATGGCCCGACTTAAAATGGACGTTGAACTTAAGTTGGCCGAACAAAAAATCAACTTAGAGCACCTGCGTCTCCGAGAAGAAAGAGAGGAGAAACAGAGACAAAGGGAGCTCGAGGAAAAAAAACTAGCGTACGAACACGAACGAAACCTAGCCGAGATCAACCTACGCAAGCAGAATAAAGAAGCAGGGGTGCCCGAGCGACCCCCCACCCCAGGGGCCACAGACAAAAAGGTACACATCCCCAAGGATGTTGTCCGAGAATACTTCAGAGAGGACGACATCCAGCAATGGTTTAAAGCCTATGAAATCGCTATGACTGCACACCGGATCGATAGAAGCGACTGGGGAGCCGGTCTCTGGGGAAGATTCCTCAATGAGGGCCGCGACACCCTACTACAGCTCCCGGACCACCAGATGACCTCCTACGACCATATGAAAGCGGCCCTCCTCACCCGCTATGGTCTCACACCCGAGATGTACCGTCAGAGGTTCCGAGACTGCACCCGCATCCCGGGTACAACTTGGGTGGACTATGTAACATACTTTAGCCGAGCCTTCGAGGGCTGGATCCGAGGAAGCAACGTCACGACCTACGAGCAACTATTTAACCTGATGGTATGGGAGCATCTGTCGAACAATTGCTTCATTAAACTCCGCCAACACCTCCTCGACAGCAAGTTAACGGATCCCCGGCAGCTCGCAGCCGAAGCTGACCGGTGGGAGATCACCAGAGTGGGCCGGAATGGGTCCTACGAACAGAACCGGAACAACAATGGTCAGCACCGACCCAGAGGAGGAGGAGGGGGCCAAGGGCGAGGAAGAGACAACGCCCCGGTCGCCCCCGCTACCAACACCACCCCCCCGGCCAACCGGGGCAGCACCCCAGCGCGACCAGGGTACAGAGCCAATGTCACGTGTCACCGATGTCAACGAGTCGGCCACTATGCGAACGACCCAAACTGCCCGCAGTACCAGAGCCCAAGACCCCGCCAAGTGGCCGCTGCAGCCCTAGGGGAAGAACAGATCTCCGAGGAACAGGAAGAGTACGAACAAGAGCATCAAGAGTGGGAGCCAGCCGCCATGACTCTAGCCTGCTTAGGGGGGAAAGACATGGTCCCGCGGGTCCCCCTACCCGCTAACACCCAGAAGTACAGCCAATGGGTGAGCATCAATGGACACCAGGCCGAAGCCCTTCGTGACACCGGGGCCAGTGTAACAGCCGTCCGCTGTCACCTGGTGGCCCCAGAACAGTATCTACCGAACATTCTCTGCCCTGTACGATCAGCCGATAACTCAGAGAGCCTGTGTCGGATGGCCTGCGTCCCCTTCGAATGGGGGGGGTCTCCGGCATGTTGAAAGTGACGGTCCGAGACGATGCCCCCGTAGACTGCCTCCTGGGCAATGACCTGGAAAGCTCTCCGTGGGCCGCCGTGGAGCGAAAGGAACACCTGGGGATGTTGGGCGTCCCAGACTGGGCGTGCGTCACCACCCGTTCCATGGCCGCCCGTGCCAACCACCAGCCAGAAGAACCCGAATGGCCGGCGCCACCGCCTCCGGTCGCCCCGGCCGAAAACACCGACCGTAACATTCCCGCCGAACCAGCTCAACCTACCGACCTCGCTAACCTCGACCAGTGGCCTCAAGAAGGGGGGCCCACGCAAGAACAATTTCGCAAAGAACAGAAGACCTGTCCCTCCCTCGAGGGACTCCGCCAGCAAGCGCTCGCCCAAAGCGCAGGGGATACCCCCGGAACTCATTGGGTCTACTGGGACAATGATCTGCTGTACAGCGAGCAAAGAATCGCCGAGCTGGGGAGCAACCGAGTACTAGTGGTACCCCTCCGTTTCAGAGACTTCCTGTTAAACCTGGCCCACGATGTCCCCCTGGCAGGACATCTGGGACAAGATAAAACCTACAGTCGCCTAGTGACCCACTTCTTCTGGCCCAAAATGAGAAACGATGTGCACCAGCATTGCCGATCTTGCCCCACGTGCCAAGCCAGTGGGAAGAGCGGCCGCAAACTAAAGGCTCCCCTGCAACCTTTTCCCGTGGTCACTACCCCGTTTGAGAGAGTCGGAATAGACATTGTGGGGCCCTTGGACCCACGCACAAAACAAGGCCATCGATTCATCCTGGTGCTAGTGGACCACGCCACCCGCTACCCTGAGGCTGTTCCTCTGCGAACTGTGACAGCCCCGGTGGTCGGCCGGGCCCTGATGGGGATCTTCTCCCGTGTGGGCTTCCCCCGAGAAGTCGTCAGCGACAGAGGCACGAACTTTATTTCCAAATACATGAAGTCCCTCTGGCAACAGTGCGGGGTCACCTACAGATTCACAACCCCCTATCACCCTCAAGGGAACGGACTCGTTGAGCGGTTCAACCGCACGCTAAAGGGAATGATCGGGGGGTTGGAAGAGCCCCTCCGTCGCCAGTGGGATGTGCTGCTGCCGTGCCTCCTCTTCGCGTATCGAGAAGTCCCCCAGAAATCCCTGGGCTTCAGCCCATTTGAACTGCTATATGGACACCCAGTGCGAGGGCCGCTCAGTCTCGTCAAAGAAGGCTGGGAGATGCCTCCGCTAAAGAACCCTCCAGATGTCTTCCGGTACCTCCTCACCCTCCGCAACCAGACCCGGCGGTTCAGAGAACTAGCGAAGGCCAACCTAGAGGCCAGTCAAGAGGACATGAAAAAATGGTATGACCAGAACGCCTCATCCATTGAATTCGAACCTGGCCAACAGGTATGGGTGATGTCCCCCACTGAGCCATGCGCCCTGCAAGACAAATGGACGGGGCCCTTCAAAGTAATAGAGCGCAAGGGTCCTGCCACTTATCTCATCGACATGGAATCCTCCCGGAACCCTCTCCGGGTCCTCCACGCTAACAGACTAAAGCCCCACTTTGTGCGAACAGAGCTCAGCCTCCTGATGGCCACAGACACTGGGGTTGAAGAAGACTCCGAGCCTCTCCCTGACCTCCTACGGACTCAAGAGCAAGACGGCTCCGTGGATGGGGTCCGGCTCTCAGAGGCCCTCACCAGAGAACAACGCCAGGAGTGTCAAGCCCTCCTATCACAGTTCGCCAGCCTGTTCTCCCTCACCCCGGGTGTCACTTCCTGGTGTGTGCACGATGTGGATACCGGGGACAGCCCCCCTATCCGCCACCGGGCCTACCGCGTGCCAGACCGGGTACGGGCCTGCATCCAGGAAGAAATAGCCAAGATGCTCACGATCGGGGTCATCGAGCCCTCAGACAGTCCCTGGGCCAGCCCTGTCGTACTGGTCCCCAAAGCAGCTGCCCCCGGCACCACACCAGAACTCCGGTTCTGCGTCGACTACCGGGGCTTGAATGCGGTCACCAGAACAGACGCGCACCCCATCCCCCGGGCAGATGAACTAGTCGACCGAATGGGAGCTGCCCGCTACCTCAGCATCTTCGACCTGACAGCAGGCTATTGGCAGATCGGCCTCACACCCCGGGCGCAAGAACGTTCTGCCTTCTCCACCCCCGATGGCCATTACCATTTCACGGTCATGCCCTTCGGCATGAAGAATGCCCCAGCAACATTCCAACGGCTCGTCAATCAGGTCCTAGCGGGGCTCGAAGGATTCAGCGCCGCCTACCTAGACGACATCGCTGTATACAGCCACCATTGGACCGAGCACCTCCACCACCTCCGAGCAGTGCTGCAAGCCCTTCAGCGAGCTGGCCTCACGATCAAGGCCAGCAAGTGTCAAATTGGGCAAGGGTCTGTAACCTACCTCGGACACCAGGTGGGAAGCGGCCTAGTGGCCCCGCTACAGCTGAAAATTGCCGCCATCCAGGCCTGGCAGCCCCCCATCACCCAAACCGAGGTACGAGCCTTCCTGGGCCTCACGGGCTACTACCGAAGGTTCGTAAAAGACTATGGTACCATAGTGGGGCCCCTCACAGAACTCACGTCAAAGAACCAACCCAAGAAAGTCACCTGGACCCCAGAGTGTCAAACTGCATTTGAACAATTAAAGGCAGTGTGTTCCGCCCTTGTGTTCCGCCCAATGTGTTCCGCCCCTGTGCTCCAGGCCCCAGACTACAGCCGGGAGTTCGTCGTCCAGACGGACGCCTCCGACCAGGGCATTGGGGCAGTCCTGTCTCAAGTGAACACCGAAGGCCTTGATCAACCGGTGGCCTTCATCAGCCGGAGACTCCTACCACGGGAGCAACGCTGGAGCACCATAGAGAGGGAGGCCTTCGCTGTGGTATGGGCCCTCAAGAAACTCCGGCCCTACCTTTTCGGCACCCACTTTCGGGTGCAGACCGACCACCGACCCCTGCAATGGCTGATGCATATGCGGGGGGAGAACCCAAAGTTGCTACGCTGGTCCATCTCCTTGCAAGGTATGGACTTCACAGTCGAACACCGGCCTGGGCCAGATCACGCCAACGCGGATGGCCTGTCCCGGTTTTTCCGCCTCGACGAGGAGAGTCCCCAAGAGGATGGGTAACTCTCCCCGCCTTCAGCTGGGGGGGACGCATGTTGGACAGGCCACATGAAGGGCCGCTCTCCCCCGGCCCAACCAGGCCTGAGCCCAGTCCCGCAAGTACCACACACCACCATTGCACGTCCTCCGTCCCCTCAGGGACCCCTGCCCTCGAGCCTGCCGACCTCGTGGGTCCGATCCACTGCCGGCCCACGCGCCCAGCCTGGGGCGCCATCTTGGACACTCCACCACGAGGCCGCCTGGCCCCCGATCGACCTCAACCCTGGGCCTGGCCCGGCCTCAGACATTCCGGCACCACCCTCCACCCAGGAGGTGAGCGGGCTACTTGGCAAGTCAATGGGAGAAAGAGGTGCCGATGGCTCTCCCCCGCCAAGTGCCGCTCGCCCATCGCCTCCCCGGGCGCTGGCTCCACCCCCCTGCTGGGTGTCTGGACTCCCCCATCCCGGACCTCCCGACCTCCAAGTGCGAGGGTCCGGACATCAAAGCACGCCAGCCCTATAACTGGGGCAGCTCCAGAGCAGGAAGGCAGTTGTATCTTGGAGTCGAGAGACGTAAAGAGGAACTCATCCTGGACGGACTACTGGCGCTGCCATAGCTCTGTCCTGTGCACCATCGTCCTGCCTGTTGGCGCTGCCACAGCCGTCGTAACCTTCATCCTTCATCGTCGTCGGGATCTGCTGGCGTGGCCGCGGACCGTTGTAACCGTCATCTTCCACCGGGACCTGCAGGCTCCGCCGCGGACCGTCGTCCTTCCTTCATCCATCTCGGGACCTGCTTGGCTCCTCCACGGCCCGATCATCTAGAACGCCGAGCTCGAGGATTGAGAGCTATTTTGTACTCATTGGTAACTAAGACTGTCCCGCTACCCCTTTCCTAAACCAGAGACTAGAACCGAGGGGACCCCTGAGTCCAGACCTCCTTGTATCCATCATCGTAACCTAAGAATTGCATATAAAGTCTCGTTAACCTTCAACCTTGTGTGGTGTCCGTCTGTGGGGGGGAAGTTACTTATCTGTACAGTCGTTGGAGACGGCTCTCCCTGGAGACCTCTCCCCGTAACCTCGGCCGACCCTCCCGGTCCGTCTAACACCCAGGTATTCATCAAGCTGTGCCACTCTATCCCTCCTCTCTTCCTTCAACTCCTCCTCCAAGTGACTAAATTTGTCTAGGCCCCTTCCCCCCCAATCAGCAGCGTCCCAGTCCGAACCAGGGCTCATGGGTGTCTCATTGTTCTCCTGTCCACTCTGTTCTGACAAGGGCTCTGTCTCTACAGGCTGTAAAAATCTCACAGCCTGCCACCTGATAACTGCGCTGCCAAGTTATTTAAATAATCCCCCAGACCCCTCTTCCACCCCCCTCCTGGTGCCTCCTGCTCTTACATAAAGAGAGTGCTTATGCCTCTCGCCGTGCCTGACCCCTTTTCCCTCCTACCTCTGAGCGAGCAGGCAGCTCTGCTGATGCTGCCTGCTTCTGCCCATTCTTGCTCTTGGCGGCCACATAAATGCACCATGTGTTCAAATGGACCGCTGTATTGTACCACCAGATGTGGTTGACAATGCGGCTCTGACCCAGACACCGCCCACCTCACAGCTACACAGGCCTCTGCGTCTTGCACTCTGAAGACCCCCAAAGCGGGAGCCTTCTCCGGAGCTGAGGCACATCCCACATTAGATGGCCTGGCTCTACACCTTGCAGACAAGGGGCTCCTTGTCTTGATACAGAGCAGCCCCTCCCACTTACCCCAATGTTGTCCACCACCGCAGCACGCCATTTACACGATGGTGAACAGGCAACTAAGGCCACGGCAATGCCTGCCAACGCCGGCCATACCAGGTAAGCTGCTGGCCCAGAGGCCTCCCTGCCAAACAAGAGGTTGAGCCTTCCGGACTCCTTCAGAAGCTGTACTGCCTCAAATGCACGGACATCAAAAGACCTCTCTCAACAGTAAGGCGATTCTTTAATGAGCTCGAATTTCCATGCACAAGTCTCACTGACATTAACAAGTTCATCAGAGAAAACCAACACCAAACTCTCCCTGCCATCAGCCACCAGGTCACCTGAACCTAAAATGGTGACAGGAAGTCCAAAATTACCCCATAAATAGTGGTTGGGCTACATTGGGCTGCATGTGTAATCCAAAACAAAATGGCAGTTGATGGAATGCACTACCCTCCCAATGTGCCCGGAGTCAGTCCTCCCAGTGGTCGGCTGCACCCAACTCCCCCTATAGACAGGCCTCGCTTCCAGGGCATGTTCAGACTGTCTGGGCCAGTCGTGGGTATGTTCCAGCCCAGTTTCTGAGTGTGTCTTGACTCGCCGGATCTGCGAGCCATCCCCAATCAGTCCGGTGTTTTTTAAGCGCGATTACTCCCCCATAAGGGTCTCAAGGCACTGGGGGTGTGCAGGTTCCAGTCCATCAAGGAGGTGGTCCCTTGAAGAGCCAGGTTTTGAGGTCTCTTGCAAAGATGGGGATCCATAATATCTGTCTGAGGTGGAAGGGTGTTCCAGGCCTTGGCCTGAGGAAGGAAAAGGAGTGGCCTCCTGATCTGGTTTTTCTGGTGCGTGGGACCACGGCGTATGAGACCTGGGCTGATCGCAAGGTCCTTTGGGGTGCGTGGAATTTGAGTCGGCTGTTCATGCATGCTAGTCCGGTGTGGTGGAGGGCCTTGCGTGCGTGGGTGAGCTTTTTGAAAGTGACTCTTGCCTTGATGGGGAGCCAGTGGAGTGCGCATGTGCTAGGAGATGTGGCAGTGTTTTGGCAGGCTGAGGACCAGTCTTGCAGTGGCGTTCTGGATGTTCTGTAGCTTGCGGGAGAGGTTTTTGTTTATTCTGGCGTAGAGTGCGTTGCCGTAGTCTAGTCTGCTGGTAACCAGGAAGTCGGTTACAGTCTTTCTGTGTTCAAGGGGATCCATTGGAAGATCTTGCATAGGAGGCAGAGGGTGTGGAAGCAGAAGGACGAGACAGAGTGGATCTGGCGATCCATTTTGAGCTCTGAGGCCAGTAGGATTCCCAGGTTGCGTGAGTGGTCCATGGGGGTGGACTGGTTTCTGAGGGCGGGGTGGCACTCGGTGTCGTTCCAGGCATCGGGGTTTGGGCCCATGATGAGTACCTCCGTCTTGTTGGCGTTTAGTTGTAGGCAGCTGTTTTTCATCCATTTGGCGACGCCTTCCATACCTTCTTGAAAGTTTTGTCTGGCAGTGTTGGGGTCGTTGGATAGGGAGAGGATGAGTTGGGTGTCGTCTGCGTATGACACAATGTGGAGCCTGTAGGTTCTGACGATGGGGGCGAGCAGAGCCATGTAGATGTTGAAGAGCGTCGGGCTAAGGGAGGACCCCTGAGGGACTCCGCAGGTGGTTGAAGTCGGGTCCGAGAGGAAAGGGGAGAGTCTGACCCGCTGTCTTCTGCCAGAGAGGAAGGAGCTGATCCAGTCGAGGGCCTCGTCCTGGATCTCTGCGTCATGAAGTCTGCATCTTAGGATGTGGTGGGAGACTGTGTCCAATGCCGCGGAGAGGTCGAGGAGGATGTTGTGCTCTTTGATGAATGTGGCAAATTGACTGTTGATGGCTTTCTCGATGACTTTCGCAGGGAACCGGAGTAAGGAGATGGGTCTGTAGTTGTTGAGGTCGGTATGGTCTGCCAAGGGTTTCTTCAGGAGGGGTTGACCTTGGCGTGCTTCCAGTCATCGGGGAATGAGGTGGTCACCTGGGAGTGGTTATAGGTGTGGCGGAGCATGGGTGCGATGGTGTTGGTGGCTCTGTTAAAGATGTGGTGGGGGCAGGGGTCCGTGGGGGCCCCGGAGTGGTTTGACTTCCTCATCTTCAGTGTGTCTTAGGTGTTGAGGGCTGTGCACCTGTCATGCGTTGGCTTTGGAGTGTTGGGGGTGGTTGGTGGGGGTTCAGTATGTTGGTTGTCTATGTTAAAGTTGTCGTAGATGTTCTTGATTTTGAGGTGAAAGAAGGTTCTGAGTTTGTTGTAGAGGTCCTGTGAGGGAGAGATGTCAGTTGACTCGCTGGTGGGATGGGCAAACTCCTTGATGATGTTGAAGAGTTCTTTGCTGTTGTGTGCGGAGATTCTGTTGTCGATCCCTTGTTTTCTTGTTTATCTGATGAGTTGGTAGTGGGCGTTGGTAGGGGCTCTGAAGTTGCGAGATTCTGTGGATATGGTGTTCCTCCAGGTCTTTTTGAGGTGGCGGCAGGCGCATCTGGACTCTTGGAGTTCGGTGGTGAACTAATTGGCTTTTTTGGCGTAGGTGTTGTTGTTTTTCTTGAGGGGGGCTATGATGTTGGCGCTGCCGGAGATCCATCTGTGCAGGGTTCGGGCTGCTGTGTTGGGGTTGTCATTTTCCCACGATGGTTGGGGTTGAGTTGCTGAGTGAGGAAGTAAGCTGGTCATCAGTGATTCTGGTTCAGCTTCTTCATAGGAGCAGGTGCTGATGTCTGAAGATGGTGGGTGTTCTGAAGGAGAAGTGGACGCATCATGGGAGTTCGGTGGTGTGGCTGAAGGTAATGGAGTTTCCGGTTATGAAGAGGGGTCGAGGGTGTGTCCTCCTGAGTGCGTAGTTTTGGTCATGATTTGGCAGAGTTGAATGTTGTGGAGGTTGTCCAGGAGGGATGTAGTGTTGGGGTCCAGTTGGTTGTCGAGGTGGAAGTTGAGATCTCCCAGCAGGGTGTAGTTGGTGGAAGCGATGGCATGCAGGGAGATTATGTCTGTAATGAAGTTGGCGAACGGTCCGTGGGGTCCAGGGGTCAGGAGATGAGGGTCCCTTGGAGGCTGGTGGTAGGGTTGGTCTGTATCTCGAAGTGTAGATGTTCCATCATGTCTGTAGGCTCGTCGGGGAGTGTGCTCAGGCGGACGGTGGATTTGTGGACGATGGTGATTCCTTCTCCTTATCCCAGGCAGGTGTTGCAGTCCTTCCTTGAGTTCTTGTACCCTTGGGGAATGGCCATGTCCGGTCCCGAGGTGGTGGTGTTCCAGGTTTTAGTGAAGAATGCTACGTTTGGGGTGGTGCTTTTGAGGAGGTTCCAGATTTCTGTGGCGTTTTTGTGGAGTGATCGGACGTTGAGGAGGATGCATTGCAGGGTGTTCAGTTTGGGTGCCTTCTTGCGGTTGGGTTGTGCTGGGTCTGTGATCCTGGCGGTGCTGTAGGTTTGGCGGCAGCGGTGACAGCTAAAGGGTCTGTGAGTGTCGGCCGGCGAAGCTTGCTTTCAGTTGTTGTTGTGGCCTGGGTTGGCATGCCTTCGGGGCACCAGTGGTATGGCTGCTCAGTGGCCACCATTAAGTGGTGGTCGGGGAGCGCTGGTCATGCTCGGGGAGGGGCCGCAAGGGCAGCAGCTGCGGGTTAAGCGAGTAGGAAAGGGATAAATAAGGAAAAGGGAAAATAAAGCAGAAGAGACACACAGAAAAACAGCAGAAACAGCAGAAATGCGTAAAAGTGCAGACGGGTGAAAGAGGAGGGTAGAGCAAAAAATGAGTGAAAAACAAGTGAAAGAGGAGTGAGAGGAATGAGACAGAGGTCCACTGGACCACCAGGGATGAGGTGCAGGTAAACCTGCGTGTGGAGGAGGGCCTCTAACCAACACTCTAGAGTGCAGAGGTAGGCCTCACTAGATGGTGGAGCTGCGAGGGTGGGAAAGCAATTTCACTGACAATAAGTCTGTGGCCTTGCTCGCCTGTCGCCGCCGCAGCAGCCGCCATTAAGTAGGGGTGGTGGAGGACTGGACAACTGAGAGGCGGGAGCGGGGAGGGGAGCTGGATTGGTTGTGCTGGTCATGCTGGGGAAGGAGGGCCATGTGTGAAAAAGTGCCCTCTTTCTTGCATGGTATGCCCCCACTTTTTGCTGAATTGCTGATATTCTTTGACTGAGCGTCCCCTGGGCTCCTGCCAATCAGGTACCCAGGGACTATGTTCCATCCCTAAAAATGCATTGAAGCCTAAACCCAATTGGCATCTCTGGTCACAGGTCAGCCCCTGGTAAATTATACCACAGGTACCCTGGGCACCATGACCAGGGAAGGCCTCCACGGGCTGCAGCACTTATTGTGCCACCCTTAGAGGCCATTAAGAGTATATGGTGCTGGGAGTTTGTCATTACGAACTCCACAGCACCATAATGGCTACACTGAAGAAAAGGAAGTTTGGTATCAAACCTCTCAGCACATTAAACCCACACTGATGCCAGTGTGGGATTTAATGCAAAATGAACCACAGGAGGCATCTTAGAGATGCCCCCTGAAACTCGACCAACCTCTAGTGACCTGATTGAGTGGCTCCCTAGGGTCGAGCTTGGTGCTGCTTTCCGGGGGTCTGAAGCAATGCACATCTGGGACGAGGTGCCAAGCCTCCTCCCCCAGGATGGGCACGGTTCACGAAGGAGAAGCTTCAAAGGCATGCTGCCTTTGAGAGCCTCTCCAGACCATTCCCTGCTTTCAGCAACTGATCCCCACTGGTTCAACCCCAAATTTTCGGCGGGAGAACCGGCGGGATAAACAAGTGAGGAAGAGAGGTGTGCCCACCTCTGCCAACTCCACCCCCCCCCCAAAGTGGGGGAGGCGAGGTGAAGCACAACCTCGAGTCCCCGCCATCTTAAGGATGGTGGGACTCAGCCAACCAGGGACAGGGTCCTGCCCCCTCCCACTGGAGAGTGGCAGAATAGGGGGTGTACCCACCCCAGGGAAGGGACCCATTAGTCTCTGCCCTTTACATACCTGTAACGCCCTTAAATTAAGTATTTATGGGCACCCTGAACATTCTTTCTTCAGATCCAGCAACAACAAGAAGAGAAGGACAAAAAGCCGTGCAGCACTAACAAGAGGACGACGCCCACTGACTTGGCCCCAGCCCTACAGGCCTGTCTCCCCCTCGAACCTGCTCCTGCGAAAACCCTGGCGTGTCCGGCAGTCAGCAACCTCACAAATCCCGGTGGACCTGCCTGCCTTCGCTTTCAAGACTGTTTCTCCCGTGAACAGTGGATGCGTTTAAACTGCAGCTTCTGGTGCTAGCCAGAAACTGCAAACTCATCCTGCTCTGCACTCGCTGAACGCTGCCTTAGCTCGAGTGGAAAAACACCACGAGGAGGTCCCGCCGGCGATCCTGACCCGAGATCCTGCGACACTTGACCTGCCTCAAGCCTACTGGTGACGTCGACAGCCTCAATCCAGAGGACCCCCCCTAAACCGGACGTCCAAAGGCACCCCTGCACCCGACGCCACACAGACTTGTGTGCCCAACCCAGCATTGCCTAACCAACCCTCAAAATCCCAACTTACCCCTTGAAGTGGTGGTCGCTCCTGGAATATCTTCGTCCCTGAGCCTGCAGTGTTTCTTTGTCCCAGAGAATCTCCAATGAAATCAACAGGGCGCCCGACCTCAAAACAGACCCCTGCACTCGGCCGCCTTGGTGCCGCTGAGGGTGCATCTTTGGTGCTACTTTGGTCCCGAACTTGCCCTGAGCTAAACCCTAGGCGCTTTGCTCCCACAACGCCGTGGCCTGCTTGCCAGCAGCCACCAACCGGAGCCCACCTTTTCCTCCATAGGATAACATTGGGCCTCAACACCCTGCACCCGGCCGCCCTAGTGCCGCTGAGGGTGCAACAACCATGCATCCCTGACCCTGGGAGACCCCTGAGTCTTACCCCAGAACCCTAACTCCAAATACCGAGTACTTCTCTTGAAACCGATGACCTGTTTTTCCTCATAGGATAACATTGACACTTTTCCTCCTAAAGAGTTTCAAAGTGTCGACTTTTGAAAACTAAGCATATTCTTTAAAGAAAGCACAAATAGCCTAAACTAATTTTCTCAACTGTTTGCAGGAAAGGTCTCAGTGCTGAATCTAGGTATCCAGCACTGAGTAGGAAAAGAAACGTAGAAGTAACTTAACTGTGAATTGAATTTCCTTCCGTAAGATAACATTGGTAGTTCTTTGTGAAAAAGTTTTCGTGTCAATTTTTGAAATACAAGAATATTCTTTAAAAATCGTACATCTAACTTAAACACATTTTCTCAACTGTTTTCAGGAAATATCCCAGTGCTGAATCTAGGATCCAGCTCTGTTATAAAAAGTAATCCGAAAAGTAATTAATTGCATTTTACTTAAAAAGCCTATTGATTCCTACGTACTGAGTCTACTAAGTTTGTGCATTGCAACCCCTGTAAACGCGAATTGGTACAAAGTCCTACTGTATTTTGAAAATATTCAATAACAGCATCTTATACCTGAAAAGTATTTTTATGCTTACCTGTACCAGGCTTTCTTGGTTCTAGAAATAAAACTGCATATTTTTTATACAAAACAATTGGCCTAGAGTTCAGTTATTGAGTGTATGAATTAATTTGCTGACTAAGTGTGTACATCAAATGCTTAACACTGTCCTCTGATACTGCCTTACTGCTCGACCAAGCAAGCCGGGCCGATGACGGCTGAAATGCCAGAAACCGGTCCCCGGAAGCTTGACTCCTTTCTGGTGAAGAATTGGCTTGGTAGTTTAGTCTGCCCTGTTCCCATGATGCACTGGGCCAGGGACAGACTGATTTGCATATAGCCAGGTTCTGAGCTGGGATGGTGCAGTGAGCTAAATAACGGTGATGGATCAAGCCCTGATCTTTGGACTGGGTAAGAGTGGTCTGCTTAATTCAGACACCTTGTTCATCACCACCCCCTTTTCTGAATCGTTACTGCTCGACCAAGCTACCACTTTAGAGAGCAAGGTTCTATCTTAATTTAACCACTGCCTACCTTTGGAGACCCTTGGACTCTATACACACTGTACCTCACTTTGGTACAGTATATATAGAGCCAGTTTCTTACATTGGCGGCAGCGGTGGTATACACAACTTGCATTTGTTGGACTACTTGGTGACCACCTGATCACACGGCAGAACTCTTAAATTGCCTTTAGAATTCTGATTTTTACAAATTGCCATTTTTAAAAAACTACTAAAAGTCTTGCCAGGGCCTTGCTTAAATCCCTTTAGAATTTTAGGGGGAAAAAGTCACTGTAGTCTAGGGGTTAGAACTTTTTGTTAGAATGTTTCAAAAACAGAACCCAGCTATTAGTGAAGATAACAATGATAACTTACAGGTCATGGTTGAGAAGCTCGGCCTCACCCCTTAGCTTCACCTGTCTTTTCAGGATTTAAGGTCCTTATGTAAAATTAAAAACATATATAACAAACAGGAGAGAAAGGGAGAGAGGGTCACTCTTCTTCCCCTGGATAAGAATACTATCAACAAAAGAGTGACAACTATTTCTTAAGGTAACCAAGAAAAAACAAGGAGTGGGGCATGTGCGTAGGAAAAACCTCTATTTTTTAAAAGAACTCTCACTCACCAACCTAGTTGGTGACATGCTTCATCATCGGGTTCCCACCAGGGAGACCGAGTGCCTCCCTGGTGTGCTACGATGCCTGAACTAAAGCGGAGAAGGATTTTGTTGGACAGTGTATCAGTGCAAGGGTTAGTGAAAACTTAAAAGATGGCAGGCTTATCCCAAAATTAATTTTAATAGCAGGGAAGCCTATAATCATTAAAAACACGTGCAACAGATGTGTGCTGGCTATTAGAGTGAGCCAGCTATATCAGATTTAAAGTGAGTGAGTGGTCAACATGTTTCTGCTTATAATTGCTAATTTAGCTAATCTTTCATCAGGACCAAAAACTCCCCGGCGGTATACACGTGCTAAGGTGTACCCTAACCTGAGGAGTGGATGTGTGTAGTAAAACTTACGTTTTACCAACGAGAGAATCTGGGATTTTCCAATTCACAGGCACTATTGAAACAAGCATTAGGAATGCATTAGGGCTCGGGTTTGTTTGAGTTTGAGATAATGGCATTGTAAATGGTAATGTGCACTGACAGCTGCTGATGATTGTGCCCATTGAAAGAGTGGCTGGTGTACTGTCAGCTGTTGGTGTGTGTGTGTGTGTTTAGTGAAAGTTGCACTGACGTTGTTTGTTGTGTGCGTGGGTGTTTAGCGGCACTGATGCATGGTCGTGTTTGTTTTTGGTGAAAGCGTACATTGATGGTTGTTGGTGTTTGTGCATGGTGAAAGCATTCATTGACGGCTGGGGGTGTGTTGTTGTGTGTTGTTTTCTGTGTAGTGGTGAGTGTGTGGTGGTGAGTCTGTGGGGGTGAGCCTGGGGAGTGAGTGTGGTGGTGAGTGGTGACGAGTGTGTGGTGTTGAAAGAGTGAGGTGTGTGGTTTGTGTGTGTGTTATGTGTGTGTGGTGTGTGTGTGGTGTATGTGTGTATGGTGTGTGTGTGTGGTATGTGTGTGTGGTGTTTTCTGCACACTCACACACTGCCCCTACACATTCACACACTGCTCACCCGCACACTCCCAATGTCACCCTGCGTAGTCACACACTGTTTATCCTGCACACTCATTCTGCACACTCACACAATGTGCACCCTGCACCCTTACACACTGTCTCTGCAGTCACTCTGCACTCACTGTCACTCTACACTCACTCTGCACTCACTGTCACTCTACACTCACTCTGCACTCACTGTCACTCTACACTCACTCTGCACTCACTGTCACTCTACACTCCTTCTGCACTCACTGTCACTCTGCACTCACTGTCACTCTGCACTCACTGTCACTCTCGCATTCACTCTGCACTCACTGTCACTCTGCACTCACTGTCACTCTGCACTCACTGTCACTCTGCACTCACTCTGCACTCACTGTCACTTGCTGTCACTCTGCACTCACTGTCACTCTGCACTCACTGTCACTCTGCTGTCACGCTGCACTCACTCTGCACTCACTGTCAATCTGCACTCAGTCTGCACTCACTGTCACTCTGCACTCACTCTGCACTCACTGTCACTCTGCACTCACTGTCACTCTGCACTCACTGTCACTCTGCACTCACTGTCACTTTCACTCTGCACTCACTGTCACTCTGCACTCAATCTGCACTCACTGGCACTCTGCACTCACGCTGCACTCACTGCCACTCTTCACTCACTGTCACTTGCTGTCACTCTACACTCACTGTCACTCTGCACTCACTGTCACTCTGCACTCACTTTCACTCGTTGTCACTCTGCACTCACTGTCACTCTGCACTCACTGTCACTCTGCACTCACTGTCACTCTGCTGTCACTCTGCACTCACTGTCACTCTGCACTCACTGTCACTCTGCACTCAGTCTGCACTCACTGTCACTCTGCACTCACTCTGCACTAACTGTCACTCTGCACTCACTGTCACTCTGCACTCACTGTCACTCTGCACTCACTGTCACTCTGCACTCAGTCTGCACTCACTGTCACTCTGCACTCACGGTCACTTGCTGTCACTCTGAACTCACTGTCACTCTGCACTCACTGTCACTCTGCACTCACTGTCCCTTGCTGTCATTTTGCACTCACTGTCACTCTGCACTCACTGTCACTCTGCACTCACTGTCACTCTGCACTCACTGTCACTCGTTGTCACTCTGAAATCACTGTCACTCTGCACTCACTGTCACTCTGCACTCACTGTCATTCTGCACTCACTGTCACTCTGCACTCACTCTGCACTCAATGTCACTCTGCACTCACTCTGAACTCACTGTCACTTGCTGTCACTCTGCACTCACTGTCACTCTGCACTCACTCTGCACTCACTGCCACTTTGCACTCATTGTCACTCTGCACTCACTGTCACTCTGCACTCACTGTCACTCACTCACTCTGCACTCACTGTCACTCACTGTCACTCTGCTGTCACTCTGCACTCACTGTCACTCTGCACTCACTGTCACTCTGCTGTCACTCTGCACTCACTGTCACTCGCTGTCACTCTGCACTCACTGTCACTCTGCACTCACTGTCACTCTGCACTCACTGTCACTCTGCACTCACTGTCACTCACTGTCACTCTGCACTCACTGTCACTCTGCACTCAGTCTGCACTCACTGTCACTCTGCACTCACTCTGCACTAACTGTCACTCTGCACTCACTGTCACTCTGCACTCACTGTCACTGTCACTCTGCACTCACTGTCACTCTGCACTCAGTCTGCACTCACTGTCACTCTGCACTCACTCTGCACTCACTGTCACTCTGCACTCACTGTCACTTGCTGTCACTCTGCACTCACTGTCACTCTGCACTCACTGTCACTCTGCACTCACTGTAACTCTGCACTCACTGTCACTCTGCACTCACTGTCACTCTGCACTCACTGTCACTTGCTGTCATTTTGCACTCACTGTCAGTCTGCACTCACTGTCACTCTGCACTCACTGTCACTCTGCTGTCACTCTGCACTCACTGTCACTTGTTGTCACTCTGAAATCACTGTCACTTTGCACTCACTGTCACTCTGCACTCACTGTCACTCTGCACTCACTGTCACTCTGCACTCACTCTGCACTCACTGTCACTCTGCACTCACTCTGCACTCACTGTCACTTGCTGTCACTCTGCACTCACTGCCACTTTCCACCCACTGTCACTCTGCACTCACTGTCACTCTGCACTCACTGTCACTCTGCACTCGCTGCCACTCTGCTGTCACTCTGCACTCCCTGTCACTCGATGTCACTCTGCACTCACTGTCACTCTGCACTCACTGTCACTCTGCTGTCACTCTGCACTCACTGTCACTCGCTGTCACTCTGCACTCACTGTCACTCGCTGTCACTCTGCACTCACTGTCACTCAGCATTCACTGTCACTCTGCACTCACTTTGCACTCACTGTCTCTCTGCACTCACTCTGCACTCACTGTCACTCTGCACTCACTGTCACTGTCACTCTGCACTCACTGTCACTCTGCACTGACTGTGACTCTGCACTCACTGTCACTCTGCACTCACTGTCACTCTGCACTCACTGTCACTCTGCACTCACTCTGCACTCACTGTCACTCTGCACTCACTGTCACTCTGCACTCACTGTCACTCTGCACTCACTGCCCATATTTTCCTTAGTTTCCCAAATTTGCTGATATTACATTATCCTTTTGAATTATGTATTTCAAATTGAAGTTTCGAAGTAGTATTGAATACATTAGTACACAACAGTATTATGTAATACTGCTTTCAGCGCACATTTTCCTGCTTCATGTAATGTGAAATATATTAAATCAATAAAGTTATGGGAGTAAGGGTAACATATGCTAGCCACTCCTCGTCGGTCTCATGGTATCTGCATTCCTGAACAATGTCATGTATGGGATAAAGCACTCCTGCTGTACATTATTACAATTTTGCAAGTTAATGTGCAGCAGAGAGGTTCTGTTTTACCTTATCATACAGTCACATGATCATCATACCACCAAACCGCCTAAATCCTTGATGTTTAATGCCTATTTCAGGTTCTAAGAATAAAAGCATAATCTGTCCTGAAAAACTAAAAATATACCAAAAGGCATTTAGTAATTTTTGCAAAAAGATATTAGGTCTGCTTAATGTAAATCACATTAAAAATGCTCTGTGTAAAAATCACGTAGCGGTAGTCTGTCTTGTAATAACTGGTTCAGTTGAGCATCTGTCAGTTCTTTATTACAGGACACTAGATGCATCACACGTCATCTGTAATAAGGACATTAGAGATGTGCTTTTACACAGGGATTGCAGGCTGCCATGTAGTATAAGACCATAATACACAGTTCTCTATTTCTCACACACACATGCTCCCTCAGTTTTACTTACATTCTCACACACACACACTACTCACTCACATGCGATTGTGGACCACTACTTGTACTTCTTCATATGCCATCTTAATGCACAACTTCCTGCAAGTTGTTGGCATCCAGCATCACCAAACTTGATTTGCATATTTAATCTACTTGGCCCTTCACCTAGCTCCTAAAAGCACAGCTCTCTAAAATGCCTTACATTACATACCACCTAACTTGACTTGTACAAATGTCCTACTTGGCCTTCATGGAGCACCTTGACGCACAATTTAAAATGTGCTCGTGTGTGTGTTGCAAAATGGTGACAATTGTCCCAGCCATTTGAAAATGACCAAATGAAACCTTTAAAACTGTTCAGGAGTTACCCATAGTTTGCATGTGCACAGAAAGAACACAGGGTCCGATTCACAGAACAAACTTAAGACAAAATCCTAAACTTACTACTTTTGGTATTCACAGAAGTTAGGATTTTGTCTTAAGTTTGTCTTAAGAAGACTTAAGACAGACTTAAGACAGAATCCTAACTTAAGGCTGTCTTAAGTCTGTCTTAAGACAAAATCCTATTTTCTGTGAATACCCAAAGTAGTAAGTTTTGGATTTTGTCTTAAGTTATTTCTGTGAATCGGGCCCATAGTCGACAAGTATCCTAAAACGGTTACTTGTGAAATACTTCAATTCACAGTGTGAGATCTCCTAGTTGAATTACTCTATGGTTAATTGAAATGGGCATTGGAGAATAAAGGGGACACCGAGGCCTTTTCATTCACTCCCTGAACCGCACTTCCCAAAGAGTTCACATTTTGATAAACAAAGGCTGAATTGCACTAGTCATTGTATGTTTGAAGCAATAAAACCGTTTCGACACACAAATGAAGAGTTGCAGAAAAGGATACACGTCCAGACTAATAATCGTACATTTGTAGAAACAAGAGTGTATCAATAGTATATCTGCTCCGTATTCTATTGAGATGTGCACGTGAACAGGCCTTAGGCTCGAATATGTTTAAGTAGCACCCCTTCATTCCACTGAACACATTAAAAAAATGTGTATATATACATTCACATTTACAAATACATAGTGCGCTGCATAGGCCTGTGGACTCCATCACTCGTTTACATAATACAAACATTTCGATTGGAGCTGCGGGTACGATAGGTGCAGACTCAATACTGAGAAAGTTTGTCTTTTTGAAACGAAGTGGTTTGTTGCACCCTCCGTCATCATTAGTACTGCACATCACGTGACACCATGCGTTAAGGTAGGGTTCATTAATGTTTCACTGTTTGGCAGCCCGGTCAGAGTGCTGCTTTAAATAAGAACGCACTGTGGGGTTTTCTTACTATGTCCTGGGTACCTGGTGCTTCAGAGCAGGGATGCGGCAGTGGGTGGTGTGTGAAACGCAGTGTCTGTGTTTTTTTCTGATGAGGACGTTAGAGCTGTAATCTACCTTGTAATTAATACCCATGGCTGGCCAAAAGTCGTGCCAGCCAGGTGCAGATGCTAAAACAGTGCAGGAGATGGCATAATGCTCACTTCCAAACACCGAGGGGTGATTTCCACATTTATATTCAAATGGTTTTAGGAAATTGTTAGTTTACATCCAGTAAATATTTTTCCGTTACCAATATCCCATAAATTAAGATCTTATAATAAATCTGATAAACCGTGTGAGGGCTAAAGAATTTCACCGAGTTCACCTTCTGCACACAGGGCTCTTTATATTGTGTTAATTGTCCCTGAATCGCCTACTCGTCGTGCTAAGGGTGTGTGTATGAGCGATGCCAGTCAACAAAACCTATGACGACAATGCAAGAGTCCGGCATTAAAACGAAACTCGTGTTTTTTTTCTCTCAAAGAAGAACTCTTTCCTTGACCAGGTATGTATTCGGCAGGGTTGGGTAACGGGAGCAATAACAAATACACATTACACAATGCACAAGAAGGCGCGCCGGAGAAACGCAATGCTGAATGGTGAACGCGCTCCGACCATCTGAATTGCATTATAAGGGCACCCTGGAAGGCGCGCCTAACAAAAACACATTACACGCTGCAGACGAACGCGCGCCCGATACATGCAATGCTGAATGGTGAACGCGCTCCGACCATCTGGATTGCATTAGAAGGGCACCCTGACAGCTCCTAATTAAAATTAATGGACTGCCGTGCGCGAAACCGCACAGAAAATGCAGGAACTGCCCAACGAGAATTACACATGGCCTATTGAGTTAAGGCTACTAGAAAGACGGCTCCGCGAACACCAATTACAATGCAGCTGACAAAAATAACTACCAACAATCTCGCGCACTGAAGAATTTTTGCTACACTTTTCGGACCCCCAGAACAATACGGCTCGAAGCTCGCCCCACTGCTTACGCAGTGGTGATGTAGGCCGAGCCCTAAAAACCTCTGTTAACTGATCATGCCAGAGGTAAACCAACACTGTGAACTCGGTAAGAGTAATCAGGTACTGCAAGCGTGAAGGCTAGACATTAGCGAGAGCAGAGACTATATTTGTGCTCCACTCTAGTAGTTGGTGCTCATTTGTCATAATCCCTGTGATAAAAAGGCATAGCTGAGTAGCGTTGCCACATTTATACACACTCAAAACAAGGTGTGTATCGATGCATGGACAATATTGGAAAATTATAGGCTTACGTGAAGATTGAGATGGCTTCACGTCATGGGTTCAGCAGCGTTTTTTTTTGCCATATAATATCTTTGAACAAGGAAAGTGACAGAGACTTAGTTAATACGGCTAAAAACGTCAGCTCAAGTCACGGGACAGACTCCCTCATAAACACACACTTACTAGTATTATGGAGTTGTCCCTCTCCTGACCTGCATTACGATCGTCCGCGGCCTGAATGCTGCCGTGCTAACGCTGATCATGCTAGAAATGCCGGCCGGGGGTCATGTGGTTACTACGCGTAAGCGTGAGAACGCGACGCGTTGGGATGAATTTCTAACACTAGACTGTGCTAATAGAGTGGTGCAGCTCTGAAATAACTTTCTTGAGACTTGATGGGCGAACAAAGTGTGTAGAAGGTAGCACAAAAAGCGTGTAGTCTGGAAGGGGTCCAACAAGAACTTTACTGAGACCTTGTGTATGGACTATGTACGGAGCAGATAGTGCGCAAAGTGTGTGCTATATTTGGGTCAAGTGCAATGAATACTAATGGGAATCCAAATTTAAAATTCCGGGTGGGTAGCGGCTCTGAATTAACTTTCTTGAGACCTAACAAAGTATTGTGAAGGGTAGCGCAAAAAACGTGTAGTCTGGAAAGGGTCCAACAATAACTTTACTGAGACCTTGTGTATGGACATTGTACGGAAAAAGATAGTGCACAAAGTGTGCACTATATTTGGGTCAGGTGAAATGGATACTGATGGGAATCCAATTTTAAAATTCCGAGTGGGTGGAGGTGTGGATCTACAAAGCTTCACAGTTCATTGCCCAGATTATTTTGGCCCCTCACTCAATAGTCTTACAGAGCGGATCATAAAGTGGACATGTGTCCAAAGATCGATCTAATGCACTGTTCAGAAACAATGTATTATTCAATTAGTTAGTGCCTCATCACTGAGCCCCATGGTATGTTATCATTTAGCCCGGTGTGGTGAGTGGATAACCGATAAATCCATTGTTGCTCTTTCTCAAAGAGCACATGTTGTGCCCCAGGGCTAAGTTGGGGTTGTTCAATGATGGTCCACCTCAGATCATTAGGGGTGTGATTCAGTTGCAGAAAATGTTCTGTCAGTTTGGTGGTATTTTTGTAGCACCAGATGTTGCTGCGGTGCTCGCAAATTCGCAATTTTATCTTTCGTGATGTCATGCCCACATACCTGAGACCGCACGGACAGTTTATCAGGTGTATAACGTTGGTCGAATTAAAATTAGTGGTAGTACTTTGCAGCCATTGTTTACCAGGTTCTAATGTCAGAAATTTGGTAGTGGTAGTCAAATGGGGCACACGCTACATCCACCACAGGGGAAGTGACCTGTAACAGGGGGAAGCCCCCAGGCGTTGAGAACAGTTTGGTCCTCCTCTCTCGTGTTGTTTTTTGGGCAGGTATGAACTAGGGAGTCCTTTAAACTCCTTGCACGTTTGTAAGAGAACAATGGTTTTTCCCAGTTATGATTGTTGCTTTCCAGAATTCTCTAATGTTTCTTAATAGATCGAGTTACAGCATTTGATGCTGTGTTATGCGTAGTTACGCATGTAAGTGGTACGTTTTCCCTACCAGTTTTGTGGGTATCTTCCAGAAGGGTGTCTCTGTGCTGGTTCCTAAAAACGTAGCCATGGGCCCACATCCAACCAAACAAAGACTCCAGGAGCTGTTGGCTGAGTATGCCAAGGCCCCCCCGTCTGCGAATGGTGATGACCAACCAGAAGAGGAAGGAGGTGAGGAGTATGGAAATAGGTACCTATCTCCATCACCTCATAGGGAGGATAGGGTCCCTGTACCCTTGACCCCAAGAGTTAACCCTTGGGGACCTAGAGGCCACCTAGGTGGTTCAGGTTCCAGTGAGGGCATTGAGGACAAGCTCAATGAGGAGAACAGCGTTTTAGCAAGGCTGGCCAAAAGATTGGATTTAGAGTCCAGACTCCTGGCTCTAAAGAAAGAAAAGAGATGGGTTTAGCACCCATCAATGGTGGCAGCAATGCAAATAACGATAATGATCAATCTTATGATCCTAAAATCCCCAAAGGGATTGTCTCTAAATTTGAGGAGGGTGATGACATCACCAAATGGTTCACAGCCTTTGAGAGGGCTTGTGACATGAGAAAGGTGAAGAAACCTCTCTGGGGGGGGCGCTCCAGTGGGAACTGTTCTCTGGTTACTGCAGAGACCGGCTTCTAACCCTGTCTGGGCCAGATGCAGGGTCCTATGATCTCATGAAGAAAACTCTGATTGAGGGATTTGGACTCACCACTGAGGAGTACAGAATTATATTCAGGGGGGCTCACAAAACCCAGAACCAGTACTGGATTGATATTGTAGACTAATCAGTAAAGACACTGGATGGTTGGTTAACTTGATACAATGTGCATGACTTTACTGGACTTTACAATGTATTTATGAAGTAATATATATTAAGTAATTGCATGAATGAAAAGTTATATCAGCATTTGGTAGACCTCGGTCTAATTTCTCCCCAAGAATTGGAAAAGAAGGCAGACCACTGGGTCAAGACTAGGGTGACTAGGACAACCACTGGGGGAGACCCGAATAAGGTGGCTACAAAACCTTTCCAGGGGAAAGGTGGTGAGAATCCCCAATATAAAAAGTCTGAGTCTTCCAAAGGGCCCCAAGAACCTGCACAGGGGGGTGGGTCCCAAACTACTCCCTATACTCCATAGCCCTACGGGGGAAGACCTTTGATCCTTCAAATGCCTGGTATAACAACTGTAAGAATTTGGGACACTTAACTTAGACAAGTCTTGCCCTAGCAATAAGGCCCCTAGTTCTACAAATACAGCCACTTCTGGTGTAGCAAGTCTACAGATGGAATCAGCAGTGTGCCCAGAGCAAATCAGTTTGCAAACTGAAGCAGTTCTCGTTTCAGAGGGGAAAGTTGAGTTTGCTACTGTAGCTGGGTGGCCACCCAACTTAAAGAAATACTTACAGTACCCTTGGATTAATGGAACTAGGATAGAGGCTCTGAGGGATACAGGTGCCAGTGTTACTGTGATGAGAGAGACACTGGTTCCCCTGAGCAATATTTGATTGGGCATACTTACTCAGTCACCAATGCTGACAGTGTCATCACTAATCATGCAATGGCTATGATGACCTTACACTGGGTGAGGGGTGGGGGGGGGGGTACTGGCCTGAAGCATGCAGTGGCCTCTCCAAAGCTACCAGCTGCATGTCTGCTTGGCAATGACCTGGAAACCTCAGCCTGGGCTGAGGTTGAACTAAAACCCCATGCAGCAATGCTGGTTATCGCAATGCTGGATATCCCTGAGTTGGTGTGTGTAAAAACAAGAGCACAGAGCTAAAGGCAGGGTGAAAAAATAGTGTTGGGAGCCTGAAAGTATGGCCCAACCTACCAAGAGAAAAAGTAAGAAGACTGTCGATACAGCTTTCGTACAACAAACAGATCAGGACCTCTCTCCTCAGGGAGAGGACGTGGACACCCCAGAGGGAACTGAGCCTATGGAGCTTGACCCTTACCAGGTCGAACTCTCGGGCCCAGGGGGACCTTCTGGGGAAGAGCTATGCCAGGATCAACAGGACTGTCCCACTCTTGAAAGCCTGAGGCAGCAAGCTATTCCGGAAGCAAAGGGAGATGCCAGTGGTACCCACAGAGTTTATTGGGAAGAGGGATTACTGTATACTGAGGCAAGAGACCCCAATCCTGGAGCCACCAGGAGAGTGGTAGTGCCATAGAAGTACAGGGATTTCCTCCTAACTTTCGCTCATGACATCCCCATAGCTGGACATCTGGGCCAAACCAAGACTTGGGAAAGTGTAGTTAGCCACTTTTATTGGCCCCAGATACACCAAAAGGTGAAGGAGTTTTTCAGTGTCTGTGGTACCTGCAAGACAGGTGTCCACCCAAAGGCCCCCCTGATACCACTGCCTGTGGTGGGGGTCCCTTTGAAAGGGTAGGTGTGGACATAGTGGGTCCACTTGAACCTCCCACAGCCTCAGGGAACAAATCCATTCTAGTGGTAGTGGATCATGCCACTAAGTACCCTGAGCAATTCCCCTTAGGACTACTACAGCTCCTGCAGTAGCCAAGGCCCTCATTGGTGTCTTCACCTGGGTAGGGTTTCCTAAGGAAGTGGTTTCAGACCGAGGTTACAACTTCATGTCTGCTTACCCGAAACACATGTTGAAAGAGTGTGGAGTGCAGTACAAGTTTACTACACCATATAACTCACAAACCAAGGGCCTTGAAAGGCATTATTATGAGGCTCCCTGAAAAGCTCAAAAGGAGATGGAATGTCCTATTACCATGTCAGCTTTTCGCTTACAGAGAAGTGCCACAAAAGGGAGAAGGGGTTTTCTCCTTTGAAATTCTGTTTGGCCATCCTGTAAGGGGACCACTGTCTTATAAAAGAGGGCTGGGAGAGGCATCTCCAAGAACCCAAACAAGATATTGTGGACTACGTGCTTGGCCTAAGGTCCAGAATGGCTGAGTACATGGAAAAGGCATCCAAGAATCTTGAGGCCAGCCAGGAGCTTCAGAAGCACTGGTAGCACCAAAAAGCTGCACTGGTTGAATTTCAACCTGGGCAACAGGTGTGGGTTTTGGAGTCAGTGGCACCAAGGGCACTCCAATATAGATGGAGTGGTCCTAACCCTATCCTAGAGAAAAAGAGTGAGGTCACCTACTTAGTTGAGATGGGCACAAGCAGGTCACCCAAAAGGGTTATCCACGTGAATCGCCTCAAACTCTACAATGACAGGGCTGACATCACCATGCTGATGGTGACTGATGAACAGGAAGCAGAGAGTGAGCCTCTCCCTGACCTCCTCTCCTACAGCCCAAAAGATGGGTCAGTAGATGGAGTTGTCTTTTCAGACACCCTCTCTGCCCAACAGCAGACTGACTGCAAGCAAGTCTTGCAACAGTATGCTAAGCTCTTTTCCCTGACCACTGGTCTGAAAAACTGGTGTACACATGATGTGGACACTGGCAACAGTGCCCCTGTCAAAAACAAAATCTAGCGACAGTGAGACCAAGTCAAGGAAAGCATCAAAGCTGAAGTCAGTAAGATGCTGGAGTTAGGGGTTATTGAACTCTCTGAGATCCCCTGAGCCAGCCCAGTGGTTCTAGTCCCCAAACCTCACCCAGAGGGTAAATAGAGAGAAATTCTGTGTTGTGTGGCCTATAGAGGGCACAACTCAGTCACCAAGACAGATGCGCACCCTATCCCAAGAGCAGATGAGTTAATAGACAAATTGGGGGAAGCCACATTTCTCATTACCTTTGAATTAACTGCAGGGTAGTGGCAGATTTGCATGACCCCAGGAGCAAAAGAGAAAACAGCATTCTCCACACCTGATAGGCACTATCAGTTCAATGTTATGCCCTTTGATTTAAAGAATGCCCCTGCCACCTTCCAGAGGTTGATGAATCAAGTCCTTGCTGAGTTTGAATCCTTTAGTGCAGCTTATCTTGATGATATTGCTGTCTCTAGTTCCACCTGGCAGGATCATCTGATCTACCTTGGGAAGGTTTAGAAAGCCCTGCAAACTGCAGGCCTAACTATCAAGGCATCCAAATGCCAGATAGGGTGGACACTTTGGTGTACTTGGGCCACCTTATTGGTGGAGGCCAGGTACAGCCATTACAGCCCAAGATACAGGCCATCCTGGACTGGGCAGCTCCAACAACCCAGACCCAAGTCAGGGCATTCCTTAGCTTGACTGGGTGCTACAGGAGGTTTGTGAAGGGGTATGGGTTCATTGTGACTCCCCTCACAGAGCTCACCTCCAAGAAAATGCTCAGAAAGGTTAACTGGACAGTTAGTTGCCAAAAGGCTTTTGACACCCTGAAAGAAGCAATGTGCTCAACACCCATTCTGAAGGCTCCAGATTATGCCAAGCAGTTCATAGTGTAGACAGATACCTCTGAGCTAGGGATAGGAGCGGCCCTATCCCAGACCAATGATAAAGGCCAGGGCCAACCTGTTGCTTTTATAAGCAGAAGGCTTCTCCCCAGGGAGCAGAGTTGGAGTGCCATTGAGAGGGAGGCCTTTGATGTGGTATGGTCCCTGAAGAAGTTGAGGCCATACTTGTTTGGTACTCACTTCCTAGTTCAAACTGATCAGACTTCTCAGATGGCTCGTGCAAATGAAAGAAGAGAATCCGAAACTGTTGAGGTGGTCCATCTTCCTACAGGGAATGGACTTTGAAGAGGAACACAGACCTGGGACAGCCCATGCCAATGCAGATGGACATTCCAGGTTCTTCTACTAAGACCATGAAGACTCCATAGGGAAAGGTTAGTCGCATCATCTTTCATGGGGTGGGGGGGGGGGCTCAGTGAGAAAGTGTCCTCTTTCTTTCTGCCCCCACTTTTTGCTGAATTGCTGATGTTCTTTGACTGAGTGTGCCCTGGGCTCCTGCCAATCAGGTACCCAGGGCCTATGTTCCTTCCCCAAAACTGCATTGAAGCCTAAACCCAATTGGCATCTCTGGCCTCAGGTCAGCCCCTGGTAAATGGTACCACATGTACCCAGGGCACTGAGACCAGGGAAGGCCTCTAAGGGCTGTAGCACTTATTGTGCCACCCTTAGAGACCCTGTACCCTGACACTCACACACTGCCATTGCAGGCTGCGTGTCTTGGTGCAGAACAAAACAAAGAGTCAACATGGTACACATCCCTTTGTGCCATGCCCACAAACCACTGCCCTGGCATACATCAGTCACCCCTCTAGCTGGGTGCCCTATGCCAGTGGTGAGGGTACAGGTGCATGAACCCTGTAACCCTACAGTACCCAGGTCCATTCCTGGGCCCTGTAAGTGCAGTGCTGCCATTAAGAGTATATGGTGCTGGGAGTTTCTCATTACGAACTCCACTGCACCATAATGGCTACACTGAAGACTGGGAAGTTTGGTATCAAACTTCTCAGCACAATAAACCCACACTGATGCTAGCGTGAGATTTAATGTAAAATGCACCAAAGAGGGTATCTTAGAGATGCACCCTGAAACTCGACCAACTCTAGTGACTTGACTGAGTGGCTGCCACCACCAGACATGTTTCTGGATCCCTGGATGGAGAGCTTGCTGCTCTCGGGGGCCTGAAACAATGCACATCCTGGGACGAGTTGCCAAGCCTCCTCCCCCAGGATGGGCACGGTTAACGAAGGAGAAGCTTTAAAGGCATTCCGCTTTTGTGAGCCTCTCCAGACCGTTTGCTACTTCCAGCAACTGATCCCCCACTGGTTCTACACCCCACTTTGGGTGGGAGAACTGGCGGGAAAGACAAGTGAGGAAGAGAGGCGTGCCCACCTCTGCCAACTCCACTCCTAAGGTGGGGGAGGCGAGGTGAAGCACAACCTTGAGTCCCCACCATCATGAGGATGGGGGGACCCAACCAACCAGGGACAGGCTCCTGCCCCCTCCCACTGGAGAGTGGCAAAATAGGGGGTATATCAACCCCAAGGAAGGGACCCATTGGTCCCTGCCCTTTACCTACCTGTAACACCCCTAAACTTAGTATTTAGGGGCACCCTCAACATTCCTTCCTTAGATCTAGCAACAACAAGAGAAAAAGAAGAAGGATGAGAAGTGGTGTGTCACTCCTGGAAGATCCTCGTCCCCGAGCCTGCAGTGTTTCTTTGTCCCAGAGAATCTCCATTGAAATCAACAGGGCACCTGACCTCAAAACAGGCCCCTCCACTCAGCCGCCTTAATGCCACTGAGGGTGCACCTTTGGTGCTACTTTGGTCACCAACTTGCCCGGAGCTAAACCCTAGGAGCTTTGCTCTGGCAACCCCGTGGCTTGCTTGTCAGCAGCCACCAACCGGAGGCCCCCTTATCCTCCATAGGATAACATTGGGCCTCAACACTCTACACCCGGCCGCCCTAGTGCCGCTGAGGGTGAAACAACAGTGCATCACTGTCCCTGGGAGACCCCTGAGTCTTACCCCAGAACCCTAACTCCAAAGACCGAGTGCTTCCTTCGAAGCAGATAACCAGTTTTTCCTCATAGGATAACATTGACACTTTCTCCCAAAAAGTTTCTGTTGACTTTTGAAAACTAAGAATATTCTTTAAAAATCGCACAAATAACCTAAACTAATTTTCTCAACTGTTTGCAGGAAAGGTCCCAGTGCTGAATCTAGGTATCCTGTCAAAAAGAGAGAAGACAACCTGGCTGTCGATTTATGCGCCGCTATTTATTTAGGCGGTCAAAAAACAGACTATTAAGTTCATATGCTTTTAGTGTTTAAATCACAGTTCTTAGCATGTTCCACACATTGTCTGTAGACATTTCTCTCATGTCTGAGTTGAATACATTACAGATACAAAACATGTGAAATACGTAAAAAGATACAAAGTGGTAAGAGAAGAAATAAATTAATGTCACATTTCTAATGTGCTATCAAATGTCATCAAAAACGTGAATAAACACAATGCAAAAGATTCAATAGAATTACACCAGCAGAAAATTGGTTCAACTCTTCATACAAAGCAATTCCAAAGAAGCCCTTTGACTTGGCGTATTTATGGGAACTACAGCCACATGGGGGAGATACTACTCTGTGGAATGCTCTTTACATCCTGCGCCCTCTTCAGAGGTCCAACATTTTCTGAATACCCTTTGTGGCAAGGAAATGCCACAATGGAGGAATACTCGGAGGCTCCTTCAATGACCAATGTCGACAATGTTGACAATCTAGTACGTTTTTGTGAACATTTCCTATCTGTTATTATCCGATCTATTTCGAGGTTTGGTAAACTTTAAAAGGAGACATTCTGCCGTGTTGGCAATATGATTCCTTGCCGGGAACCCATCGTCCATGCATTGTTGTGCACTTGTAGGCTCATTACAGAGCATTTAGCTACAATGTTGCAGTAATAGTACGTTTTTGTGAACACATGGCATGTGTAAGTGCCCAATATATTCTTGGTTTGCTAAAATTAATGATGAGGCATTCTTCAATGCAGTGCAAAGAGATCCTTCACTGGGGACTCAGTGTACAATCTGCTGGAGTTCTGTCATCTCATGTAAACCATTTGGCACACAGTTATATTTCATAATTAAGCATGCTTCTCTTTTTTGCAATAATGTCTCAACATCGCCACCTCTAGGTGGTGATTTGATTCCTGACAAGACTGTCCAAATGAATTCTTATTCAGAGTGATGTTTCTCAACAAAATGTGGTACCGTTGGTGCTGATATAACTGTTTGCTTGATCCGTGATCTATTTTGGACGATCCTCGGTTGATTTGTTGTGTGGTTTTACCGATGTACAGCTTCGGGCTAGGACATTTAATGGCGTACACAACGTTTTTAGTTTTGCAGTTTGTAAATTCTTTGGGTACCCATTTGATGGAGTTGTGTGTGAATTCACTACCCTCTGCAGTGTTGTTGCATGCTGAGCAGGTGCCACATTTGTGGTGTCCCTCTACTGGAGTCAAATTCCATAAAGATCTTAAATCTGTTGTGGTTTTACTGTTTCTGAGGTCTGCACGTTTGATTTGTTGACCAATGCTTTTGTTCTTTTTCATAGAGAAAAGTGGTCTTTCCATGGTGCATACAAGGTTAGTTAGCAGATGCCAATTATTTAAGATTATCTTCCGGAATTTGTGAGTATGTGGGCCAAACGTGGATACACATACCAATCTTTCCAGTGTTTTTTTATTTTTCTTGTCAGTAGCTCTTCTCGTGGTGTGTACCACGCTCTCTTTGTTGCCTGTTTTAGCATTTTCCTCGGGTAACCCTCTTTCTTTTAGCTGTTCGCATAAGATATCTGCCTGAACATTGAAGTCTTCTTTGCGAGCGCAATTGTGTCTGATTCTTAACAGTTGGCTGTAGGGTAGATTATCTTTGAGGCTTCTGGGGTGAAAGCTGTGGTAGTGTAGAATAGTGGTTTTGTCTGTAGGCTTGCGGTGTAAGGTAGTAATTCGTTTTTGATCTTGTGTGAACACCTCCACGTCAAGAAAGGTTAGACGGGTCTGGTTCTTTGTCATACTGAATTTGATGTATGTATGTCTACTGTCGAGCCATTCAAAGAAGGACTGCAATATGTCATCTTTGCCTTGCCACAGACACCACACGTCGTCAATGTAGTGGTACCATGATTGCATGTTACTACTATATGGATTATTGTTGAAAATTAATCCTTTCTCATATAGGGCCATGAAAAGTACCGCCATTTCTGGGGCATAAGAACACCCCATAGCAGTACCTTTGACCTGCATGTAGAACGTGTCTTTGAACCTGAAATAGTTTTTTTAAGGCTATTTTTGCTAGGTCCAGAATGAAGTTTGTCGGAACCCTTTGGGGTTTTGGTCTTGTTTCAAGAAACAGTTCCATAGACTCCAGGCCTTCATCTTGGGGGATCTGGGTGTATAGGGAATAATGTCAAATGAAACCATCCATTGTTGGTGAAAGTCAAATGGCTGGTTTTCAATCTTGGTGATAAAGTCTGTTGTATCCCTAAGATACAATGGTACTGTGTCTAAGAAGGGTTTGAGGAAGACATCTATGTATTTCACTGTTGGTTCCAGTACCGAATCGCATCCAGATACGTTTGGTCTCCCGGGTGGTTGTACCAGATCTTTATGCATTTTTGGGAGATAATAAATTACTGGGATTCTCTGATGTTTTTGGTGTAAAAATTCAAATTCCTTTGGACCTATGATGCCTTCTTCTAGACCCCAACTGATTTTGCTGTTTATTTCACTCTGTATCTCTTTGGTGGGGCCTTCCAATAATTGTCTGTACCATTCTCTGTTAAGTATTTGGCTGTTGGCTCCTGCACAATATTTGTCTTTTGACCATAGGACACGGGCTCCACCTTTATCTGCGGGCTTCACAACTATTGAGTCGTCAATTGGGAGATCCCTCAGTGCTGTTTGTTGCTGCCTGGTTATGTTTGTTTTGAAGAACGTTTTTTGCTTGGCCAGTTGTGTGATAGATGACAGAACTGCCTGTTCATATGCCACTATTTCTTTAGGCATACTGTATGTTGGTGGACTAAAGGTTGATTTGTTCTTTAATCCAGATGGTTCTCTTTGTCATGAAAGAAAGCTTTGAGCCTGATTTTGCGACAGAATTCCAGAGCTTCAATCTTTAGATTTACAAAGTCAGTGGTAGCAGATGGAACACATTTAACTCCTAGCTCCAAGACTGATTGTTCATATTTGGTCAAATGTTTAGAAGACAGATTCATGATAGTAGTTTCAGTTATATTTGGTAACATTTTTCTTGGGTTCACAATAGTTGTTTCTCTTACGTTTTGTAAAAGTTCTTCCAGGTCCGCATTTCCCATGGTTGTGGTTGGGGTTTGAACCTCACACGGTTTCTTGGCACGTCCTTTTCTAAAAAAGAGTAAGACCTTTTTGATGTTCCTTCTCCGGGGTCTTAATCACCCGATGACTCTAAGGATGAAGTTTCTGAGAATGTTAGGAATCTACTTCTAGATCGACCTTGATACTGAGATAAGGCTCTTCGTGCCTCTGCCTGTGTGTAGTAGTCCCCCTTCAAGTATGGATAAACAGTTTCAGTCCGGAAGTTTTTAGTATCTTTTTCAAACTAGGCTGTCTTGAAGTTAATAGTATTATCTCTAAATGTTTGAATTTCTTTATCGATCTTTTCTAACAATGCCTTTGCTTCTGTCACATTATGGTTGTCATGTATGGCTTTTGTTAGAGGATCTAATTCTTCAGCTTCTTTCTGACAAATTCTTTGTGCCGTTTCTATGGTGTGTACCATAAGGTCACAGATGCACTTGGTTGAGATAAAGCTAATACCTTTTTTATACGCTGGGTCCTCAGTGAAGATCACTGGTATATTCTTTACCTGCAATCCCCATGGGATGGTGCCTGCTTTAAGATGTTAAAGCAGAAAGTGCCCATGGAGTTCGGTCCTGATATGTTTTTTTTGTAGTCGAATTAATTTATCTGACTCATTATGTTGTTTTGCTGCTGTGCTGAGTACTATAGACGAGAAGGGGGACGGTGCTGTTATTAAACTTTGTATATGGGTTTCTGTAAATGATAATGTATCCTTCTCAGACATCCTTTGCCAGGCTATACGAGCCTGCTTTGTGAAATGTAAATATTCTTTTTATATTGAAAGTTAATTCAATTCTGAACCCTCGCGGGGTTGCCCGTTCTAACTATGAGGAAACCTGCAGGGGTTATCATCCAAAATAATCTAGGTATCCAGCACTGAGTTGTAAAAGTAAGGTAGAAGTAACTTACCTGTAAATTGAATTTCCTTCCATAGGATAACATTGGTGTTTTTTGTGAAAAGGTTTTTGTGTCAACTTTTGAAATACAAGAATATTCTTTAAAAATCGTACATCTAACTAAAATGCATTTTCTCAGCTGTTTTCAGGAAATGTCCCAAAGCTGAAACGAGGATCTAGCACTGTTATAAAAAGTAGTCCAAAAAAGTAATTAACTGCATTTTACTTAAAAAGCCTATTGATTCATATGTACTGAGTCTACTACGTTTGTGCATTACATTGCAACCCCTGTAAACTGGAATTGGTACAAAGTCCGACTGTATTTTGAAAGTTTTCAACAAAAGCATCTTATATCTGAAAAGTATTTTTATGCTTATCAGTACTAGGCTTGCTTGGTTCTAGAAATAAAACAACAGCTTATTTTTTATACAAAAACAATTGGCCTAGAGTTCATTTCTTGAGTGTGCTGACTGAGTGTGTATGTCAAATGCTTAGCACTGTCCTCTGATACTACCTTACTGCTCGACCAAGCTACCACTTTAGAGAGTAAGGTTCTATCTAACTTTAACCTCTGCCTACCTCTGAGACCCTCAGACTTTATACACACTGTACCTCACTTTGGTTCAGTATATATAGAGCCAGTTTCTTACAATTTAGCTCAAGTGTGGGGCAAGATTATGCACAATTTCAAGTAAGGGCTACGGAGTGCACTAGCTGTGTGTCCAATCAGCCATCTTGACCAGCCATCCCACCGACCCATACATAGCAGAAGAGGCCCCTTTAATAGAACTCAGGTACAATTTAATATACTTCAAATACAAACAACAACATAGCCCACCTCCTTTATACAATTTGCAAACATAACCTCCATTTCCCTTAAACATCCTCGATTTTTCAACCTTCCACCCATTGCACAATTCATACCATCAATTGCGCTTATTCACTCTTCATCCAACCATCCTTCCCTATCTGTCAATTCATACTTCTATTAAGCTTTGGGCCCGCACCTTTTGAGCTGCTCCATTTCCTGACCTTACTCTTTCCGCTGGGCTGGCTAAACCCGCACCTTGGCTAACTAACTTGAATCACAAAAATGAGTCCCAAGAGGGACAACCTCTCGCAACAAGCAATTGCTCAAAGTAAGCAGTATCAGACTACAGGATGTAGCCCTTAAACCTTACTGAGACTAAGGCGAACATCTGTAACATACAACAATGTCTCTAAGGGTGTTAGTTAATGGTCAATTTTAAGCAGCACAATTAATTGCTGGGAGCAGAAGGAGAAACCAGGGAGACAAAAATTCAATGTGACAACATTAGATTGGGTTCTGTAATTACTTTTATTTGTTATAAATCACTTCATTATTTTAGACATTTATAAGAGTAGCACGGCATTACATTAAATGGCATGTAACCTGTGGGATACTGTGCACAAGTGCTCGTGAAATTGGTGATGACGCAAGTGACACATGAGGAAGTATGTACAGCAACACAAAGGTGTGCAACACAAAACAGTTGGTGGTGAAATTTACATAGTAGGGATACCCAAACAATGAATGCTAATATATAAAATGGAAGTCAGGATGGGTATTCTCGAGGAGCTAGCACCAAGATTTTCGCTGTAAAAATCAACGGCGTTTCGCCTGTTGGAGTGTTTAGGCCATAATCAGGACCAGGTTACTGTGAGGTTCTGCGACAATAGATTGCACGACTCCATTTTAAAATATGGGTTCCATTTTGTAGTGGCTGTAAGTTTGTGTTGCCCTCACGTAGGCTCATGAAGGCAGCCTGACGAACAAAGTGACCTGGCCTCCTTGGTTCATGTACACATTAACTAAGTTTCCTTCTGACAATGGAGTGAACTATAGAAACTGACCTCTTCACCTGAAACTGACCTCGCAAAGCCAATTTCCTTGATCGATCTCGGTTTGAAATTGCCAATCAATGTTCAGGACTCGTTAACTTTTAGTTCCCTTGCAATCTCCTTATCTTGTTCATCTGCTGTAACTGTTCTTTCATATGTTTCTTCAATTACATGGGTCATGCTTTCAATTATGGGTTTGTTCAGCTTTTGGAAAATGAATTTAAGAAATTCCTAATAATTAACTTTTGGGTTGGGTTACTGTAAATTGAGTTTTTGCTCTGTCATACTTTGTTTTAAAATGTTACCGATTGGTCAGAATTTTGTGCAGTGGGTGTGCATTTATAATGTGATTTTTCTGCATAAAAAGAGATGTCTCGCTTTAGTAAAGTGAGCAGTCTCCTGAGAACTTACACCGTGTTGTACTTCTAGGATCACTGTAACCAGTTTCAGCTAATAAACTTGGTCTCTGACGCCACCCAGAAGTATTCCGTCTCTCTGTATACCAAGGCAGGTGAATCCGGTGTTTGCAGGCATGGCCCTGACGCCGCTGGGTTCAAAGGCCCGGTTCCTCAACTGGCGCTTCCAACGTGGGGCGACTTCAGCGGTACCGGTCCAAGCCCGAAGATCGTGAGGAGCTTCGTGAGGAAATTCTGGAGGAAGGCCGCCACTTCATCGACCCCTGCATGTTGACGTGGACCGAAGGTCTTTTCCTCAAGGCTTCCCCGTTTCTGACGGCTATGAAGGACTGCTGCCCTGACTGTCGCCCTGTCTTGGACCCTTTTGTGACGGATTTGTAAGGCGAGACGCTAGACGGTCTTCTGGTGGCGTGACAGACATCTTGGTTAAGTATAAGTGGGTCGCTTCCACTACTTTGTTTGGTTTCTTGGTTTTTATTCGGCCATTGCAATTGTCGAAGCCGAGGGGCTCATATCTTTGCAAGTGTATCGATAGAGATAACCCCTTGAAGTTTGAAGCGAGACTAGTGAGCTTAAGATGCCTGGTCTTCGCAAATTTGGAAAATTGTTTTGTCTTGGTTGTAACAGGGATTCCCGATTGGAGGACTCCTGTCCAATACCTCCGGTTGGAACTCCAACTTATGAGCTCTATTCAAAGCATGGTGTGGGTCCTATTACCTTTATTGAAGTGTGGGTCCGCTACACCAGGAAAGATGGTGTTTTGCGATGGCCCCAAAATGGTAGTTTTCAGACAGATGTTTTAGATAATCTAGAAGTTAAGCTATTTAAGAAGAAAGCCCGGCCGGCGATGTTTGACTCTTTCCGCCTTTGGCGTAAGGAAGCCAAACAGCAAGAAATTAGGCAAGCTAAGAGAGATAGGAAGGAAAGGAATATATCGGTAATGCAAGCTGCTAGGCAGTTTAAGGAAGATGAAGAAGATCATGCGATTGAAGTGTCAGATAGACAACATTGCATGGCTATTGACAAATGTTATCCAGCTTTGCCACCTCCCCTTTCAAATGTGACTGAAGACTCTGAAAAGGATCCTTTGATGTCTCATTTATTGAGATTACCTCCCCCTTATGTGCAGGGTGCTACTGCGCCTCTGTTACCTCCAGTTGTTCAACCCCCTGCTGTTGTTCAGCCTCCTGTTGTTGTTCAGCCACCCGTTGTTCCACAGTTGGTTCTTGCTCCTCCGGGCACCGCCCCTTCTAGGGCCGCCAGCTTTGCCTCACACTCCTTTGCCTCAAGCTCCTTTGCTTCACACCCCTTTATCTTCAACTACTTCTCTTTCTGCCTCTATGCCTCTATGCCTCTTTCGCCCCAAAACGCTTTTTCTCCTGTTCTTATGTCTGCTTCTCCTTCTACTCATTAGCGAATGGCTGATTCTGTCACTAGTTTTCTGGCTCCTTTACTTGGGTCGCTAGTTATGACCCCTGCTTCTGAACGAAAACAAAAACGTAGTCAGCTTCCTTGTCCCGAGGAACGGGCAGTGTTGTATCTTCTTGCTCGTAGATGGGTTTTGAATGCCTCTAAGTATAGTCCACAAGTGGTCCTAGATACTTTTCTACAGTGGGAGGAACCAAAACAAAGGTATGTGTTTGATACCATGTGTACCTTTCTCCGTGAGGAATGGGAAGATAATGAGTTGGAGTCAGTCCCTATGGGATTGCTTAAAATTCAGACTGAATTTGCTAAAGGGACAATAATGGGTTCTGATGTTGATGAAGCGGTAGAGACGCTCCTTACTTTTAGGACTGGTCTTCCTTCCCAGTCATTGTTCGACTCTGAACCTTCTGTTAGGAGAAGAGTGAAGCAGTATCCAATGAGAGAGGTTCCCCCTGTATGGAGAGGTACACAGACAAAATATCGATTTTTAAATATCGATATGCAAAAATATCGAAGTTTAAATATCGATATACAAAAATATCGAAGGTAAGTAATATCGACAGTCTAAATATCGATATTGGTATGATATCAGTAATATCGAAGTTGTAAATATCGATGTTAATAATATCGAAATTAATAACTTTGATGTTACTAATATCAATTTTTAAATACATTTAGTGTATATTATATTGTATTTATTATGTTTTATTATTTATTTTTAATGTTATTTTATTAAATATTGTCTTTTACTACTGTAGTGGGTTGTGGGTTTATAGGGGAATAGGGTGGGAAGTAATTTAATTATGTTAAATTAATTATTAATTAGTAGGAATTATTAATTAATTAATTGAGAATTAATTTTAAATAATTTTTAAATAATGTATTAATTGATAAATATGTTCTGTAGCGGGTTATGGGTTTATAGGGGAATAGGGTGGGAAGTAATTTAATAATAATTAATTAATTGATATATGTTTGTACATATTTTAAATAATTAATTGGTAATTAATTTCTATTAATTAGTTAATTAATTATTATAATTTTTTTTCATATTTATAATTATTAATTAGTTGGTAATTAATTATTAATAATTATTTAATTAAATTAATTAAAGTAATTTTTATATATATTATTTATTGTTATTCTTAATTAATTGTGCAAAATAATATTAATTATTAAATTAAATTAATTACAGCAAATGTGCTAATATATTTACTTTATTGTTATTGTTAATTAATAATTAATTGGTAATTAAATAATATTAATTATTTTGGGTACAGGGGTATTTTTAGGGTTCAGGGTCAGTTTTCAGTTCATGGGTAAAGGGGTATTTTTAGGGTTCAGGGTCAGTTTTCAGTTTTTGGGTAAAGGGGTATTTTTAGGGTTCAGGGTCAGTTTTCAGTTCATGGGTAAAGGGGTATTTTTAGGGTTCAGGGTCAGTTTTCAGTTTTTGGGTAAAGGGGTATTTTTAGGGTTCAGGGTCAGTTTTCAGTTTTTGGGTAAAGGGGTATTTTTAGGGTTCTGGGTCAGTTTTCAGTTCATGGGTAAAGGGGTATTATTAGGGTTCAGGGTCAGTTTTCAGTTTGTGGGTAAAGGGGTATTTTTAGGGTTCAGGGTCAGTTTTCAGTTCATGGGTAAAGGGGTATTTTTAGGGTTCTGGGTCAGTTTTCAGTTCATGGGTAAAGGGGTATTTTTAGGGTTCAGTGTCAGTTTTCAGTATTTGGGTAAAGGGGTATTTTTAGGGTTCTGGGTCAGTTTTGGGTTTTTGGGGTATAGTCGTACAGGGTAAAAATTAAATAAATTTAAATTAAATCAATTAAATGAAATTACAAAATATAAAATTACATTAAATTATTACGTTTTTAATTTATTTTAAATGTATATGTATTAGTTTTAATTTTTAATTATGTTTTAATATTTTTATTTAATATTTGTAACATTATATGTATTTTATAATTATTTTAACATTATTATTAATACATTTAAAAAAACGATATTTTTAATTTCGATATTTTTGTACTACGATATTATTTTTTCGATATTTTTGTACTTACCTTGTTAGGGATAGGATTCCGATATTTTTGACTTCGATATTTTTGTCCCGATATTTTTGTATGTCGATATTTTTGATTTCGATATTTAGTCAGACATTCGTATGGAGAGAGGCAGTTGTGGCTGATGCTGCTCATGGTATTGTGGCTGCACCGGCTCATTTTCAGCGAGTGTGGGTACATGTCCCTTGGAAGAGAGCTGAGGTCCTGGCTCTTAAGCAGACTTTGCCGGACCCCCGTAAAAACCCTGCTGGTTATTACAAGGAGTTGTCTCAGACAGTTGATGCTTGTGTTATGAATTTAGCTGACATAGATATGTTACTGGGTAATGTAGTCCCTCAACCTTTGTGGGCGAAGATCCGTCACGAGGATCATGCGCAAGAGTTAGGCGAGTCATGGGTTAATAATACTGCTGCGGATGGTAGACAGGTAGGAGGTGCCAAACCTGAACCCTTGATTACGGAATTACCTGGTAGGATAATCACATTGATGAAGACAATGATGCCTGCTTTGCGAGTAAATTGGGACAAGTTAGCAGCATGCAAACAAAAGAAAGATGAGAGTGTGTCTGATTTCTTCACTAGGTTTGAGAAAACTTTCATTGATCATAGTGGTCAGGATATGAGTACAGAAGGTGGCCAGAGGTTGTTTGTAGATAAGTTTGTTTTTAATTTGCTTCCTGAACTTTCTAATAAGTTGAAGGACTCTGAGAGTTCATGGGCTGTTTCTTCTTCGGCCCAGATATTGGCTACTGCACAGTATTAAGAGAATAGAGATAAGAATGAAAAGGATAAAGTAGAGAAGAAGACTAGAGAACTAAATACGAAAGTTCTTCTGCAGCAGGCTTATCCGCTTTGCTCTAATCAGCGTCAGTTTCAGCAACCTTCCCAGTTTCAGCAACCCCCACAATTTCAGAAATTATTGCAGAAGCCTGAGCTTTTTGCTCTGCGACTCCCGCTAGGCCCTAATCAGTGTGCTTATTGTAAAGAGGAAGGACATTTCAAGAGTATTTGCCCAGTTCTGTTACAGCGTGCGAATGGTATGCCTGGTGTGAGAGGTCGTGGTGGTTTTCAGCAAGCACCTAGAGGTAGGGGACGTGGTGTGTTTCCACAGAATGAACGTTCCTTTGCCCCTCAGAACTCTATGAATTATTTTGATCAACAGAATGTTCCGACTGTTCAGTCCGCTCAGTACTATGCTGATGATTATTACGTTGACAACGAGAGTGCTGGTTATAATGACAGCTAGGACAGCCAAGGACAAAGGGAGGGAGTTGTGTCAGTTCCAGTAGACCAGAGGGGGCCTTATGTTGAAGTGAATACACTAGGTGTGACAGAACCTTTTCTTGTGGATACTGGTGCGGCGAAGAGTTCTATTATGCCCTCTAAACTCCCTGGCGCACCTTTGTCTGGCTTGACAAATGTTTCGGTAGGATTCTCTGGCGCCCCAGTTCGTAATCCGGTTTCTTGTCCTTTGCCCCTTTCTAATGGCCCTTGTGATTTGGAAGCTCCCCTTATTCTAACGACTGGTTGTGGTGAGAATCTTTTGGGCTTGGACTTGTTGAAAAGATTGCATGCGACATTACATTGTTCTCCCTCAGGAGTACATCTTACAGTTGGCAAGAAAGTGATTTCTCCGATATATTTGTCTAAGGATCGGCTTCCACCTGAATTGCGTTCTCTTCCTGATACACTTTGGGCTACAGGTCCCAATGATGTTGGTTTCTTGCAGATTCCACCCTACGTTGTTACCCTCAAGTCGAATGCTAAGTTACCTCGCATTCCCCAGTACAAGATCTCTAGTGATGGAGAAAGAGCTCTTTTAGCGATTATCTATGATTTGGTTCAGAAAGGTGTGGTTGAAGAAACGAGAGGTAATGTTGAGGTTCCGTGACAATTGTAAGTGGTGTTTTCGACTCGCACGATTATGGTCGAGTCTGGTATCTATGAACCGCAAATGACGAGTTTAGTAAGCGTGCGCAGTTTCGCTGTGCTAACTTAAACCGTTCGTTTGTTATGTGGGTTTTTCATCTGTACCCACGGGTTCCATCTTAGATACGGCATCCATTTTGTCTCTTGCCCTCAAGTAGCCAGCGAACGGACGCTGTCCGCTTCGCGACCCTGGGACTCCCAAGATATTTGGCGGAAGACACATGTTCTTTGTAAGTGTCTTTATGACGAGGGGGATGCTACTGTAAGGCAGATGGCGCCGCTCGAGGCTCATCTTGCCGCACGGGCTTATTGTCTCAGCCGTGCATCTCATTAGGCGCGTCCCTTTGATGCCTGTATCTCGTGTCTCTCGATACCTCCCCTTTTACACCCTTTCCGATCTCCCCACTGTCTCCGTCTTCCTCTGCACCTGTCTTTGTTCCTATTTCGATCTACTTTACTGCTGATTGGAATTTGCTAATGGTGGGAAGATGGGTTTTTTACAGTTGGGAACCGCCAAATGTTTCCGCACTTATGTTCCGGACCTTGTGTGTTTCAAAGTGACCAAAGCGACCCCTCTGGGGGCTAATTGTGGGAACCGGGTTGTAAACTTTTGTGTTCCATGTTATCCTATGGGTAAAAACTGTATAAAAGGAGCGATCCACAGAACCAATTTGAAGCAGTCTCCCCGAACTACACTCGATGTACTTCCTGTGACTTCTGTGTTCCCTGCAGCAAATAAACCTTGAATCTTTGACGCCGAAGGAAGTGTCCCGTGTCTCTGTGACTTGTACGCCGGAGCAGGTTACCCACGAAGGTTTCAGGTGTTGTGCCCTGGCACCGCTGGGTCCAAAAGAACCCAGTCCTTCAGTTGGCGCCCAACGTGGGGCTGCATCAGTGGTACCGGTCCAAGCCCGACGATCGTGAGGAACTTCGTGTGAAATCTCCGAGGGAAGGTGCACCCCGCTTCATCGATCCTGTTGTCGAAATAAGTGGCCCGAAGACTTTTCCCGCGAAGATTCCCGCCTCCTGACGGCTGCGACGGACTGCTGCCCTGACTGTAGACCTGTTTTGGCGCCTGGCGTAGACCTTGGTATAGCGAGACGATTGACGGGCCTTCCTGAGGACGCCATCGATCTTTGAGTTAAGTATTTGTGGGTCGCTCCCAGAGTTCTTGGTTGTTGACACTTTAGCGAGTGTCTTTGTTGTTCACGCTGTGTGAGTGTTTTTGTCGGTGACACTTTGCTAGCGTACTTTGTTGTTGTATTATTTGACGACTGCAGCCGCCAAAAACCGAGGGTTTTGTTCTTTGCTGGGACTTGGTAAATCCCGTAACCCTTGAAGTTTGTGAAACTCGGCTAGTGTGCAAGATGCCTGGTCGCAGTACTTTGTTCAGTTGTTTTAGACCTTGTGGTGCGGATTCCCTGCTGGAGGACTCGTGTCCGATACCTCCAGTTGGAACTCCTACTTATGACTTATATAGCAAACATGGGCTAGGCCCGATTGCTTTTAACGATTATTGGATTAAATATACAAAGAAAGACGGCGATCTTCGTTGGCCACCTCACGGTAGCTTCGAGGCGTCGATCTTAGATAATTTAGAAATAAAGTTGTTCGAACGTAAATCTAGGCCGGCCATGTTTGATGCCTTTCGGTTGTGGCGCAAAGAAGCCCGACAGAAAGAAATCAGACAGACTAAACGTAGTCAGCGAGATAATGTTGCTACTATAGTGAAGAAAGCTGAGCAGTTTCAGCGTGATAAGGAGGATAAGGATAAGGAAGTGTTTGAGAGGCTACAGCGTATGTCCATAGATAAATGCTATCCTGCTTTGCCTACAGAGTCGGATAAGAAGGAAGAGGCGGTTGAGGATCCTCTAATGTCCTATCTTATGAAGTCGCCACCTCCGTACGTACAGGGTACCGTGGCTCCTGTGGTCCCTGCCGTACCTGTTCTTCCACCTATTGTTCCTCCACCAGTTCCTCAACCTGCACCCGCTCTTCCGACTGTTCCTGCTCCTTTATCTGTTTCTATTCCTACTGCTCCTCCGCTTCCACATACTCCTGCTCCCGCTACTGCTCCTGTGTTGTTAACTCCTGTTGTTGCTACTGTCTCTACTCCTTCTCTTGTTAGTCCTGTGTCTTACTCTTCTCCCTCTACTCGTAATCGTAATTCTCCCCTTGCGACAAACTTCTTTCAGTCGCTCGGACCTGTTTTTGGGTCTGCTGGATCTGATGGTCCTCAGAGACGTAGTCAGCTTCCTGGTAACAGAGAACGTGTTGCACTATATAATATGGCGATGGGTTGGATGGTAAACCCTCTTAGAAATCCACCCCGTGTTGTCCTTGAAACCTTTAATCAATTCAACATACCAACTCAGAGATATGTGTTTGATGAAATGTGCAAGTTCCTTCATGATCAGATAGCGGCCAATGCGCCTGACGAGGTGCTGACCGCCCTGTCTGAACTTCGGCTTCAGTTCGCAACTGGACTGATAGTAGATACTAATGTCCGACGTGCTATTGAGCGGTTGCTATCTTTTCGTCCCGCTCCTATTCCTCATGCATTGTTCGTTGAGGATATTGAACAACAAGACGAGTCTGGCCAATATCCTATGCGTGAAGTTCCGCCGGTTTGGATACCAGCTGATCCTAATGCTCAACCTCATCCGATAGTGGCACATTTTGAGAGAGTGTGGATACACCTCCCATGGAAACGATCGGAAGTGCTTCAGGTGAAACAATCTTTGCCCGATCCTCGTAAAAATCCTACTGGGTATTATAAGGAATTATCGCAGCTCGTAGATGCTACGGTAATGAATCTTGCCGATATCGACATGTTGTTTGGCAACGTCGTACCGCAACCGGTATGGGCTAAGATTCGTCACCAAGATCACGCAAATGAATTAGGTGGTGATTGGGCTGCCATTACAGCGGCAGACGCTGGACAAGTGGCTGCTACTAAACCCGATCAATTGATTACTGCTCTTCCTCAGCGAATCATTGCATTAATGAAAACGCTTATGCCAGCTATGAGGGTAAATTGGGACAAGTTGTCAGCCTGTAAGCAGAAGAAAGATGAGAGTGTTTCCGATTTCTTTACGAGGTTTGAGGAAGCATTCATTGATCATAGTGGACAGGATATGGGTACTGAGGGTGGACAGAGGTTGTTTGTGGATAAATTCGTGTCGAACTTGTTGCCCGATCTGAGCAATAAATTAAAGAATTCAGAGAGTGCATGGGCCGTTTCTACCTCAGCTCAGATATTGGCTACGGCACAATATTACGAGAATAGAGAGAAAGAGGAAAATGACCGTGCTGATAAAAAGACGAAAGAGCTAAAAACTAAAGTGTTGTTACAACAAGCGTATCCGCCGCGTTCTAATCAGAATGCGCCTCAGCAGAATAGATCACAGTCGCAATCGAATCGATCGCAGTCGCGTAATGATTCCTCTTTCCAAAGATCTTCTTTAGGGTACAATCAATGTGCTTATTGTAGACAGGAAGGACACATTAAATTCAATTGTCCTGCTTTAAATGAACGTAATAGTGGCAATTCGTCTAAAGGAGGCCGTGGTGGTTCACAGCACGCATCACGTGGTAGAGGTCGTGGTGCTCAGAATGATCGCTCTGACCATTCATCAAATTCTAATAACTGTTTCGATCAACGTGGATCATCGCAAGGACGATCTGCGCAGTACAATGTAGACGATTATTACGTCGATCAGGGGACTGACGATAGTAATTACTAGGACAGCCAAAGACAAGGGGAGGGAGTGGTATCAGTTCCGGTTGATCAGAGAGGGCCTTACGTCGCAGTTGCTACATCCGGCGTCGTTGAGCCTTTTCTGTTGGACACTGGTGCAGCGAAAAGTTCCATCATGCGTTCGAAACTCCCTGGCGCACCTTTGTCTGGCTTAACAAATGTTTCCGTTGGATTCTCTGGCGCCCCCGTTAGCAATCCAGTTTCGCGCCCTTTGCCCCTTAAGATTGGGCCACGTGAGCTAGAGGCTCCGTTGATTTTGACTACTGGTTGTGGTGAGAATCTTTTGGGTCTGGATTTGCTCAAACGTTTGTATGCAACTTTGTATTGTTCTCCTGCGGGTGTAAAGCTTACGTTAGGAGAGAGGGTAGTCTCTCCCATGTATTTGTCCCTCGATAAGCTTCCACCGGAATTGAGTTCTCTTCCTGCGTCTTTGTGGGCGACGGGTCCAAATGATGTGGGCCTACTTGATATCTCCCCTTATGTTGTTCAGTTGAAATCGAATGTGCGATTGCCACGTATTCCCCAATACCGTATCTCCCTTGATGGTGAACGAGCTCTGTTAGCGATCATTTATGACTTGATCGAGAAAGATGTCATCGAGGAGACTCGGGGAAACGTGTGCAATAGCCCTGTACTGCCCATTCTTAAACGTACTGATCCTACCAAACCGCCTGTTTATCGTTTTGTTATCGATTTACGGGAGGTAAATAAAATTGTGGTTCCTCAATTCCCTGTTGTGCCTGACATCACGGCGCTACTGACTCTGATTCCAGCTACTGCATCATGGTTTTCGGTGATTGATTTGAAAAATGCGTTTTTCAGCATCCCGATTGCCGAAGAGAGCAGGGACCTTTTCGGTTTCTCTCTTGGTGGACGTAGCTTCCGGTTCAAACGCGCTCCTCAGGGCTACTGTGAAAGTCCATCGATTTACAGTCAAGCCTTGAAGGGTCAACTGGATGCGTTTAGGTTGCCGGTTGGTGCGGCTTTAATCCAATACGTCGACGACTTATTGGTGGCTGCTGATACTCAGGACATTTGCAAAATTGCTACAGTGTCGTTGCTGCAACATCTCTGTGAGTTAAATCACAAGGTGTCACCTTCTAAACTCCAATATTGTTGTCAAGAAGTAACCTATCTAGGTCACTTATTGTCAAAGGAGGGAAGGAGATTGACCCCAGAGAGAATTGCAGCGATTGCGCGAATGGCTGTGCCACAAACCCAAAGAGATGTGCGTGCCTTTCTAGGTATCACGTCGTACTGCAGGCAGTGGATTCCTAATTTTTCATTGCTAGCGAAACCATTGGTGGCTCTTACGTGCAAGGATGTTTCAACTCCTTTACCATGGACGGAAGAATGTCAGAACAGTTTTTCTGAATTACGTGATTCATTGTGTTCGGCTCCTGTGTTAGGTACCCCTGATTACAGCAAGCCGTTCACGTTATATGTTCACGAGAGGGAAGGTTGTGCTTTGAGTGTTCTAACGCAACCTTTTGGTGGTAAGCAACGTCCATGTGCATATTTTTCCTCGACTTTAGACCCAGTAGCTAGAGCATTGCCGAGTTGTTTGAGAGCAACTGCGGCAGCTGCGGTCTCCATCCGACAATCAGCAGGATTGGTCATGGATAATATGCTTACAGTGATGGTTCCGCATGCAGTCGATACTCTTTTGAATCGAACGAAAACTCAGCACTTGACGAGTGCGAGGTTATCTGGGTACGAATTGACGCTCTTGGCAAGCCACATTCAGATAAAACGTTGTAATGTCCTAAATCCGGCAACTTTGTTACCAATTAGTGCAGAGTCAGATGAAGTAGCAGAACATGACTGTTACTTACGGACAGAAGAGGAAACAAAAGGTCGTGTGGACCTTAAAAACACCCCATTGGAAGATCCGGATGGCATTCTGTATGTGGATGGGTCATGTTTTAAGTTGCCGAATGGCGATGTGACTACTGCTTATGCTGTTGTAACATTGAATACTGTTGTTGAGACTGCAAGATTGAATCAGAATTCTGCCCAAGCTGCAGAGCTGATCGCTCTTACTAGAGCATGTGTGTTAGCGAAAGGTAAACGTGTGAATGTGTACACCGATAGCCAGTACGCTTTCGGTGTAGCGCATAGTTTTGGACGATTGTGGCGAGAGCGTGGTTTCTTGACGTCGCATGGCACGAAAATCCAGCATGGCCAGCTTGTGAACGATCTTTTAGATGCATTGACTTTGCCTGCGCAAGTTGCAATCGTTAAGTGTAGTGCGCATCGTAAAGTGACGGATGATGTTGGTCGTGGTAATGCGTTTGCAGACGAGATTGCTAAGGAGACTGCCCGGAACCTTAGCACTCGAATGTATGTGACGAGTTCGGTTAGGTGGCCTGCAGAATCAAGTATGTGTGAAAATACCATAGAGAGCGTGAAAGCAATTCAGAATGAGGCCACCGACACTGAAAAGATGAAGTGGAAAGAAAGTACGGGAAAGTTGGATGTGAATGGTTGCTGGATTGATTTGTCAGATCAGAAAAGATGGATGTTGCCTGATGCGTATGTGCTGGCCGTTGTGACAATGGCACATGGGTTAGCACATATTAGCGCAAAAGGCATTTGCAAGTTGCTGGCTGATGTGTGGAAGAATGATGGGATTACAAAGTGTGCTGAACGTCTGGTGAAGAATTGTATGGTGTGTATAATGTACAATCCTGGCAAAGGAACCCCAACTCCCCCTGGCAGTTTTGCTCCTCCTTCGTATCCCTTTGAGGTGATCCAATTGGACTTCATCCATATGGAGCGATGCAATAACCTGAAATACGTTTTGGTTGTGGTTTGCGCATTCTCCCGATGGATCGAGGCCTATCCCCTCAAAGACAATACTGCTTTGTCTACTGCGAAAATCCTACTGAAGGAATACTTTCCTCGGTATGGAATGCCTAGAGTCGTGTGGTCAGATAATGGAAGTGAGTTTGTTGGAAGTGTGATGAAGAGTGTGTGTAAGGGCCTTGGGATTAATCAAAAATTCCATAGCGCCAATCATCCCCAGTCAGCTGGATTGGTTGAGGGGTACAATGGCACCCTTAAACTAAAATTAGCGAAGATTCAGGCTACGACTGGACTTTCGTGGCCTGATGCTTTGCCTCTAGCATTACTGTCAACTAGGGCGACTGTACACTCCCGAATAGGGCTTAGTCCCTATGAGATAGTGTTCGGCCGTCCTGCGAATGTGTGGGGGGTTCCTAGGCCAGGAATATTCTCTGATCTTGAGTATCCGATGTTGATTGACTATTTACATGACTTGACTGCTAAACTGAGGTTAATTCACCAACAGGTTTACGACGCCTTGCCGACGCAGACGGAGGGTCCAGGCCACCAGCTCCAGCCCGGGGACTGGGTGGTTACTCGTAACTTCTCACGCAAGAACAATCTGGACCCCCGATTCACCGGACCTTACCAGGTACTCCTGGCCACGAGGACTGCCGTTCGTCTTGAGGGGCGGAAAAATTGGGTACATGCTACCCATTGTAAGCGAGTCCCTATTCCTTTGCCGGCAGACCCGTGGGTAAGGAAAGGAATTGCGTCAACAGAAACAGAAACATTGCCGGCGTTTGTACCTTTTAGCGACGCACAGCTTGTTGGAGAACCCTCAGCGCAGCAGAAAGCCACTGTTGAACACTTGTCAGCAAAAGACTCAAGACCAGATCAACCAACTGATCAGCAGGACGCTGTCTCTTCAACGGATCCTTTGTTCGACGAGCAGACACGTCCCGGGAAACATCGATATTCTTTGCGATCTCACACTAAGGACAAATAAAATTTTCTTGCTTTGCTGAAATTGACAACTGCAATATCTTCGTTTCCCATGATCAACTTTGAACATTCGTATCATTGAAATTTTTTTGTACATATATCAAGCTTCTTCCTTGTATCTTTTTACTTCCACAGCTGAGAGATATTGTGCTTATATATACATATTGTGTATTGAGGGCCGTAGGGCCGCGCGCGTACTTCCTTCTGGACAGTAGGTCTTGACGCTAGGTTAAAGGCCGTCGGTTCCTAGGAACTCCTGGGGATTGACTATTGCTGCACAGAACGAAGTGCGTCAAGAAACGTTGCGGACGGTCGTAGGGAATGGCATTCTCGAAGCTGAATGATTTGGAAGGAGCTCAGGCGTACAGGTTCAAGCTGCAGCAACTCAGTCGTACCAAATGTTTTATATTTCAATTGTTTGTGTTGTTTCTGACTGCTTCTGCATTTTTGGCGGGTGGGGTGTATTACACTATGTCTTATTTCTTACTTGCTACCCCTACTCCTACTCCTTACCCTAATCTTACTTCTACTGCTTCTCCTCATTCTTTTCATATGTTACCGGAACACGAGCAGGCTAGACGTGTAGAATTCCGCAACAATTCCTTTATTCAGCTCCTCCATCAGCATCAGTTAGTGGTTAACACTACTAATTGTTGGGTGTGTGGGTTGATGCCACATACTACGGGTAAGGGAATTCCATATCTGGTATTACCGTATAGTTCCCAAGGGTCAGCTCGAGCATTCCAAACAATGTTTCGAAGCGCACTGGGTTTCCACCCCACTCAAGAACAACGTTCCCCCTACTCTGGTCCTACCTCGTATCAGAGGCTGCTATCGATGGCAATAGAGGATATGGAAGATGAGATCCATGATCCTTTTCTTATCCCTGAAGAAGAGGTACAAACCTATAGGGTCCTAAGCAGAGGGGAATATAGTATGCTCACTAGTGAAAAGCAGCTCAAAAGCTCGCCTCCAATATGGGTCGTACCCCACACTGGTAATCTTTGTCTTATGGGTCGTGGTTCGCAAGCCTCACTTGGAGCAAGTGTTTGCACTGAAAGTTACGTTCTGCCAATGTTCTCGTCCCCTGTGTTTCTGGCTGCCAAGGGTACCTACTTTATCTGTTATGATCGTGCATACACATGGTTGCCCGCAGACTTCATGGGCTCATGTTTCATTGCAAATCTGTTGCCTCAGACGTTCACTGTAGATGCTGATTATCATAAGACTAGAGTTGTACGAGGCGTAATTAGCGAAGAGGATACTGCCGGTCAAGAGGCAGGAGACTTTTTCAAGGGTTTCCTCCCGTTTTGGGGACCTATGGTTAATAGTAGGAACCTGAGACAGTTGACTCGAGTGGTAGAATCGACAGCTAATATTACTGCCAGTGCCCTTGGTAATATCACCACAGAACTTCAGGCGGAGAGACTTATGACGTTACAAAACCGTATGGTTTTAGATGTCGTCTTAGCAGATCGCGGTGGGGTATGTAAGGTGATCCATTCGAGCTGCTGCATTTTCATTCCAGATAATGCTCCTACTGTTTATCAAGCCATCTCGAAGTTGCATAAGATCTCCGAATCCATACACGTGGATGTAGGGGATTGGACGCTACTTGGATGGTTTTGGGGCCTGATGTCGACTTGGGGTTGGAAGATTCTGATGATCATCGGGGTTGTGGTAGTGTTCCTGTTCACGTGTTGCCTTTGCGTGCAGTGTGGTCCTGCCTTATGTGGCCTCTGTGCTACAACGTGTATGAGACAACCATCTGCTACCAAGGGGACTCGATTGGACAGAGCTATGCTACAACAACATCTTGATGGTCTGATGAATATCGAGTATGATTCCGACTAGTGCTTGCCTACATGAGGGCAAAAGGAGCGTCTGAGGTTCCGTGACAATTGTAAGTGGTGTTTTCGACTCGCACGATTATGGTCGAGTCTGGTATCTATGAACCGCAAATGACGAGTTTAGTAAGCGTGCGCAGTTTCGCTGTGCTAACTTAAACCGTTCGTTTGTTATGTGGGTTTTTCATCTGTACCCACGGGTTCCATCTTAGATACGGCATCCATTTTGTCTCTTGCCCTCAAGTAGCCAGCGAACGGACGCTGTCCGCTTCGCGACCCTGGGACTCCCAAGATATTTGGCGGAAGACACATGTTCTTTGTAAGTGTCTTTATGACGAGGGGGATGCTACTGTAAGGCAGATGGCGCCGCTCGAGGCTCATCTTGCCGCACGGGCTTATTGTCTCAGCCGTGCATCTCATTAGGCGCGTCCCTTTGATGCCTGTATCTCGTGTCTCTCGATACCTCCCCTTTTACACCCTTTCCGATCTCCCCACTGTCTCCGTCTTCCTCTGCACCTGTCTTTGTTCCTATTTCGATCTACTTTACTGCTGATTGGAATTTGCTAATGGTGGGAAGATGGGTTTTTTACAGTTGGGAACCGCCAAATGTTTCCGCACTTATGTTCCGGACCTTGTGTGTTTCAAAGTGACCAAAGCGACCCCTCTGGGGGCTAATTGTGGGAACCGGGTTGTAAACTTTTGTGTTCCATGTTATCCTATGGGTAAAAACTGTATAAAAGGAGCGATCCACAGAACCAATTTGAAGCAGTCTCCCCGAACTACACTCGATGTACTTCCTGTGACTTCTGTGTTCCCTGCAGCAAATAAACCTTGAATCTTTGACGCCGAAGGAAGTGTCCCGTGTCTCTGTGACTTGTACGCCGGAGCAGGTTACCCACGAAGGTTTCAGGTGTTGTGCCCTGGCACCGCTGGGTCCAAAAGAACCCAGTCCTTCAATGTGTGTAACAGTCCTGTTCTGCCTGTCCTTAAGCGTACTGACTCTTCCCAGCCACCTGTGTATCGGTTTGTGATCGACCTTCGAGAGGTCAATAAGATTGTTGTGCCACAATTTCCTGTTGTTCCGGACATTACTGCTTTACTGACTATGATTCCTGCTGCCTGGTTTTCTATCATTGATCTAAAGAATGATTTCTTCAGTATTCCGATTGCTGAGGAGAGTAGGGATATTTTTGGCTTCTCTTTAGGAGGCCGAAGTTTCCGGTTCAAACGCGCTCCTCAAGGTTATTGTGAGAGTCCCTCCATCTATAGTCAGGCGTTGAAAACTCAGCTTGATACCTTTTCCTTGCCTTCTGGTGCCACTCTTATCCAGTATGTTGATGATCTGTTGGTTGCTGCTGATGATGAAGAGATTTGTAAAGAAGCTACTCTTTCTCTGTTGCGACACTTGTCTGACCTTCATCACAAAGTGTCGCCTTCGAAGTTGCAGTATTGCCGCCAAGAAGTGACCTACTTAGGTCATCTCTTGTCGAAGGAGGGAAGACGATTGACCCCAGAGCGTATTCAAGCAATTGCTCAAATGATTGTGCCACGTACGCAGAGAGAAGTGCGTACTTTCTTGGGTATTACGTCGTATTGTAGACAATGGATTCCGAATTTTTCTCTGCTAGTGAAACCTTTGTTGGCACTTACTCTTAAGGATACACCACACCCTCTTCCTTGGTCTGACGAATGTCAGAAGAGTTTTATTGAATTGCGTGATGCATTATGTTCTGCTCCGGTGTTGGGTACCCCTGACTACAGTAAGCCTTTTACGCTTTATGTGCACAAGAGAGAAGGTTGTGCGTTGTCAGTGTTTACACAACAATTTGGAGATAAGCAACACCCAAATGCGTATTTTTCGTCTACTTTAGATCCGGTAGCTAGAGCATTGCCTAGTTGTCTGAGAGCTACAGCGGCAGCGGCTGTTTCTATTCGACAGTCTGCTGGTTTGGTATTGGATAATACATTGATTGTGATGGTCCCACATGCAGTGGATACCCTATTGAATAGAACGAAAACTCACCATCTTACTAGTGCACGTTTGTCAGGTTACGAGTTGACGCTTTTGGCTAGCCATGTGCACATTAAGAGGTGCAACACATTGAATCCAGCTACATTGTTGCCGATTTCAGTTGAGATGGATGATCAAGAACAGCATGATTGCTTTCTTAGGACAGAGGAAGAAACTAAGGGTAGAGTGGATCTGAAGGACACTCCACTCGCGAATCCTGATGGTACTTTGTGGGTGGATGGATCATGCTTTAGGTTGCCGAATGGTGAAACGACTGCAGCATATGCGGTTACGACTTTGTGAACAGTGGTTTAAACAGCACGTATCGTGCAGAATTCAGCGCAAGCAGCAGAATTGATTGCCTTGACCTGAGCGTGTGTGTTGTCGAAAGGAAAGAGAGTGAATGTTTATACGGATAGTCAGTATGCATTTGGCGTGGCTCACAGTTTTGGTCGTTTGTAGAAAGAGAGAGGATTTTTTACTTCGCATGGTGCTAAGATTCAGCATGGACAGTTGGTGAATGAACCTCTTGAGTCACTTACTTTGCCTACACAAGTTGCGATTATGAAGTGTAGCGCACACAAGAGAGTTACGGATGATGTGGGTCGAGGAAATGCGTTTGCGGATGAGGTTGTGAAAGAAATAGCGAGAGATGTGACGAGTCAAATGTATGTTGCAGGCCCTGCTAATTGGATCGCGGAAGGTGGTATGTGTGAAGACACAATAGAAAGTGTGAAGATGATTCAGGCAGAAGCCACTGAGAAAGAATTGAGTACGTGGAGAGAAAGTACAGGAATGTTAGATTCTACAGGATGTTGGATTGAGTTGTCAGAACATCAACGATGGTTGTTACCAGATGCGTATGTGCTTCCGGTCGTTACTATGACTCATGGGTTGGCTCACGTTAGTTCGAAAGGGATATGCAAGTTGTTGGCTCCGGTATGGCAGAATAGTGGGATTCCTAAGTGTGCTGAGAATTTGGTTAAGCATTGCATGATTTGTCTGATGCATAATCCTGGAAAGGGAACCCCAACTCCTGCAGGTCATTTTGCTCCTCCAACGTATCCGTTCGAGGTGTTGCAAATAGACTACATTCACATGGAAAGATGCAATAACTTGAAGTATGTCCTTGTGGTTGTTTGTGCCTTTTCCAGATGGATAGAGGCCTACCCCCTAAAAAGAAAATACTGCCTTGTCTACAGCCAAGGTTTTGCTCAAAGAATTCTTCGCTAGATATGGAATGCCGAGAATTGTATGGAGTGACAACGGAAGTGAATTTGTGGGTCAGGTTATGCAGAAAGTGTGTGCGGGATTGGGTATCAAACAGAAATTTCATGCTGCGAATCACCCCTAGTCAGCAGGCCTGGTTCAGTGCTATAATGGCACTCTGAGGCTGAAGCTAGCGAAAGTGCAAGCAAGCACTGGCCTTACATGGCCTGACGCTTTGCCGTTGGCACTTTTGTCAACAAGGACTACAGTACATTCTCGTGTGGGACTTAGCCCATATGAGATCGTGTTTGGACGCCCCGCTAACGTCTGGGGTGTCCCTAGACCCAGAGAGTATAGCAACATTGAACATCCTATGTTGATTGATTACTTACACGATTCGACTGTTAAACTGCATGTCCTTCACCAACAGGTTCATGATAAACTCCCATCAGCATCTGTAGACCCAGGCCACGCTATCAACCCAGGTGATTGGGTGCTCGTCTGAAATTTTCAACAGACCAAGAACCTTCAGCCCCGCTGGAACAGACCATATCAAGTTCTTTTCACCACCCGGACGGCTGTGAAGGTGTTCGGCAAGAACAACTGGATCCACGGCGTACACTGTAAGAGGGTACCTTTACCCCTACCGTACGACCAGTGGGTTCGTGATGGCCTTGGCGATTCTGAGACTGAGAAAGTGCCTAGATGTGTGCCTTTTAGTGATGCACATCTTGAATGGACTCGGTCTGAACGAGAGGACGATGATGTTTTACAAGCAGCTGTGCCTCCACATTTGAGATTGGACACTACAGAACCTGAACTATTGTTTCGTGATCAACCTGTGCCTGGCAAAGACCGCTATAACCTCAGATCTAATAAGGACAAATAAATTTGAGTTTTTATGATTTTTTTACTTCTTCCAAACACAGACATTTTTGTTTGCTGCTTTTTCGAACCACCATCCGGGTTCAGCTGTAGGGTCGCGGTATAAAGACTTAAGGTTGTGAGCCGTGTGGATGCAAGGTCAGCGGTTCTGGTTTGTTCTAGGGCGTTCCCTGGACTTACAGACGCACACTTGAGCGAAGAGGAACAACTGCCGCGAATAGCACGGTTGGAGGATGGAGTCTGTTGTTGAGAGAAGGAGTTTTTCGAAGTCGAAATCTAGATCAAAATGTGATGTATTATTACATAATAACTGTTTTATAGCAATGTGTATTTTAGTGTTTTTAAGTGTCATATTAGCTTGTGTGGGTTGGATTGTTTCTGCTACACAATTGACGTCTGCACCTACTTCCCAACCTATGCTTTCTTTCACTACTGTTTCTTTGCACCAGTTTCATACTTTGCCTGAACATGAACAGATAAGGAGATCAGAATTTGTCAACAACTCGTTCATACAGTTGTTGCATCAGCATCAGTTGGTAGTAAATACCACTAACTGTTGGGTTTATGGCCTTATGCCTCATACGACAGATAAAGGCATGCCATATTTGGTTTTGCCTTTTTCTTTTAATGAATCAGTGTGGGCTTTCCAGACTATGTTCATCTATGCAAATGAGGTATACCCCTTACGTTCCTCTAAAGACAATCCGAACAATAGTGCCCTGATCAGAGGAATAGTAGATATGATTTGAGATATTGATGCATATAATGCTAATCCTAAGGATGAGGTGCAAGCTTATGTTGGTTGGAACGTGACTGGATACAGTGCTAGTTTGACAAAGAAGGAGAGACGAAAAAGGTCTCCTCCTATTTGGATTTTGCCCCATCAAGGTCAGTTTTGCCTGCAAGGTAATGGCAGGAATCCGAGAGCTCAGCTAGGTAAGAGTGTGTGTGCTCAAACCTATGTTTATCCATCCCGGACTTCTCCACCGTTTGTACCAGCTAAAGGTACATATTTTGTTTGTCACGACCGAGCCTACACGTGGTTGCCACCTGATTTTTCAGGAACGTGTTATGTGGCGTTTCTGCTTCCCCCGACATATACTGCCTCCTCAGACTATCAAAGAACGAGATATGGTAGAGGTGTCTTCGATCAGGAAGATACTGCTGCACAGGAAGTAGGAGACTTCTTTAAGGGTTTCCTGTCCTTCTGGGGTCCTATGGTGAATAGTGGGCATATTCGACAGCTTGTCCGCGTTGTTGAAGCTACCATTAACGAGACAGTTGGAGCGTTAAGTAATATTACAGCGGAGCTTCAAGTGGACCGCCTTATGACTCTGCAGAATCATATGGTTTTAGACATTATACTTGCAGATCAAGGAGGAGTATGCAAATTGATCAGATCTAGTTGCTGTGTATACATACCAGATAATGCCCGACAGTGTACCAGGCCCTTTCTAGATTGCATAGGATCTCTGAGTCTATTCACGTAGACGAAGGAGACTGGTGTTTGACAGGATGGTTTTGGGGACTACTGTCCAAATGGGGATGGAAGATCCTGACATTCCTTGGTATGGTTTAGTTATTCTCTTCTCTTGTTGCCTTTGCATCCAGTGTGGTCCGGCCATTTGTAGTCTTTGTGCTACTATGTGTGTTCGGAGACCTGTCCCGAGAGAAGTAGAGAATAATAAGATGATGCTACAGCAACACCTTGATGACCTAATGAACATCGATATAGACCTAGATTCAGATTAAAGTGAGTCTTAGGTTATTGCCTACGTAATGGTAAAAGGAGGGTCTGAGGTTCTGTGACAATAGATTGCACGACTCCCTTTTAAAATATGGATTCGATTTTGTAGTGGCTGTCAGTTTGTGTTGCCCTCACATAGGCTCATGAAGGCAGCCTGATGAACAAAGTGACCTGGCCCCCTTGGATCATGTACACATTAACTAAGTTTCCTTCTGACACTGGAGTGAACTATAGAAACTGACCTCTTCACCTGAAACTGACCTCGCAAAGCCAATTTCCCTGATCGATCTTGGTTTGAAATTGCGAATCAATGTTCAGGACATTGTTAACTTTTAGTTACCTTGCAATCTGCTTTATCTTGTTCATCAGCTATAACTGTTCTTTCCTATGTTTCTTCAATTACATGGGTCATGCTTTCAATTATGGGTTTGTTCAGCTTTTGGAAAACGAATTTAAGACATTCCTAACAATTAACTTTTGGGTTGGGTTACTGTAAATTGAGTTTTTGCTGTGTCATACTTTGTTTTAAAATGTTACCGATTGGTCAGAATTTTGTGCAGTGGGTGTGCATTTATAATCTGATTTTTCTTCATAAAAAGAGACGTCTCGCCTTAGTAACGTGAGAAGTCTCCTGAGAACTTACACGTGTTGTACTTCTAGGACCACTGTAACCAGTTGCAGCTAATGAACTTGGTCTCTGGCGCCACCCAGAAGTATTCCGTGTCTCTGTATACTAAGGCAGGTGAATCCGGAGATTGCAGGTGTGGCCCTGACGCCACTGGGTCTAAAGGCCAGGTTCTCCAACTGATATTTCTATAACAGTGCTGTGGGTAAAAATAGACACACTCAATGGTGGGCCATATGGGGTGAAAAAGAGGAAGGGGGAAATAATTCAAATTCAAATTCAAATAATCTTTATTTCGATCATGAGAGATCATAAAAGATGTACAAATAAAAACCGCCATTAAAATAATTATGAAGTAACTATGTGTTCTAAAATACCCAATTTCATGATTACAGTCTAATTAAAATAAATACATTTTTGGTTTAAAAACCAGGGGTACATTCAGCATTAGAGTCCCTTATAATTCTTGCACGTAGTCTCCACATTGCCGTCAAAAATTTCGCCATTACGAACACAGTTGGGGCTGCTAAGTCTGTTTTGAGCACTCTGTAGGCGGGGGCGTAAGTTCGGAAGCCCAAGTTCCTTAGGTAAGGGACCAGCCAGTAGCTCCTGATTCTGCTATAAGCTCTACAGAACAAAACCACGTGAAGGTCGCTTTCCAATTTATAGTTACATGCTGGGCAGATCCCTGAGTCCAAGTTACCGTCCCAAGATTTGGTAAGGGACCTCAGGGGAAGAGACCCGTACCTCCATTGCATAAAGATCTACCTTACAAACACTGGCGTCATACCGTCTAAAACGTATTCAGGACTGTAGGAGTCTTTTGCCTTGATAAATGTATCGGTTAAGGATCCTCCCCGGATAGAACTCAGAGTTTTCTGAAGCATAAAACCGTAAAATAATTTGGAAAGTTCTTTTCTCGGGAGCCTTGCGGACATTGCTTCCGGATTGGACCATAGCTCTGGGACTCCGAGGGTCGTACACATGTCCCGGATGTACTTTAGCCATGGGATTTTGGCCGCGTGGATTGATCTGAGAAGCTCCTGCAGTTCACTTCTGTAGTGTGCCAGATCCTGGCTGCTCCACAAACGCCTCCAGTAAGTCAAAGGTTTAAGGCCCAGTTCCTCCGTAATTGGTCGTAGTGCCAAGTCCATTCTTAGTGGGAGGAGGAGAGTGCTCGGTGGAAGAGCCGCCAATTGTCTGATAAAATTGTTTTCTGCGACCTGTATGGTCTGTAGCGGTGTAGGTCCGCATAGCTCGCCCCCGTAGGTGGTGCCCCCCCGGGCTTGCGATTTGTAAATGTGTATGGCAGGTGCCAGTGGGCGAAGAGGAGATTTTTTGGCAATTCTTGTAATGGCACTAGCCCTCTTGATTAGTTTTGTGGTTGCTTTTGTTTTGTGTGGCAACTAGGTCAAATTCTGGTTGAGGGTTATGCCGAGATACTCAATTACATAGACTCTTTCTAGGGTTATGGATCCCAGGCGGGGGTTTGGGCAACTTTTGGGTTTGTGATTAAGAATCATGAATTTGGTCTTAGAGGGGTTTATTTCTAATCCCCTTTCATTGCAAAACCCCAAGAACCCATTCAAGACTCTCTGTAGCCCCATTGGTGTTTTTGACAGCAGCAGGGTGTCATCCGCGAACATGATCGCGAGCACCCTGCTGCTGTTCAATTGTGGCGCATCAATGTTAGGGATCCTGCTCAAATGCTCTATCACCCCGTTCGTGAATAGGCAGAACAGGGTCGGCGCTAACACGCAGCCCTGCCTTACCCCTCTTCGAACTGGGAACCTATCTGTCAGCCTACCGCCCTTTCCGTATCTTACTCGGGCGTAATTGTCTGTGTGTAGCCTGATTAGGATCTGGAGGATATCACCAGGGACACCCAGGTCCGCCAGCACCGCCCACAACTTGGCCCGAGGGACCAAGTCGAAGGCGGCGAGGAGGTCCACGAAGACCGCATACAGTGACCCACCTTCTAAATGTACCGTCTTCCAATACAAAATGTTCAACCTGAGTATATGGTCGACTGTTGAGACTCCTTTTCTAAATCCCGCCTGGAGAGGGCTTAGAATGTCGGTCTCCTCCATCCAGCTTTGCAGCCTATCAAGAATTAATCTGCCGAACAGCTTCTGGGACACATCAATGAGGCTGATTGGGCGGTAGTTGGCGGGGAGCAGAGGCGACCCCTTTTTAAATATCGGGGCCACCTCCGCTCCCCGCCAAGTATCCGGTATTTTCATTCCCCCCAGCACTGCATTGAATAAGACCATGAGGTAGGGTGCCCAAATCCCAGGTTCCTGCCTGAAGAGGTCGCCCCGGGACCCCGTCCAGGCCCGGCGCCTTTTCGGAGGAAAGCCCCGCTATCGCCACCCTAATTAAGTCATGGGCGTAAAATCCGCTCCGCTCGTGGATTTTGCGGATTTTCGGGAAATTCGCAATCCGCGAGATTCGCGGATTTCCGGCAAAATCCGCTAAATTCGCACGCAGCGGATTTTTTTTCTGGGTGATACAATTTTTGCGGCGCGCGGCGTTCACTTACCGTCATTCAGCGTTTGCCGAGTTGTTTTTCTCGATATTTTGAGAGTGCTGCGCCATTTTGGATCTTGCTGCGGGATCCCGCGAGAATTTGGCGAGCGCGATTACGTAATCGCGGCTTGCCAACTTGCACAGCAAGAGTTTGTCAACGCGAGTACGCCGTGATCACGTATCGAGAGACTTCGCAATTGCGAGCTTTGAGATGCGGCGAGCAGCAACAATCTCGCACTCACGAAAATATAAAATTTGCAATTCTGCACAAGAAATCCACCAGCAAGCAGCATAAACGTTCTGGAAATGATGATTTTTATCTGAATAACTCCTCAGGTTGACATTTGCCTGCACTTTTTTTGCGAGGAGTCCATTTTGGGGAGGGGGGGGGGGGGTGGGAGGAAGGAAGTGCCCCACAGTCTTCAACTTCCTGTTCCTGTCCAGCAGGCTCCTCCCAGTGCTTTGTCCATCTCCTGGTCACTTTTCATTTGGATCTGGAGCTGGAAGGATTACTTTTTGTGGATGCTGCTGGATATTTGGATTTGAGGCCTTTTTGACTTTCTTTGGATCACTTTTGGATTAGAAATTTCACAAGTAACTTTGTTTGGGGCATTACAGTTGCTGCAACTACAATTTTAGAATTTTCGATTTTTGGGCTGTTTTGGGGCCTTTTGCCCAGGGGTACTCAGTGGTGGGTGGACTGAGTCTTTCTGTGGGGTGTCTTGAATTTAAACATCATGGAGGGCATGGATGGAATGGGATTGTGCTGATTTTTCAGTGATTTTCGTTTTTTGGGGCTGTACTTGTGGCCTTTTCACCAGGGGTATTGAGTCTTGCATGGGCCTAGTCTTTCTGTGGGGTGTCTTGAACTTAAACATCATGGAGGGCATGGATGGAATGGGATTGTGCTGATTTTTCGGTGTTTTTCGATTTTTGGGGGTGTTCATGGGGAGGGACAGGCCATGTGGCTGGGGGCCATTTTGAGTGCTGCTACAGGCCCTGGCCATGTGCTGGGAGGCAAGTGGCCATTTTGAATGCAGGCAGTGTTGTTAGGCCTGCAACCATTTTGCCTACTTTTCAACCTTTATGCCCAGGGGTAGTGAGTCTTGCATGGGCCTAGTCTTTCTGTGGGGTGTCTTGAATTTAAACATCATGGAGGACATGAATGGAATGGGATTGTGCTGATTTTTCAGTGATTTTCGTTTTTTGGGGCTGTACTTGTGGCCTTTTCACCAGGGGTATTGAGTCTTGCATGGGCCTAGTCTTTCTGTGGGGTGTCTTGAACTTAAACATCATGGAGGGCATGGATGGAATGGGATTGTGCTGATTTTTCGGTGTTTTTCGATTTTTGGGGGTGTTCATGGGGAGGGACAGGCGATGTGGCTGGGGGCCATTTTGAGTGCTGCTACAGGCCCTGGCCATGTGCTGGGAGGCAAGTGGCCATTTTGAATGCAGTCAGTGTTGTTAGGCCTGCAACCATTTTGCCTACTTTTCAACCTTTATGCCCAGGGGTAGTGAGTCTTGCATGGGCCTAGTCTTTCTGTGGGGTGTCTTGAATTTAAACATCATGGAGGGCATGGATGGAATGGGATTGTGCTGATTTTTCAGTGATTTTCGTTTTTGGGGGCTGTACTTGTAGCCTTTTCACCAGGGGTATTGAGTCTTGCATGGGCCTAGTCTTTCTGTGGGGTGTCTTGAACTTAAACATCATGGAGGGCATGGATGGAATGGGATTGTGCTGATTTTTCGGTGTTTTTCAATTTTTGGGGGTGTTCATGGGGAGGGACAGGCCATGTGGCTGGGGGCCATTTTGAGTGCTGCTACAGGCCCTGGCCATGTGCTGGGAGGCAAGTGGCCATTTTGAATGCAGGCAGTGTTGTTAGGCCTGCAACCATTTTGCCTACTTTTCAACCTTTATGCCCAGGGGTAGTGAGTCTTGCATGGGCCTAGTCTTTCTGTGGGGTGTCTTGAATTTAAACATCATGGAGGGCATGGATGGAATGGGATTGTGCTGATTTTTCAGTGATTTTCGTTTTTTGGGGCTGTACTTGTGGCCTTTTTACCAGGGGTATTGAGTCTTGCATGGGCCTAGTCTTTCTGTGGGGTGTCTTGAACTTAAACATCACGGAGGGCATGGATGGAATAATATTGTGCTGATTTTTCGGTGTTTTTCGATTTTTGGGGGTGTTCATGGGGAGGGACAGGCCATGTGGCTGGGGGCCATTTTGAGTGCTGCTACAGGCCCTGGCCATGTGCTGGGAGGCAAGTGGCCATTTTGAATGCAGGCAGTGTTGTTAGGCCTGCAACCATTTTGCCTACTTTTCAACCTTTATGCCCAGGGGTAGTGAGTCTTGCATGGGCCTAGTCTTTCTGTGGGGTGTCTTGAATTTAAACATCATGGAGGGCATGGATGGAATGGGATTGTGCTGATTTTTCAGTGATTTTCTTTTTTTTGGGGCTGTACTTGTGGCCTTTTCACCAGGGGTATTGAGTCTTGCATGGGCCTAGTCTTTCTGTGGGGTGTCTTAAACTTAAACATCATGGAGGGCATGGATGGAATGGGATTGTGCTGATTTTTCAGTGATTTTCGTTTTTTGGGGCTGTACTTGTGGCCTTTTCACCAGGGGTATTGAGTCTTGCATGGGCCTAGTCTTTCTGTGGGGTGTCTTGAACTTAAACATCATGGAGGGCATGGATGGAATGGGATTGTGCTGATTTTTCAGTGTTTTTCGATTTTTGGGGGTGTTCATGGGGAGGGACAGGCCATGTGGCTGGGGGCCATTTTGAGTGCTGCTACAGGCCCTGGCCATGTGCTGGGAGGCAAGTGGCCATTTTGAATGCAGGCAGTGTTGTTAGGCCTGCAACCGTTTTGCCTACTTTTCAACCTTTATGCCCAGGGGTAGTGAGTTTTGCATGGGCCTAGTCTTTCTGTGGGGTGTCTTGAATTTAAACATCATGGAGGGCATGGATGGAATGGGGTTGTGCTGATTTTTCAGTGATTTTCGTTTTTTGGGGCTGTACTTGTGGCCTTTTCACCAGGGGTATTGAGTCTTGCATGGGCCTAGTCTTTCTGTGGGGTGTCTTGAACTTAAACATCATGGAGGGCATGGATGGAATGGGATTGTGCTGATTTTTCGGTGTTTTTCGATTTTTGGGGGTGTTCATGGGGAGGGACAGGCCATGTGGCTGGGGGCCATTTTGAGTGCTGCTACAGGCCCTGGCCATGTGCTGAGAGGCAAGTGGCCATTTTGAATGCAGGCAGTGTTGTTAGGCCTGCAACCATTTTGCCTACTTTTCAACCTTTATGCCCAGGGGTAGTGACTCTTGCATCGGCCTAGTCTTTCTGTGGGGTGTCTTGAATTTAAACATCATGGAGGGCATGGATGGAATGGGATTGTGCTGATTTTTCAGTGATTTTCTTTTTCTTGGGGCTGTACTTGTGGCCTTTTCACCAGGGGTATTGAGTCTTGCATGGGCCTAGTCTTTCTGTGGGGTGTCTTGAACTTAAACATCATGGAGGGCTTGAATGGAATGGGATTGTGCTGATTTTTCAGTGATTTTCGTTTTTTGGGGCTGTACTTGTGGCCTTTTCACCAGGGGTATTGAGTCTTGCATGGGCCTAGTCTTTCTGTGGGGTGTCTTGAACTTAAACATCATGGAGGGCATGGATGGAATGGGATTGTGCTGATTTTTCGGTGTTTTTCGATTTTTGGGGGTGTTCATGGGGAGGGACAGGCCATGTGGCTGGGGGCCATTTTGAGTGCTGCTACAGGCCCTGGCCATGTGCTGGGAGGCAAGTGGCCATTTTGAATGCAGGCAGTGTTGTTAGGCCTGCAACCATTTTGCCTACTTTTCAACCTTTATGACCAGGGGTAGTGAGTCTTGCATGGGCCTAGTCTTTCTGTGGGGTGTCTTGAATTTAAACATCATGGAGGACATGAATGGAATGGGATTGTGCAGATTTTTCAGTGATTTTCGTTTTTTGGGGCTGTACTTGTGGCCTTTTCACCAGGGGTATTGAGTCTTGCATGGGCCTAGTCTTTCTGTGGGGTGTCTTGAACTTAAACATCATGGAGGGCATGGATGGAATGGGATTGTGCTGATTTTTCGGTGTTTTTCGATTTTTGGGGGTGTTCATGGGGAGGGACAGGCCATGTGGCTGGGGGCCATTTTGAGTGCTGCTACAGGCCCTGGCCATGTGCTGGGAGGCAAGTGGCCATTTTGAATGCAGGCAGTGTTGTTAGGCCTGCAACCATTTTGCCTACTTTCAACCTTTATGCCCAGGGGTAGTGAGTCTTGCATGGGCCTAGTCTTTCTGTGGGGTGTCTTGAATTTAAACATCATGGAGGGCATGGATGGAATGGGATTGTGCTGATTTTTCAGTGATTTTCTTTTTTTTGGGGCTGTACTTGTGGCCTTTTCACCAGGGGTGTTGAGTCTTGCATGGGCCTAGTCTTTCTGTGGGGTGTCTTAAACTTAAACATCATGGAGGGCATGGATGGAATGGGATTGTGCTGATTTTTCAGTGATTTTCGTTTTTTGGGGCTGTACTTGTGGCCTTTTCACCAGGGGTATTGAGTCTTGCATGGGCCTAGTCTTTCTGTGGGGTGTCTTGAACTTAAACATCATGGAGGGCATGGATGGAATGGGATTGTGCTGATTTTTCAGTGTTTTTCGATTTTTGGGGGTGTTCATGGGGAGGGACAGGCCATGTGGCTGGGGGCCATTTTGAGTGCTGCTACAGGCCCTGGCCATGTGCTGGGAGGCAAGTGGCCATTTTGAATGCAGGCAGTGTTCTTAGGCCTGCAACCATTTTGCCTACTTTTCAACCTTTATGACCAGGGGTAGTGAGTCTTGCATGGGCCTAGTCTTTCTGTGGGGTGTCTTGAATTTAAACATCATGGAGGACATGAATGGAATGGGATTGTGCAGATTTTTCAGTGATTTTCGTTTTTTGGGGCTGTACTAGTGGCCTTTTCACCAGGGGTATTGAGTCTTGCATGGGCCTAGTCTTTCTGTGGGGTGTCTTGAACTTAAACATCATGGAGGGCATGGATGGAATGGGATTGTGCTGATTTTTCGGTGTTTTTCGATTTTTGGGGGTGTTCATGGGGAGGGACAGGCCATGTGGCTGGGGGCCATTTTGAGTGCTGCTACAGGCCCTGGCCATGTGCTGGGAGGCAAGGGGCCATTTTGAATGCAGGCAGTGTTGTTAGGCCTGCAACCATTTTGCCTACTTTCAACCTTTATGCCCAGGGGTAGTGAGTCTTGCATGGGCCTAGTCTTTCTGTGGGGTGTCTTGAATTTAAACATCATGGAGGGCATGGATGGAATGGGATTGTGCTGATTTTTCAGTGATGTTCGTTTTTTGGGGCTGTACTTGTGGCCTTTTCACCAGGGGTATTGAGTCTTGCATGGGCCTAGTCTTTCTGTGGGGTGTCTTAAACTTAAACATCATGGAGGGCATGGATGGAATGGGATTGTGCTGATTTTTCAGTGATTTTCGTTTTTTGGGGCTGTACTTGTGGCCTTTTCACCAGGGGTATTGAGTCTTGCATGGGCCTAGTCTTTCTGTGGGGTGTCTTGAACTTAAACATCATGGAGGGCATGGATGGAATGGGATTGTGCTGATTTTTCAGTGTTTTTCGATTTTTGGGGGTGTTCATGGGGAGGGACAGGCCATGTGGCTGGGGGCCATTTTGAGTGCTGCTACAGGCCCTGGCCATGTGCTGGGAGGCAAGTGGCCATTTTGAATGCAGGCAGTGTTGTTAGGCCTGCAACCATTTTGCCTACTTTTCAACCTTTATGCCCAGGGGTAGTGAGTCTTGCATGGGCCTAGTCTTTCTGTGGGGTGTCTTGAATTTAAACATCATGGAGGGCATGGATGGAATGGGATTGTGCTGATTTTTCAGTGATTTTCGTTTTTTGGGGCTGTACTTGTGGCCTTTTCACCAGGGGTATTGAGTCTTGCATGGGCCTAGTCTTTCTGTGGGGTGTCTTGAACTTAAACATCATGGAGGGCATGGATGGAATGGGATTGTGCTGATTTTTCGGTGTTTTTCGATTTTTGGGGGTGTTCATGGGGAGGGACAGGCCATGTGGCTGGGGGCCATTTTGAGTGCTGCTACAGACCCTGGCCATGTGCTGGGAGGCAAGTGGCCATTTTGAATGCAGGCAGTGTTGTTAGGCCTGCAACCATTTTGCCTACTTTTCAACCTTTATGCCCAGGGGTAGTGAGTCTTGCATGGGCCTAGTCTTTCTGTGGGGTGTCTTGAATTTAAACATCATGGAGGGCATGGATGGAATGGGATTGTGCTGATTTTTCAGTGATTTTCTTTTTCTTGGGGCTGTACTTGTGGCCTTTTCACCAGGGGTATTGAGTCTTGCATGGGCCTAGTCTTTCTGTGGGGTGTCTTGAACTTAAACATCATGGAGGGCATGGATGGAATGGGATTGTGCTGATTTTTCAGTGATTTTCGTTTTTTGGGGCTGTACTTGTGGCCTTTTCACCAGGGGTATTGAGTCTTGCATGGGCCTAGTCTTTCTGTGGGGTGTCTTGAACTTAAACATCATGGAGGGCATGGATGGAATGGGATTGTGCTGATTTTTCGGTGTTTTTCGATTTTTGGGGGTGTTCATGGGGAGGGACAGGCCATGTGGCTGGGGGCCATTTTGAGTGCTGCTACAGGCCCTGGCCATGTGCTGGGAGACAAGTGGCCATTTTGAATGCAGGCAGTGTTGTTAGGCCTGCAACCATTTTGCCTACTTTTCAACCTTTATGCCCAGGGGTAGTGAGTCTTGCATGGGCCTAGTCTTTCTGTGGGGTGTCTTGAATTTAAACATCATGGAGGACATGAATGGAATGGGATTGTGCTGATTTTTCAGTGATTTTCGTTTTTTGGGGCTGTACTTGTGGCCTTTTCACCAGGGGTATTGAGTCTTGCATGGGCCTAGTCTTTCTGTGGGGTGTCTTGAACTTAAACATCATGGAGGGCATGGATGGAATGGGATTGTGCTGATTTTTCGGTGTTTTTCGATTTTTGGGGGTGTTCATGGGGAGGGACAGGCCATGTGGCTGGGGGCCATTTTGAGTGCTGCTACAGGCCCTGGCCATGTGCTGGGAGGCAAGTGGCCATTTTGAATGCAGGCAGTGTTGTTAGGCCTGCAACCATTTTGCCTACTTTTAACCTTTATGCCCAGGGGTAGTGAGTCTTGCATGGGCCTAGTCTTTCTGTGGGGTGTCTTGAATTTAAACATCATGGAGGGCATGGATGGAATGGGATTGTGCTGATTTTTCAGTGATGTTCGTTTTTTGGGGCTGTACTTGTGGCCTTTTCACCAGGGGTATTGAGTCTTGCATGGGCCTAGTCTTTCTGTGGGGTGTCTTGAATGTAAGCATCATGGAGGGCATGGGATTGTGCTGATTTTTCTGGTTTTTTTCGATTTTTTTGGGGGTGTATAACTGAACTGATGTTCCTCTGTCTTCCATTGCTTTTAGGTGCACAAGACTCAAGAGAACCACCAGTGCCAGGAAGAAGTCCTTCAGCGGTGTGTGTGCAGCATAACGTCACGCGACGTCACGTCTGGCCTCAGACAACTCTGCAACTCGTGCAACTGCGGCCTGCTTTTCTGACCTGCTCTGAAGAAGATGGCCCCCAAAAAAGGTCTCCGTAGCTCCTCTAGCAAGAAAGTTGCTAGTAAGGAGCAGAAGAAGCAAGTTACCAAGGAGGCTGGTGTGCCGGCCGCCGCGTTTTTTGGGAGTAAAAAAAAAAGTACGCCTGCAGCAGCAGCGGGATGTGCTGGGGACCAAGCTGGGAGCAGCATCCCCGCTCCATTGGGCTCAGTGCCTCCACCACCACGCCAACTTAAGTCAAAGCCCTTGAGTGTTCAGAGGCAGTCAGTGTACTTCTTCAATCACCATCGACCAGTGATATTGGCTCATCGCAAGAAAGTAGCAGCAATGTCCCTGAATCAACACAGGTTGTTGTAACTCATCTGACAAGTGTTGAACAACCACAGCCGCAACAACAACATGTGCAAGTACAAGCCCAAGTACATGTGGAAGGAGAGGCAGCGCAAGGAGATGCGCAAGCAGAGGTGCATGGAGGGTCACAAGTGCCCACAATAGTTGTTCCTTCCGAAGTAGGGGCACATCAGGAAATTGACAATCAGACCGAGGTATCATTTGAGGAAGCCACTCCTCCTGATGATCATTCATTGTCTTCCGCATCCCTAGCAAGGAAAAGATCAAGGGGGGTGTCTACATCTTCTTCAAGCCCACCTCCTTCTGATGATCTGGATGACGATTGGGAACCACGGCCACCACGGCTGTCTGAGAGTGAGGCACACCATGATCTGACAAAGATACCTAAGCGTAAAAGGAAGGTCGTCGAAAAACTCATAGCTATGGAGTGTGATGAGGCTCAACAAGAAGTGACGCATACTGCTGCTGATGAAGCCTCTCACGACGACGAGCCAGTCATCATAAAGGTCACTGCAGCCCCAGCGGGCATGCAGCAAAGAGACATTTTGTCCCTATCCCGAGAAGCTGCTGCGCGTGATGATGATGTCGACGAGGAGTCAATGGAAACACAACAATCATTGGACTTGGAGTTAACTAGTACACCAACACCTCCCGCTTCCATATTTCTTCCTCGCAAGAAAGGACCTCCATCCACCTCGACCTCAATTAGTGGTGGTGAAAGTGCAAAACGTACTGAAGTTCGGCAATCCACATCCTCCACTTCATCTGGCATTTGCAGCAGGACCCCCACCACTACCAGTATCGCCGCCTCCTCCGGCCCCCAAAGACATTTCAAGTCTCCAGTTTGGGACTTCTTTAGTGTTTGCCCAAAAAAGGAAAACGTAGCCATTTGTAGCATTTGTAAGCTTCGAGTTAGTCGTGGTAAGTTTGGTACCAACTATGGTACCGGAGGCCAGAGAGGTCATCTTAGGAGAACGCACACTGTCCAATGGTTTGCGCACCTAGAGGTGATCAAGGAAGCCTGAATTGCACGTAATGAAAACGTTGATTTTTCATCTGATGATGACGAGGAGGAAGAAGACGTGTCACACACTTCACTTACACCCAGTACCCCTGCCAGCAGCACACCCCATGTGAGCCACACTAAGAGTGTGGGAGAGAGTGAGACACCAATGCGAAAAAGTTCATCAGCGAGCGTAACTGGGTCGAAGATATCATCATCATCAGCATCCCGTAAATGCTTGGTCCAGGGCAACATTAAAAAGATGTTGTTTACAGAAGCGCAATATGAACGCAACCACCCACTGACGCGTCTGTATAACACTAAGCTGGCTAAAATGCTAGCTCTGGACCTTCTCCCTTTTTCTTTTGTAGAAGGGGTTGGTTTTCTAGAATTAGTGGCAGCGCTCTTCCCTAAATGGAAGGTTCCTAGCCGGTTCTATTTTGCCCGAGTTGCGGTTCCAGCACTACATGAAGATGTTCTGGAGGTGATTGGGGCAGCTTTGCAGAAGAGTGCTGTTCACACTATACATCTGACAACAGACATGTGGACCAGTGGCGCAGGCGCTGATTACATGTGCATCACTGCACACTGGGTCTCTTTTTCAGGGGCTAAAGCAAAGCTAAACGCAGGTGTTGACCCGGACATTGTTTTTAAAGCTGCTCGGAAACATGCAACACTAGCCATGTTTGGTTTGAAGAAACGTCACACAGCACAAAACATTTTGGATGTCTTTAACACAAAGGTCCTTGACTGGCTGTCCCCAAAAAAACGCCAGGTTGGTTATGTTTCCACGGACAATGGCGCCAATATAGTTAAGGCCATGCAGCTGGGTGACTATTTCAGAGTGCCGTGTTTGGCGCACTGTATAAACCTGGTTGTCAAAAAATTCTTGGGTGATAAAGACAGTGCAGCGTACAGAGTAGTGGACACCTGCCGAAAAATGTGCAACCATTTCAGCCATTCTTTTAAGGCCCGGAAGCATCTGAGGAGCCTGCTATATGAACGTCAAATGCCAGTGAAAGCACTCATCCAGGAGGTGGTAACACGTTGGAACTCAACCTTCTACATGCTTGAGCGTCTGTATGAGCAGTATACGGTACTCGATCACTATTTCTTAACACAGGGTACAACTCAGAAGGAGGACCTGAGGATGGGTGCGGTGCAATGGAACATAGTTAAAAACCTGACACGCATGCTTCGTCCTTTTGAGTTCTTCACGCGTGCAGTCAGCAAGGAGGACTGTAATTTGGGAAAAGCTATCCCATTGTTGTACATGTTGGAGCACCAACTGAAGGAGGTGTGTTCTGTGTTTGAAAAAGATGAAAAAAACCAAGACCCTTTTGTTCTGGCTGAGAAAGTATTAGAGCACCTACAAGGTGATGAACGTCTTAAAATGATCCACTCAAACCAGCATTACATTTGTGCTACTATTCTGGATCCACGCTACAAAAAGGCGCTGGCAGGCCAAGCATTCTTTCCTTTTGCTGATGAAGATGTTACAAAGTACAAACAGTGGATAGCCTCCTCAGCCAAGAAGTTTGAAAGAGAACGGCAGCAAATTGAAGGAAAAGGCAGTACATCAGCATCAGCAGGCCATCCCCAGTCACAACAATCCACTTCTGCACCTGTGGCTGCGGCACAAGTGACCTCTCAGCCGTTAAAGAGACCGGCAACCGGATCATCTGCACCACCAGACACAACAGTAACATTGGAGGCTGAAGAGGATTGGCTAGCTCGGCTTGGGTTTGGTTCTCAAAAGGTCACAGCAACAGCTAAGCAAAGTGGAGGAACCTTGGAGGAGAACCTTGATTCGATGGTGAAGGACTATCTGAATGACTCAACAGAGGTCTATGTTAATGCTGACCCATTGGCGTATTGGCATGGGAAAAAAGAATTGTGGCCACAGCTCTCCAACCTGGCTTTAAACTACTTGTCTTGCCCACTTGCAAGCATGTCTTCTGAACGTGTTTTCAGTGCTGCTGGTGGCATTGTAACTTCCAAACGGAGCCGCCTCTCGCCCAAAAATGTGGAGAGGTTAACAATGATGAAGATGAATCAGCACCTCATACCACCAGATTACAGAGTACGAGAAAGCGCGCCGGATGAAGACGAGGTGGACAGCAACATAGATGAGGGAATTTCTTCTCTGTCAGGTGACACTGAGCTCACCCTGCCTGAATTCGCAGAGTATGATGACGAAGCCTTATTCTTATTCATGGACCGTGATACAGAGCCCTGAAAATGAGACAATGAATCAATAACTTTCTTGTTCGTCCTTATTCACTTTTATTCCTGTGTGTCTGTCTTTCTTTGTTGTGCACAGTTAATATAATTCAAACTTTAATCACCTAATCACAAAAACAAGCCCATCAGCAGAACTGTCTTCACTTGTTTGCTTATTGATTTGAAGGTGCCGCAGTCTGCATTCCTCAGGTTCACAAGTTCAGAAGAACATGCTCCTCTAGCCTCCTCCTCCAGACTCCTATTTCCATCAAAGCAGAGGGCTGGTTTACGCCCAAAGAAGAAAGACTCAGCACTTATGGGGGTGTTGTTCTACCTCTTTGCGGGTGAGTTGACGGCTCTGGGGCCATTGCTGGAAAGTTCTAATACTGGATAAAAGGGGTTTGGACCAAATCCGAGGCGGAAATTGTTTGGTGTATTTGCTGACTTGCTTGCCTTTGAGGTACTCTTTGGGGGGGTTCCGGCTGTTTGTGGGTGAGTTTCGGGATCTGGGAGCACTGCTGGGACACTCTAATCTTGATTGCATTTGCTTTTCAGGAAATCTGTGGTGGCAAACCGGACTTAAGGCCTAGCTACACAGCGCGTTTGGACCGAAGGCCGAGAAATATTGTAAGTAGGAGATGTTGCTTTTGGCCTGTTTGGGGGTGTTATGCTTTTTGGCGGGTGGGTTGGCGGGTCTTGGGGCATTCCTGGGAAGGTCTAATACCGGGTAGAAGTGGTTGGGACAAAATCCACGCCGATTTTCTTTTTGCTATTTCTGACATTTTGCTCAATGTAGCGTTTTCGGGGGCCTGTTTGGGGGGCTTCCTGGTGTTTGTGGGTGGGTTTCGGGGTCTGGGAGCACTGCTGGCTATGGATACTTTACTTTGCAAGAGGTTTGAAGCAAATCCATGGTGGCAGAGGGGAGTTAGGGCCTAGCTGCAGAGCGCGCGCGGAGTGATTTGGGAAATTTGGAAAAAAATGACTAAGTCCCCATTTTTGTACTTTTGCTCTTTGGCTGTTTGGGGGTCTTCTACTCGTTTTCTCCTGGGTTGACGGCTCTGGGGCCATTGCTGGGAAGCTCTAATACCGGATAAACGTGGTTTGGACCAAATCCGAGGCGGAATTTGTTTTGTGTTTTTGCTGACTTGCTTGCCTTTGAGGTGCTCTTAGGGGGGGTTCCGTCTGTTTGTGGGTGAGTTTCGGGGTCTGTGAGCACTGCTGGGACACTCTAATCTTGATTGCATTTGCTTTTCAGGAAATCCGTGGTGGCAAACCGGACTTATGGCCTAGCTACACAGCGCGTTTGGACCTAAGGCAGAGAAATATTGTAAGTAGGAGATGTTGCTTTTGGCCTGTTTGGGGGTGTTATGCTTTTTGGCGGGTGGGTTGGCGGGTCTTGGGGCATTCCTGGGAAGGTCTAATACCGGGTAGAAGTGGTTGGGACAAAATCCACGCCAATTTTTTGTTGTTGCTATTTCTGACATTTTGCTCAGTGTAGCGTTTTCAGGGGCCTGTTTGGGGGGCTTCCTGGTGTTTGTGGGATTGGTTTCGGGGTCTGGGAGCACTGCTGGCTATGGATACTTTACTTTGCAAGAGGTTTGAAGCAAATCCATGGTGACAGAGGGGAGTTAGGGCCTAGCTGCAGAGCGCGTGCGGAGTGATTTGGGAAATTTGGAAAAAAATGACTGTCTTCATTTTTGTACTTTTGCTCTTTGGCTGTTTGGGGGTCTTCTACTCGTTTTCTCCTGGGTTGACTGCTCTGGGGCCATTGCTGGGAAGCTCTAATACCGGATAAAAGTGGTTTGGACCAAATCCGAGGCGGAAATATTTTTGTGTTTTTGCTGACTTGCTTGCCTTTGAGGTGCTCTTAGGGGGGGTTCCGTCTGTTTGTGGGTGAGTTTCGGGGTCTGTGAGCACTGCTGGGACACTCTAATCTTGATTGCATTTGCTTTTCAGGAAATCCGTGGTGGCAAACCGGACTTATGGCCTAGCTACACAGCGCGTTTGGACCTAAGGCAGAGAAATATTGTAAGTAGGAGATGTTGCTTTTGGCCTGTTTGGGGGTGTTATGCTTTTTGGCGGGTGGGTTGGCGGGTCTTGGGGCATTCCTGGGAAGGTCTAATACCGGGTAGAAGTGGTTGGGACAAAATCCACGCCAATTTTTTGTTGTTGCTATTTCTGACATTTTGCTCAGTGTAGCGTTTTCAGGGGCCTGTTTGGGGGGCTTCCTGGTGTTTGTGGGATTGGTTTCGGGGTCTGGGAGCACTGCTGGCTATGGATACTTTACTTTGCAAGAGGTTTGAAGCAAATCCATGGTGACAGAGGGGAGTTAGGGCCTAGCTGCAGAGCGCGTGCGGAGTGATTTGGGAAATTTGGAAAAAAATGACTGTCTTCATTTTTGTACTTTTGCTCTTTGGCTGTTTGGGGGTCTTCTACTCGTTTTCTCCTGGGTTGACTGCTCTGGGGCCATTGCTGGGAAGCTCTAATACCGGATAAAAGTGGTTTGGACCAAATCCGAGGCGGAAATATTTTTGTGTTTTTGCTGACTTGCTTGCCTTTGAGGTGCTCTTAGGGGGGGTTCCGTCTGTTTGTGGGTGAGTTTCGGGGTCTGTGAGCACTGCTGGGACACTCTAATCTTGATTGCATTTGCTTTTCAGGAAATCCGTGGTGGCAAACCGGACTTATGGCCTAGCTACCCAGCGCGTTTGGACCGAAGGCCGAGAAATATTGTAAGTAGATGTTGCTTTTGGCCTGTTTGGGGGTGTTATGCTTTTTGGCGGGTGGGTTGGCGGGTCTTGGGGCATTCCTGGGAAGGTCTAATACCGGGTAGAAGTGGTTGGGACAAAATCCACGCGGAAAAGCCTTTTGGCACTTTTTGTAACTTAGGGTTCGTTAGGATTAGCCCTAGCAGCAGGATTGAATGTGTTTCGGGGTGTTCTAGATTTTTGCAACTGAGTTCTGGGGTCTTAGAGCACTCGTGAGAATGTGTAATTTTGGTTGCAAGTCATTTGAAGAAAATCCATGGTGGGAAAGGGGGGATTTGGCATAGTTAAAGAAAGCCTTTGCCACTATTCTTAACTTAGGGTTTGTTAGGGTTAGCAGTATTTCTATTGCATGTGTTTGGGTGGGGGGGTTTTCGAGTCTTGGAGCGATGCTGGCTATGGATACTTTTGCTTGGTTGCTTGCAAGTGGTTTGAATGCAATCCACGGTGGGTAAGGGGGTATTTGGGCCTACTTTTACTTTCATAGTACGTTTTGTCACCAGTTTTCTGCTAGACCTCGTTTTTTGGCGAATTTATTGGGGGTCTTCTACATTTTTGCGACTGGCTTTAGTAAGGGTCTGGGTGGGAGCACTGCTGGGAAGATCTAATTTTGTTCTAAAACACAGTTTACAGTACACCTAGCTTGAGGGGAAAGATCCGCTACATTAATTTGCCCATACTTATTTATCCTTCAAAAGGTGACTCAGACAGAGTACGCACTGTCAAAAGTATTGTACTGTCTACTAGGAAAATCAAAGTGTGACTTTTTGCACTCCACAGCCTACATACCTTATATTTATTTATCAGTGGTGTTGTAATATTATATCACTTCCTGTTTTTTGTTGAATAATTACAGGCCGGGTTTCAGTCCGTGCAATGGGGAAAAAAGGATGGAGTCAGGCTTCACATTAGCGAGCCACAATTCAGCATCCGCCAGGCAGGCAGTGGACAGGGTGTCTTCTGGTCACCAACATTGATGGACGAAGCGTCAGCTGCAATGGAGGAGTGCCGCTAATAAGTGGAATTTTTTTCTGCATGCAACTTACTTACCAAATTCAACAGGACAACTACAACAACATACAGATACAGTATCCATTGTGTTCTTCTATGACTGTGACTGCATTTCTTGGATCTCTCTCTGTTTCTAAATTGATCCCTTAACACATCACTTAGTCCACTCCACTATCACATCTGCACCACACATAGTCATTTGTAAGTGCTCCTACGTAATTCGCAAGTCGCAGCACGCCCCAGCCCGTAGAGGACTGGGATGGCCCCAATGATGAAGCATGTCACCAAGGGGCAACCCTGGTGAGTGAGGGGACACCTAGAAAAAGAGCAATTTCTCCTTTTCTATCTACTATACCTTCCAGACCAACCCCATTGAGTGTTGTGAATGGATTTATAGTGACCAGCAAGGCTCTCAGGTATCTGGCAACAGAGACCTTATGTTGAATATAGTTATCAATATTTCCACACACGCCCTGTACTGTCGCATTCTTTCTTCCACAGTTGTCGACAGTACTACTTACTTTTCACTGACATGCATGCAGTAGTGCATGCACTTTCAAAGATTGATGGATAGGTTTGTACCCAAAGATTTGTTTATGTTCACAATTGTTTGTCCATGCTGTGCTATTTTTTCTTGTCTCCCAAAACCTTTCCCAAAAACCCCCGTACCCATCCATTTTTCAAACCCTAACCCTCTTCCCCCGGGCTGTGTGGTTTTGATTGATGTGTGACTAAATTACAGCAATAAATCCACACACAGGCTGGTGAAGAAATCCGAGGATATATTCTTACTCTGCTTGACAAAGACCCATGGCTAATGTCAAAGAACTTCAACCGAATTAGTAGTTATACATTACCATTTGTTAGGCTACAATGTGGCACTGTTCTAGTGTACTTCTGTCACCTGCTATATTCTCTATTGTACCGTTGTATTGCTCAGGAGGACAAACCAGATTTCATTTTCTTTTTTTTCATAGGCATGCAACTGCCACTGTGTCACACCACTAGTACCACCGCTATGAGGACATTTTATCCGCCCAGGATTGCCAACCTTATTCGCTGTTTCCCGTGGAGCCAGCCCTGGGCCTAGCCCTACTTGCAAACAGAAATTACAGGTAAGATAGGCGTTTGGTTGGAGGTAGTATAATGGAGTATTAGGAGAGACAAGAGATTGACAGTAGTACTACTAAAGTCCTAGGACTATTCAGGAAAACAAACTTACTGTTAAACCCCCACCCACCAGACTCAAAAGCAGTAAAAAACAGGTATGGTCAGATAAAGTTTCAAAAAGTATATTTTTATAGCCCTAACAAAATAATCTCCCGCAAGACCCTCCCTAACCCCAACGATTGTCCTTCAAAAGTCCCCAAAAAACCCAACTCCCAATTCCCACCCCCCAAAAGTCTCTAAAAAAGGGGCAAGGGACACTATGGCAGGGTGCTGTTGGATTTAGCAGCCAGGGTATCATGCATCATGCTCCTTGCGGAGGGTGGCATGTTCGAAGCGGAGGCCCTCCACCAAGTTCTTATAGTTCAGGACCTCCTGCTCCAGGTAGGACAGTCTGAGGGATAAGCGGCGCCGGTGTGCCTTGCAAATCCTGTGGGGGGCAGCTGCTGTCTTTGCTGCTCGGCGGTGGCGTTTGTCTTTGATAGCCCGGCTACGTACCGCTGGAGCACTGCGCTGGCTGGCAGCCCGCACGGAGGAGGATGCAGCTGTCCCAGTGGACGTTGTTGTTGTACCAGACTGCGACTCCTCCTCCTCCAGGGCCACCAGCCGTCAATATTCAGCGACAGTGGCATCCAGCCTCCGTTGCCGGGCCATTCGAGCCAGCTCCTTCCTCCTTGATGGTCTCTTGGATTTGGAAGGAGCAACTACATGAAGAAAGAAAGACATAGTCTGTAACCAATGCTCCTTAAGATTAACACAAAATGATTGAGCAGAAAGTTGTCACAGTACAAGTAGCAAATTGAAAGCACAGTACATAACTATTGAGGACAGTATCTATGTAACCTCCGACTTCTTCATCCTTGCTCTAACATTAGTGGGAGTTTAAGGAACAAATTCTACGAGCACTATGGACTTCCATTACAGTCGACTATGACAGTACACCAGTCTTATTCTTCTTCTTCTCTCTTGTTTAGGAAAATTGGTACATTATCTTATGCAAGCCGGCATAATGCCAGTGCAGTGAACTTGCACCCGAGAAAAACAGACGCACACCATGGTGAGTGAGACAGACTTGCGTTACTGTACCGGTCCAGTACATGCAGGTGGTGAAGCTCTTACTTTTCTATTACGGGTGCACTGAGAATACTCTGTTAAAAGGGCTACTGCTTAATTAATTTAGCTTTCACCCTACAGTGCAAATGAGTATTAGAAAAGGAAAATGAAGAAGATAAATAATCTGATTATCTATCACTTCACATGGGATGTATTTGATGACATATGGGATGACTTTAGGTGCTTTGCTTATTATTGAGTGAACGGTGATACCCCCACACATGAATGACGTACTACTACTAAACTAAAGTTATTAAGAGAGGTAGGGAGTGTCCACCGTAATAACCGGATATATGCTGTGCTTGCAGTTGCAATACAAACTACTGCTACTATTCATGGTAGTATTTGGACAACATTACAACTTCTTTTCCTTGCCTTTCCTACACTAGAACGGACGTGCGGGTGCGGTGTTACATGCTCTTCAAAGTAACACTTAGTTCATCCCGTGACCGTCTACTCTCTCTAGATACACATATGCTATCTAAGAGTCAGATAGTACCATGAATGATCCAGGCATCCATCCATTCAAAGTATATGGACACATACAGTTTCTGTCTCACCCACCCAGGCTGTTCTCCTTCCACCCATCCTTGCTTCATCATTCACCCAGCCATGCACCATACCATATTCTTTCCTTCCCAGCCACCTCGGGGACCAAGCAAACACATATCATTCTTCTTTGCCAGTCATCATTACATTTCTCGTCCTTCCACACTTACTTACACCCTTCTTTCGCTTTTCGTTCATCCCATCCATCAAGTTCACCTCAGATCTGATTGGGATTCTTCTCGCCAAAAACTTCACAGCTAAGTCGAAGTACATTTAGAGGAGGCTACTACCTGGTTTATTTATAATACACCCATGCAAAAAGCACACTCTGCAGTCTTCAATCTCAATGAGTAAGGAATGTATAGCTTACCTCTGCCCGCCACCACCGTGTGAACTCTGACAGGCATGTCCTTGTCCGGCACTTTCACCGCATCCTCCCCAGAGTTGTCCTCCTCGTCCAATGCCACCACCACCTCCGCGCTGGCCCCGTCTCCAGATGTTCCACCTACAAAGTACATTTAATAATGTTAGAATACACCACTCACTACTATATAATATTTGGTGCGGGAGGAAGAAAGAAATGTGAAAAAAACAGTATACAATGTAATAATTTATGACTTTGTACTCTAAAGTAAAAATGTCCCTTTTTCCAGGGAAGGCTATTGTCTTGCTGCACTTTTTGGCACAACTGATGAATGCTTGCTTTTTATTTTTAACACGCACCACTTTTTCTCCTAACAGACAGAAGCTTGACTTCTAAGAACACGAGCAGGATCAAGTTCAAACCAGGTGAGAGCTCGGCTCGACCACAAGAAATGTGTCCAATTAATCGTCAGCACTAAGCACTTTTCCATTTTCAGTTAAACGTTTACTTTTATGACAAACTTGATTTTAATAAATGTGTTTACTTTTAATAAAGCTTTTAAACTTAAATAGACTCTGTGGTTTTTGGTCCTCCAGACTAGAGTGGATGAGCTAAAGGTTTTGGAATTTTTGCAAGCATGAGTCCGTGCCTCTGCCATCGGTGACTTTGGGAGCTAAATGACTCTGCCACACTATCTAGTGAGTAAGGAGTTTGGGGGTTCAACTACAAAGTCTGTTATCACTGAGGTATGTGGAAAGTCTAACAGCACCTATTACAATTGATAAGCTAAGCAATGCATTATTTAGTGTCCATAGTTCTGTTTGTGCAGATTTGTCCCTGCAACAGTAGTAGAATGGATTGTCCTCCTATCCAAACCCAAAGTAAAGTAGTATCTTATTCTTTCATGGTGGTCATTCACCTTTTTATTGTTGGCAATTGTCAAAGCATAAACATTTAGAATACTTGAAAAGACATTATGGACAATCCCAGAGGACTGCACTCAGTGCATAGAGCTATTGCTGACTAGAATGGGAGTCCAATGGAAATGCCAAATGTGCAATCTTAGTTAGCTACACAGACAGACTAATAAGAATAATGTAGTAATACCACACGGAGTCATAGTCGAATCAGGATAAGAATTTAGATCCTGTCTACAAGAAGATCAAAGACGATTTAGAAAAAATCGAATGAGGAACGCTAGGAAAAAATAAGTACTCAATATTAAAATTAAAACTTACTGGGGCCAGCAAAGGAGCCCTCGCCTGCCTGGTCCTGGCCTGCATCATCAACAGCACCCTCCTCCTCCTCCTCCTCCTCCTCCTGTGTCCTCCTCTTGCCCCTGGGGGAAGCTGATGTACAACATGAAAGAAAGAAAAACAGAAAACATGGATGATATTTGTCAACCAAATCAAACATTTCAAAAGAACTAACAAAATATTTTTGTGAAATAGCAAATAGACAACTACTCCACGGGATATATTATTGACCAATCTCATGTGGTCGACTACGTTATTACTTTAGTCTTGCTTGATTTGCGGACCGTCGAATTGGAAACTACCTTATGTAACTCACTAAAAAAAGTACTAAAAAGGTTTGCCTAGGATTGGCAGGCAGCAGTCCGCAGCACGCGAAGTGACAGCCAAAGTCCATCGTGATTGAAGATCAGCGACAACACTAAGGTTTCCTACTACATTAACCAGTCATTAAAATACTCAAACTATCAATCCACCACCACTATTTCTTCTTATCGCCATGTGTACAAAGGAAGGACTGGACTTGAGTCTGTAGGGGCTGATTTAGAAGCCCCTTGCGGCTCTTTTGCTCCATTGTTGCGTGACTTTTGTGACGCAGCGGCAGCACAAAAGAGGCGCAATGGTGCGACGTATATTAACAACGTGACGCATATGGGAGATGCATCACATTGTAAAGCCCTGCGCCAATAGGGGGCGTTCCGGCGCAAGGGAGGGCGTTCCTGCGCAGGAACGCATCCTAAAAGTGGCTGAGGGAAATCTACAAGATTTCAATCAGTCACTTTGAGGACAATGATGCGTGACTCAAACCCTGCGCCTGCTTGAAGCAGACGTACGGCTTGACGCAGCATTGGGGAGATAGGGCACCCCAGAGCATTGATGGAGCTGCACCATCGTTGCGACGCAACTCCAGCAATGCGCCGCCTTTACGGCACAGATGCATAATGCTTTGGTGACGTTTTGGGCCCATGGTGCGCCGCATTGTAAATACGGCGCACCATGGGTGATGGTGGCGTGCCGCACAATTACTGGCGCATCCCTGCTACTTTGCAGGGATGCGCCGGTAATTAAAAATCTGAACCTTAGTGTGTAGCATTACGCAATTCTTTAAACTACACTCATACATAATTTCACAGGCCAATGAAACAAATAAGCATAGTATCAACACTACTGAGAAGAAGGAGAGCAGTGTACCTGAAATGCACAGAAGATTTTGAAATATAATTTACCTACAATGTAATGAGCAGCATTATTGCTCCTGGTAAAAAACAAAAATTTGCAATATAATAACACAGCAGGAGAAAACAGAGTAGTAAAGAAATAGCTACTACTACTCACCAAGCCCGGGGATCTCAAGGCCAAGGAGGTCGAGCAGATCTCGCTCACGGGTCAGGACATCCGTCCAGCGGTGGGTGGCCTGGTTGTAGGTGCGCCAGACCCGAGAGTGGTGGTAAATGGCCTGGCACACCTTCTCCCACCGCTTCCGGCGCTCCCGGATTCCGTACCCGGCACTGATCTTGCCGCCTCCCATGATGGTCCTGGGGAGGCGGCGCTAACCATAAAAAATGAGTTGGCCCACCTACTCCGGGCTAAAGATCTCCCTGGGCACGACCTCCTCCCCCCTCAAACGCCCGCACGGGAGCGGGACACGGGGTGCGGGACCCTTCCCCTTCTCGGGATGCTTCCCGGCTCCCTTCACCATGGTCTTGGGCGGAAAAGAATAAAGAAAATAGAATAGGGAAGAGAAGAAAAGAAAAGAGTTTAAAAAAGTAGTTTAAAATTAACCAAAAGTAGCAGTAAACACAAAAATATAGGGCTAGAAAAATAGAGGGATAGATAATAAGTAAAATAGATTAAAAAAAAACTTCAAACAAGCAAAGGATGGCAGAGATTTGGAGAGGATACAAAGACCATGCCCAGAACAATAGCAATGAATGAGAAACAAGATGGCCGCGCCCGTTCACGACCGCGCGGGTAAGTTCGCGCGAGATTTTGCTCACGAACACTCGCGAAACTGTACTGGCAAGCCGCACACTTTGCGACATTACACTTCGCGCCCGGAAACGGAAATACGTCAGGCAAACAAGATGGCCGCGCCCTTGAACGACCGCGAGGGTAACTTCGCGCCTTGCGCTACGAGCGGCTCGCTAAAACGCACAAAACCTTGCGAACTAACACGCCGCAAAAAAACAAATCGCATATTCGCACAAATTCGAGGCTTCCGAATCCGATCTCGCGAGTGTTCGCGCCCCGCGAATCCCGCAAAATTGCAGTAAAACGAGTTTTGCAAAACTGAAAGCACTCGGCAGGTGCAAGAGTTCAAACTCATCATTAGTAACCATTCCCTGTAGTGCTTCCTGACTGGGGCCCCTCCAGAGTTCAGTTGCTAGTTGCAACAATTGTATGACCCTGCTCTGACCCTCACAGCAGGCTCATAGAATAGCTACAAGTAGGCCACAAAGGTCCTGGAAAAAAAAATGCACTGCAACAGAAAGCAAATTACAGATAAGGAAGCAGGTGCCAGACTGGAATTTTAAAACAGTGACACATTAATAAACTAACCCCAAATTAATTCATGTCAGTTGAAGCAGGGCTGGTGTGCTTGCTTTTCCCCCCCATAATCTACAGTGATGATGAACCAGAGGGCGGCATTGATGTAACAGAGGGTGGCATGGGTGAAACAGAGGGTGGCAGTGGTGAAACAGAGGGTGCTGGGAACCTGTGATGATGAGCCAGACGTAGAAACAACATAATCGCGACCGTTGCGAGCCGAAATGTAAGTTCGCAATTGCGAACTGGTACAAAACCCTCGCGAACTGGCAGAAATCCTTGCGAACACAAAAAAAATCCGCAAATTCGCGAGAATTCACGGATTTTGCGGATTGCTAGTTCGCAAATCCGCAAAATTCGCGAACGCGAGATTCGCAAAATTCGCCCATACTTATGAATGTCTTTTATGGTGAAAGGGTCATAGGTGTGTGTATCAGGGGTAGTAGGTAATGTTGGTTCTAGCTCCTCATTCTCGGGGGAATATAACGCCTGGAAGTGTTCTTGCCAGACATTTGCTGCAATGTTGGGTTCAATTGCCGTGGGAAGGTCCCCGCTTCCATGGTTAATTATTCTCCAGAACCTACGGGAGTCTCTTTTAGCTAGGGACTCCGATAGATTCTCCCAGTGCTGTACATCCCACTCTATTTTAGCATTAGCTATGAGTGTTTTGTAAGCCCTCCTTTCAGAGCGGATCTCTTCCCTAGGGCCGCCTTCTTTTATAATGGACAGGAGGTCTCGTTTTGCCAGTCGACAGGTACTATTGAACCAACTTGTGGGACACCCCCGCGCCGCACGGCCACCAGCTGCTGCGTGTGCCCCACTGCCTGCCCTCTGCCTCGCTGCCGGCTGACTCTGCTGTTGCTCGTTTCCGAATTGTTTTGACCGCCATTCGTGCCTGTTTCGTTTTCCCTTTCTGAGCCCGTGTTAGCGTCTCCTCACTGTTGCTGTTGTTAGTTTTGAATTGTTTTTATCGCCATTTGTGCCTGTTTCTTTGTTGTGCCCGTGTTTAGCGTTCTCCTTCCTGTTTGCCCGCCTACCTCGCCGCCCTCCGTCTTCCCTCCCCGCTCCCCGCTTCCCGCCACCGCCGCCAAGCCCCGCCCCTTTTGCCTTCTGTATCCCTCCCCGCTCCCGCCTCCCAGCTGCCCCACCCACCCGCGCACTTGGCCTTATATGGCGACCGTGCGACGCAGGTGAGTGTGACCCACTTGTGGGACACCCCCGCGCCGCACGGCCACCAGCTGCTGCGTGTGCCCCACTGCCTGCCCTCTGCCTCGCTGCCGGCTGACTCTGCTGTTGCTCGTTTCCGAATTGTTTTGACCGCCATTTGTGCCTGTTTTGTTTTCCCTTTCTGAGCCCGTGTTAGCGTCTCCTCACTGTTGCTGTTGTTAGTTTTGAATTGTTTTTATCGCCATTTGTGCCTGTTTCTTTGTTGTGCCCGTGTTTAGCGTTCTCCTTCCTGTTTGCCTGCCTACCTCGCCGCCCTCCGTCTTCCCTCCCCGCTCCCCGCTTCCCGCCACCGCCGCCAAGCCCCGCCCCTTTTGCCTTCTGTATCCCTCCCCGCTCCCGCCTCCCAGCTGCCCCGCCCACCCGCGCACTTCGCCTTAAATGGCGACCGTGCGAACGCGCAGCGGTCACGCGCAGCGGGCGCGCCGATTGTGCGCCGAAGGCGCGCCAAAGGTAAGCCCGTCTGCGCCCGTCCGCGACCGGATCGCGACCAGCGCCAGGACCCCTGACCCACGACGACCCCGACCTACCCGCCTGACGTACTCCGCCGCCACCCTCATCGCACTCAATACCGGCCGACTCCCAGATTGCCACCAAGCCACTCCACGACGCACCCACGGACCCTTCAGCTGCCACGCCTGCAAATTCACCTGCATCCGGACCTGCCTCGCACCAGCACCCGCCAAGGCGAACACCAGCAGCACCCACCTCAAGTGCATCCTGCTCAACACCCGCTCCGTCCACAGACACGCCATCGAACTCTGGAACCTTCTAGACGCCACAGCCCCTGACGTTGCCTTCCTCACGGAGACCTGGATGAACGCCTCCTCAGCGCCCGACATCGCCATCGCTATCCCAGAGGGCTACAAGATCGTCCGGAGGGACCGCAACGCCAACCAGATGGGAGGAGGCATCGCCATCATCCACAGAAACACCATCCGTCTCACGACCAGCACCGACAACACCCTGACCAGCGCCGAACACCTGCATTTCCAGATCCACACCAACCCGAACACCACCCTCAGAGGCACCCTGATCTACCGACCCCCGGGACCACGCACACAATTCAGCGAGGACATCGCCGACTTCGTCAGCCCGCATGCCCTCCCCTCCGCTGACTACATCCTCCTAGGGGACCTCAACTTCCATCTGGAGAATAACAACGACCGCAACACCAGCACCCTGCTCGACAACCTCGCCAATCTTGGACTCAAGCAACTGGTGTCCACCCCCACCCACCTCACACACACTCGACGCAGTCTTCTCTTCCAGCACAGACGTCGACTTCAGCCACGCCACAGAGCTTCAATGGACGGACCACAGCTGCGTCCACTTCACCTTCAAGAGAACGACGACCCACCACCACCAGCAACAGGCCGCCCGCAGAAGCTGGAACAAGATCACAGCAGACCAGCTCGCCACCTCCCTGAGCCAGCACCCTCCTGCCAGCTCAGCGAACCCCAGCCAGGCCGCCGACAACCTCACGAAGTGGATCAGCATCTGCGCGGACGAACTCGCCCCGCTGAGGACCCCGCCCAGCAGACCCGGCAGCAAGAAAGCCCCTTGGTTCACCGACAAACTCAAGAGCTCCAAGAAGAACTGCTGAGCCCTCGAGAAAGTATGGAGAAGGGAACCTACACCGGACAACAGGACCTCCTTCAAGCTTGCCACCCGGAAGCACCACCAGCTGATCCGCGCCACCAAGAAAACAGCATTCAAGGACCGGTTGGACAACAACGCACACAACTGCAAGGAACTCTTCAACATCGTGAAAGAGCTCTCCAACCCCAGCGCAGGAAACAATGACATCACCGCATCGCAAGACCTCTGCAACTCCCTCGCCGCATACTTCCACAACAAGATCGCGGACATACACAGCAGCTTCAACAACCAACCAACGCACACCATGACCGAACAACCACCCCCCCCCCACCACCCTCCACGCCTGGACCCCGATCAGCACCGAAGACACCATCCGCACGATGAACTCCATCCACTCCGGATCACTGACCGACCCCTGCCCTCACCACGTCTTCAACAAGGCCGACGCTGTCATCGCACCCCACCTGCGAGACATCATCAACACCTCCTTCGACACGCCACCTTCCCTGAGAGCTGGAAGCACGCCGAACTCAGCGCTCTACTCAAGAAACCAACAGCGGACCCCACCGAACTCAAGAACTACCGCCCCATCTCGCTCCTCCCGTTTCCAGCCAAAGTCATCGAGAAGACCGTCAACAAGCAGATGGCCGCCTTCCTCGAGATGAATGGATCCCTCGACCCCTCACAGTCCGGCTTCCGAGCCAATCACAGCACCGAGACCGCCCTCATCGCAGCCACCGATGACATCTGAGCCCTGATGGACAACGGAGAAACAGCGGCCCTCATCCTCCTAGACCTCTCCGCGGCATTCGACACTGTCTGCCACCGCACCCTAGTACAGCGCCTCAGCAACATCGGAATCCAGGACAAGGCGCTGGAATGGATCATCTCCTTCCTCGACGGAAGAACAGAGAGAGTCCGCCTACCACCGTACAAGTCAGAGGCCTCCGAAGTCATCTGCGGCGTCCCTCAAGGATCATCTCTGAGCCCCACCCTCTTCAACGTCTACATGAGCCCCCTCGCGGCCATCGCACGCAAACACAACCTCAGCATAATCTCCTACGCCGACGACACCCAGCTGATCCTCTCCCTGACCAACGACCCCGCCTCCGCCAGAGCCAACCTGCACGAAGGGATGAAAGAGGTAGCCGAGTGGATGACGACCAGCCGCCTGAAACTAAACTCTGACAAGACGGAGGTCCTCATCCTGGGCTCTTCACCCTCCGCCTGGGACGACTCCTGGTGGCCTCCCGCCCTGGGCACCGCACCCAAACCGACAGACCATGCACGCAACCTGGGCTTCATCCTGGACTCCTCCCTCTCCATGACCAGGCAAGTCAACAACGTCTCCTCGGCATGCTTCAACATCCTATGCATGCTACGAAAGATCTTCTGGTAGATCCCCACCGAGACCAGGAAGACCGTCACCCAGGCCCTCGTCACCAGCCGACTGGACTACGGCAACGCCCTCTACGCCGGTACCACCGCCAAGCTCCAGAAGAGACTCCAGCGGATCCAGAACGCCTCAGCCAGACTCATCCTCGACATCCCACGAACCAGCCACATCTCCGGACATCTGAGAGACCTTCACTGGCTCCCCGTCAACAAAAGAATCACCTTCCGCCTCCTCACCCACGCACACAAAGCCCTACACGACCAAGGCCCGAGCTACCTCAACAACCGGATCAACTTCTACGCTCCCAAACGCCACCTCCGATCAGCCAACCACGCCCTCGCCGCCGTCCCCCGCATCCGAAGAGCGACTACAGGAGGAAGGTCCTTCTCCTACCTGGCCGCCAAGACCTGGAACTCCCTCCCTCCCGACCTGCGCCTGACCCAAGACCACCTCTCCTTCAGAAAGAAGCTGAAGACCTGGCTGTTCGAGCAGTAGCGGCACCCCCTCCCCCCCCCCAGCGCCTTGAGACCCTACGGGTATGTAGCGCGCTCTATAAGTGTCACTGATTGATTGATTGAAGTGTTTTTGGTCAGACCCTGGGTTCTAGGTCGTCTGGTACTAAAGAGATCAGCTTCAAGCTTCCTGATTAGGTGTTCGTGTACCTGTGCTAAGTCCTCTCTAGTATCTTTTGGGGAGTCTGGGTTCCATAGGTCAAAGGCCTCCTCGAGGATAGGAATGATTCCAGCGTAGAGAGAGGCTAGCTTCTCTTCGCTAAAAGCAAGCTTTTCCCATCTGATCCTCCTCCTGTTGTTGTCCAGGAGGTGTCCCTCTCTCAATTCTTGCTCACTTGACACATTCACCTCCGAGCAGGGGATGGCATACTCTAATTCTAAAGCATTGTGGTCGCTGTCCTGCCTAGGAGTTATTTTGAAATCCACCACCCTTTTCCATGCATGCATCTGTACCAGGAAGTAATCTAATATAGATTCCCTCCCTGCTTTGTTGAATGTACATTTGCTCGGGATATCAGACCTAGTGCGGCCGTTACAAGCTCTCAAACCGTAGGTGAGATTTAGTGTATTAATTTGAACGGCCAGCGATGTCCATGCCCTAGGAGGGGGGCTTCAGTCTGAGGAACCTGCCAACTTGAATCCTCCTCTAGGGAGGGTCCATCAAGTAATCCAGGTAATGGTTCGAAATGTGAGTTAAAGTCCCCCCCTATTAGGTATGATAAATCCCCTGGGATGGTTTCTAGGAGGCGAGGCAATGCCCCTATGGTTTTAGAGGTAGTAGCTATTGGGACTGGCCTGGAGTAAATATTTATGACTAGTAATTTAAAGGGACCCGGCCATTCGAGTAGAACGGCCAGTATATCTTCCGAATCTACTATATATCGTGAAGCTGAGCATCCTAAGTCGGAAGCCACCCAGGTTGCCAAGCCTCCAGATGGTCGGCCTCTCCCTCCCCAGATAGCTGTGATTGAGAATGTCTGGAAACCCTTAAACGAGGTCTCGTCCCTTGTCCAAGACTCTTGGAAGAGACAGACGCTTTTTGGCAGTATTAGCTCGGCCCATAAGTCCGAGTCAATTTTGTTGGCCAGGCCTGCCACATTCCAGGAAAGCAATTTTAATGTTTGTGGGACAGTCTGCGTACTGGATTGGTTTGCCGTTTGGCTTGTGTGGGCTGGTCGGGATGCCCTATCTGTATGCCCTACGGCCGTGAGTGGACCCCCCAGGATAGTTCCCCTTTCTTTTCTCAGTTGGGGTGGGTCTAAATTCCCAGTAGTAAAGATCTCCTCCCTGGAATTAGAGGTGTCGAGGTTAGCTTCATCATACCCTAGTGTTTGCCCGTATGCCCCTTCTTCGGAGGCCAGATGTCAGTCCACCATTTCAAGGCAGTCGTATCGGTTGGACAGCGGTAGAAATGGTGGCTGGTAGAATCTTGGAGGCCAAGGCACTTCTCTATCAAATCCACCCATTCCCATTCTATTTACAATCTCCCACCCCTGGGGGTTATAAGAAAAAGGATTATGGATGAGCCCAAGGGGGAAGGTGAGGACAGATTAGAACGTGGCAAACACGTGAAAAGGGTAAGAAGAGTACCGCATGACTAGGTTCAAGGAAGGACAGGGAGGCAAGCCAGTAGTCCCTGCCTGTGATCATGGCCATAAGTGCGCTGGGGATGCTCAGACGTGGGTCCCAGGCACTCCACACCACTGGAGTCAAGCTAGCCGGGCTGATGAGAGGTGTTACCTCGAAACCGGTCCGGTCCTCGGATGCTTGATTCCGTTCTGGGAAGGACATGGCTTTTGTAGTTCGGACTGGACTGTTCCCATGGGGCACAGGGTCAGAGCTGATTTGCATATCGCCATTGTCTAACCCAGGATGGTGTGGAGTGCAAAAAAACGATGGATTTGGGCCCAGATCTTTGGACTTGGGTGAATGTGTGACATTGATCCACATTCTGTCCATCACCTGTTTTGTTTGCAATTACCGCCATAAGTGCGCTGGGGATGCTCAGACGTGGGTCCCAGGCACTCCACACCACTGGAGTCAAGCTAGCCTGGCTGATGAGAGGTGTTACCTCGAAACCGGTCCGGTCCTCGGATGCTTGATTCCGTTCTGGGAAGGACATGGCTTTTGTAGTTCGGACTGGACTGTTCCCATGGGGCACAGGGTCAGAGCTGATTTGCATATCGCCATTGTCTAACCCAGGGTGGTGTGGAGTGCAAAAAAACGATGGATTTGGGCCCAGATGTTTGGACTGGGGTGAATGTGTGACATTGATCCACATTCTGTCCATCACCTGTTTTGTTTGCAATTACCGCCATAAGTGCGCTGGGGATGCTCAGACGTGGGTCCCAGGCACTCCACACCACTGGAGTCAAGCTAGCCGGGCTGATGAGAGGTGTTACCTCGAAACCGGCCCGGTCCTCGGATGCTTGATTCCGTTCTGGGAAGGACATTGCTTTTGTAGTTCGGACTGGACTGTTCCCATGGGGCACAGGGTTAGAGCTGATTTGCATATCGCCATTGTCTAACCCAGGGTGGTGTGGAGTGCAAAAAAACAATGGATTTTGGCCCAGATCTTTGGACTGGGGTGAATGTGTGACATTGATCCACATTCTGTCCATCACCTGTTTTGTTTGCAATTACCGCCATAAGTGCGCTGGGGATGCTCAGACGTGGGTCCCAGGCACTCCACACAACTGGAGTCAAGCTAGCCGGGCTGATGAGAGGTGTTACCTCGAAACCGGTCCGGTCCTCGGATGCTTGATTCCGTTCTGGTAAGGACATGGCTTTTGTAGTTCGGACTGGACTGTTCCCATGGGGCACAGGGTCAGAGCTGATTTGCATATCGCCATTGTCTAACCCAGGGTGGTGTGGAGTGCAAAAAAACGATGGATTTGGGCCCAGATCTTTGGACTGGGGTGAATGTGTGACATTGATCCACATTCTGTCCATCACCTGTTTTGTTTGCATGGCAGTGCGGTGGCACAGTGGCAGCCAAGCAGAATCACTGTGACTTATGCATAGATCACGACAGGAGTCCCAATCGTAATGGTGCGGGGTCACTAAATATTTCAGGCTAAATCAGGACCCATATATCTGAAGTAAGAGAGGGAAAAGTGAGTAAGCCGGTCAAGGTTGGTAGAGAACTAAGGGTAAGAGGGGGTGAACTCACTGGTCTGGTGCGGTCAGACGTGGAAACTTTGGGAGGTTCCTGGAGGGGGGTCCAGAGATGGTCCAAGGGTTACTGCATGGATCCGCAGTAAGGAGACAGCTGCTGGAAGTGGTCGTCTGGGAAAGAAGGGAGGTGCATAGGTCAATAAGAACCAATGCGTGCACTGGTCAGTAATGCTTGGTAGGGGAGGGCCAGACAGACGCACCAATACTTGTGGGCAGATTTACAAGAAGGTGCCGTAGCGTGGCACGGCAAGCCCTTGGGCTGCGCCACACGGAGGCTCTTTCAGAGCACAGAAATGGGACATAATTACAATGTTCCGCAACCTGGACACCACCACCATGCACGTACCCGTGCCTTCCACCACTACCTGTTAGCTGTAGCAGGACACTACCGTCGTGAGACCTCCGCTCCACGGCAGCCATCCAACACGGATGTTTCATCTCTACAATCACCGCTATCTCCACCCACCACGCGGCCTGGTCTCTACACCATCCAGACGGCGCGCCCTTCTCGCCACCTTTGAATGATAACAGCCCTGAAGAGTCACATCCTCCACACGGTGTGACGAAACACGTGTCGGCTAGTTATGCTTTCAAATGTACTGATCATAACCGAACCATAAACACACTACTAAACGTCGCTGGATCTCGACCTCTTTTTTTGAACTCTTACCTAAATCATTGGGTTCTTACTAAAGAACCAATTTACTTGTAAAACGTGTGCACAGGATTTGTTTTAATTACAATGATATGTCGCATTTCTTTGCTCTCCCCTGCGCTGGTGCACAAACAGCTGCCATGCACCAGCGCACGCACCCTTGCACCTTGGTGCAAGGATGCCTGCTTCATGGGGAGATTGTTTTTGTGCAGGAAGGGTTCCTTCCTACACAAATACAATCACTAAAGGCATTTTCCTCTTTCAATGCCCACTGTAGAATGCAGCACGCATTGAAAGAGGAAAAAAATGAGGAGAAATTAAAACATTTCTCCTCGGTGTGCCTCGCTACGCCACCCCAAGGGTGGCGTAGCATACTGACACATTTCCTAGTTTACGAATCCTCGTAAATCTGGAAATGTGTCTGGTTCCATGGGTGCTGTGTGGTAACACCCACAGCAACACCCATGCAACGCCCCTTTCACGCAAAGTGCTGCATGTAAAGGCACCATATTTACAAGGACAGGAAAAGCCACACAGGTTGGCTTTTCCTGTCCTTGTAAATATGGTGCAGTGTGATGCGCTGCCAGTGCGTCACAAAAAGTGACGTACTGGCAGCGCAAGGGGCTTGTAAATCTGCCCCTTAGTGTGGTGAGTGACCCTGGAAACCAATAGCAAGAGTGGGGTCCAGCATGGCGAGACCGCCGTGGACAACGGGTGAAGAAAACTGGAATGGAATGTATAGGTGAGTAGAGTAATCTCAGTCACTTAATAAAACGGGAGGAGGCCGGTCCCCTAAGTGAAGGAGCGAAGAGCGCTCTCACTCAGGTTGATAGCCTGTAAGACAGGTGTGGCATAACCTTTGGGGTGGGATGGTTGAAAAAGTGTTATTGTGCCGGGGGGGGGGGGGACGTCGACTATCAATTGGAATTTCATATTGGAAATATGCATTAAATTGTGAAATCAAAAACAATGGAAGGTATAACAAGTGGGCCCTCGGTCCATTCAATTACAATTGCCAGTGATATCATGACCAATGCATGTAGTATTTTGGAAGGAAATTCCCAATATTGCAAGAACATAAAAAAAATAGCAGGATATTGCGTGGCACATGCACAGAATTTTACATTTGATTGATCACAGTAATACAGTTGTACTTCCATAAATTAGGTTAGAAAGTGGGTTAGTGCAGTTTGTCAAGAGACAGAAGATTGAAGGCATGATGGTGCGACCGTGTGCTCAGACGGGTACTGGCATTAAGACTGCTGTCAATGTATAGCATGATGGGTATAACAATGGACAGACAGAATGCACACAAACCAAAATTGTGGAAAAGCATGCATATCGTGGGAATGCATTGAGCGTGACCTCATATGAGGTCAATTATGTTTGGGACATAAAGGATCGCGAGTGCACTGTTCTACTCATCTAGGGTGTTTAGGCCATGTTCAATTGTGTTGCAACGTGCTATCCAGCGACATTCGCATCTGTTTAGAAGTCTCTATATATCCCCACCCCTAGGTGGTAGGGTAGGTTGATCGATGACCATCCAAGTGAAGTCAGTCTCCTTGTGGTTATGTCCTTAGAAGTGCGGGACCAGTGGTGCGTTTAATACGCCACATCTTATGCGGCTGCAATGTTGGATGAGCCTGTCCTTGATCATTTGGGTTGTCTGTCCGATGTAGAAGAGGTCACAGGGGAAACGTTTAGTGTATATAACGTTGTGTGATCTGCAGTTGGTTAAAGTTTTTAGCTGGTAATTTTGTCCATTGAATTCGAAGTGTTTGGTGTTCAGTGTGGTTGAACACGCAACTCATCTTTGGCACTTGTAGTGGCCCACTATTGGTGCTAGTCGCCAGGCACTCGTGATTGATTCTTCTCTGGCATTGACCTTGGTGCAAGGTGCTCTGACAGGTTTCTACCCCTGCGATAGGAGAACTGCGGTGGTTCATTAAAGATTCCTAGAGGAGCAAGAGTGTTCCAATTCCTTTTTATAATTTTGGTGATCTTATTGCTGGTGGGGAGAAATTGGAGACAAAAGGGATGCATGTGTGTCTTCTCTTTCCTCCTTCTGCTCCCAACAATTTTTTGTGCTGCTTAAAATTGACCATTAACCAACACCCTTAGAGGCATTGTTGTATGTTCCAATAAACCAACAGCAAATGCGCCAGACCCAGCTTGATATGGATCCGAAGCCTTGTTGTTTTTCTGTCTCCAGCCATCACTTGCCACTGTTCAGGATCAAACTTTCTCACATGCCTGCTTGCTGCTCACGGACACGATGAGGAGGGAGCCTTTTGGTCTAGCGCCAAGAATCCCATGTTTCTCCCACCAGTTCTGTTGACTCCAGCTGTTTGATCGGCCTAAAAACATGCACTGAGCAGCTGCAGGGCACCTGCAGACACTGCTGCCCCGAGAAAGAGTGCCTCTGCTTCTGCATTGAAATGTGTGTAAATACAAGTACTTGTGCAGAAAATACTTCATTGGCAATGTGAATCAGAGCTGCAGCATGTTCACAGCTGAAGAGAAGGTATTCACACAGTCCTCGGATTTATCAGCTTCTGCCTCTGGCCGCCTGCTCTTTAATAGCCTGATTCAGTGACGTGTGCACAGCATTTCGGGTTTCCTACATGCTCGTAAGTCAACTCAGCCTAAGTCACAACTCAAACTTGAGAGAGCTTTTGTGCGTTTAAATCAAAATGTGCATTTTTAAAAGTGTGTAGAGCATTTAATCTATATTTGAATTCACGTGTTATACTGACATGGAGCCACTATAATTAAACTTGCTATGACATGTTTAAGTGTGTTTTTCTGACTTTAACTAGGCCTCAGTTAGGCCTCCCCACCATCATGTTCATAATGGACGCTGTATCAGAATATTCCTTTATTTTTGGTTATATTTTTTGCCTGAGAGTACATGCAACTGTTCATTTCTGAATTACACCGCTCTGTGCATGTAGTATAACATTAATTCCTTATGGTCCATTGTTGAATATGTAACTACCTTGTTCTAACATCACCAGATGACACTCTCCCCTTCTGGTGAAACGATATTCATGTAGTGGGTGAGTGCTAACGAGATAGGGCTATGTGAGGTTTTAAATTGAAAAAATTGTGACTTGTTGGAGCAATTATCACCATGCTGAATTTGCAGATTTTGCACATACCTATGCAAGAAAACTGTATATAAACTCTTGTATTTGTGGGTGAGTCAGAGGTCTTCCCTCTGATCCCTAGGGATGCTGCCCTATTTTTCACTGCTTTGGCCGCATAGTTGTGATTTTTTTCAGATTTTGCCTATTATGCTGTAATGTTTCTATTATTGAGAGCCTTCATAGTAATGACATTATACATTGAAAATGAGACTATTACTGCATCTTCATTTTACTATTTCAGTATTGTAGTTTCGGATTTTCATAATAAATCTTTGTTTTTCTGAATTCCGCTCTAAAACTCACTTTTTGAGTCAGCCATTTCCTTGTTGACTGTATTTTGAAATACAGCTTTTAACCTTGTCTTTGCAACACATTGCCTCAAAGTTTAAGATTACACCATCCCCGATCTGCCCAACATCTGAAAGTGTCACTGAAATACAGTTTTTCTAGGGTTACAGCGGGCCCACAGTATGATTACATGCTGGCAGTAAACTACTTTAGGCAAAATTATTACAATATTTAACTAAAGCACAAATAGTATGTTTTAGATGTCTCCATACACAATACACATGTTGCATTGCTGTTTGCTCACCAGGCCAGAGTTATATTTGCGTACAAAGCATTGAAATGGCTCATTACGCTAAATGACGTTTTATAGTGTGGTGCCCACAGCTGTAGTTCTTTCTCCATTACTGCTGGCTTTTATCTTTAAAAAAATATGTATTTTACCTCGAGTGGCACATTCAGCTAGTCTTGTTTTTCTGACATCAGCACACATTCTTGCAATGTTATAAAGTGAAACTAGAAGTCCCACAATGCAATGTGCTATGCTAGTTCTTGAAAGCCTTGTACTGGTTAAAAGTAGCACACATTATGGGGCCAATTGGCCACTATTTGGGACAGCTCACCAACCAAGTCGTACTATAATGCTGCTGCATTAACTATGGAACTGGAATGGCAAGGGGTACAAAAAAAGATGGATTTAGGCCCAGATCTCTATACTGTGGGGAATGTTAGACATTGCACAGCATTCTTTCCATCAATTGTTCGTTTTGCATAAACTACACAGGCAGTCATCACTGGGGTTTTACCTTCCTGCAGTGCAGGGTCCCATCGATCAGTGTGCTTAACTGAGTGTGGTGGAGTGGTTTTAAAAAGTGGTAGCTGCCAACTGAAAGTGTCTTGTGCAACTGCCCCCTCTGCCAGTCTTGAATTGTTAGACAACACCACTTTGGTTTCAGGGAAATAGTTATCTTGCATCAATATTTGAGGGTTGTTACAACTGTTGTAAGGCCATTTGTAAACATTTACTCTACAAAACAAGCATTTACAATGCAATAGGTGTTGCATTCATGCGAGTTTGAGCTATTGCCATTGTAAATGACAATGCCTTTTATTTATGTTTTAGGTTTTAAAACATAAATAAAAGGCATTGTCATTTACAATAGTATTAGCATGAACTCTCGCAAATGCTAGACCTATTGCATTGCAATAAAGTGCCTTCTCGACCGCATGTCAGATTGTAAATATCAGAGAAAGAGACCGGCCTGCGATGTCTTCAAAGTAGTGATAATTAGTGCAGTGAAGAAGATGTGTAAGTGTTGTAAATTACTCAGACACAAAGTGTGAAGTGAGAGTTACATATGACCTGAGCTATAAACATTAACAAAGCGCTCCAACACATTTTGCACTGTGATTACCCTGTTGCGGCTCAGGGGGAAGAGCGGGAGGGGGAGGTATTCCTTGCCCTCTCCGTGATTGAGGGTGCAGTGTGGCATTGTCTAATGTCATTGCTATCTTTGGCCTAATAACCACTCAAGCTATAGTAGGGCCCTGGCTTCACCTCCTAGTGCAGGGCGGGCTGTACTTTATGGCACGCATGGAGGGAGGGATGGCGTTGGCTGCTCCTCCGGCCTCGTACAATACCCCTGCAATTACTAGTGAGCAAGAGGCACTGAGGTGGTGGTATTGGTTGTGATGGTGAGGTTCCGTGACAATTGTAAGTGGTGTTTTTTAACTCGCACGAATATGGTCGAGTCTAGTATCTATGAACCGCAAATGACGAGTTTAGTAAGTGTGTGTAGTTTCGCTGTGCTAACTTAAACCGTTCGTTTGTTATGTGGGTTTCTCATCTGTACCCACGGGTTCCATCTTAGATACGGCATCCATTTTGTCTCTTGCCCTCAAGTAGCCAGCGAACGGACGCTGTCCGCTTCGCGACCCTGGGACTTCCAAGATATGGCGGAAGACACATGTTCTTTGTAAGTGTCTTTATGACAAGGGGGATGTTACTGTAAGGCAGATGGCGCCGCTCGAGGCTCATCTTGCCGCACGGGCTTATTGTCTCAGCCGTGCATCTCATTAGGCACGTCCCTTTGATGCCTGTATCTCGTGCTTCTCGACACTCCCCTTTTACACCCTTTCCGATCTCCCCACTGTCTCCGTCTTCCTCTGCACCTGTCTTCGTTCCTATTTCGATCTACTTTACTGCTGATTGGAATTTGCTAATGGTGGGAAGATGGGTTTTTACAGTTGGGAACCGCCAAATGTTTCCGCACTTATGTTCCGGACTTTGTGTGTTTCAAAGTGATCTAAACGACCCCTCTGAGAGCGACTTGTGGGAACCAGGTTGTAAACTATTGTGTATCATGTTGTCCTATGGGTAAAAACTGTATAAAAGGAGCGATTCACAAATACAATTTGAAGCAGTCTCCCCGAACTACACTCGATGTACTTCCTGTGACTTCTGTGTTCCCTGCAGTAAATAAACCTTGACTCTTTGACGCCGAAGGAAGTGTCCCGTGTCTCTGTGACTTGTACGCCGGAGCAGGTTACCCACGAAGGTTTCAGGTGTTGTGCCCTGGCACCGCTGGGTCCAAAAGAACCCAGTCCTTCAGTTGGCGCCCAACGTGGGGCTGCATCAGTGGTACCGGTCCAAGCCCGACGATCGTGAGGAACTTCGTGTGAAATCTCCGAGGGAAGGTGCACCCCGCTTCATCGATCCTGTTGTCGAAATAAGTGGCCCGAAGACTTTTCCCGCGAAGATTCCCGCCTCCTAACGGCTGCGACGGACTGCTGCCCTGACTGTAGACCTGTTTTGGCGCCTGGCGTAGACCTTGGTATAGCGAGACGATTGACGGGCCTTCCTGAGGACGCCATTGTTCTTTGAGTTAAGTATTTGTGGGTCGCTCCCAGAGTTCTTGGTTGTAGACACTTTAGCGAGTGTTTTTGTTGTAGACACTTTAGCGAGTGTCTTTGTTGTAAAACACTAGTGTTTTTTGTTGTACACGCTGTGTGAGTGTTTTTGTCGGTGACACTTTGCTAGCGTACTTTGTTGTTGTTGTATTTGTTTGACGACTGCAGCCGCCAAAGACCGAGGGTTTAGTCTTTGCTGGGACTTGGTAAATCCCGAAATCCCGTAACCCTTGAAGTTTGTGAAACTCGGCTAGTGTGCAAGATGCCTGGTCGCAGTACTTTGTTCAGTTGCTTTAGACCTTGTGGTGCGGATTCCCTGCTGGAGGACTCGTGTCCGATACCTCCGGTTGGAACTCCTACTTATGACTTATATAGCAAACATGGGCTAGGCCCGATTGCTTTTAACGATTATTGGATAAAATATACAAAGAAAGACGGCGATCTTCGCTGGCCACCTCACGGTAGCTTCGAAGCGTCGATCTTAGATAATTTGGAAATAAAGTTGTTCGAACGTAAATCAAGGCCGGCCATGTTTGATGCCTTTCGGTTGTGGCGTAAAGAAGCCCGACAGAAAGAGATCAGACAAAATAAACGCAGTGAGCGAGATAATGTTGCTACTATAGTGAAGAAAGCTGAGCAGTTTCAGCGTGATAAGGAGGATAAGGATAAGGAAGTGTTTGAGAGACTACAGCGTATGACCATAGACAAATGCTATCCTGTTTTGCCTACGGAGTCGGATAAGAAGGAAGAGGCAGTTGAGGATTCTTTAATGTCCTATCTTATGAAGTCGCCACCTCCGTACGTACAGGGTATCGCAGCTCCTGTGGTCCCTGCCGTACCTGTTCTTCCACCTGTTATTCCTCCACCTGTTCCTCAACCTGCACCCGCTCTTCCGACTGTTCCTGCTCCTTTGCCTGGTTCTATTCCTACTGCTCCTCCGCTTCCACATACTCCTGTTCCCGCTACTACTCCTGTGTTGTTAACCCCTGTTGTTGCTAATGTCTCTACTCCTTCTCTTGTTAGTCCTGTGTCTTATTCTTCTCCCTCTACTCGTAATCGTGATTCTCCCCTTGCGACAAACTTCTTTCAGTCGCTCGGACCTGTTTTTGGGTCTGCTGGTTCCGATGGTCCTCAGAGACGTAGTCAGCTTCCTGGTAATAGAGAACGTGTTGCGCTATACAATATGGCGATGGGTTGGATGATAAACCCTGTTAGAAATCCACCACGTGTTGTCCTCGAAACGTTTGACCAATTCAACATACCAACTCAGAGGTATGTGTTTGATGAAATGTGCAAGTTCTTACATGATCAGATAGTGGCCGTTGCGCCTGACGAGGTGCTGTCCGCCCTGTCCGAACTTCGGCTTCAGTTCGCAAGTGGACTGATAGTCGACACTAATGTCCGACGTGCTATTGAGCGGTTGCTATCTCTTCGTCCCGCTCCTATTCCTCATGCATTGTTCGTTGAGGACATTGAGAAAGGAGATGGGTCTGGCCAATATCCTATGCGTGAAGTTCCGCCAGTTTGGATACCCGCTGATAATACTAATGTTAATGCTCCAGTGGCGGCGCATTTCCAGAGAGTGTGGATACACCTCCCTTGGAAACGATCGGAAGTGCTTCAGGTGAAACAAACTTTGCCTGATCCTCGCAAAAATCCTGCTGGGTATTACAAAGAATTATCACAGCTCGTAGACGCTACGATAATGAATCTGGCCGATATCGACATGTTGTTTGGCAATGTCGTACCGCAACCGGTATGGGCAAAGATTCGTCACCAAGATCACGCGAATGAATTAGGTGGTGATTGGGCTGCCATTACAGCGGCAGACGCTGGACAAGTGGCTGCTACTAAACCCGATCAGTTGATTGAACTTCTTCCCCAACGAATCATTACATTAATGAAAACGCTTATGCCAGCTATGAAGGTAAATTGGGACAAGTTGTCAGCCTGTAAGCAGAAGAAAGATGAGAGTGTATCAGACTTCTTTACGAGGTTTGAGGAAACATTCGTTGATCATAGTGGACAGGATATGGGTACTGAGGGTGGACAACGGTTGTTTGTAGATAAATTCGTGTCGAACTTATTGCCCGACTTGTGCACTAAATTAAAGAATTCAGAGAGTGCATGGGCTGTTTCTACCTCAGCTCAGATATTGGCTACGGCACAATATTATGAGAATAGAGAAAAAGAGGAAAATGACCGTGCCGATAAAAAAACGAAAGAGCTGAAAACTAAAGTGTTGTTGCAACAAGCGTATCCGCCGCGTTCTAATCAGAATGCGCCTCAGCAGAATAGATCACAGTCGCAATCGAATCGATCGCAGTCGCGTAATGATTCCTCTTTCCAAAGATCTTCGTTAGGGTACAATCAATGTGCTTATTGTAGACAGGAGGGACACATTAAATTCAATTGTCCTGCTTTAAATGACCGTAGTGGTGGTAATTCGTCTAAAGGAGGTCGTGGTGGTTCACAGAACGCATCACGTGGTAGAGGTCGTGGTGCTCAGAACGATCGCTCTGACAATTCATCAAATTCTAATAATTGTTTCGATCAACGTGGATCTTCGCAAGGACGATCTGCGCAGTACAATGTAGACGATTATTACGTCGATCAGGGAACTGACGATAGTAATTACTAGGACGGCCAGAGACAAGGAGAGGGAGTGGTATCAGTTCCGGTTGATCAGAGAGGGCCTTACGTCGCAGTTGCTACATCGGGCGTCGTTGAGCCTTTTCTGTTGGACACTGGTGCAGCGAAAAGTTCTATCATGCATTCGAAACTCCCTGGCGCACCTTTGTCTGGCTTAACAAATGTTTCCGTTGGATTCTCTGGCGCCCCCGTTAGCAATCCAGTTTCGCGCCCTTTGCCCCTTAAAATTGGGCCTCGTGAGCTCGAAGCTCCATTGATTTTGTCTACTGGTTGTGGCGAAAATCTTTTGGGTCTGGATTTGCTTAAACGTTTGTATGCAACTTTGTATTGTTCTCCTGCGGGTGTAAAGCTTACGTTAGGAGAGAGAGTAGTCTCTCCCATGTACTTGTCTCTTGATAAGCTTCCACCGGAATTGGATTCTCTTCCCGCGTCTTTGTGGGCGACGGGTCCGAATGATGTGGGCCTACTTGATATCTCCCCTTATGTTGTTCAGTTGAAATCGAATGTGCGATTGCCACGTATTCCCCAATATCGTATCTCCCTTGATGGTGAACGAGCTTTGTTAGCGATCATCTATGATTTGATCGAGAAAGATGTCATTGAAGAAACTCGGGGAAACGTGTGCAATAGTCCTGTACTGCCCATTCTTAAACGTACTGATCCTACCAAACCACCTGTTTATCGTTTTGTTATCGATTTACGAGAGGTAAATAAAATTGTGGTTCCTCAATTCCCTGTTGTGCCTGACATTACGGCGCTACTGACTCTGATTCCAGCTACTGCTTCGTGGTTCTCGGTGATTGATTTGAAAAATGCGTTTTTCAGCATCCCGATTGCCGAAGAGAGCAGGGACCTTTTCGGTTTCTCTCTTGGTGGACGTAGCTTCCGGTTCAAACGCGCTCCTCAGGGCTACTGTGAAAGTCCATCGATTTACAGTCAAGCTTTGAAGGGTCAACTAGATGCGTTTAGGTTGCCGGTTGGTGCGGCTTTAATCCAATACGTTGATGACCTATTGGTGGCTGCCGATACTCAGGACATTTGCAAAATTGCTACAGTGTCGCTGCTGCAACATCTCTGTGAGTTAAATCACAAGGTGTCACCTTCTAAACTCCAATATTGTTGTCAAGAAGTAACCTACCTAGGTCACTTATTGTCAAAGGAGGGAAGGAGATTGACCCCAGAGAGAATTGCAGCGATTGCGCGCATGGCTGTGCCACAAACCCAAAGAGATGTGCGTGCCTTTCTAGGTATCACGTCGTACTGTAGGCAGTGGATTCCTAATTTTTCATTGCTAGCGAAACCATTGGTGGCTCTTACGTGCAAGGATGTTTCGACTCCTTTACCATGGACGGAAGAATGTCAGAAAAGTTTTTCTGAATTACGTGATTCATTGTGTTCGGCTCCTGTGTTAGGTACCCCTGATTACAGTAAACCGTTCACGTTATATGTTCACGAGAGGGAAGGTTGTGCTTTAAGCGTCTTAACGCAACCTTTTGGTGGTAAACAACGTCCATGTGCATATTTTTCCTCGACCTTAGACCCAGTAGCTAGAGCATTGCCGAGTTGTTTGAGAGCAACTGCGGCAGCTGCGGTCTCCATCCGACAATCAGCAGGATTGGTCATGGATAATATGCTTACGGTGATGGTTCCGCATGCAGTCGATACTCTTTTGAATCGTACGAAAACTCAGCACTTGACGAGTGCGAGGTTGTCTGGGTACGAATTGACGCTCTTGGCAAGCCACATTCAGATAAAACGTTGTAATGTCCTCAATCCGGCAACTTTGTTACCAATTAGTGCAGAGTCAGATGCAGTAACAGAACATGACTGTTACTTGCGGACAGAGGAGGAAACAAAAGGTCGTGTGGACCTTAAAAACACCCCATTGGAAAACCCGGATGGCATCCTGTATGTGGATGGGTCATGTTTTAAATTGCCGAATGGTGATGTGACTACCGCTTATGCTGTGGTGACATTGAATACTGTTGTTGAGACTGCAAGATTGAATCAGAATTCTGCCCAAGCTGCAGAGCTGATTGCTCTTACTAGAGCATGTGTATTAGCAAAAGGTAAACGTGTGAATATGTACACCGATAGTCAGTATGCTTTCGGTGTAGCGCATAGTTTTGGACGATTGTGGCGAGAACGTGGTTTCTTGACGTCGCATGGCACGAAAATACAGCATGGCCAGCTTGTGAACGATCTTTTGGATGCATTGACTTTGCCTGCACAGGTTGCAATTGTTAAGTGTAGTGCGCATCGTAAAGTGACGGATGATGTTGGTCGTGGTAATGCGTTTGCAGACGAGATTGCTAAGGAGACTGCCCGGAACCTTAGCACTCGAATGTATGTGACGAATTCGGTTAGGTGGCCTACAGAATCGAGTACGTGTGAAAATACTATAGAGAGTGTGAAAGCAATTCAGAATGAGGCCACCGACACTGAAAAGATGAAGTGGAAAGAAAGTACGGGAAGGTTGGATGTGAATGGTTGCTGGATTGATTTGTCGGATCAGAAAAGATGGATGTTGCCTGATGCGTATGTACTGGCCGTTGTGCAAATGGCACATGGGTTAGCACATATTAGCGCGAAAGGTATTTGCAAGTTGCTGGCTGATGTGTGGAAGAATGATGGAATTACGAAGTGTGCAGAACGTTTGGTGAAGAATTGTATGGTGTGTATAATGTACAATCCTGGCAAAGGAACCCCAACTCCTCCTGGCAGTTTTGCTCCTCCTTCGTATCCCTTTGAGGTGATCCAATTGGACTTCATCCATATGGAGCGATGCAATAACCTGAAATACGTTTTGGTTGTGGTTTGCGCATTCTCCCGATGGATCGAGGCCTATCCCCTCAAAGATAATACTGCTTTGTCTACTGCGAAAATCCTACTGAAGGAATACTTTCCTCGGTACGGAATGCCTAGAGTCGTGTGGTCAGATAACGGAAGTGAGTTTGTTGGAAGTGTGATGAAGAGTGTGTGTAAGGGCCTTGGAATTAATCAGAAATTCCATAGCGCCAATCATCCCCAGTCAGCTGGATTGGTTGAAGGGTACAATGGCACCCTTAAACTGAAATTAGCGAAGATTCAAGCTACGACTGGACTTTCGTGGCCTGATGCTTTGCCTCTAGCATTACTGTCAACTAGGGCGACTGTACACTCCCGAATAGGGCTTAGTCCCTATGAAATAGTGTTCGGCCGTCCTGCGAATGTGTGGGGGGTTCCTAGGCCAGGTATATTCTCTGATCTTGAGTTTCCGATGTTGATTGATTACTTACATGACTTGACTGCTAAACTGAGGTTAATTCATCAACAGGTTTACGACGCCTTGCCGACGCAGACGGAGGGTCCAGGCCACCAGCTCCAGCCCGGAGATTGGGTAGTTACCCGAAATTTTTCACGCAAAAACAATCTGGACCCCCGCTTCACCGGACCTTACCAGGTGCTCCTGGCCACGAGGACTGCCGTTCGTCTTGAGGGGCGGAAGAATTGGGTACATGCTACCCATTGTAAGCGAGTCCCTATTCCTTTGCCGGCAGACCCGTGGATAAGGAAAGGCATTGCGTCAACAGAAACAGAAACATTGCCGGCGTTTGTACCTTTTAGCGACGCACAGCTTGTTGAAGAACCCTCAGCGCAGCAGAAAGCCACTGTTGAACATTTGTCAGCAAGAGACTCAAGACCAGATCAACGAACTGATCAGCAGGACGCTGTCTCTTCAACAGATCCTTTGTTTGACGAACAGACACGTCCCGGGAAACATCGATATTCTTTGCGTTCTCACTCTAAGGACAAATAAAATTTGCTTGCTTTGCTGAAATTGATAACTGCAATATCCTCGTTTCCCATGATCAACTTTGAACAATCGTATCATTGAAAATTGTTTTGTACATATATTGAGTTTTTTTCTCTGTATCTTTTTCCTTCCACAGCTGAGAAATATTGTGCTAATATATACATATTGTGTATTGAGGGCCGTAGGGCCGCGCGCGTACTTCCTTCTGGACAGTAGGTCTTGACGCTAGGTTAAAGGCCGTCGGTTCCTAGGAACTCCTGGGGATTGACTATTGCTGCACAGAACGAAGTGCGTCAAGAAACGTTGCGGACGGTCGTAGGGAAATGGCATTTTCGAAGCTGAATGATTTGGAAGGAGCTCAGGCATATAGAGTCAAGCTGCAGAAACTTAGTCGTACGAAATGTTTTGTCGCCCAATTGTTTGTTTTGTTTTTAACTGCTTCTGCATTTTTGGCGGGTGGGGTGTATTACACTATGTCCTACTTCTTACTTCCTACCCCTACTCCTACTCCTTACCCTAACCTTACTTCTACTGCTTCTCCCCATTCCTTTCACATGTTACCAGAACACGAACAGGCTAGACGTGTAGAATTCCGCAATAATTCCTTTATCCAGCTCCTCCATCAGCATCAGTTAGTGGTTAACACTACTAATTGTTGGGTGTGTGGGTTGATGCCACATACTACGGGTAAGGGAATTCCATATCTGGTGTTACCGTATAGTTCCCAAGGGTCAGCTCGAGCATTCCAAACAATGCTTCGAAGCGCACTGGGTTTCCACCCCACTCCAGAACAACGTTCCCCCAACGCTGGTCCTACCTCGTATCAGTGGGTGCTATCGATGGCAATAGAGGATATGGAAGATGAGATCCATGATCCTTTTCTTATCCCTAAAGAAGAGGTACAAGCCTATAAGGTCCTAAGTAGAGGGGAATATAGTATGTTCACTAATGAAAAGCAGCTTAAAAGCTCGTCTCCAATATGGGTCGTACCCCACACTGGTAATCTTTGTCTTGTGGGTCGTGGCTCGCAAGCCTCACTTGGAGTAAGTGCTTGCACTGAGAGTTACGTTTTGCCAATGTCCCCGTCCCCTGTGTTTCTGGCTGCCAAGGGTACATACTTTATCTGTCATGATCGTGCATATACATGGTTGCCCGCAGACTTCATGGGCTCGTGTTTCGTTGCGAATCTGTTGCCTCCGACGTTTACTGTAGATGCCGATTATCATAAGACTAGAGTTGTACGAGGCGTAATTAGCGAAGAGGATACTGCCGGTCAAGAGGCAGGAGACTTTTTCAAGGGTTTCCTCCCGTTTTGGGGACCTATGGTTAATAGTAGGAACCTGAGACATTTGACTCGAGTGGTAGAATCGACAGCTAACATTACTGCCAGTGCCCTTGGTAATATCACCACAGAACTTCAGGCGGAGAGACTTATGACATTACAAAACCGTATGGTTTTAGATGTTGTCTTGGCAGATCGCGGTGGGGTATGTAAAGTGATCCATTCGAGCTGTTGCATTTTCATTCCAGATAATGCTCCTACTGTCTATCAAGCCATCTCGAAGTTGCATAAGATCTCCGAATCCATACACGTGGATGTAGGGGATTGGACGCTACTTGGTTGGTTTTGGGGCCTGGTGTCGACTTGGGGTTGGAAGATTCTGACGATCATCGGGGTTGTGGTAGTGTTCCTGTTCACGTGTTGCCTTTGTGTGCAGTGTGGTCCTGCCTTATGTGGCCTCTGTGCTACAACGTGTATGAGACAACCATCTGTTACCAAGGGGACTCGATCGGACAGAGCTATGCTACAACGACATCTTGATGGTCTGATGAATATCGAGTATGATTCCGACTAGTGCTTGCCTACATGAGGGCAAAAGGAGCGTCTGAGGTTCCGTGACAATTGTAAGTGGTGTTTTTTAACTCGCACGAATATGGTCGAGTCTAGTATCTATGAACCGCAAATGACGAGTTTAGTAAGTGTGTGTAGTTTCGCTGTGCTAACTTAAACCGTTCGTTTGTTATGTGGGTTTCTCATCTGTACCCACGGGTTCCATCTTAGATACGGCATCCATTTTGTCTCTTGCCCTCAAGTAGCCAGCGAACGGACGCTGTCCGCTTCGCGACCCTGGGACTTCCAAGATATGGCGGAAGACACATGTTCTTTGTAAGTGTCTTTATGACAAGGGGGATGTTACTGTAAGGCAGATGGCGCCGCTCGAGGCTCATCTTGCCGCACGGGCTTATTGTCTCAGCCGTGCATCTCATTAGGCACGTCCCTTTGATGCCTGTATCTCGTGCTTCTCGACACTCCCCTTTTACACCCTTTCCGATCTCCCCACTGTCTCCGTCTTCCTCTGCACCTGTCTTCGTTCCTATTTCGATCTACTTTACTGCTGATTGGAATTTGCTAATGGTGGGAAGATGGGTTTTTACAGTTGGGAACCGCCAAATGTTTCCGCACTTATGTTCCGGACTTTGTGTGTTTCAAAGTGATCTAAACGACCCCTCTGAGAGCGACTTGTGGGAACCAGGTTGTAAACTATTGTGTATCATGTTGTCCTATGGGTAAAAACTGTATAAAAGGAGCGATTCACAAATACAATTTGAAGCAGTCTCCCCGAACTACACTCGATGTACTTCCTGTGACTTCTGTGTTCCCTGCAGTAAATAAACCTTGACTCTTTGACGCCGAAGGAAGTGTCCCGTGTCTCTGTGACTTGTACGCCGGAGCAGGTTACCCACGAAGGTTTCAGGTGTTGTGCCCTGGCACCGCTGGGTCCAAAAGAACCCAGTCCTTCAATGGTACTGGTGGTGGTATTGATGATGGTATTTGTGGTAGTGGTACTGGTATTGGTGGTGGCACGGGTAGTTGTACTAGTGGTGGTGGTACTGGTGGTAGTGGGATGGGTGGTAAAGGTACTGGTGGTAGTGGTACTGTTACTGGTGGTGGTGGTGGTATTAGTGGTGGTACTGGTGGTATTGGTAGTGGTACTGGTGGTGTTGGTGGTGGGACTGTTACTGGTGGGACTGGTACTAGTGGTGGTACTGGTGCTGGTGGCAGTACTGTTGGTCTGATACTGGTAGTACTGGTTGTGGTACCGGTGGTGGTAGTACTGGTGGTGTTGGTACTGGTGGTACTGGTACTGGTGGTGGTACTGGTGGTGGTTGTACTGATAGTGGTACTAGTGGTGGTGGTGGTACTGTTGGTGGTGGTGGTACTGATGGTGGTGGTGGTACTTTTGATAGTGGTACTGGTGGTGGTGGTACTGGCGGTGGTACTGGTGGTGGTGATGGTGGTACTGGTGGGGGTGGTGATACCGGTACTAGTGGTGGTGGTACTGGTGGTCTGGTGGTGGCGGTACTGGTAGGGGTGGTACTGGTGGTAGTGGTACTGGTTGTACTCATACTGGTGGTGGTGGTACTGGTGGTAGTGGTACTGGCGGTAGTTGTACTGGTGGTAGTAGTGCTGGCGGTAGTGGTACTGGTGGTACTGGTACTGGTGGTGGTGGTATTGGTAGTGGTGATATTAGTGGTGGTATTGGTGGGGGTACTGGTGGTATTGGTGGTGGTACTGGCACTGGTAGTATTGGTGGTAGTACTGGTGGTATTGGTGATGGTACTGTTACTGGTGGTATTGGTGATACTGGGACTAGTGGTGATACTGGTGGTGGTGGTATTGGTGGTGGTACTGATACTGATAGTACTGGTGGTGGTGGTACTGGTAGTGGTGGTACTGGTGGTGGTGGTACTGGTGGTGGCGGTGGTACTGGTGGTGGTGGTACTGGTGGTGGTGGTACTGGTGGTACTGGTCCTGGTGGTGGCGGTGGTAGTGGAGGTGGTACTGGTGGTGGTGGTAGTGGTGGTGGTACTGGTGGTGGTACTGGTGGTGGGACTGGTGGAGGTGGTGTGGAAATCGACAATAATTGGCATCAGCCTGAGCTGACGCCATCTTGTTTGTGGCATCCATTTTGTCAGCTATGTAATTCTTTCATCTTCACTGTTGCTTGCCTTTCTATTCTGCTTGTGTCATCAGCGTTAGTTAACTCCTTCTGTACTGAGCCAAAGCAATGTATGAGAAAAGGCCTGTAGCTGCTCGAATGCACCTGGCTAAAGATGTAACTGTCAATTACTCTTTGCTACTGTAAGCCGTTCTATTCCCCCTCCCACTTTGCTGACTAAGTGATCTCTATCTGCCCATGTTTGTCAGTAGTTATTCCTGTGTATGCTTGTACCTTCTATTAGTAACTACATACTTACCAGTGCATAAAATTCAGTATATAAGCACCATGGCTTGTGTATTCAAGCCGCTACCTACTGGAACACCTGAAGGTGTTGTATGGACCTGGTCTCACTCATGATTGAATAAACTTGTTATTTTGAATTTCAGCTTCACCGTCAATCTCTATTTTGTTAGTCTAAGGTCCCGTAGGCAGAGACTGGTGACCGCTGCACTGGTGTGCTCATTAAAAAGCACATTTCCACAGCTTGGCGCCCGACGTGGGTCCTCATTGGAGACGCAGCCGCCCAAAGGAGTGGTCTTGACAGAAGATTGGAATTCTACTGAGGAGACGTCCTGCATGAGGAGGGCCTTGTCTTTGCAGCCCAAGTGATTTTTCCGGTTTTCTTGATCTGACCCTCCAGGTGGTGGCCGGTCCCAACTGAGGTTTCCTTTGGTGCAAGTATTTGCAGTGACCATTAGTTCAACCAAGAGATTGGCAGTTGGAGGTTGGAGACTTTTGTTTGGTAAGGTCGCTGAAGTGGCACTCTTGATTTGCTTGGCCAAGATTCTGGTTTTGTTTGTTTGATTTATCCTTTGCAAATGATAAATGCAGGTAATGTGGAGATTTTTCTCTACTGTTGAGCATATTCGATAGGTAATATTTCACACAAAATTGGTAGCATGCCTGTTCCCAGCACACTCCATAGACTGTGTTGCTGTCTTGGAGGTACCAAAATGGATTTAGAAAGAAGTCAGCCGGCTCCCCCCGAGGGGACACCTAATAGACATATGTACATTAAATACAGTATTTCTTCCATAATGTATAGTACACTGTGGAACAAATATAGGAAAAAGGATCCTGATTTACGATGGTCTGTGAATGGGTCATTTGACTTTAAAAAGATTCAGTATGTAGAGCAGTGTTTGTTTAAACGTAAGAGTTGACAAGATATGTTTGATTGTGTACGAATGAGGGAGAAAGAAGTGCAAGAGAGACGAGGAAAGAAGAAGCTATAGTAGAAAAAGGACAGTGTATAACAATATATCAAAAAGCATTGGAATTAAAAAATAAAGAGATGAAGGCAATAAAAGAAAAAAAGGAAAGGGAGCGTCATTTAGAGGTAACTGGCCAGTACCCTTTTAGGCACCCTATTTGTCCCATACTTAATACACCTCAAGATGATTCCATCTTGTTAGATAGACCTCCACACCGTATACATTCTCTAGTGCCCCTGAGAATGAGGTTTCTGACAAGCGTTTGTCTTCAGATAAAAAAAGAGAAAGATAAGCAAGGTGGGCGGCAAACTCGCTCTACTTTGACCAAGGAAGAGAAAGATAAATTATGGGACATTGCCAGAGAGGAAGCGCATTGGACTAGTACAGCGAAGGTCCTCACAGTTACAGTTCAGACTTGGGAAAACGCCAAACAGTTATATTTTTTAGAAAAATTCCCTTGGGAGGTGATATATGGTTGGTGGCATAATTCTAAAGAAACAGAGCCAGATGATATAAGTATTGATTATAAACAGTTAGTAGATGGGACTTTCCCTTTTTCAAACTTACCGGATATGATTAGGCGAGTGGTCTAATTACGAGATGAAACATTGTGTTCACGAAAAGAGAAAGAGTTAGCTAGAAAAAATAACATTGTAGAAATAGCTTAATCTCAGACAAAGGAAGTAGATGTTTCAGTAGATGCGAATAAACCTAGTAGTAGTGAAGCTGTTATGAAACCAAAGTGTGAAGCAGCAATTCTGTATGTTCCCCCAAACTGAACGGGAACAAATGAGGATAAAACCTCAGATGATGCAAAGGGATATTATATTTATAATTAGGTCTATACCCCTTGGAGTAGAGCAGATGTTATGACTCTTAAAGCTGCTTTGCCTGATCCACAGAAAAATCCGGCTGCTTTTTATGAAGAAGTGGAAGGTGCTATTAGCTTCTGCACTATGACCCTGCCAGATATTGATATGTTTTTGGGACTTATCTTCCCCCTTGATATGTGGAGAACAATTCGGAAGGTAGACGATATTGCAGCTTATGGTGATACTAGCGTGCATTTAGAGGAAATAGGTGTGGCTGGAGAGCCTGCTCAGAAACTGCAACCGGTGATATTAGATCTTCTCAAAGCTATTGTAACTAAGTTGAAATCTCTTACACCCCCTAAGAAAATAGATTGGACAATGTTAGCATCTTGTAAACAGAAAGCGGAAGAGTGCGTTTCTGATTTCTTTACACGATTTGAAGAGACATTCCATGACTTTAGTGGGACATCATTGACAGATGACACGGGTAAGCATCTGTTCGTCGACAAATTTGTCGTTAACTTGTTGCCAGAAATAGCTAGTCGCCTAAAGGCCAGCGAGGATTCATGGGCTACGTCTTCCCCAGTTTCCCTTTGACTATGGCCCTGTATTATGAGCATCAGGAATTAGAAGCAAAAGGCAAAGAGGATAAGAAGGTTAAGGATTTAAAGACAAAAGTTAGGTTGGCTCGAAGTATATTGTCCACCATTCAGAGGTAGTGGTAGAGGCGGATGTGCAGTACCCCTGGTGTACCCCCTTTCTCCCGAGCAACTTTGTCTTCTGATCAGTGTACTTATGGTAAAGAGATTGGACAATGGCATTCTGAGTGTCCCCTTTTGCGAGGTCGGCAGTTTCAGCGGGGTAGAGGAAGCATGAGAGGACGCCCAGGGAATTCAGGACATAGGGAAGGAATAGGAAATCATCCCAGGTTTGAGGCAGTTGATCATGGACCAAATTATTCTAATGCTTTTGACAGATAGAATCAATATCAAATGTCAGATTATTCGGCTGATGGTCTTGGGGATTCTGATTATGCATAGGAATGCCTAGGATGGGGTAAGGAACCGGTTGAGGTCCCAGTAGATCAGAAGGGTCCCTATGTTGATGCAAATGTCTTGGGTTCTACTGATCAGTTTCTGGTTGATACAGGAGCTACTTGTGGTGCTCTGTCTAACAAATTGGTTCTTAGGTCTCCCCTGTCTGGCGCAATAATAATATCGATAGGATTCGATGGAACACCAACATCTAGCCCACTGTCACAGCCACTTCCATTTAGTCTTGATAACTTCACTGCGGTACACAGACAAAATATCGAGTTTTAAATTTCGATATACAATTATATCGAAGTTTAAATATTGATGGGACAAAATATCGAAAGTAAGTAATATCGACAGTCTTAATATCGATATTAATATGATATCAGTAATATCGAAGTTTTAAATATCGATGTCAATAATATCGAAATAAATAACTTCGATGTTACTAATATCAATTTTTAAATAAATTTAGTGTATATTATATTGTATTTATTATGTTTTATTATTTATTTTTAATGTAATTTAATTATATATTGTCTTTTACTACTGTAGCGGGTTGTGGGTTTATAGGGGAATAGGGTGGGAAGTAATTTAATTATGTTAAATTAATTATTAATTAGTAGGAATTATTAATTAATTAATTGAGAATTAATTTTTAATTAATTTTAATTAATTGATTACTTGATAAATATGTTCTGTAGCGGGTTATGGGTTTATAGGGGAATAGGGTGGGAAGTAATTTAATAATAATTAATTAATATATGTTTGTACATATTTTAATTAATAATTAATTGGTAATTAATTTATATTAATTGGTTAATTAATTAATATAATTTTGTACATATTTTTAATTATTAATTAGTTGGTAATTAATTAATATTAATTAGTTAATTACATTAATTAGAGTAATTTCTTTATATATAATTTTTTGTTATTCTTAATCAATTAATTGGGAAAAATAATATTAATTATTAAATTAAATTAATTACAGCTAATGTGCTAATATATTACTTTATTGTTATTGTTAATTAATAATTAATTGGTAATTAAATAATATTAATTAATTTTGGGTAAAGGAGTATTTTTAGGGTTCAGGGTCAGTTTTCAGTTTTTGGGTAAAGGGGTATTTTTAGGGTTCAGGGTCAGTTTTCAGTTCTTGGGTAAAGGGGTATTTTTAGGGTTCAGGGTCAGTTTTCAGTTTTTGGGTAAAGGGGTATTTTTAGGGTTCAGGGTCAGTTTTCAGTTTTTAGGTAAAGGGGTATTTTTAGGGTTCAGGGTCAGTTTTCAGTTCTTGGGTAAAGGGGTATTTTTAGGGTTCAGGGTCAGTTTTCAGTTTTTGGGTAAAGGGGTATTTTTAGGGTTCAGGGTCAGTTTTCAGTTTTTGGGTAAAGGGGTATTTTTAGGGTTCAGGGTCCGTTTTGGGGTACAGGGATATTTTTAGGGTTCAGGGTCAGTTTTGGGTTTTTAGGGTACAGGGATATTTTTAGGGTTCAGGGTCAGTTTTGGGTTTTTGGGGTACAGGCGTACAGGGTAAAAATAAAAAAAATTACATTAAATCAATTAAATGAAATAAAAAAAATTACATTAAATTATTAAGTGTTTTATTTATTTTAAATGTATATGTATTAGTTTTAATTTTGTTTTAATATTTTTATTTAATATTTGTAAAATTATATGTATTTTAAAATTATTTTTACATTATTATTAATACATTTAAAAATACGATATTTTTAATTTCGATATTTTTGTACTACGATATTATTTTTTCGATATTTTTGTACTTACCTTTATGAAGATATGACTCCGATATTTTTGATGTCGATATTTTTGTGCCGATATTTTTGTATTTCGATATTCTGTCTGTCGATATTATGTCAGACACTCCTTCACTGCAGAATGTCCATTTTGCTTTCCCCTACCACGCTGTATAATATCGTGGGCATTGATATACTTAAATATTTTCGTGCTACAATACGTTGTTCCCCAGAAGGTGTGAGTGTTTTTTTTTTTAATGACAACGGTCCAATGGTTGAGAGGTCTTGTCCCATTAAGGAGGATATCGGTCTGGCATCCTTACCTAGTACTTCATGGGCTATATCAGATACTGATGTGGGACAAATGGTTATTCCATCAGTGCATATTCAAGTGAAGGAAGGTGCTTTGTTGCCTCAACTGCCCCAATTAGGCATGAGCGGATTTTGCGGATTGGCAATCCGCGAATTTGCGGATTTGCGAATTTGCGGATTGCGAAAATCCGCGAATCCGCGCGGATTTTTTTTTTTATGTTCGCACGGGTTTCTGCAAGTTCGCGAGGGTTTTGTACAATTTCGCAAATTGCGAAATTGTACAAAACGCGTGCGAACTTGCAGAAACCCGTGCGAACACAATGTGCCCAGTAGGGTATGTGCCTCTTGTGTGAATAAAAGGTCAGAGAAAGATCAGTTCAGCAGATGAAGAGAAAGAAGCTCCAGGTCACAGGAACAGCACGGGTATTGCGCTCGTGAAAGTCAAGGATGCAAAGCCTATCCAGCATCACAGCTGATTTTCCACAGTAGATTTGGGAAGAAGGCAGACCTGTCCAGCCTCGACAACGCTCACAATTGTTTTTGGGCTAATGAATGAGTCACTGAATTTGAGCATCAACTAGTTCGAGTGACCATGTGTGTGTTACTATGCAATCGCCCCGAAGGGCGCAGGGGTCCCTTGAGTGAGCTGCAGACCTGTGCCCAGCCATGCAACTATTTTACAATGGCGCCAGCAAGCTGCCAGCGCCGTTGTAAAATAATTACAAAGTTAGCTTGCACAGGAAGCACTTAGATAAAATAAAGCAGCACCTGCTTCGTTTTATCTAGTGGTTCCTGTGCAAGCTAACTTTGTAACTATTTTACAACGGCGCTGGCAGCTTGCTGGCACCATTGTAAAATAGTTGCATGAGTGGGGGTTCAACTTTTGAACCCGTTACGTTCGCGGATTTTTTTTTGCGGATTTTGCGGGAAATCCGCAAAATTCGCGGATTGCGGATTCCCCAAAAATCCGCAAAATCCGCGAGCGTAACAGATTTCCCGCTCACACCTAGCCCCAATAAAAAATATCTTGGGAAGGCAAAGAAGCATTAATACACATTCTTCAGGATTTGATCAGAGTGGGGGTTGTGGAAGAAGTCCCTTATAACATTTTTAATAGCCCTATTCTTCCAATTTTAAAAAAGACACAGACACTAAAATTTACAGATTCATTAATAATTTATGAGACGTTAACAAAATCGTAGTGCCCCAATACCCGGTAGTCTCTGACATCACAACACTTCTTACTATGGTTCCTCCTACTGCCACTATATTTAGTGCCATTGATTTGAAGAATAAATTTTTCTCTATCTATTCACCCTGACAGCCGCTATTTGTTTGGCTTCACTTTGAATAATCGATTCTACAGAGAGTCCTAGCATTTATAGCCAGGCATTGAAAAGGCAGCTGGATTATTTTTCTGTACCACAGGGGGTGTCTCTTATACAATATGTCGATGACATCTTGTTGGCTGCCGATACCCCTGAACAGTGTGAAGAAGGAACACTGTCCCTATATGGCTGAGATACCCGCCACCCCCTCTCAACACAATCCCCAAGGATGGGAAACCGGAAACAGTTCTGAACTTTTGGAAGACGGGAGGGAGTGACCCTCCCGGCCGTATTTATTAAAATATGAAACAAAATTAAAACATTAAAATAACAGTTTCATATTATGTACAATTTCATTACCACATTGCGATGTTTGGCTAACCTTAACATATTCTCTAATACAAAGGTTCTCCTAGCCGAACTAACATCCTACAAAACATCTAACTTGAAATTTTGAAATTGTACATCCTAACGTTTAAGGGCCAACGGCAAGGTCGTAACCGGTGTCAAGATCCCTAACCAGAAATATCCCCCTCACTTGTGAGGGGCGACCGCACAGAGGTGTACCTCGAGTGCAACTACCAATTTCCCTTGACTTGACGGGGGCCCCAATAAACTCGACGCCACTTAAAGGTCGTTCGAGGACTCGTGTGAGGAATCTAGAAGGTAGCGTAGACCCCCCCCCAAACCCCACACAACTTACCGCATCTGCCGTCGCAGATGTCCTGGCCCCGGGAAATTCTCCAGGAGGGTGCTGTAGCCCCTCCTACCCAGGAAGGGGCCTTGACCGCCTTTCCTTTCCTTTCGGCGGCCCATCCTTAGAAGGGACCGCCTTCCCCTTGGAGGGGCCAATGGCCACCTCCCTCGAGCGCTCCCATCCGTAATGGGTGACGCCCACTCATAGGGATCTACCAATTAGTGCTCACCGATCATGACCTTACCGCCCGACCAAAATAAATACGACAGTTCTAAACTAAATGACTAAACTACTTAAAAGACAGTTAAAAGCAACAACTTTATTAAAACATACTACTGATCAACACTAAGCAGGATTACTTTATTTGCAAAACATACCACAAAGTGACCATTTCTTTATTACATATTCAAAGTCATCACGATAATAATCCGGACCTGCAAACAAAAGAGTTACTACATCCAACTTTATTCAAAACCACTTGCTGTCCTCAGGGGCTGGTGGGTGGGTCAAAATTGGCTCTTCGTTCCGTCTCGAGCTCACGTGCAGCGAGGTGGTGCAGCTTCAGAGCACAGGAACAAGAGGATGCTTCCTTGGCTTGTTGCTCCTTTTATCCGTCTTCAGGGCGGGCGTAAACCCGCCCCGGCCTGCCCCGTGGGCGTGGCCCGGCCGCGTCAGTGTCTAGGCCAGCCCACTCCAGGGCGGGAAAAGGCGCGCCCCGGCTACGCCGCTTCGAGCATACCAGCCGAGACTCGCCCCCGCCCAAGATGGCTTCCCGGGGGGATCGTGGTACTCCGCCATACGTTCGGGGGGACCGAATGGTCGCCCCTTTCCATATGGCTGAGATACCCGCCACCCCCTCTCAACACAATCCCCAAGGATGGGAAACCGGAAACAGTTCTGAACTTTTGGAAGACGGGAGGGAGTGACCCTCCCAGCCGTATTTATTAAAATATGAAACAAAATTAAAACATTAAAATAACAGTTTCATATTATGTACAATTTCATTACCACATTGCGATGTTTGGCTAACCTTAACATATTCTCTAATACAAAGGTTCTCCTAGCCGAACTAACATCCTACAAAACATCTAACTTGAAATTTTGAAATTGTACATCCTAACGTTTAAGGGCCAACGGCAAGGTCGTAACCGGTGTCAAGATCCCTAACCAGAAATATCCCCCTCACTTGTGAGGGGCGACCGCACAGAGGTGTACCTCGAGTGCAACTACCAATTTCCCTTGACTTGACGGGGGCCCCAATAAACTCGACGCCACTTAAAGGTCGTTCGAGGACTCGTGTGAGGAATCTAGAAGGTAGCGTAGACCCCCCCCCAAACCCCACACAACTTACCGCATCTGCCGTCGCAGATGTCCTGGCCCCGCGAAATTCTCCAGGAGGGTGCTGTAGCCCCTCCTACCCAGGAAGGGGCCTTGACCGCCTTTCCTTTCCTTTCGGCGGCCCATCCTTAGAAGGGACCGCCTTCCCCTTGGAGGGGCCAATGGCCACCTCCCTCGAGCGCTCCCATCCGTAATGGGTGACGCCCACTCATAGGGATCTACCAATTAGTGCTCACCGATCATGACCTTACCGCCACAGGCCGGATAGTTGACCGGCTATCCGGACCCCCCACAACACTCCTACCTAAAGGTCATGTCTTAAAGTCTTTAGCCAAGCTATACAGTCTGCTATGAGTAACTCGTTCCCCACCCGGGACAAATGAACACCATCCCCCAAATACATACTGTCACCAGTAATACAACCATGCGAAATAGAATGCAGTGTATTGGAACGGAACAATCTACTCACTTTGTTATTAATTTTTCTTACTGAATGATTCAGAGCAGAAACAGAAATAGCACCCCGCCATACTTTTCGTGGGATCATATGGGACCATGCAATCGTGCACCCTGGAACTCTCCCCGCCAACCAACTTACAGTGGAAAGCATCGCCTCAAGAAGAAGTCGTCTACCAGTGGTGACCAAATCATTGCCCCCAAGATGTACTATGACTATAGACGGCGGTGACCTCGTCCGCCCTAGCAAACCCTCAAAAAATGATTGAAACTGGTCAATACAGAGTCCGCCCTTTCCGTAGAAGGACACACTGTACCCGTATTCCCCAGCCACGTGATACATGTCACCTGCTTTGAATACGTCCGCAGCTCGCCTCACGTATGAGTGGCCCACGACCCACACCTCCTTTTTCACAGCCGGTGAAGTATGACCGCTGGCCCGGTGTTGGGTCGACTGCATAGTCCGCCCCGCCTCGTAAGCTTGCGCAACTGAAACCAAACAAAAACAAGAAGCGTGAGTACATCGTTACAGCTTCACAACATGTGCAACCGCACATACCTCTTATAACAATTGGAGGACCAACGCCCCACACGTTTAATTTGTTCAACATTCAGACCCCTGGCCGTAGCCTCTGTAGCGGCCCCTATCCGAAAGGAATGGGTCCCAAACTCGCTCGGGTTCAAGCCCGCAGCCGTAATCGACATCGCAAGCACCCGCTGAAACTGAAACCTCGTCAGTGGGGTGGCGTCAGCGTGTCTCAACAATGTCCCCCCCCATGATGCCACCCTCTGTGCTAAATACCCCTCCACACAACTCACCGGGCACATGGATGACCCGGGGATCCTTCGTATCATTATGCAGTCCCCCATTGAACCCTGATCGGTTTTGGACTTGACAAATGAGACAGTCATTGTCTCCCCCCTGATTCGGACATGCTCTCGGCACAGTCCCCCCCTGGTATCCAGCTTGTTCCTTGCCACTAATTCGCTTACTCGCATAGCCCCATGGAATGCTAGCACAAAAGCGGCTCGGAATAACACTGCTTCATACTGGGATGAACATGTTGCAGGAAGTACAGATAACAACAAAGCCAACCTATCCAGACCTATCGGGCGCCTATCATCTACTCTGCGACCCTCAAGGCGTTGCCACCCACGTAGCGCTTTTTGCACAACGAAAGACGCTGTCGGGTCCTGGATCCCATGAGCCCTAGCCACGAAGGAAATGGCGGCCCGATGCCTCTGGGCCGTAGCCACTGATTTGCCTGCATGACGTAAAGATAGCAGGAATTTCACTACCAACTCCTCCTGGCCCCAAAGCTCCCCCCTAGCTGCCCCCAAAAAGGCCCAATAGGAACGGAACGCCCCTTCATATGCCTTCCTCGTCCTGGGTGCTAAACTCTCTCCCACGAGGTTCTGTAGTTCGGGGCACCGAGAGACCAGAGAGCTTCGGGAAAGGGTGCTGCCACCGGGTCCGCTGTGGGCAGAAAACCCCAGAAGGCCTGCATACGAAAACGAGAAAGCGCATCAGCCGCCTGGTTCATCACCCCCGGGACATGTCTTGCCTTAAATACTACATTCAACTGCATACACAATAACACAATTTCCTTGAGTAATCTCAGGATCCACTTGCAGCGTGCTGCCTGGCTATTGATACACTCAACAACGGTCATGTTATCAGACCAGAATACCACAGAGTGATCTCTGAACCCCTCTGGCCAAGTTCTCAGGGCCACCAGAATGGGAAAAAGTTCAAGGAAAGCAATGTTACTTGTCAGATCACTCTCATGCCACCATGACGGCCATTTTTGTGCTGACCACTGAGTGCCGAATATGGCGCCAAAACCAATGCTCCCTGCTGAATCCGTCCACAGCCCCAGCTCCTCGGAGGACACGGCCGGTTTGTTCCAGACAATTCGGCCATTGAAATCCGCCAGAAATGCCAACCAAATGCGCATGTCCTGGCGAACCTCTGCCGAGAGCCGTGTGCGATGATGACCCTCCTTCAGTCCGACCATGGCTTGAGCGATCGAGCGAGAAAAGGGGCGGGCCATCGGTATAACTCTTAGGGCAAAATTCAACTGTCCCACCAATTGCTGCAGTTGATGTAGCCTAACCTTAGACTCACTTAAACACATTTGCAGGGATGCCCTGAATTTTAACACTTTGTCCCCTGGTAAACGAAAACAACCTTCCTCGGAATCCAGCTTGATCCCCAGAAACTCGAGGCAAGTCGAGGGACCTACAGTCTTACCTGGTGCCAATGGCACGCCAAAATGATTCATCAGACCACAAAATGCAGTCAAGGCCTGTCCACATTCGGGATCCCCGGCTGCCCCCAGGAACAAAAAATCATCGAGATAATGCATCACATTCTGAAACCCCGTTTTCCTCATGAAGACCCATTGCAGGAAGCAACTGAACTTTTCAAAATAGGCACAAGATATAGAGCACCCCATCGGCATACACCTATCCATGTAATAATGACCCTGAAACGTGAAACCAAGGAGACGCTTATCGTCTGGATGTACCGGGAGCAACCGGAACGCTGACTCGATATCAGATTTTGCCATCAGCGCACCGGGCCCCAGGCGATTCAAAATGGCTACGGCCTCATCGAAGGATGCGTACCGTACCGAACACACTTCCGGGTCTATCGCATCGTTCACTGAAAGACCACGTGGGGCTGATAAATTATGTATCAGCCGAAACTCACCCGGGTCCCTCTTGGGGACCACCCCTAAAGGGGAACAAACAAAGTTAGCAACTGGTGGCACATTAAATGGGCCGGCGACTCGACCTCGAGCCACCTCCTTCCTGATCTTTTCCTGTACCACGGTCGTATGCTGTAAGACCGATATCTGATTTTTACATCGCGGCATACCCTGAAACTCTCCCACTGGGATGCGGAAACCATTTGAAAAACCGTTGCGCAACACCCCAGCGGAAGCGTGATCCGGGTATTCGCTGAGCCAGGGAATCATTGCCATGGTATCAATCGGGGTAGGTAAAGGCGCCCCTCGGACTATGTCAGACCTGTTTGGCGCCTCCTCTACCCCCGTTATCACCCGTTTTGGCTCTGCACATGGACTCAGGATGGGAAGATTGCCCACACACCCCACATTCGTGCCTAAATTTGCATGACCCCTGAGGCCTAGTACATTTCCCCCTGTTAAAGTTCCAACAAACTCCCCTTTTATTTGCGTTGCTGGCTGGCCTCGAGTGATTGTCGTTACTTGTACCTGATCGAAAAGGCGTCCCCGCATATTGGCGGGAGGATTCACCAACGTTACTTCCTATCAATGGCACCTTCAACATACCGGAGTCCTCCATTTTGGACCAAGACACAGAATCATAACAATCCCAAGTTAAGTTTTTATCATGCTCTTTCGCTTTTCTGAAAACATTGTCGTAACAAAACCAATGATTGCCATCGTGAGATACGGAGTAGCCCATGATCCGTGACTGATAAATCGGCAATTCGGGCAGCAATTCGGGCCTACGTTCACCCAAGATGGATGTAAAAACCCCCCATGCCTTGCCCCAATTACCAATGTTTTCATTTACCTTAAAGGCGGCCATCTTTGCGCGCCAAACACTTGGTTGCATAAGCTCTTTCTGGCTCTTAACATGCTCCATTTCATAATGATCGGTAAGCAACGAGAAGATGTTTATATATTCCCCTGCCCATATCTTCTCTTTAATCGCCAGAGGGACATGTTGACCCAATTTTTCCCGCCGAGAGGGTGCTGACTCATCCCTCGCAATCGGCAATGGCCGCTTACCTGAACCGGAAGCTGTATCTGCGACTGGAACTGATGGCGATGGTGCCGTCGTCGCTTCCCTTGTTTCCCGCAGCTGCCTCATCAACACCTGCGCGTCGTCAGCCGTGGCGCCCTTGCTACCTTTTCCCAACCACGCTGCTAATTGAGCTGCCAGCTCGGGCGGCATATCTTCCCCGGACACAGGGGTGACCACTACGGGAATCGGATTCCCTTCCTCCGGCACAGGAGTGGGTGCTTCGAGTGGGGTACAGGGAACTGGGTTGTCCCCCCCAGCTGCTCCCCTTCTGGGCCTCTTGCCTTTTCCTCCTGGAGCTGCTCCTGCCAGAGGACGTTTCGGCCCCCCTTCCTCGTCTTTCTCCGCCATTCGCTTCTTTAAGTCGGTCACCTCCTTCATGAGAACACGCAGCATCTGGTCGGTAGTCATTCGCTTTCCCACCTTCTTAGGCATTCTCACGATAGAGTATCTGAAAAACAAACAAGAAAGATTATAACGCTCAAAATTGGCTCTTCGTTCCGTCTCGAGCTCACGTGCAGCGAGGTGGTGCAGCTTCAGAGCACAGGAACAAGAGGATGCTTCCTTGGCTTGTTGCTCCTTTTATCCGTCTTCAGGGCGGGCGTAAACCCGCCCCGGCCTGCCCCGTGGGCGTGGCCCGGCCGCGTCAGTGTCTAGGCCAGCCCACTCCAGGGCGGGAAAAGGCGCGCCCCGGCTACGCCGCTTCGAGCATACCAGCCGAGACTCGCCCCCCGCCCAAGATGGCTTCCCGGGGGGATCGTGGTACTCCGCCATACGTTCGGGGGGACCGAATGGTCGCCCCTTTCCATTATCATTCCTTGCCTCTCATCATCACAAAGTCTCCCGGAAGAAAATGCAATATTGTAGAGAGCAGGTTACCTACTTAGGTCACCTCCTGTCTAAGGAGGAACGTGCACTCACACCAGATCGCATTCAGACTATTTTAGATACTCCTGTGCCCCATACTCAGAAGGATGTTTGTGCATTGATTGGCCTTACGTCTTTCTGTAGGCAGTGGACCCCTAGTTTTTCTCACATTAATAAACCCTTGTTGGCCCTTTAGACTAAAGACACTCTGATTCCTCTTCCATGAATCACTGAATGTCAGAATGCCTTTCAACAGTTATGTCACGCTCTTTGTTCTGCACCAGTATTAGGAACTCTAGACTATACTAAGGCCTTCACACTCTATGTACATGAGAGGGATGGTTGCGCTCTCTCAGTTTTAACACAGACACACAGTGATAAGCAACGTCCTTGTGCATATTTCTCAGCTGTCCTTGATCCAGTTGCTCCTGCGTTGCCTGGGTGTTTTCGAGCGGTGGAAGCGACGGCTGTGTCCATACGCCAGAGTGAGGGAATAGTCTTGTCACATAGATTACTTTTGCTAGTACCCCATTCAGTTGATGCTTTGTTATACCAAATGAAAACACAACATTTGACTAGTGCCCGTTTGACAGGCTATGCATTGACACTTTTGGTTCCTCATATCACACTGAAAAGATGTTTGACTCTGAATCCTGCTACATTATTGCCATTCCCAGCTACTCAGTCTCAGTCACAAGAGCTACATGACTGTATATACCGTACTGAAGAACGAACAAAGAGTTGTTTTGACCTATAAGATATACCTCTTTCTAATGTTGATGGGGAATTGTGGGTTGATGGGTCTTGCCTGTAGTTGCCTGATGATACTACATCTGCTGCTTATGCAATTACAATACTTCAGACAGGAGTTGAGACAGCTCGTATCCCACAGAAGTCAGCTCAAGCTGCCAAATTGATAGCACTGACAAGAGCATGTGAGCTAAGTACAGATTTGCGTGTTAATATTTACACTGATAGCCAATACGCCTTTGGTGAGGTACATAGCTTTGCCCAACTCTGGCTTTATCACTTCACATCGGACACAAATAGTGCATGGGGAATTAGTATACAATCTCCTTACTGCCCTAACGTATCCTAAGAAAGTGACAATTGTTAAGTGTAGCGCACACAAGAAAGTGACTGATTAAAATAGGAGCAGACAATGCCTTTCCAGACTACACAGCTCGTGAGACTGCAATGCAATGAAGTACTACATCTATGTATGTAGTTAAATCACAGGCTGAACGATGGCATGATGCCATGCAAGAAGTTCTGGATTTGCCACAATCTACCTCTGTCGATGAATTAGACCAATGGTCCATTGAGGGAGCATTGGACGATGAGGGCTGTTGGAGGAATAAAGAAATGACAAAATGAAAGTTACCCGCAGCCTAATTACATCCTATAATTCACATGGCACGTGATGCTGGTGCTAGTGGTGGTGGTGGCAGTACTAGTGGTGGTGGTGCTGGTGGTAGTGGTACTGGTAGTGGTGGTGGTTCTGGTGGTGGTGGTGGTACTGGTGGTACTGGTAGTGGTGCTGGTGATGGTAATGGTGGTGGTGGTGGTACTGGTGGTTGCGATATTGTTGGGGGTGGTGGTACTGGTGGTGGTACTGATGGTGGTAGTGGTGGTAGTAGAGGTGGTGATGGTGGTAGTGGTGGTACTGGTAGTGGTGGTGGTACTGGTAGTGTTGGTGGTACTGGTAGTGGTGGTACTGGTGATGGTGGTAGTGGTGTTGGTACTGGTGGTGGTGGTGGTAGTGGTGGTACTAGTACTGGTGGTACTGGTGGAGGTATTGGTGGTGTTAGCGGTGGTTTTGTTGGTAATGCTGGTGGTATTGGTACTGGTGGTGGTATGGCTGGTATTGGTGGTCGTGCTATTGGTGGTGGTACAGGTGTTACTGGTACTGATTATACTGGTGGTGGTACTGGTGGTAGGGGTACTCCTGGTAGTGGTATTGATGGTGGTACTGGTGGTGGTGGTGGTACTGACACTGATGGTACTGGGGTGGTACTGCTTGTAGCTGTACTGGTGGTGGTACTGGTGGTGGTGGTTCTGGTGGTGGTGCGGGTACTGATGGTGATGGTACTGGTGGTGGTAGTAGTTCAAGTTTTTATTATTATGTTTTGGCTCTCATTGAGGGCCACATAAAAGACATACCACCAATACAAGTAATAATACATCAAACACTATATTTCATCTATATACAATATTTCTAATACATATGTCGATCAAGTCCAAAGAGAAAATCATTCATTAAAGTAAGCACAAAGAGGAGCTGGCACAATAAATAAATAACATTAATAAATATCTAAAAAACTTTTGAAAAATTTAAAAATGAAGAAGCAGAACACTTCATTTGGAGGGCAATATAAAGATTGCATAAAAATATTTAGAGTAGATATACCTAAGCGGAGACAGATAGGTTTTAGCCATTTAAGGCGCAAAGTACGAAGTGCTGGGCAGATCAACAAAACGTGCATACGGTCCTGTATACCAGTATTACAAAAATTGCACATGTTGGATGAACCGTGCCATTTAGAGAGAAGTACATTTAATGGCAATAGATCGTACCGAAGAAGGAACCAGAATCTTCTGATGCCATGGGGTAAGTTCCATAAAACAGAATTTACTGCTTTTTTGGCAACATATGAGTTAAGGAGAAGATCACAACCCCCTTTTCCTTGAAATATGTTTTTTGGTGGTGGTAGTACTTGTGGTGGTACTGGTGGTGGGGTACTGGTGGTAGTGGTACTAGTGGTGGTACTGGTGGTGGTACTGCTGCTTGTGGTACTGGTGCTGGTGGTGGTACTGGTGGTAGTTCTAGTGGTGGTACTGGTGATACTGGTGGTGGTGGTACTGGTGCTGGCACTGGTGGTGTTACTGGTGGTGCTAGTGGTGGTGATGGGACTTGTGGTGGCAATACTGGTGGTGGCAACTGGTGGTGTTACGAGTGGTGGTAGTGGTACTGGTAGTGGTGGTGGTACTGGTAGTGGTGGTGGTACTGGTGGTGGTACTGATAGTGGTGGTACTGGTAGTTGTGCTGGTACTGGTAGTGGTGGCAGTGAAACTGGTAGTGGTGGTAGTGGTACTGGTCCTGGTGGTGGTACTGGTGGTAGTGGTTCTGGCCGTAGTGGTGGCGGCACTGGTGGTACTGATACCGGTGGTGGTGGTGGTACTGGTGGTATTGATGGTGGTACTGATGGCATTGGTGGTGGTACTGGTGGTATTGGTGGTGTTACTGGTACCGGTGGTATTGGTGGTACTGTTCTGGTGGTACTACTGGTATTGGTAGTGGTGGTGGTACTGGCAGTGGTGGTACTGGTGGTGGTGGTGGAACTGGTAGTGGTGGTAGTAGTACTGGTGGTGGTACTGGTAGTGGTACTGGTGGTAGTGGTACTGGTGGTAGTGGTACTGGTGGTAGTGGTTCTGGCGGTAGTGGTGGTGGTACTGCTGGTACTTGTGGTGGAGGTATTGGTGGTGGTACTGTGGGTATTTTATTTTTTTATTTAAATTTTATTTATAAAGCACAGCATTCATCCCGAGGGATATCAAGGCGATTGTAGCAACTGTCATGGTGAGGTAGCTGAAAGTAGGACTTATTGTTTAGGAACAGGTAGCTGAAAGTAGGACTGTAGGAGTTATTGTTTAGGGAACAGGTATGTTTTATTTTTTTTTCGGAAGAGCAAGTAGTTAGAAGTGAGTTGTAGGTCGAGCGGGAGTTCATTCCATTTCCTGGCTGCCAAGTGGGAGAATAAACGCTCGTCGGCTCTCGCCTTCCTGATGCGCTTAGTTCTAGCTGGAGAAGTGTGGCTCAGGGGTTAGAGGCGGCAGACCCGGAAGCTGAGATCGGCCCTGGACCAGGGTTCAATTCCCCGCCTCGGCGGGTCTTGGGCTAAAAATTCCACGGACTCGATAATTCTCACTCCGGTGCCTTCTCGACTCACGGGTTCACACTCTGCGACTCTGGGCAATAGCTTGCTTAATCTCCACAACGGCCCCTCGCGGCGGGATGCCTGGCTTTCACCTTGTGGATACCCTGCCGGGGTTATCTCACAGGGGAATACCAGGACGGGTTCCCTAAGCAAGCGCCGGGAAACCCACTGCGGGTAGCTGTGCGCTATATAAGCTCAAATACATTTACATTTACATTTAGCTAGAGCTGAGTGAAGTGAGCGAAGACTCCTGGAAGGGGCGTAAAACTCAATTTTCTCTTGGAGTATTAAAGGGCCTGTTTGGTATAGGGCTTTGTGGGCATGGCTCAGCAGCTTGAACGCTGCTCTTTGCCTCATGGGAAGCCAATGCAAGGCCCTCAGACATGAAGTAGCTGAGCTTAGCCTGCCTTTGTTGCAGACAAGTTTGGCGGCAGCATTCTGAAGAACCTGTATTCGTGAGAACAAGAGTTCGTTCATACCCATGAATAGTGCGTTCCCGTAGTCCATTTGGCTAACCAGCTACGCTTGTGTGACAGACCTTCTACAGTCGAGTGGTATCCAGGGGAACAGCCTGCCCAGGAGTTTAAGGGTTGCAAATCCCTTTCCACATGGTCCTTCATGGACAGGGTGTTGTCGAAAATGATACCCACATTTTTGGCGCAGTGCTTTGGAGTTGGAGCGATGCCCAGTGTGAGTGGCCACCATGTAGGATTCCATACTAATTTGACGCCTCCGAAGAGTAGAATCTCGGATTTCCCTGCATTCAGCTTTAGGTAGTGCTCCTGCATCCATTGTGCCATCTCCGTAAGACACTTGTGCAACTTTGATTTGGTGACTTCAGGTTTTTCATCCAGAGTCACCATCAACTGTGTGTCATCAGCATAGGAGCAAATAACAATGCCCCACTTCCTCCTAATTTTGGCCAGTGAGGAGACGTAGGCATTAAACAGGGTGGGACTAAGAGATGCTACCTGACGGACACCACAGGTGATGGAGTTCGATTTGGACTGATGTTGGCCGAGGTGAATCGATTGTGTTCGATTGCTTAGAAATGAGCTGATCCAGTTTAGTGCATTTGAGTGAATTCCTTTTTCGCAGAGGGTTTCTAGCAGACTATTGTGTGAGACCGTGTCGAACGCTGCCGACAGGTCCAACAGTATCAATGCAACTGCCCCTCCTTGTTCCGTGCAGGATCTGATGTTGTCTGATACTGCCACCTTAGTGTGGCTTCTGTGCTGTGTTTTTCCCGAATCCAGTCTGTGTTGGATCCAGCAGGCTAATAGTTTCTAGGTAATCGGATAGTTGTTTGTTCACCAGTCTCTCAAGGACTTTGGAAAGATAGGGGAGTTGTCATATCAGGAGGTAGTTTTCGAGATTGAGGACATCGGAACCCGCTTTCTTTAATACAGGGATTACTGAGGCATGTTTCCATTTATCCGGGAAGGTGGCAGTTTTGAGAGAGTTATTAAAGAGTTGGGTGCTGTATGGGGATAGTACAGGGGCGATCTGGGAAAAAATAAAATGAGGACATAGGTCAAGTCACTTATCCTTTCGCATGCTTCAACTGAGGGAGGTAGGACTTGAGATATGCTGGCTGGTTTACTAAGTTCTCTGACTATTTTATATAATTCTTTAGCAGAGTTGCAGTTCTCGTTGAATCAGTGGCCATAATAGGATTTCTTAGCATTTTTTATGGCGAGATTGTAAGTTTTGATTTCTAATTTGTACCTAAATTTGTCCGAATAAATTTTTGAAAATCTCCATAGGTGTTCGAGGTTTTGGCATTTCCTCTTAAGTGTTTTGAGTTGGGCGTGTACCATTTTTCGGTATGTGGTCTTTGACGTTGCTTATGTTTCTGTGTTGGTGCTAGTTTGTTCAGTGTTGCACAGATCTCTGAGTCAAGGTTGGTGATACCTGCACCGACTGGGAGATCTTTTATGGTGTCTAGATTAGAAGTGAAGTGGGCTTAAAATGCTGATTTAGTGACAAGCCTCCATGCTCGATTCGATGTCTGATGGGCATTGCAGGGATTACTTGGTTTTGAGGGAAGGCCCAATGTAAATGCTATGAGCGAATGGTCTGTCCAGAGTAGGGGTAGGGTCTCATGGATGCAAGTGGCTTCGATGTTGGAAAAGAGAAGATCAAGTGTGTGGCCGGATGTGTGGGTGGGTCCCTTAGACCACTGTTTGAGTTGGAGTATTTGCATGTCACTCTCCAATTGGGAGACGACTGGGCTATTGGTGGTGGTACTGGTGGTATTGGCGGTGGTACTGAAGAACCGGGTTTTAGAACCCAGCGGCGCCAGGGATAACGCCCGATGTCTTCGGATTCCCCTGCCTCGGCAAACAGAGACACGGGATACTTCTTGATGACGTCAAAGACCAAAGTTTAATGGCTGCAACCAGGAACAGAGGTCTACGAAGCACAACATGGGTGGTTCGCTAGAGACTGCACAAATTCAATGAGCGGAGCATGGTCTTTTATGCTAAAAATCACATTCCAGGCTAGCACCAATTACGTACAAACTGTCAGATGATAACATTTTAAAAGTAGCGCATGACGACAATCCCATTTTCCGTTGTCCAGCCCACCAGAAATGACCAAGCACATTCCAATATCCTGTTCGATCAGACCGGACAAACCCATCATAAAACCTCAATCCAAATCAGTGATTAGGCCATAAAAGAAAGAACAGAAACAGATGAGAAGCAAGATAGAAGGGTGGGTGCAGTGTACCATAAACTCAGCAATGTCCTGCTCTTTGATCTTTATCTGTCCAGCTGCTTAACAAGGAACTGGCTCAGCGAGGTCAGCCTCGGGCAAGGGAGTCAGTTCGGCCAGGTCAAACAAAAGTCAGTTACGGTGTACGTGTCCGAAGGACTCGTTCGGCCGTAGTCATCGGCCTATGTGAGGGCAACCACACAAAATGGCTGCCGCACACAAAATGGAACCCAAGGGTTCAAACGAAATCCCTGAATACGTAGTGTTCTCATTGATCGATTATGACAAAAACACTCGTACACACCGCACTCGTGATTTGCGGTCCGCTGATACCAAAATAATCTATTTCCGACGACCTTTATTGAACGGGTTCAGAATCTACGAACCATGGACCCTCAAACTACGGAACCACAGGCCCTCCTTTTGCCCTTACATAGGCAATAAACCCAAACCCATGTCAGTCTGAATCTAGGTCTATATTCATCAGGTCATCGATATGTTGCTGTAGCATCATCCTAGTACTTAGCACCTCTCTCTGGACAGGTCTCCTTGCACACAAAGTAGGACAGAGGACACAAATAGCAGGAGCACACTGTACACAGAGACAGAACAGGAAAAGGATAGCTAATATCATCCCAATGACCATCAGAATCTTCCATCCCCATGTGGATATCAATTCCCAAAACCATCCCATCAACGACCAATCTCCCTTGTCTATATGCACAGACTCGGAGATCTTATGTAGTCTGGAAATGGCCTGGAAGACTGTCGGGGCGTTGTCTGGAATGAAAACGCAGCAGCTCGATTGAATCAGTTTGCACACTCCACCTCTATCTGCTAGTATGACATCAAGAGCAACTCTATTCTGAAGTGTCATAAGTTGATCCGACTGGAGCTCAGAAGTCAAGTTACTAAGGGCACCGGCAGTTTCGACTATGGTGGACTCAACCACTCTCGTCAACTGGCGAATGTTCCTACTGTTAGCCATCGGTCCCCAGAACGGCAGAAAACCCTTAAAGAAATCTTCCAACTCTTGCCCTGCGGTATCTTCCTTGCTGAAGACACCTCTAGCAACTCTCGGCTTATGGTAATCTGCCGCAGCTGAAAAAGTGGGAGGCAACATGAAAGAAACAAAACATGAGCCCGAGAAGTCAGGGGGCAACCATGTGTACGCTTTGTCGTAGCAAATGAAGTAGGTACCCCTAGCTGCTAGAAACGCTGGGGAAGTGTGAGACGCAAATACATAAGTCTCAGTGCAAACACTCTTCCCTAACTGAGCTCTCGGATTCTTGCCATTACCTTGCAGACAATAGCGACCCTGATGGGGCACTATTCAAATCGGTGGAGAACTTTTCGCTCGCTGGTTAACACTCAGACTAACTCCATATCCAGTTACGTTCCAACCAATGTATGGTTGTCGAACTAGTTCCTTTAATCACATCGACTATACCCTTGGCCAGAGCACTATTCTTCTGATTATCTTTTGCTGTGCGTTGGGGATAGACACTATTGGCGTAAATGAACATAGTTCTGTATGCCCAAATAGAACCATTAAGGCTGAAAGGCAAAACCAAATACAGAATACCTTTATTGGTCGTATGGGGCATTAGGCCACAAATCCAACAATTTGTCGTGTTCATAACTAGCTGGTGTTGGTGCAAAAGTTGAATAAAGGAATTATTAGCAAATTCCAATCTTCTAACTATTTCATGTTCGGGCAGAGGGTGAAAAGAATGAGAAGAAATAGTAGGAGGAGGTATAGGCTGCATAGTAGGCATGAGCCTCATTTTAAACGAGAATGTCACATAACCAATTAAAAATATCATTAAGCTCAGTAACATAAATAAACACAATATTAAAAATCGTTTTCGAGTCATCAGTTTGCAAATTTTGCTCTTAAAGCTTATTGTCTCAACAGGTCTCTCCATCTCCATCTCGAAGAACTCCATCCTCACTAATATGCTGCTCGCGGTGGTAGGGTGTTCTATGCTAAGGAATGCCTCTGTCAGCCCAGGGCAACTCCCTTAGGCTAACCAGAACCGTCGACCTAGTGTCTCAGGCTTGCACTCCAAAGACTTGTCTACCGCGACCCTACAGCTGAACCCGGATGGCGGTTCAAAAAACAAAAATCAAAGTAGTTCCTCGGAGGAGAGTTAACCTGCAAACAGAAAAATCATAAAGATTATGTTTTTATTAGTCTCGCGACTCTCGGTCGCAAATTATAACGGTCTTTGCCAGACAGTGTTTGTTCGCGGAACAAGAGTTCAGGTTCAGTAGTGTTCAAACGATTCAATGGAGGCACAGCTTCTTGAAGAATATCGTCACTTTCTTGCTCAGTGTTCGTTCCAATCAAAAGGTCATCGCTGAATGGCAGAAAACGAGGCACGGTCTCAGTCTCAGAATCTGGAAGTCCCTTCTGGACCCATCGGTCATACGGCAAGGGCAAAGGAGCCCTTTTGCAGTGGATCCAATTCTTTTTACCGTGCACTCGTACTGCGGAACGGGTCGACAACAACACGAGGAAGGGTCCTGTCCAGCGGGGCTGCTCGTTCTTGCTCCGCTGAAAGTTCTTGACAAACACCCAGGAACCAGGTTCAATGGCATGTCCTGGATATTCAGAAGCCTGTGATAAACTGTCATGAACCTGTTGATGTAAAACACGCAATTTAACTGTCAATTCATACAGATAATCGAGCAACACAGGATGTTCAATCTCACTAAACTTAGTCAGGTTTGGCATACCCCAAGTATTCGCCGGGCGGCCAAACAGGACCTTATACGGACTCAAACCCATTCGTGAATGCACAGTCATTTTAGTGGACAAAGGGCCAGAGGCAAAGCTTCTGGCCATTGTAAACCAGAGCTCGCTTGGATTTTGGCTAACTTTAATTTCAGAGTGCCATTATAGCACTTGACTAGACCAGCTGATTGGGGGTGATTTGCAGCGTGGAACTTCTGCCTAATTCCTAACCCATCACACACTCTCTTCATCACTTGACCCACGAATTCACTCCCATTGTCACTCCAGATCATTCTCAGCAATCCATACCTAGGGAAGAACTCTTTGAAAAGGGCTTTCGCTGTGGACAAGGCAGTATTGTCCTTCAAAGGGTAAGCTTCCACCCATCTAGAAAAAGAGCAAACAACCACTAACACATACTTTAGGTTGTTGCACCTCTCCATGTGGATGAAATCTAGCTGCAATGCCTCAAATGGATACGTTGGAGGAGCAAAATGACCAGCTGGAGTTGGAATTCCCTTATCAGGATTGTACATCAAACACACCATACAGTTCTTAACCAGATTCTCTGCACATTTGGGAATTCCAGCATTCTGCCAAACCGGAGCCAACAACTTGCAAATCCTTTTCACGCTGATATGTGCCATTCCATGAGCCATTGTAACAACTGGAAGCACATATGCATCAGGTAACAACCATCTTTGATGCTCTGACAAATCAATCAAACAACCATTCAAATCCAGTCTACCCTTACTCTCTCTCCATTCATTCAACTCTTTCTCTGTAGCCTCAGCTTGAATGGATTTCACACTCTCGGTCGTATCTTCACACATACTTCTATCTGGAACCCATCTCACAGGACCTGCAACATACATTTGACTCATCACATTTCTCGCAGTTTCTTTCGTGACCTCATCTGCAAACGCATTACCGCGACCAACATCATCCGTAACTTTCTTATGCGCACTGCATTTCACAATCGCTACTTGCAATGGCAAAGTAAGTGATTCAAGGAGTTCATTCACCAACTGTCTATGCTGGATCTTCGTCCCATGCAAAGTCAGAAACCCACGCTCTCTCCACAAACGTCCAAAACTATGGGCCACACCAAACGCATACTGGCTGTCAGTATACACAGTCACTCGTTTTCCTTTCGCCAACACACACGCTCTTGTTAATGCAATCAACTCTGCTGCTTGCGCTGAATTATGTGGGATACGTGCAGCTTCAACAATCGTATGCAAAGTCGTAACAGCATATGCCGCAGTCGTATCACCATTCGGAAGCTTGAAGCACGAACCATCAACCCACAAAGTACCATCACACTCTGGAAGAGGAGTATCCCTAAGGTCTATCCTCCCTTTCGTTTCTTCCTCAGTTCTAAGGAAACAATCATGCTGTTCTGTGTCATTATCTGTCTCAGCTGAAATCGGCAACAACGTGGCTGGATTCAACGTGTTGCATCTCTTAATATGCACATGACTCGCTAACAAAGTCAATTCGTAACCCGACAACCAAGCGCTAGTTAAGTGCTGTGTCTTGGTACGATTCAACAAGGTATCCACTGCATGTGGAACCATCACAATCAGTGTATTGTCCATTACCAAACCAGCAGACTGTCGAATCGAAACAGCCGCTGCCGCTGTAGCTCTCAAACAACTCGGCAACGCTCTAGCAACCGGATCCAAATTCGACGAAAAATAAGCACATGGACGCTGCTTATCGCCAAACTGTTGAGTCAAGACTGACAATGCACATCCCTCTCGTTCGTGGACATACAATGTGAAAGGCTTACTGTAGTTGGGAGTACCCAACACAGGAGCCGAACACAACTCATCACGTAATTCTGAAAAGCTCTTCTGACATTCGTCAGTCCAAGGAATAGGATTAGGAGTATCCTTAACAGTAAGAGCTATCAAAGGCTTCACTAGTAACGAGAAATTAGGGATCCACTGTCTACAGTACGACGTAATACCCAAAAACGCACGTACTTCTTTCTGTGTCGTATGCACACTCATTTTCGCAATGGCTTGAATTCTTTCTGGGGTCAGTTTCCTTCCCTCCTTCGATAAGAGGTGACCTAAGTAGGTAACTTCTTGTTGACAATATTGCAACTTCGAAAGAGAAACCTTATGATGGAAATCAGACAAGTGGCGTAACAACAACAAAGTAGCCTCTCTACAAATCTCTTCATTGTCAGCAGCAACTAACAGATCGTCAACATATTGAATAAGAGCAGCACCATCAGGTAAAACTAACAAATCAAGTTGCTTCTTCAAAGCTTGCCTATAGATCGATGGACTCTCACAATAGCCTTGAGAAGCGCGCTTAAAGCGGAAACTTTGTCCTCCTAAAGAGAATCCAAAGATGTCTCTACTCTCCACGGCAATCGGGATACTGAAGAAAGCATTCTTCAAGTCAATCACCGAAAACCACGTGGCTGTAGCCGGGATTAAAGTCAACAAAGCGGTGATATCAGGTACAACAGGAAATTGCGGAAAAACGATCTTATTCACCTCGCGGAGATCGATCACGAACCTATATACAGGAGGCTGTGAAGAATCTGTTCTCTTCAGAACAGACAAAACCGGACTATTGCACACATTACCTTTCTTTTCCTCAATCACACCTTTCTCAATCAGATCATAGATGATCGCCAAAAGTGCTCGTTCACCATCGCTCGAGATACAATACTGTGGAATGCGTGGCAATCTAGTATTGGCCTTCAACGTCACAACACATGGCGGAATCTCTAAAAGACCCACATCGTTCGGACCAGTAGCCCAAAGAGAATCAGGGAGAGAAGACAATTCAGGTGGAAGTCGATCTTTAGACAAATACATTGGAGAGATCACTCTCTCACCCAACGTAAGATGTACTCCTGACGGAGAACAATATAACGTTGCATACAATCTCTTTAACAAGTCCGATCCCAACAAGTTCTCACCACAACCTGTCGTCAGAATGAGGGGTGCTTCAAATTCACAAGGTCCAACAGAAATAGACAACGGACTAGAAATCGGATTCGTAACCGGGGCGCCAGAAAAACCTACTGAAACATTCTTTAAGTCAGACAAATGTGTGCCAGGGAGTTTAGAGTGCGTAATAGAACTCTTCACAGCACCAGTATCCAACAGAAACGTCTCTGACACACCTGATGCAATCACTTCAACATGAGGTCCACTCTGATCTACTGGAACTGAACCAACTCCCTCTCTTTGTCTATGGCTGTCCTAGCAATCATTACCATTCACTTCCTCACCACCGACATAGTAATCATCCGCATAGTACTGTGGCGTCCTACCAGACGTTCCATTCTGCTGATCAAAGCTATTCATAGAATTCTGTGGAGGAAAAGGACACGCATTATGACCACGACCTCTACCTCTATGCGCTTGTTAAACACCTCGACCTCTCACACCAGAAGCACCATTCGTGCGCTGTAACAGAACCGGACAACTACTCTTGAAATGGCCCTCTTCTTTACAATGCGCACACTGATTAGGACCAACGGGACAACGCTGTTGAGAAGACTCGTACCTTTGCGAGTTTCCCGGATATTGCTGATTCTGTTGATAATCGCGCTGATTATTACGGGGCGGATAGGCTTGCTGTAGAAGAACTTTAGTCTTCAATTCCTTAGTCTTCTTATCCGCTTTCTCTATCTCATCCTTATTCCTATTTTCATAGTACTGGGCAGTAGCTAAAATCTGCGCTGACGTAGAAACGGCCCAAGCACTCTCAGAATCCTTCAACCTATTGCACAATTCTGGAAGCAAATTATGAACAAATTTGTCGACGAACAATCTCTGACCACCTTCAGTACTCATATCCTGACCACTGTGGTCTACAAAGGTCTCTTCAAACCGCGTGAAAAAGTCAGACACAGTCTCGTCTTTCTTCTGCTTGCATGCAGACAACTTGTCCCAATTAACACGCACTTCAGGCATTAAAGTCTTCATATAATTAATTATACTACCATGGAGTTTAGCAATTATATCTTCAGGCTTAGCGCCACCTACTTGTCAATCATTCGCAGTACTAAGATTATTCCATGTATCGCCTAATTCCTGCGCATGATCCGTGTGACAAATCTTTCCCCAAATAGGCTGTGGAACAACATTCCCAAACAACATATCTATATCTGCCAGATTCATGATACATGAACCCACAGTCTGAGTTAGCTCCTTATAGTACCCTGCTGGATTTTTGCGCGGATCAGGCAAAGTCTGCTTAAGCGCTAAGACTTCAGCCCGCTTCCAAGGAACACGTACCCAAACACGCTGAAAGTGTGGCGGAACAGCTGGATTAGCAGTGGCATCACCAGGTCTCCAAACTGGAGGAACCTCACGCATCGGATATTGACGCGCCTTTCTCCTAACTGATGAATCAGGCTCAAACAATCGCTCAGAAGAAGACGTATTCCGTAATGACAACAACGTCCCAACTGCTTTCTCAACCTCAAGACCCACAACAGTCCCTTTCGCAAACTCAGAACGTATACGGTACAACTCAGGCGGAGTTTGACCTACCTCACTATCTTCCCATTGTTCACGAAGGAAAGAACACATCATATCGAAAACGTACCGTTGTTTCGGTGCTTCCCATTGATGGAAAACATCCATAACACCCTCAAGATCATAATGCGTAGGATACGTAACCCATTTACGCACCACGTTATCTAACACTGTCCTTTCATCAGGACTAGGCAACTGACTACGCGATTGTCTACGCTCGACAACAGGAGACATACCCAATGAACCCAACAAAAGAGAAAAGATACTAGCAACTGCATCAGTCATTCTCTGTCGAGCAGAAGGAGAAGGTGACAAAAGAAGAGGAGACGAAGCAGAATGAGAGGAAACCAAAGTCGGAACAGTAACAGGAGGAGTATACAAGACAGGCGTAGGAGTAACAGACAAAGAAGGTAACAAAGTTGGCGGCCCTTGAGAAGGCTGCGCCAAAGGAATAGGAACCAACGGAAGAGGAACTGGCTGTTGAGGAATCGCAGGTGGCAAAGCAACCGGAGGTTGCGCAACTACAACTGGTGGCGGTTGTGCCATAGCATCCTGCGCATAAGGGGGTGGCGAACTCAATAGCTGCGTCATTAAAGGATCTTTCACAAGATCTTTCTTCTCGTCTTGCTGTTGAGGTGGCAAAGCTGGGTAGCACTTATCTACCGCTAATTTACGCTGCCTAAGCATCTGTTCACTCTCTTGTTCCTCCTCATTATCCCTAAACTGTATAGCAGCTTGCACCATTGACATACCTCGTTCACGGTTATTTTTCTTCGCTAACTTAATTTCTTTCTGTTTGGCTTCCTTTCGCCATAAGCGGAAAGAGTCAAACATCGCCGGCCGGGCTTTTTTCTTGAACAGTTTAACTTCAAGATTGTCTAAAATCTCTGTTTCAAAGCTACCATAACGGGGCCACCGTAGGACACCGTCTTTCCTGGTATATTTAACCCATATTTCATTATACGCGATGGGGTCCACTCCATGTTTTACGTAGAGCTCATAGGTCGGAGTTCCAATCGGAGGAACCAGACACAAACCCTCCAATCGGGAATCCCTAGTACAAACAAAACCAAATATCTTTCCAAGTCTGCAAAGACCAGGCATATTCGCTCACTAGTCTAGCTTCAAACTTCAAGGGAAATCTCAAAAAACGATAGCCTCGTGAAAACACGAGTCCTTCAGCTTTGGGGCCTGCAGGTACCAAATCAAAGCCATCCCGAAGGATACCCAAACAAAACTAAGGACTGGGAGACGCTCCACTCCTACTTAACTGAAATATCGATGGCGTCACCAGAAGACCAGTCTATTGTCTCGCTCTACAAATTGTCTAATGGCTCCAAGACAGGGCGACAGTCAGGGCAGCAGTCCTTCGTAGCCGTCGGAAAGCGGGGAACCTCGCAGCAAAGACATTCGGTCCACGACGACATACAGGGGTTGATGAAGTGGCAGGCCTTCCTCCAGAATTTCCACACGAAGCTCCTCACGATCTTCGGGCTTGGACTGGTACCACTGAAGTCGCCCCGCGTTGGGCGCCAACTGAAAAACCGGGTTTTAGAACCCAGCGGCGCCAGGTATAACGCCCGATGTCTTCGGATTCCCCTGCCTCGGCAAACAGAGACACGGGACACTTCTTGATGACGTCAAAGACCAAAGTTTAATGGCTGCAACCAGGAACAGAGGTCTACGAAGCACAACACGGGTGGTTCGCTAGAGACTGCACAAATTCAATGAGCGGAGCATGGTCTTTTATGCCAAAAATCACATTCCAGGCTAGCATCAATTACGTACAAACTGACCAATCAGATGATGACATTTTAAAAGTAGCGCATGACGACAATCCCATTTTCCGTTGTCCAGCCCACCAGAAATGACCAAGCACATTCCAATATCCTGTTCGATCAGGCCGGACAAACCCATCATAAAACCTCAACCCAAATCAGTGATTAGGCCATAAAGGAAAGAACAGAAACAGATGAGAAGCAAGATAGAAGGGTGGATGCAGTGTACCATAAACTCAGCAATGTCCTGCTCTTTGATCTTTATCTGTCCAGCTGCTTAACAAGGAACTGGCTCAGCGAGGTCAGCCTCGGGCAAGGGAGTCAGTTCGGCCAGGTCAAACAAAAGTCAGTTAAGGTGTACGTGTCCCAAGGACTCATTCGGCCATAGTCATCGGCCTATGTGAGGGCAACCACACAAAATGGCTGCCGCACACAAAATGGAACCCGAGGGTTCAAACGAAATCCCTAAATACGTAGTGTTCTCATTGATCGAATATGACGAAAACACTCTTACACACCGCACTCGTGATTTGCGGTCCGCTGATACCAAAATCGTCTATTTCCGACGACCTTTATTGAACGGGTTCAGAATCTATGAACCACGGACCCTCAAACTACGGAACCACAGTACTCGTGGTGGTACTGTTGGTATTGGTGGTGGTACTGGTGGTAGTGGTGGTGGTGGCAGTACTGGTGGTGGTACTGGTGGTGGTGGCGGTATGGTGGTGGTGGTATTGGTGGTGGTACTGGTGGTATTGATGGTGGTACTGGTGGTATCAGTGGTGGTACTGGTACTGGTGGTATTGGTGATACTGGTGGTAGTACTGGTACTGGTGGTGGTACTGGCGGTGATACTGGTGGTGGTGGTACTGATGGTGGCACTAGTGGCGGTGGTGGCAGTACTGGTGGTGGTGGTTATGGTGGTACTGGTGGTGGTGGTACTGGTGGTTGTAGTATCGGTGGGAGTGGGGGTACCAGTACTGGTGGTGGTGGTGCTGGTGGTGGTGGTATTAGTGGTGGTGGTACTGGTGGTCTGTGGTGGGGTTACTGGTAGTGGTGGTACTGGTAGTGGTGGTAGAGGTACTGGTAATGGTGAAACTGGTGGTAGTGGTACTGGTGGCAGTGGTACTGGTACTGGTGGAGGTGATATTGGTGGTGGTAGTGGTGGTACTCATACTGGCAGTACTGGTGGTGGTGGTACTGGTGCTGGTGGTGTACTGGTGGTGGTGGTACTGGTTATTGGTGGTACTACAGGTGGTGATGGTACTGGCGGTTGTGGTACTGGTGGTGGTGGTACTGGTGGTGATGGTACTGTTGGTGTTTGTACTGGTGGTAGTGTACTGGTGGTGGTGGTGCTGGTGGTGGTAATGGTACTGGTGGTGGAACTGGAGGTGGTAGTGGTGTTGGTGGCACTGGTGGTAGTGGTGGTGGTGCTGGTACTGGTGGTGGTGGTACTGTTGGGCATTGTGGTGGTACTGGTGGTCTTGATGGTTCTGGTGGTGGTACTGGTGGTACTGGTGGTGGTGGTGGTGGTACTGGTGATGGTGGTACTGGTAGTGGAACTTTTGGTGGTGGTACTCGTGGTGGTACTGGTGGTGGTACTCAGGTACTGGTGGTGGTGGTGGTTCTGGTGGTGGTGGTACTGGTGGTAGTGGTTGCAATTCTGGTGGTGATGTTGGTACTGGTGGGGGTGGTACTGGAGGTGGTGGTATGGGTGTCAGTACTGGTGGTGGTGGTACTGGTGGTGGTACTGGTGGTGGTGGTACTGGTGAAGGTACTGGTGGGGGTACTGGTTTTGCTGGTGGTACTGGTTGTGGTACTGGTGGTGGTGGTATTGGTGGTGGTGGTACTGGCACTACTGGTACTGGTGATGGTACTGGTGGTGGCACTGGTTGTGGTGGTGGATCTGGTGGTGGTGGTAGTGGTACTGATGGTGGTGGTGATATTAGTGGTGGTGGTACTGGGGGTACTACTGGTGATGGTGGTACTGGTGGTTGTGGTACTGGTGGTGCTGGTACTGTTGGTGGTACTAGTTCTGGTGTACTGGTGTACTGGTGTTGGTGGTACTGGTGGTGATAATGGTACTGGTGGTGGTGGTATTGGTGGTGGTGGAACTGGTGGTGCTACTGGTACTAGTGGTGGTAGTGGTGGTGGTACTAGTGATGGTGCTGGTGGTACTGTTGGGAATGGTGGTAGTACTGGTGGTGGTGGTGGTTCTGGTGGTGGTACTGGTGGTACTGGTGGTGGTACTGGAACTTGTGGTGGTGGTAGGTGTATCGTGGTGGTACTGGTAGCGGTATTGGTGGTGGTACTGGGGTACTGGTGTACTGGTCTTGGTGGTTGTTCTGGTGGTGGGAATGGTGGTAGTACTGGTGGTGGTTCTGGTGGTGGTACTGGTGGTACTGGTGGTGGTACTGGAACTTGTGGTGGTGGTAGGTGTACTCGTGGTGGTACTGGTAGCGGTATTGGTGGTGGTACTGGGGTACTGGTGTACTGGTCTTGGTGGTTGTTCTGGTGGTGGTGGTACTGGTGGTGTTGGTACTGGTGGTGGTGGTGGTGGTACTGGTGGTGGTGGTATTGGTGGTGGTGGTGGTGGTGGTGGTACTGGTGGTGGTGGTGGTGGTACTGGTGGTAGTGGTTGTGGTGGTGATGGTGGTGCTGTTGGTGGTACTGGTGGTGGTGCTATGGGTGGCAGTACTGGTAGTGGTGGTGGTGGTAGTGGTGGTACTGGTGGTGGTAGTACTGGTGGTACTTGTGGTAGTGCTGGTGGTGGTGGTGGTACTGGTGGTGGTACTGGTGGTACTGATGGCAGTGTACTGGTGGTCGTGGTAATGGTGGTACTGGTAATGTTGTGGTACGAGTGGTGGTAGCAGTGGTACTGGTGGTGGTGGAGGTGGTAGTGGTGGTACTGGTGGTGGTAGTACTGGTGGTACTGGTACTGGTGGTGGTGGTACTGGTGGTGGTGGCACTGGTGGTCATGGTAATGATGGTACTGATGATTTGGTGGTACGGGGGATGGTGGTAGTGGTACTGGTGGTGGTGGTGGTACTGGTGAAGATGGTACTGGTAATAGTACTGGTGGTGGTGGTATTACTGGTGGTGGTACTGGTGTTTCTGGTACTGGTGGTGGTATTTGTGGTGGTACTGGTTGTGGCACTGGGGGTGGCTATAGTGGTGGTACTGTTGGTGGTGGTTGTACTGTTGGGCGTGGTGGTGGTACTGGCCGTGGTGGTGCTACTGGTGTTGGAGGTACTGGTGGTGGTGGTACTGTTGGTGGTGGTACTGCTGGTGGTGGTAGTACTGGTGCTGGTGGTACTGGTAGTGGAACTTGTGGTGGGTGTGGTGGTGGTACTGGTGGTGGTACTGATGGCGGTATTGGTGGTTGCACTGGGATACTGGTGGTGGTGGTACTGGTGGTGGTGGTACTGGTGGTGGTGGTACTGGTGGTTGTGGTGATATAGGTGGCGGTGGTGGTACTGGTGAGGTTTTGTAATTCTCGAGTCTGACTCCATTTTGTTCTGTGCCACCATTTTGTGTTGCCCTCACTTGGCCTGTGAAGGTAGCCAGGCGAACAAAGTGGCCTGGCCTTCTTAGTTCATGTATACATTAACAAGGTTTCTTTTTGACTCTGAAATGAACTGTAAGAAACTGACCTCTTCACCTGAAACTGACCTCGCAAAGCCAATTTCCCTGATCGATCTTTGTCTGAGATTGCCAATCAATGTTCAGGACATTGTTAACTTTTAGTTTCCTTGCACATGCCTTATCAGCATCTGTTACTGTTTCTTTTTTATGTTTCTTCATTACATGGGTTATGCTTTCAATTATACGTTTGTCCGGCTTGTGGAGATTGAATTTGGGACATTCCTAATAATTAACTTTTGGGTTGGGATACTGTAAATTGAGTTTTTGTTATGTGATACTTTGTTTGAAAATGTACCTTATTGGCTAGAATTTTGTGCAGTGGGTGTACATTTATAATGAGAATTTTGGGTATAAAAGGAGACGTCTCGCCTTAGTAAAATGAGCAGTCTCCTGAGAATTTACACCATGATGTATTTCAAGGATCACTGTTACTAGCTGCAGCTAATAAACTTGGTCTCTGATGCTATCCAGAAGTATTCCGTGTCTCTGTATACCAAGACAGGTGAACTCGAAGATCGTGCCCCTGACGCCGCTGGGTTAAACCCTAGTTCTTCAACTGGCGCCCAACATGGGGCGACTTCAGCGGTACTGGTCCAAGCCTGAAGATTGTGAGGAGCCCCGTGAGGAAATTTTGGAGGAAGCCGCCACTTCATCGACCCCTGCATGTGGACGTGGACCGAAGGTTTTTTTCTGCGAGGCTTCCCCTTTTTGACGGCTGCGAAGGACTGCTGCCCTGACTGTCGCCTTGTCTTGGACCCTCTTGTGATGATTTGTAAGGCGAGACGTTAGACGGTCTTCTGGTGGCGTGACAGACCTTTTGGTTAAGTATAAGTGGGTCGCTCCCACGACTTTGTTTTGTTTCTTGGTTTTGATTCGGCCATTGCAATAGTCGAAGCCGAGGGGTTCGTATATTTGCGAGTGTATCATTTTTGATAACCCCTTGAAGTTTAAAGCAAGACTAGTGAGCTAAAAGATGCCTGGTTTTAGCAAATTTAGGAAATGGTTTTGTTGTAGTTGTAATAGGGATTCCCGATTGGAGGACTCGTGTCCGATACCTCCGGTTGGAACTCCAACTTATTTGATTTGATTTTGGGCATTTGTAAAGCACCTGGTTACGCCACTGGCGTGTCCCCGCGCTGTGATAAGTGGAGTAGCTGCCCCGCCCCTCCCACAGAAGGCTACCTGCTAAAAAGGTGGGTTTTAAGTTTCTTCCTGAACAGGACTTCAGATGATTCTAGTCGCAGTTCTAAAGGTAGGGCATTCCAGCATCTGGGAGCGAGGTGTCTAAAAGATCTTCCTCCCACACGTGCCTTCCTTACTCTGGGAACCTTTAGCAGTCCAGTCTGCGAGGACCGTAGATTGCGTGTGGGCTCATAGCAGGTCACCAGACTCTGGAGCGGAGCAGGGGCTTTACCACTCAGAATGTGGTGGCATGTGGAGAGGGCTTTGAACTCCACCCTCTTCTCCACAGGGAGCCAGTGGAGGGCTTGTAAAGCTGGTTTGGAGGGTGACCTCCTGGGGAGCCTGAGTACAAGCCGCGCCGCGGCATTTTGGAGCACTTGCAGGCGGCCCATGACCCTGCCAATGGCCCCCAGATATAGCAGGTTCCCATAGTCAAGTCGCGAGGTGACCAGGGCGTGCACCAGCGTCCTTCGAGCAGAAATAGGGAGAAGATCTAAAACTTTCCTTAAGGCTCTCAGAACACCGAAACACACCCCGTCACCCGGCTGACCTGGGGTCCATAGGCAAGATCCATATCCAGCCACACACCGAGGTTCCTAGCCTCCCGGCATGGAACGGGCACCTCACCCAGGCAGGGCGGCCACCACGCCGATGACCAAGCAGATGGCCCTCCCCCCACCACGAGCACCTCAGTCTTGCTACCGTTCAACTTTAAACAGTTTGCGGACATCCAGGTTGCCAGGTCTTGCATGCAATTCTTGAAAATGTCTGCTGCAAGGCCGGGTGCACGCGATAGGGAGATGACCAGCTGCGTGTCATCGGCGTAGGACACCAGGCGTAGACCGTGTCCCTCCACAATGACTGCTAGGGGGGAGACATAGATATTAAATAGAGTTGGGCTCAGGGACGAGCCCTGAGGCATGCCCTGGCCCAACTCAATCTCCTTCGAGTAGCAGTCACCCAATCGGACCTGAAAGCACCTGTCAGACAGGAAGGACCCGATCTAGCCAAGCGCTTCTCCTGTGACCCCTCCTTCATTCAGACACTGTAGCAGGATGGAATGTGCTACAGTGTCGAATGCCGCGCTTAGATCAAGTAAGATCAAAGCCATGGTTTGGCCCTCATCCACGCCCTGACGTAACACTTCGACCGCAATGAGAAGCGCGGATTCCGTCGAGTGACGGGGGCGGAAGCCAAATTGCGAGTCATGGAGTAGCGAAGCCTCCTCCACAAACTGCATAAGTTGTAAATTGGCTATTTTTTCCGCCACTTTAGCCATATAGTGCAGGAGGGAGATTGGGCGAAGATTGTCAAGTTTTTCAAAACTGACATTAGCTTTCTTCTGCAGAGGGAGTACAACTGCTTGCTTCCAAGCATTGGGGACGGTCTGGGACTTGAAGGAGGTATCTAAAAGGTGGCAGACATAGGGTTCAAGTACTTGCAGTCTACCCTTCAACCGACTAGGTGTAGTCGGGTCTCTTGGGGAGCCAGATTTTATTGACCCGCAGATGCGGAGAAGTTCCTCAGTTGGAGGGGTGACGAAGGTGGTTAATCGCTGTTCCCCTTTGATTTTAGTGGCCTCCGGGTGCATAGGACTATTGTCGGCCTTCTGAGGGAAGGAGTTGTAGATGTTAATAACCTTATTTGCAAAAAACTCCGCAATACGGTCACAACCCTCCGTAGTGCAAAGTTTCTTGGGCACCGCAGCAGGCTTCCCTACCGCAATAGATTTATAGATTGAGAAGAGTTCCTTAGTGGACTGTTCAGCTTCTTCAATCTTGTTGCAGAAATACAGTGATTTACCCTTTCTTATCAATTTGTGGTAGTTGCGCCGACAGTCTATGTACTCTGCTTTAGCGTGGGTCGAGTAGGCAATCCTCCATTGCCTTTCGGCATGTTTACACGCTGCTTTGGCCACCCGCATGTCCTCGTTGTACCATGGAGCCGATCTCTGAGCTCGGCCCCCCACTTTTGCCACACTGAGTGGAGCCACCAGGTCCAGGGCTTCCGTGATACGTTGGGCTAGGTTGGAGTTGATTTCTTCTACCACCTTGCCCCCAGGATGGCCCTTCGCAGTTAGTGCCCGGTTGAATTCAGCTTGAGAGAACGCCGCCCATCTCCGCCTAGGGTGTTTATCAGCGGGAGGTTCGGTCGGACGTGCTCCCAGCAGCTCAATGGTGAATGGGATGAGATGGTGGTCGGACCATGGGATGGGGACCGGATTCTGAGCCTCCACTTGGTCCCAGTTTGCGAAAACCGGGTCAAGAAGGTGGCCCATCTTGTGGGTGGGGTGCTGTACTTCCTGCACAAACTGCAATCCTGCCATTGCTTGACAGAAGTCACTGGCCGCCTTGTCCGTAGGGGTATCTAGGTGTAGGTTTAAGTCACCCAGAACTAGATATTTGTCAGCACTTAATGCGGCCTCTGTGACGCCTTCTACTAGCTTCTCGATGAAAGCGGTTGTCGAACCAGGCGGGCGATAGATCGGAAGGCCCTTCAGGGTGAAATTGCCGCTTATCGAGATGGAGAAGGCACCGGCTTCACTATCCTCAATTGCGATACGTTCAAGCTGACATTGGTAATCCTGTTTAGCAACTATAGCTATGCCCCCCCTCTGCCTAGTGCTCTGTCTAATCTCTGCAGGCAGTAGCCCTCTGGGATAGCTTTGATGATCTCCGGCATGGAGTCCTGGTCTAACCAAGTTTCCGTGAGGAAAAGCAAATCCCATTGGTTCCCACTAAGGAGATCATGCATGTCGAGACAGTGCTTTCGTAGGGAGCGTACGTTCAGCAGGCAACATACCAGGTTGTGTTGCTCTCTGATTTTAGCATCCCCTGTATGAAAGGAGAAGTTGCAGTAGCTGCAGCCCACGTTGTTTTCTGCCTCCATACTATGTGAGCAAGGTCCGGAATGCTCACTGCGGAGGAGAAGAAGATCCTCTCGACTCCAGATGACATGGTCTAATGGAGGGGCAGGGGGTCTGGCCCTGGGCCGCAGTCAGCCGCAGACGGGCTTAACTCAGGCGCAACTCCGGCGCGCCTTCGTCGCGCCCGCTGCGCTGCCTGCCACACATCTGCCTTATATCCCCCCAGCGTCCCAACAGCTAGAGCGCTGCAGGTATCTGCCGGAAGTGTCTGGCTCAGACCCTCCATGCCCTCTGCTGGAACGGTGCTAGTCACCGGCGTCAGAACGAGGCGGGAGGGGGGGACGAGTCCAGCACTCCGTTGCTAGGTAGCGGCAACTGCTTGTCTGCCTTGAGGAGCTCAGCCGAGCAAAATGCAGCTAGATGTCCGCAGTAGTGCCAAAACAAGCACACAGTGCAAAATGGCTTGCACGCGCTGGCTCACCACAGTGCCAGGTGAGGAAAAGAAATTTTAAAATTTAAAAGAGCTCACGCGCTAAAACAGCATATGGGTATTGTTCACCAATACGCCGGAAGCGCTTCAGTAAAAGCGGTAGGGACACTGCCACTGCCCACTTACCACTTATGAGCTCTATTCAAAGCATGGTGTAGGTCCCATTACCTTTAATGAAGTATGGGTCCGTTATACAAGGAAAGATGGTGTTTTACGATGGCCCCAACATGGTAGTTTTGAATCATATGTTTTAGATAACCTAGAAGTTGCGCTATTTAAGAAGAAAGCCCGGCAGGCGATGTTTGACTCTTTCCGCCTTTGGCGTAAGGAAGCCAAACAGCGAGAAATTAAGCAAGCTAAGAGAGATAGGAAGGAAAGGAATATATCGGTAATGCAAGCTGCTAGGCAGTTTAAGGACGATGAAGAAGATCGTGCGATTGAAGTGTCAGATAGACAACATTGCATGGCCATTGATAAATGTTACCCGGCTTTGCCACCCCCCCTTTCAAATGTGACTGAAGACCCTGAAAAGGATCCTTTGATGCCACATTTACTGAGATTACCACCCCCTTATGTGCAGGGTGCTTCTGCACCTCCGTTACCTCCAGTTGTTGCACCCCTTGTTGTCGTTCAACCCCCTGTTGTTGTTCAGCCACCCGTTGCTTCACAGGTTGTTCTTCCTACCCCGGCGCAGCCCCCTCCAGGGCCGCCAGCCTTGCCACCAGCCTCGCCTCAAACTCCTTTGCCTTACACTCCTTTATCTTTGACTTTTCTTATTTCTGTCCCTACGTCTCTGTCGCCTCAAAACACTTTGTCTCCTGTCCTCATGTCAACTTCTTCTCCTTTTGCTCTGCAACGAATGACTGAGACTGTCACTAGTCTTTTGTCTCCTTTCTTTGGGTCACTGAATATGACCGCTGTTTCTGAACGTAAGCAGAGACGTATTCAGCTCCCTGGTCCCGAAGAGCGGGCAGTGTTAGATCTCCTTGCTCGTAGATGGGTTTTGAATACCTCCAAGTACAGTCCACAAGTGGTTATGGATATCTTCCTACAGTGGGAGGCACCAAAACAAAGGTATGTTTTTGATGTCATGTGTACCTTCCTTCGCCAAGAGTGGGAAGATAATGAGTTGAGTTCAATTCCATTAGAATTGCTTAATGTTTAGTCTGAATTTGCTAAAGGGACGATAGTGGGTTCCGATGTTGAAGAAGCGGTAGAGACACTACTCACTTTTAGGTCTAGACTTCCACCTCAATCATTGTTCGAACCTGACCCTTCTGTTAGGAGAAAAGTGAAGCAGTATCCTATGGGAGAGGTTCCCCCTGTATGGAGAGATGTAGTTGTGGCTGATGCCGCTCATGGTATTGCGGCTGCACCGGCTCATTTTCAGCGAGTGTGGGTGCATGTCCCTTGGAAGAGAGCTGAGGTCCTGGCTCTTAAGCAGACCTTGCCTGATCCCCGTAAAAATCCTGCTGGTTATTACAAGGAGTTGTCTCAAACAGTTGATGCGTGTGTTATGAATTTAGCTGACATAGATATGTTGATGGGTAATGTAGTTCCTCAACCCTTGTGGGCGAAGATCCGTCACGAGGATCACGCGCCAGAGTTAGGAGATACGTGGGTTAATATTACTGCTGCAGATGGTCGACAGGTAGGAGGTGCCAAACCTGAACCCTTAGTTGCAGAACTACCTGGTAGGATTATTAATTTAATGAAAACTATGATGCCTCCTCTGCGGGTGATTTGAGACAAGTTAGCAGCATGCAAACAAAAGAAAGACGAGAGTGTGTCTGATTTCTTCACTAGGTTTAAGGAAACATTCATTGATCATAGTGGTCAGGACATGAGTACAGAAGGTGGTCAGAGGTTGTTTGTAGATAAGTTTGTTTTTAATTTACTTCCCGAACTTTCTAATAAGTTAAAGGACTTTGAGAGTTCATGGGCTGTTTCTTCTTCGGCCCAGATATTGGCTACTGCACAATACTATGGGAATAGAGATAAAGATGTGAAGGATAAAGTAGAGAAGAAGACTAGAGAATTAAAAACGAACGTTCTTCTGCAGTAGGCTTATCTGCCTCGCCCTAATCAGCGTCAGTTTCAGCAACCTTCCCAGTTTCAGCCACCCCAGAGTTTCAGAAACTGTTGCAGAAGCCTGAATCTTTTGCTTCGCGACTCCCGCTAGGCCCTAATCAGTGTGCTTATTGTAAAGAAGAAGGACACTTCAAGAATAGTTGCCCGATCTTGCTACAGCCCGTGAATGATATGTCTGGTCTGAGAGGTCGTGGTGGTTTCCAACAAGTACCTAGGGGTAGGGGACGTGGTACGTTTCCCCAGAATGAACGTTCCTTTTCCCCTCAGAATTCTATGAATTATTTTGACCAACAGAATGTTCCGACCGTCCAGTCCGCTCAGTATTACACTGATGATTATTATGTTGGAAGTGAAAGTGCTGGTTTTAATGATAGTTAGGACAGCCATGGACAAAGGGAGGGAGTAGTGTTAGTTCCAGTAGACCAGAGTGGACCTTATGTTGAAGTGATTAAATGAGGTGTGGCAGAACCTTTTCTTTTGGATACTGGTGCAGCAAAAAATTCTCTCATGCACTCTAAACTCCCTGGCGCACCTTTGTCTGGCTTGACCAATGTTTCAGTAGGATTTTCTGGCGCCCCAGTTCGTAAACCCGGTTTCTTGTCCTTTGCCCCTTTCTATTGGCCCCTGTGAATTGGAGGCACCCCTCATTCTAATGACTGGCTGTGGCGAGAATCTGTTGAGTTTGGACGTGTTGAAAAGATTGCATGCAACATTACATTGTTCTCCTTCGGGAGTAGATCTTACGGTGGGTAAGAAAGTGATTTCCCCGATGTATCTGTCTAAGGATCGCCTTCCACTGGAACTGCGTTCTCTCCCTGATACACTTTGGGCTACAGGTCCCAATGATGTTGGTCTCTTGCAGATTCCACCCTACGTTGTTACCCTTAAGTCGAATGCTAAGTTACCTCGCATTCCTCAGTACAAAATTTCCAGTGATGGCGAAAGAGCTCTTTTAGCGATTATCTATGATTTGGTTGAGAAAGGTGTGGTTGAAGAAACAAGAGGTAATGTGTGTAACAGTCCTGTTCTGCCTGTCCTTAAGCGTACTGACTCTTCTCAGCCACCTGTGTACCGGTTTGTGATCGACCTTCGAGAGGTCAATAAGTTTGTTGTGCCACAGTTTCCTGTTTTCCCGGACATTACTGCTTTATTGACCAAGATCCCTGCCTCAACTGCTTGGTTTTCTGTTATTGATCTGAAGAACGCTTTCTTCAGTATTCCAATTGCTGAGGAAAGTAGGGATATTTTTGGCTTCTCTTTAGGAGGCCGCAGTTTTCGGTTTAAGCGCTCTCCTCAAGGTTATTGTGAGAGTCCCTCCATTTATAGTCAGGCTTTGAAAACTGAGCTTGATACTCTTGCATTGCCTTCTGGTGCTACTCTTATCCAGTATATTGATGATCTGTTGCTTGCTGCTCATGATGAAGAGATTTGTAAAGAAGTTACTCTTTCTTTGTTGCGCCACCTGTCTGACTTTCATCATAAAGTGTCATCTTCGAAGTTGCAGTATTGCCGCCAAGAAGTGACCTACTTAGGTCATCTCTTGTCGAAGGAGGGAAGACGATTGACCCCAGAGCGTATTCAAGCGATTGCCCAAATGACTGTGCCATGCACACAGAGAGAGGTGCGTGCCTTCTTAGGTATCACCTCGTATTGTAGACACTGGATTCCGAATTTTTCTTTGCTAGCGAAACCTTTGTTGGCACTTACTCTTAAGGACACACCACACCCTCTTCCTTGGTCTGATGAATGTCAGAAGAGTTTTTCTGAATTGCTTGATGCATTGTGTTCTGCTCCGGTGTTGGGTATCCCCAACTACAGTAAACCTTATACACTTTATGTACACAAGAGAGAAGGTTGTACAAGCAGCGCCCATGTGTGTATTTTTCAGCTACTTTAGATCCGGTAGCTAGGGCGTTGCCTAGTTGTCTAAGAGCTACAGCGGCAGCGGCTGTTTCTATCCGACAGTCTGCTGGTTTGGTATTGGATAATACATTGATTGTGCTGGTCCCACATGCAGTGGATACCCCATTGAATAGAACGAAGACTCAACATCTTACCAGTGCGCGTTTGTCAGGTTATGAGTTGACGCTTTTGGCTAGCCATGTGCACATCAAGCGGTGCAACACATTGAATCCAGCTACATTGTTGCCGATTTTTGTAGAGACAGATGCTCAGGAACAGCATGATTGTTTTCTCCGGACAGAGGAGGAAACGAAGGGTAGAGTTGATCGGAAAGATACTCCTCTTTCGAATTCTGATGGTACCCTATGGGTAGATGGTTCGTGCTTTAAGCTTCCGAATGGAGAGACGACTGCAGCATATGCTGTCACAACTTTGCACACGATTGTTGAAACATCACGTATTGCACAGAATTCAGCGCAAGCAGCGGAGTTGATAGCATTGACTAGAGCGTGTGTGTTGTCAAAAGGAAAGAGAGTGAATGTTTATACTGATAGCCAATATGCATTTGGCGTGGCTCACAGTTTTGGTCGCTTGTGGAAAGAGAGAGGATTTCTTACTTCCCATGGTACGAAAATTCAGCATGGACAATTAGTGAGTGAACTTCTTGAATCACTTACTTTGCCTACCCAAATTGCGATAGTGAAGTGTAGTGCGCATAAGAAGGTTATGGATGATGTGGGTTGATGGAATGCGTTTGCAGATGAAGTAGCGAGAGAAACGGCGAAAGATGTGATGAGTTAGATGTATGTTGCAGGTCCTGCCAGATGGGATGTGGAAGGAGGAATGTGTGAAGATACAACAGAAAGTGTGAAGATGATTTAGACAGAAGCTACTGAGAAAGAATTGAGTATGTGGAGAGAGAGTTCGGGAATGTTGGATTCAACAGGCTGTTGGGCTGAGTTGTCAGAGCACCAGCGATGGTTGTTGCCGGATGCATATGTGCTTCCGGTGGTTACTATGGCTCATGGGTTGGCTCACATTAGTTCAAAAGGGATATGTAAGTTGTTGGCTCCGGTATGGCAGAATGGGGGAATTCCTAGGTGTGCTGAGAATTTGGTTAAACACTGCATGATTTGCTTGATGCATAATCCTGGAAAGGGAACCCCAACTGGAGAAGTGTGGCTCACTGGTTAGAGCAGGCAGACCCTGAAGCAGAGGTCAGACCCGGGACCAGGGTTCAATTCCTGACGCGGCAGGGTCTTGAGCTCAAATGTCCATGGACTCGATAATTCTCGCTTCGGTGCCTGACCTAATCATGGGTTCACACTCTGCAACTCTGGGCATTAAGCTTGCTTAATCTCCACAACGGCCTCCCCGCGGCGGGATGCCTGGCTTTCACCTTGGGGATGCCCTGTAGGGGCTATCTCACAGGGAAAAGCCAGGACGGGTTCCCAAGGCAAGCGCGGAGATACCCCTTCGGGGGTCGATTCAGGCGCTATATAAGAAACATAATAATAATAATAATAATAACTCCAGCGGGTGATTTTGCTCCTCCAACGTATCTGTTCGAGGTGCTGCAGATAGACTACATTCACATGGAAAGATGCAATAACTTGAAGTATGTCCTTGTGGTTGTTTGTGCCTTTTCCAGATGGATAGAGGCCTACCCCCTAAAGGATAATACTGCCTTGTCTACAGCCAAGTTTTGCTCAAAGAATTCTTTCCCAGATATGGCTTGCCAAGGATGGTATGGAGTGATAATGGAAGTGAATTTGTGGGTCAGATTATGAAGGAAGTATGTGCGGGTCTGGGTATCAAACAGAAATTTCACGCTGCGAATCACCCCCAGTCAGCAGGCCTGGTCGAGTCCTATAATGGCACTCTGAAGCTGAAGTTGGCCAAGGTGCAAGCGAGCTCTGTTCTTACATGGCCCGATGCCTTACCATTGGCACTTTTGCCCACGAGAACGACAGTACATTCTCGCGTGGGACTTAGCCCATACAAGATTGTTTTTGGATGTCCGGCGAATGTCTGGGGTGTGCCGAGGCCTAAGAAGTACAGTGATATCGAGTACCCTATGTTGGTTGACTGCTTACATGATTTGACTGCTAAATTGCGTGTTCTTCACCAACAGGTCTATGACACTTTGCCTTCAGTTTCTGTAGACGCAGGCCACACGATTCAACCCTTTGACTGGATTCTAACCAGGAATTTCCAGAGGTCAAAGAACTTGGAACCAAGATGGACCGGTCCATACCAAGTCCTGTTATCAACTCGGACTGCTATTAAGGTGTTCGGCAAGAAAAACTGGGTACATGGTACCCATTGCAAGAAGATACCTTTGCCCTTACCGTACGATAAGTGGGTCCGGGAAGGTGTTGCCGATTCCGAGAGTGAAAGGGTTCCGAGATTTGTACCTTTTAGCAATGCACATCTGGAATGGACTCAGTCAGAACGTGCGGATGATGAAGACTTGCAAGAAGCTGTGCCGCCGTGTTTGAGACTTGATACTACGCACCCAGAGACACTCTTTCAGGATCAAACTGTGCCTGGTAAAGAACGCTACAACTTAAGGTCTAAAAAGGACAAATAAAATCAGAATTTTTTTGTGAATTACACTCTTTCAGACAAGAGACTATTTTTTTCTTTTTTTTCGAACCACCATCCGGGTTCAGCTGCAGGGTCGCGGTATAAGACTTAAGGGGTGGCCCGCGTATTGACGAAAGGTCTGCGGTTCTAGGGACGTCTAGAACGCCTGGACACACACTTGAGTGAAGAAGGAAAATTGCCGCAAGCAGCACGTTAGAGGATGGAGTCTGTTGTAACTGAAAGAGATGTTGAGAGAATAGATCTTAAGACAAGATTTTGTACATTGATACATAGCAAATGTTTTATAATATTGCGCTTTTTGACGTTTTTAAGTATCACGTTAGCTTGTGTGGGTTGGACTGTCTATGCTACACAACAGACATCTGCACCCACCTCCCAACCTATGCTTTCTTTCACTACTGTTTCATTGCACCAGTTTTATACGTTGCCTGAACATGAACAGACAAGGAGATCAGAATTTGTCAACAACTCGTTCATACAGTTGTTGCATCAGCATCAGTTAGTAGTAAATACCACTAATTGTTGGGTTTGTGGTCTTATGCCACATACAACAGATAAAGGTATGCCATATTTGGTTTTGCCTTTTTCTTCTAATGGGTCTGTGTGGGCTTTTCCGACCATGTTTATCTATGCAAATGAGGTACGCCCCTTGCATTCCCTTAAAGATAACTCGAGCAATAGTGCCTTGATAAGGGGTATAGTAGCTATGATCCGAGATATTGATGCACATAATGCTATCCCTAAGGATGAGGTGCAGGCTTACGTTGGTTGGAACGTAACTGGATATAGTACCAGCTTGACAGAGAAGGAGAGACGAAAAAGGTCTCCCCCTATTTGGATTGTACCCCACTGAGGCCATTTTTGTTTGCAAGGTAATGGTCGGAATCCGAAAGCTAAGCTAGGTAAGAGTGTGTGTGTTCAAACCTATGTCTATTCATCTTGGACTTCTCCATCGTTTGTGCCAGCTAAAGGCACATTTTTTGTTTGTCATGACAGAGCCTACACATGGTTGCCACCTGATTTTTCAGGAAAGTTTTATGTGGCGTTTCTGCTTTCCTCTGCATACACTACTGCTTCAGACTATTATAGAACGAGATATGGTAGAGGTGTCTTCAATCAGGAAGATACTGCAGCACACGAAGTAGGAGATTTCTTCAAGGGCTTCCTGCCCTTTTGGGGTCCTATGATCAATAGTAGGCATATTCGACAGCTTGTCCACGTTGTTGAAGCTACTATTAATGAGACAGCAGGTGCTCTTAGTAATGTTACAGCTGAGCTTCAAGCGGACTGCCTTATGACTTTGCAGAACCGTATAGTATTAGACATTATACTTGCAGATCGAGGAGGAGTATGTAAATTGATTGGATCCAGTTGCTGTGTTTACATACCAGATAATGCCCCTACAGTGTACCAAGCCATCTCTAGGTTGTATAAAATCTCTGAGTCTATCCATGTAGACGAAGGAGACTGGTCATTGATGGGATGGTTTTGGGGACTGCAGTCAAAATGGGGATGGAAGACTCTGACCTTCCTTGGCATGGTTTTAACCATCCTTTTCTCTTGTTGTCTTTGCATCCAGTGTGGTCCCGCCATTTGTAGTCTTTGTGCTACTATGTGTGTTCGGAGTCCTGTCCTGAGAGAAGTAGAGAATAATAAGATGATGCTACAGCAACACCTTGATGACCTAATGAATATCGACATAGACCTAGATTCAGATTAACATGAGTCTTAGGTTATTGCCTACGTAATGGCAAAAGGAGGGTCTGAGGTTTTGTAATTCTCGAGTCTGACTCCATTTTGTTCTGTGCCACCATTTTGTGTTGCCCTCACGTAGGCCTGTGAAGGTAGCCTGGCGAACAAAGTGGCCTGGCCTTCTTAGTTCATGTATACATTAACTAGGTTTCTTTTTGACTCTGAAATGAACTGTAAGAAACTGACCTCTTCACCTGAAACTGACCTCGCAAAGCCAATTTCCCTGATCGATCTTTGTCTGCGATTGCCGATCAATGTTCAGGACATCGTTAACTTTTAGTTTCCTTACACATGCCTTATCTTATTCAGCATCTGTTACTGTTTCTTTTTTATGTTTCTTAATTACATGGGTTATGCTTTCAATTATAGGTTTGTCCGGCTTGTGGAGATTGAATTTGGGACATTCCTAATAATTAACTTTTGGGCTGGGATACTGTATATTGAGTTTTTGTTATGTGATACTTTGTTTGAAAATGTACCTTATTGGCTAGAATTTTGTGCAGTGGGTGTACATTTATAATGTGAATATTGGGTATAAAAGGAGACGTCTCGCCTTAGTAAAATGAGCAGTCTCCTGAGAATTTACACCGTGATGTAATTCTAGGATCACTGTTACTAGTTGCAGCTAATAAACTTGGTCTCTGATGCCATCCAGAAGTATTCCGTGTCTCTGTATACCAAGACAGGTGAACTCGAAGATCTTAGGCATGCCCCTGACCCCGTTGGGTTAAACCCCGGTTCTTCACTGGTGGTGGTGGTACTGGTGGTGGTGGTGGTACTAGTGGTAGTGGTGGTGATACTGGTGGTGGTGGTACTGTGGTGGTGGTGGTACTGGTGGTGGTGGTAGTGGTGGTGATACGGGTGGTGGTGGTACTGTGGTGGTGGTACTGGTGGTGGTGGTATTGGTGGTGGTACTGGTAGTGGTGGTGGTGGTACTGGTGGTGGTGGTACTGGTGGTACTGATGGTATTGGCACTGGTGGACGTGGTAATGGTTGTACTGGTGATGGGGTGGTACTGGTAGTGGTGGTACTGGTTGTGGTGGTAGTGCTGGTGGTGGTACTGGTAGTAGTGGTGGTACTGGTGGTACTGGTGGTGGTGGTACTGGTGGTAGTGGTGGTGGTGGTGGTGGTGTTGTTTTTAATAAAACAGCCTTTTGAAAACAACATGTCAGGTGGCTTTAGTACAGATGACATGTAACACAGATGCGCTGTTGTCAGCTGTAGCACAGGATTATGTGCTACCTGGAATTCACATGACTTAATTTGCTAATCCATTCTAATTCCATTGTACTTGGGGGGGTAGGGGAGAAGTTGAAAAAGACACGCGATAATGCCAGGTTAAAGTTATAGAAAGCAGGCGGACGTGTGTTACGGGGCGACTGTGCTGCTTAAAAAAACACAAGCAGTTGTAATGTAATAGGTCTCGCGATTACGCGACTTTAAGCTATTGGCATTGTAAATGACAATGCCTTTTATTTATGTTTTAAAAACAAAAACAAAAATAAAAGGCATTATTTGCAATCTCAATAGCTCAAACTTGCGTAAATGCGAGACCTTTTGCATTGCAAATGCTTGTTAGATTAGTGAGTAGAAACGCACCATTTCGGCCAGCACTGCTAATTAATAAAATAAACAAGCGTTGCAAATATTTTAAAAGTTGTACTTTTACCGTCTTATGAAGGAGACCGTGTAACGCCACAAGTAAAAGGAGGTAACAAATGGCGACAGGGCGGTAACAAGGAGGGACTAACAAGCCTCATTATCAATGAGAAGCCAGCATTTACCAAGGACAATGACACCAGCCAATCAAAAATATGGGCGGAGAGAAGGCGAGGCTTCCGCAACATACTCGACTCCTGCATGCCTAGCAGAGCGAGCAGTGCATGTGCGCTGCCGCTAGGCTCGACCTAAAAAGGGGTACTTTGTCACATTGCTTTTGTATTCACTCCACAATAAAGTGTCACTCAAATTGTCACTCTTAATGCAGCGACATATCACACATAAACCCAGTAACATCCTGGAAATGTCCCTCATATGCAAATTGAAAATTTGACAGCTGCTCATTCAACAGTGTGCAAACATCTCAACCGTCTGAGGAGATAGGTGCTTTTGGAGGCTGAGCCCACTTAAGTCCTAGGCCCCAGCAAGCAATGGTGAAACAGGTGCAGTGGTGGTGGTGGGGGAGGGCTAAATTCACCCCAAGACTGTTTCTTTCTGCCCTAACCAGGAGGAGTGAGGCCCATTTTCTAGGCTTGCATTTCAACATTGGCAGCCTATCTGCGCCACTGTTGAATTCAAGTGATTTAAAAAAAAATTGGAGGGTGAGGATGTTTTTCTGGGCGAGTGATCCAATTGTAGTCTTGGAAGGATTTTTTGCTGGTTAGGAATGTGAAGATGGGACCACAGAAGGTGCTAGGTCGAAATGATGGTAAGCTCCCTGAAGAGACTGCTAAGAGAGACAGCAGGTGATGCCAGCCCAGCATTCTAGGAAAACAAATGTGAGTTGGACCTCACAGGCCATTTGAGGACAGAAAAGATGGAACATTTCAAAAAAATTGAGACAATCTAATTTTGCCATTAACTTGTACTCAGTTGGAGGAGATAAAGCTGTTTTCTTGATTACAAAAATGATACTCCCAAGTAAATAGGAAGTGCTATAATATCTAAGCCCGTTCTCACTTTGACGTCTAAAGTGCAGCAATTTCTCTGGGCGTGGCTTGGAAGCCAATGGTGGAGGGCGCGTGAGCGACGAGCTCCGCCAAAGACCCGCACTAATCCTGCTTTAAACCGGCATTAGATCCCCCATCGCCGCCCGACAGTAGATGGGTCGGTATATACCTGAGTCGACGTGGCTCCGGTAGACAGTTTGCAGAGGTTGCAGCGCTTTGGAGGTGTTTTTCCAGCCCCGGACCGAGCTGGGAAGTGCAGGCAAAATGGCGGCGAAGCGAGGAGAGCAGACCCGGAGCCGGCGCTGCTGAGGGCTGCTGCTCACTGCTGCGCACACGGCGGACAGAGCACAGAAGCGGCAGGGGGCGCTCGCCTTCACCCCCCCCTACGGGAGGACTGTACAGAGAGGCAGACGGTGCGGGCGGCCCAAGCATCAGTACTGTGCGGCTGGAGACGCCGAAGCGTGAGGGGCACGGCCGGAGAGGTCGAGGATATTGAAGTCCTGGAAACCGCTGCGGACCGCGGGAGGGACGCCGGTGCGTGCGGTTGGTCTCCCGCACTGGCGCGGAAGTGAACGCTAGAGGTAACAGCGGGGAGCCCCTGTCCCCACCCGATATCAGCAGCAGAGAGGGGCAGACTGAAGGGGAGATTTGCGCGGCGCTACCTGACCCCTAGAGACTCCAGGGTGACAGGAAACCTCGAGAGGGGAGACAAGGTGGCGGCCATTGCGGACCACGGAGGAAACGCTGACGGGGGCTGCCACTTTCCAGCCTTACTGCAGTGAGATCAAAGAAGATGGCACCTGAAAGGACGTGGAGCCTACACCCTCCCCTCCTCATGACCTGAGAGCAGGGGAGAGAGGTAGATCGGGTGGTCGGCCAGATCTGCATGGACTCACGTCTGGAGGTCAACGGCCGGGGAGCAACGCGACAGAGCAAGAGTGAGAGGGCGGAATCCACAGCGACCGCCAAGGCCCACAGAAGAGGAACATAGCACCAAAGTAGCAGGCGCGGTCGGAAAATAGGCGGGAATGGCATCCGACTCTGCACTGGTGAGTGGATGGTAGGGGATCCTGGGTTTGCGAAATGCGGAGGCGGGCGCGAGCCCCTGGGTTCTCTGCGGTCTGCGAGCTGGGTTGGGGGGGTGTAACTGCGCCCTAATGACTAAACTGACCACTAAGGGAGGAATCTGTGCGCGCCGGTGGCCACTGATGAGTGGCTGGCACCTGAACTGTTGAAACAGGAGTGCAGTATTGGTACGTGCTGAGGCTGGATGTTGCGGGGGCTGTGGAGGACCCCTGAAGCAGGATCTGGACTGAACTCCCATTCCATGAGCTGTAGGGGATCCTCCCGGGACTAGAAGGTCTGGACCTTGATTAAACCCCAGGACCTGCATGAACGCCGCGGCTACTAATAATTAGTGACCTGAACAGCGACTGTTGCGACCTATCTAAGACTTGACAGGCAGAGCACGCTGCTATCGAATTAGGCCCCTAGGCACCTGAGACTGGTCCCCTGAGAATCAAATGAGGGAGTAGAGGTTGTGGCGGAGCACCGGCGATAGAACAAACCAGAGCGGTGCTGCATGGGGTGCTGTAGGAAAGGGCCATCGAACTAAATGGATGCCACGGATGGCATGGGGAGGTAGCGCCCGGATACACATCGGTGTTGAGCTGGAGTACCACGCACAAAGGAAGATAACAACAAGGTCGCCTCACCCCCACAAGGAGCACGAAGTTGTGGTGCCTGACCTTGGATAGCTTCCAAAAGTAGAAGGAACTGCATTGATGAGTGGCCCAATGGGGAGAGTGAAGGGTAAGAAAGACGGGGCGCAGCAGTTCCCGGATAACGAGCCGCCCGGCCAATCAGAACTCAATGTGCAGGGGACATACCAGGACCCCACCATGAAACAACAATTCGATAAAATCTTAGCGGCAATAGCGGACTCTCGCGCTGCACTTCAACAAGATATAGCGCAAGTTGCAATGGGACTGGGACTCCTGCGGGCGGACCACTCTAAACTAGTAGACCAGGTAAAACTAGTGGAAGGAGCGCTCCTGGGGGTGGAACCTACGCAGAAAGCATTGAAAGCCACAATGACAGACGCTTTGGATCGCATCACCGCGTTAGAAAGGCGAGCCAAGGATGTGGAGGGTAGGAATCGGAGGAACAACATCCGTATAGTAGGTCTGCCTGAAAAAAACGAAGGGACGTATATGGTGCACTATTTAGAGGAATGGCTGAAAACAGTAGTAGCACCAGAGGGACTTTCATCCTTTTACACCTTGGACCGAACGCAGAGGGTACCAGCTAGACCACCACCGCAGGGGCGACCCCCGAGACCAGTGGTGGCCCGTCTGTTGTACTTCCGAGATAGGGATCTGCTGCTCCAGAAAGCGCGCATTAATGCCCCCTATCAGGTGGGGAACAGTAAGGTCAACCGATTCCCAGACTATACTTTTGAGGCTCATCCTTTCTATCCATTAATAGAGAGCTAAGGAAAGAAGGTCTTCAGTATTCATTGTTGTTTCCCGCTAAATTGAGAGTGATAGTAGATGACTCGACTAGTTTCTATGGTATGTTACTCCTACAACGCAACTTTTACGTAGCATTCCGTTACAACGCAGATTTTACAACGCGGGATCCATTACATCGGATGTCATTACAATGCATGGCATTACATCGCAGATGCTATTACAACACATACTATTACATCGTAAGTATTGGTAAGTATTTAATTTTTTTTTTATGTAATATTATTTAATTGATTTAATTATTATTAATAATAAAAAAATATTTATTTTTGTTTTTAAATATAAATTAAATATATTAATTTAAGTGATTTTTTAAATAAGTATGAGTATAGGAGTATATGTTTTGGGGTACTGAGGTATATGTTTTGGGGTGTTTGGGTATTTATAGGTTTTAGGGCAGGGTTTGGGTTTTGGGGTTCAGGGGTGTTTTTAGGTTTTAGGGCATGGTTTGGGTTTTGGGGTACAGGGGTGTTTTTAGGTTTTAGGGTAGGGTTTGGGTTTTGGGGTACAGGGGTGTTTTTAGGTTTTAGGGCAGGGTTTGGGTTTTGGGGTACAGGGGTGTTTTTAGGTTTTAGGGCAGGGTTTGGGTTTTGGGGTACAGGGGTGTTTTTAGGTTTTAGGGTAGGGTTTGGATTTTGGGGTACAGGGGTGTTTTTAGGTTTTAGGGTAGGGTTTGGGTTTTGGGGTACAGGGGTGTTTTTAGGTTTTAGGGCAGGGTTTGGGTTTTGGGGTACAGGGGTGTTTTTAGGTTTTAGGGCAGGGTTTGGGTTTTGGGGTACAGGGGTGTTTTTAGGTTTTAGGGCAGGGTTTGGGTTTTGGGGTACAGGGGTGTTTTTAGGTTTTAGGGCAGGGTTTGGGCTTTGGGGTACAGGGGTGTTTTTAGGTTTTAGGGCAGGGTTTGGGTTTTGGGGTACAGGGGTGTTTTTAGGTTTTAGGGCAGGGTTTGGGTTTTGGGGTACAGGGGTGTTTTTAGGTTTTAGGGCAGGGTTTGGGTTTTGGGGTACAGGGGTGTTTTTAGGTTTTAGGGTAGGGTTTGGGTTTTGGGGTACAGGGGTGTTTTTAGGTTTTAGGGTAGGGTTTGGGTTTTGGGGTACAGGGGTGTTTTTAGGTTTTAGGGTAGGGTTTGGGTTTTGGGGTACAGGGGTGTTTTTAGGTTTTAGGGCAGGGTTTGGGTTTTGGGGTACAGGGGTGTTTTTAGGTTTTAGGGCAGGGTTTGGGTTTAGGGATAATTAAATTATATTTACCATTTTAAAATATATTTAATAAATTAAATTAATTATTTTACATTAATTACATTTTTTAATTAAATTAAATAAATTAATATTTTTAATTTAATTTAATTTCATTATAAAAATATGTACATTAAACTAATTACTTTTTTTTAATTAAATTAAATTAATTACAATTTTTAATAAAATTACATTTATTAAATAGATATTATTTTATTAAATTAAATTAATGACAATTTTTAAATGTCTTTTAATTAAATTATTTAAAAAAAATTAATTACAATAAACTAAATAACATTTTTAAAAAAAGGTATACTTACCTATACTTACGATGTAATGCCATGCGTTGTAATAGCATCTGCGATGTAATGCCATGCATTGTATTGACATCCGTTGTAATGGATCCCGCGTTGTAAAATCTGCGTTGTAACGGAATGCGTTGTAACACAACGCGTTGTACTGACACCAATCCGTTTCTATGACACTCCGGAAGATGCATGGACCTGGCTAGAGTCATACCGGGCTGGGAAAGATGGCCCAGGATGGAAGACGCAGAGTGCCTCGGAAGGGCTTCCACAGCGTAAATTGCAAAGGTTGCGGCAGAGACGGCGGAGATTGCGAAAGCCCACCACATCACAAAAAGAAACTGAGCCGCAAAGGAGTGCTAGAAGCACTATCGGCTCTCTACGGAGATCAACAGTTGCATTCTGGTGAGAACACTGACTCAGACAGAGACAAGGAACACTCTGAAACTGAGACTTCTGATGTGGACAGCGTAAAGATACCACCGGTTACACCAGCGATAGCGGATGGAATACTGGACGAATGAAGGTCGTATCATGAGGGTCTAACACGGAGTCACTAGGAGAGTTGGGAGGAACTGCGGACACTGTTGAAATGGCTAAACACTGAGCTCAGAAGATGCGGGTATGGGAGGAGGGGGTGGGGGGAGATACTACCGTTTCCAAAGAGATGCGATATGTTTGAACTATTGTGCTACTAGCTGGATTTGACTATAATTCAAATGGCAGGCGAGGGATACTGATGTATGGTGTAGCTAGTCACAGGTCGAAAAGCGGGATTGTTCCGAATATTGGCAGCTGCCCATTGGCACTGAGCTCCCCTCGTGGCCCATAAGGCATGCCATCAGCAACTACTAATGGGACTAGTTGGATGTTAATTGTTGTTGGGGCTTGGATGGGGACTAGCTGGTTAGTTCTAGGTCCTGTTCTTGGGGGGGGAGGGTTGTTTGAAAGGGAGAAAGAAAGTGGGGACACGGGGCTCACCGGGGTGCAAACTGAGGCGCGAATGAAAAGGTGGATGATGTATGGCAGGACAGGGGACGTTACCTAATCTACGGTGTATTACCTGGAATGTGAGGGGTCTTCACACTATGACGTGGCACCACAAGGTCCATGCATATTTAATTAGAAGGGGCATACACATAGCTCTACATCAAGAAACGCTCCTCACTAAGGCAGAGGGATTGGAATTACAACGAAGATGGAGGGGACAGGTATTTAGCACTGCATACTCTGCGTTCGCAAGGGGGGCACTGATATGGATTAGAGCTGTTGTTCCTTTCCAGATGATGAAACAAACGGTGGATCCCGACGGCAAGTTTGTAGCCATAGAAGGGAGACTCCAGGGTAAGGACATAGCACTTTGTAGTATTTATGCGCCAAATATTGACCAAGCACGCTTTCTTGAGTGGCTAACTGGCACGCTGGCACACTACCTTACTGGACCTGTTGTGCTGGGTGGGGATTTCAACTCCATAGCAGAAGTATCAAACGATAGATCACATCCCCCGCTGGCAGACTCCCCTGTGCATAGGCTAGCTAAAAGTAGACTAGAGTGGCAGAATAGGTGGAACTTAGTGGATGCATGGCGTACACATCACCCATATGAGAGAGACTATTCATATTTCTCAGCAATACATGATCTACATGTATGATTAGACGCAGTGCTGGGCTCCGCAGGGATGATGCCCTCCATGGTGCACACGGAATACCTTGCCAGAACATTATCGGATCACAACCCGTTATTATTTACTATGCAAGGGATTGTAGGGAGGTCCGCCATACCCACATGGCGATTGAGACCCGAAACCTTAGATGATCCGCTACTCCACAGGGAAATAGATGAGGGAATAACACATTATTTTACCGAAAATGCTGGCACGGCCTCGACAAGAGCGTTGGAATGGGACGCTTTTAAAGTGGTGATTCGAGGGCTTTGTATCGGCAAACATGTGGGGGTGAGGAAAGTACTTTTACAAGATGTAGATCGAGCTGAAAGTAGGCTGAGGAAGGCAGAATTAGACAGACATAACCACCCTGGAAAGCAAGAAGAGGTAATGGCAGCCAAGGAAGGAGTAGCAGCGGAAGTAGAGAGACTGCGCTGTTTCGATTATAAAACCTACATTACGAAAGCGCACGTTGAGGGAGAAAGAGCAGGGATGCTGCTTTCGTGGTTGGCCAACCCATTAAAGCAGAACTCACCCATACTGGCTCTGGAAGATGGGGACGGAGAGGTAGTATTCACCCAAAGCGGGATTGTAGATAGATTCTTGCAGTGTTATGAAACTTTATACAGAAGCTCGCTTATTGCGAGGGAGGCGGACATCGACTCCTACCTGGATGGGGTATTACTCCCAGCACTAGAAGAAGAACAGGCGAAATGTTTGGGTAGTGACATTACGCTGGAGGAAATCAGGAGTGCTATTAAGCATATGGCCACAACAAAACGCCCGGAGTGGATGGGTTGCCAATAGAGTTTTACTGGAAATATGTGGATCTGCTGGCCCCCAGGCTGTTAGAAGTATATAAGGAGGCGAAAGAGGTGGGTCGGCTTCCTAGCTCCATGAGGGAAGCATTGGTAATCCCACTGCTGAAGCCAGGCCGAGTGGGAACGGGTAAGGCCTCGTATCGACCACTGTCTATGCTGACTACTGATTATAAGATTTTGAGTAGAATTTTGGCGACTCGCCTCTTGCAGCACATGACTACACTAATCCATGAAGATCAGGCAGGGTTTATCCCAACAAGGAATACAGCACAAAATGTGCGGCAATTGCTGAGAATACTGGAAGATCAACCTACAGCGCTACAACCTATGGTGCTCTCAGTAGATATAGAGAAAGCATTTGATAGCTTGGAGTGGCTATACTTATATAAGACCCTGGAACTTGTGGAGTAGGAGATGACTTTGTGTCCTGGACAAAGGTGCTGTATACATCCGCAGTAGCCAGAGTAAAGGTGGGAACATTGATCTCGACCCAATGCCCAGTAGCCCGAGGCACAAGACAGGGATGTTCGTTCTCCCCCTTGTTGTTTGCTTTGGCCATAGAACCATTGGCAGCACGCGCCTGGATGGGAGAGGAATATAAAGGCCTGATGTACAGAGGTGACAGGCAGTATATTTCATTATATGCTGATGACCTGCTGATGTTTCTGGAAGATGCAGGGGGGGCACTAGCGGGAGCTGCGAGATTGTTACTGGAATTCGGAGACATCTCGGGATTGTGGGTAAATTGGGCCAAAACATGCCTATTTCCGTTGGAGCCGGGAGGTTCACTTCCTGAGATGACTCATGGAGTAAGATTGGAGCCGACATGTCTGACGTACCTTAGGGTCCATATCTACCACAGTGCTGCTGATATGCTAGAAGGAAACGTGGGGAGATGTGTGACAGCTTTGAAGGTGAGCATGGCCTTTTGGGCAAAACTCCCTCTTTCGGTGACAGGTCGTATAGCCCTATTGAAAATGGTGGCATTACCTAGATTACGATATTTCTTTAGAACATTTCCATTTTGGATACCAACTTCAACATTTAAAACATTGAAATCCTTGATAGTGGGGTTTTTATGGGGAGCTGGAAGACGGAGACTGGCCCAAGCAACGCTGACACGACCAAAAGCAGAGGGGGGGCTGGCAGCACCGGATTTTGAATTGTACTATCTAGCAGCCCAACTACTAATATTGACGCAGGCAGTAGCAAGGGAATTTAGAGGCCCTGAACATTTGAGGGGAAAGGGGATACCGCGCTATGTTATATCCTTTATAGTTATGCAGCAAAAACTAGACCTCAAAGAACTCTCTATAGAGGAAAAAACATTGAGATTGTGCTGGAATAGATCACAGCATAAGGCAGGAGTAGTACACCTGTATGCTCCTGAAATCCTATTGGGCATGGCGACTGCGGTACCCCATGGAGGGGACTGATCATCTCTTCAGGACTGGGAACAAGCGGGGATACGGGTGATTGGAGATTTGTAGGAGGACCTTACCTCACCTTACCAGGCATTGCAAGAAAGGTATGAAATGCCCAGAGGGGGATTCCTGATCCACATGGCCTTGATCCGTGCCTTAAAGACGCACTGGAAAGGAGGAATAGCGGAACCCAAGACGACACTGGTGTGCCAATACACAATGATGGCGGCCGGGACTTTTAAGGCAGTCACATGCTTATATTCCAGAATGTTGAATGAAGGACTAGCCCCATTGGATACTTTGAGATTAAAATGGGAAGTAGGAATAGGGAATCCCATACCGGAGACAGTGTGGGAACAAATAGTATGCAGGGATTGGAAAAGCATGAGGAACGCCAGGTTTCAATTAATACATTTGTACATACTCCATAGGGCATACCTAACACCGGGCAAGATCAGGAAGTATTTCAAAGTGGAAGAAGCGGCCTGCCCTAGATGTACGAGAGCAGGGGTAGAGCTTGAGCATGCTATGGGAGTGCCTCAAATTAGGGGACTATTGGGAGGAGGTAGGAGACACTTTGGGATCGATCACAGAGAGGCGACCTTTGACCTGGCAACATGTGTACTGCACTGGTTCCCTCACACCCCTAAAACTAAGATTTCCAGTAAATTTATAGACATGTGGTTAATATTGGCAAAGAGAGAGATAACGAGGCACTGGAAATCAAAAGACAGTCCCAGTAGCAGGAGGTGGCAGGCTGGATTTATAAAATGGGCGCGAAGTGAGAGTACGTTCATGTACCAGCAAGCAAGGAGATTAAATAATCATAAGGCACTGGACGCCGCAAATGCATGGGAAACATTGGTCCAAGTGTTAATAGATTACCCTGTTGATGAGGACTCAGAGCACGACACCGAGGTGTGAGGGAGGCTTCCACATCCACAGGTATACAGAGAAATATGACTGATGATAACTGTACTAGGAACTGAAACTGGAATGAGGCCTGAGGCAGGGCCGGCCTTAGGCATGTGCAAGCTGTGCACCTGCACAGGGCCACCAAATCCCAGGGGCCACCACATCAATATATATCCTTAATATAATAATCCTCTGAGGATGGATACATATTTGTGTGGGGGCCCCTGGCAGGGATTTGGTGGCCTCTGGCTCTATACAACTTCCAAACACCATGACCCCCCTCTTCACTGGCCTCCGCGCTCAGCCTCTGGACCACCCGGACCCCCTCTTCCTGGGCCCCCTACCTACGCTCCCTGCCCAGGGCCACCATGAACCTAGAGCCGCCCCTGCCTGAGGTGACGCACACCGGTGAAAAGGGAGGGGGGTTGCTTGAAGGGAGTTGGGAATGATTTATGATTAGTTATGATTGCAGTTTGTGAGACGTTATATATGATATGGAAATACGTAGATCATCTGGACATCCTGTTGAGACACCTCCACTGGTAGCTCGGAAGGGGTACTGAGGGGATATAGGGACATATGAGTGCAGATGTTGATAAAGTGACATTGTTTGCGTTTAGATGCATGTATGAAACTAATAAAATATGTTTAAAACAAAAAAGTGCATCAATTTCTCCTCCTCTTTCCACCCTATCCCCCATCGCAGATTCCCCACTGAGGGTCGGACTGGCCTAGGCTCCAGGGCGATCAGGCCTTGACCGATGGACTGGTGTGATAAATCAGTGTCTGGGCCGATGTCACGGCTGTTTTATGGCCTGGTGTGCCAGTTATTTTCTGCCCCCTTTGTCTGCACGCAAGCACTCGCCCAACCTTCCCTCTCCCCCACCCTGCTGCTGGCACCCCCGACTCCTTTACTGGCAGTGGTTTCGTGAGCACCAGGGCCACGCCCTTTCCTCACTCGACCTGTTGTGCTGGGATTTCTCCTCCCTTGTCTGGGGAGGCGCCTCCCTCTCCCCGCCTCTGACTGGAGTTGCACTTCGCCTGTCGTGCGTGTACCGCGTTCCCCCTTCACTGAGCCTCAACGCTGCGCACTGAGACGCACGGGAAGCTTTGTGGGAGGTTTGCAAACTTCAGAGCTGCAGGCCCCAGACCCCGTCTTCTAGATCCATGGATAACGGCAACTTTCAGATGCCGGCCGGCACTTACCCCTACACCACCGGCCCCTACGAGCCCCTGAAGGAGGAGATGGAGGTGGGGATCCTCCCGCACCCCCAGGGGTCGTCCGTCAACTCCACCGTGGTGAACGTGACCACCTACCACAACCCGCCCAGGGACCACCTCATCTGGTCCGTCTTCAACACCATCTACATGAACTTCTGCTGCCTGGGCTTCATGGCGCTAGTCTTCTCCGTCAAGGTGAGTCCGTGCCGCGTTTTCCCAGTCGCATCAAGAGGTGTCTCGTCCGTGCCTCTGAAAGCGTTGCTGGAAATTTCAATTTCCGTCCGGGAGATGGACCCAATATTTTACACCCTATGCCTCGAACCTGCATCCCTAATCCATTTAATTCCAGTGCCCGTTTGCGTTTACCGTTTATGCGTTCCGTTTCCTGAGCCGACAAACCCACCGTGTCTGTCCGTGCACCCTGCTTTGTGCTCCTGAAGGCAAATTTAAATGCGTTTCAGTAGATGGTTAGCTTTCAGCCCTTCTCAGAAAAGCAATGTAATTAACACCGATTATACTGTATTTATAAGTAGCATTCATTTGTCCTGCCTACTTTTAAATGTGTGTTGGTAAGAGCCAGATCCGAGCCTCGGAGATTTGCTCCACTAGGGGGCGCTCCACTAGGGGGGCGAGGGTCTGCACAAGACATCCAGGACTGAACGCGAGGCACCTGCCTTGGTCCACCCCCTGAAAAGCCTGTCTCTGTAGCTGCCCATACAAGATACCTGTCAACTGCTGTTTACTTCTGTTCTGCCTGACTAACAAAATGTCTCCATAGGCGTTCATGCAGTCACCCACTTTTCAAACATGTATCGCCTCCCTATAGCTTTACATTCAAATCTACCTTTTATGGGATCGCCGCTTTAACGGAATTATTTCACCTGTGTTTTTGAGGCAAGAGTTTGACAGGAGTGACATGACCTGTTTTCAGCCCGAAGGCGCAAAGATTGTTTTCCCTTTCTTTCAAGGTCATAAGTGGAGGCAGTCCAGGCCGGCGACCATTTGTCTAAAATGGAAGTAAAATCTGGAGGAGAAAGAAAAAAAATACTAACAAAACGACAGTGAAAAATATCAACGTTCCAGAGATCGATGACCAATTTAAAAAAAAGTCCGTTCAACTGTACTGATTGAATATAGTTTCAACCTATGCGACACTCCAAAACCCCTCTCTTCATAACATGGACATTTGTAAAGCGCAGGTATCACCCGAAGGTCTCAAGGAGCTGCATAACAGATCTATATTGTTACCCAACAATAACAGATCTATATTGTTACCCAACGGTTCTCATTTTATCGACCTCAGATGGATGAAAGGCACTGCATAACAGACCTATATTGTTACCCAACAATAACAGATCTATGTTGTTACCCAACGGTACTCATTTTATCGACCTCAGATGGATGAAAGGCTGAGTGCACCCGCCGGGATTAGAACCTGTGACCATGAGGTCGAACATAGCCCCCTTCAGTGGATGCATTAGTCCACTGCGCCACCAGACCCAGTGCCCCTATGGAGTCCTGGTGTCTAGGTCAGCTCGAAGAGGCCCTTTAGGGTTCTGTGCACTTTTAAAAGGCAGTCAGTGAGATCTTGTCTTCTACATCCATTTTTCTGCAGCCTCTGCATTCTGATGGCAAGGCCAGGGCTTTAAGGGGATGGAGAAATCGGGGTCTCTCAAAGGGGCGGGGACAAGGTAATTAAGGGCGTGGCTTAAAACCCTCAAGCCAAACATCTGTGCTTAGCATAGTGTGCGGCCTGACTGGCATTTAGCTACTTTTGTGCTTGCATCCAGATATATAATACAACACTTACCATCATACCTACAAGCCAGGACTATTGGCTTTGTCAATGGTTGTTAGTTGCATAAGATAAATAAGCAACAACTATGGTGTCCTATATTATATTGAAAAATGGCTAGATGCCGACTTTGGAGCTTGGGAAGCAGGCTCGAGGGTCTGCTCTGCATCCTGTGATCCAAATGTGTGTCCTTGTGTAATTGAACTGGTGCTCGTGTAAAGCGCTCCGAAACCTTCAGGCCGAGTTCGCGCTATAGGAAAGGTTCTGAAATGATTAGTCTGTGAAAGAACTGTGACGAGTCTGTTTGGAGTTGCAAAATCAGTGAAGGGTGGCACTGCTGTAGAGGTGAGATTTTGTTTTTCACCCTGTGGGTGAGGGCGGCAGTGGAGAGCCCGATAGGGACCGTTCTCGGCGCCTGATTTGTAGAGCTCTCGGGACGGAGTACCGCCAGGACCCGGTCAATTTAAAGCCTTGGCAAGGGTACCCGCACACCCACACCATTTTCCTAACACCCCCTTGCATGTTTGTGCACCTAACACCACACATGCTTGCTGCATTCAGTTCCGGGCGGCCTTCATGGGACACCATGTGGCTTGGGTTAGAGGGTGTCCATGCAGAGAATCCCTATGGCGGCGCCTGCCGCTCGGCCCAGCCCACAACCCAGCTGAGCTTGAAATGAATGATTTCTTCAGTCAGTGCCTGCAGTGCTGCTGCTCAGTGTTAACAGCAGCCTATGCTGCCTGGCACCATTCTCACTATCTTTTTCTATGTGGTTTCTCTCGGCGCTAGTAAGTCTGCTGGGCATTTCCAAAGTGTCTGAGAAAAGTTTAAATATCCTCCGTCTTTCTCGATCTTTTCTTCCCTCTTTCTTCTTTCCCCGCTTTCTTCCTCTTTTCCTTTATTTTCTCTTTCTCCTCTCTCTTGCTATTTCTCCTCTTTCTTGTGAATAGTGATACTGTTGATGCTTTTTATTATTCCGGTCACTAATTCTTTGTATTCTACTATACTTATATGCAATTTATCCAATGAATTATTTGTAACTTGGCCACTATTGATATATTATTCTTCATTGGTACTCATCGCCTGTATCACTTTCTATTATGCTTTACTATTTATTTACTGCCACAAATTCTAATAAAAAAATTTGAACATTATATATATATATATATATATATATATATATATATACATATATATATCCTGTCTTTAGGAAGCTTTACAATATGCGTCTTCTGCATTAAAATCTTCATTTCAGATTTGGACTCGCATAAGCCACAAGACAGTGTCCTATTAGATCAGGCCGTTTGTTCTCATTCTGCAACAGTTCGTACCGGGAAACAGCCTTAAAGCATGCATGTATTTACCACGCTAAATGTTGCCACACATATGCCTTTGCCACACAAAATGTTACCGCGCAAATGCATTTACAAGGAAAATATAAGTATTTCGCGGGTAAGTGTGTAAAATATCTATCTACCTATCTTTTTATGTGTAGATATAGAGAGATATATATATCTATATTGGGGCAAAGGTGTTTTTAGGGTTTAGGAGTGGGTGAGGTTAATAGTTGGCTAGGGTATGTTTAAGGTGGATAAGGTACTTGGGTGGCCAGGGTATTTTTAGGGGTTAGGGTGGGTAAGGGTATTTGGGTGGCAAGGGTCTGTGCAGGGTGGGAAAAATTTAGGGGTTGGGTTGATAATGTAAATATTTATACAGGTACACACACACACACACGTGTGTGTATATTTGTATATGTGTGTGTATATATGTATATGTGTGTATATATATATATATATATATATATATATATATATATATATATATACACACACACACACACAAAAAGGCTTTATACTTACCTGAGAAATACTTACGTTTTTCATTGTAAAGGCATATATATGTATGTTAAAGGTTTGCATGGTTAAGGCACATGTGTTGTCATGAATGCACGGTAATGGTAGTGTGGTTCCGTATGTTCATATCCTGTGCACAGGATCGCTGAAAAACAGCTAGAAAATGCATTTATATCATAGTTGGACTTGAAACAATGTACCATTTTGTTTGGCATCTTTAGTTACATTGGGCATGGGCTGGAAACAAATTATAGTAAGACTGATACAGAAACGGTTCTCCTCAAACATTTGAAGCTCTGTGTTTTTTTAACAGACTAAGAACTGAAAAATGTACTTCTAGGGCGAAATAGTTCAAATACACCAGTTATTCAAATTCTAGGGCATTGCTACTTGAGCTGTATAACACTCTAAGGCTTAAAATCCATCCGATGTCCAGTGGCGGTCCCTCAATGAGGGCAAAGGAGTGTCGCCTCACCGCTGAAAGTGAAGGGAAACATGACAAGTAAAATGGTAATAAACAGACTTTATTGCCGTTTTATTTTTCATTTAGGCAAGGAACAGTTGGCACAGTGAACTTCAGTTTAAAGTGCGTGGGTCACTGGGCTGCTGTCTTTTGACAGCCAGCCTGACATGCGCACTTTAAACACTCCAACCCGAGCTGTCTTAGACAGCTGGGTGGAGTACAAGCTAGGGCATGAAGGAGTGTCATACCAGGGCGCCCCAGCCAATCCTGGTGCTGCCCTCGTGCTGCCTGAGCAGCATGAGTGGTGCCAGGATTGGTAGAGGGGAGTGGAACAAAGCTTTGGAAACCTGCTGGACGAGCCACCGAGTGCTGAGATAGGAAAGTACATCTTTTATTTCTTTAATTAAAATGACCTCACTGATAGGCGACAACAATACAGACTTTTTTATCACATTTTAAAAACTTGCATAAATGTAACGATTGTACTGGTTTTAATTAACTATACATAATAAAATTTATCTTATCTTATCTTATCACTGATAGGCACTGTGAGAAACTCACAGTGCCTTCAGCCTTAACTGGCCTGCAATAAACACTGTTTACAACTGACCATGATCGAGGGCTTTGTCACTGAGCCTAAGGGCACTGCTGTGGTTGTAGTTTGTTTTGTTTTAACCAGTGCCTGTCAGTGGGTTAAATTCCGCCCACCATTTTGTTTGCTGCTGGCCACCACAATGTGTAACTAAAGACTATTCATTTAAAAGTAATATCTCTGGTACGAGTGAAGTTTGTGTGGGATGTCTGTCCAACGGTGTCTGTTCCAAAACCACTTATATCTGTTAGAGTAAACATTGGTTATTGAAACCGGGGGGCATATGTACAAGCCCCTATCGCCACAGGAACGTCACTTTTTGTGGCGTTTCCGTGGCAATAGGGGTCATGCCTTATGTACAAGACAGCGTTAAGCCACTTAATGTGGCTCAACGCTGTCTTGTACATAACGCCCCTTTCACGCTATGATTTACGTGAAAGAGGTGTGCAGTGAGTGTTGTGGTGGGCATTCCACTGCAACACCCATTGTATTTGACGCTGCCCCCTATGTACAAGGGTGGCGTACATAGGAGGCACCGCCAAAATTAAGACAAGTAAAATCCTGGTCTTAAGTTGGCGAAACGAGGAGAAATGCATTATTTCTCCTCGTTTTTTTCTTTTTCCATTTGTGCTGCCTTGTGCAGCACACATGGAAAAAGCAAAATACCTTAGTTTGTTTATGTACAGGAAGGTGTCCCTTCCTGTACATAAACAATTTTTTTTAAAAATGCCATTTTGTAACTTTCATGTGTGCTGCACGTAGCAGCACACGTGAAAATTACAAAATGGCCTTTTAGGATTGTTTGTGTACAGGAAGGGACACCTTCCTACTCATAACCAAACCTCTCCTGCACACAGACACCCTTGCACTCTGGTGCAAGGGTGCCTGCGTTGGCGCTAAGTTGTTAACCTTAGCACCTTCACAGGGAGAAACGCAAGGTTGCATCACATTTTTGTAAATATGGTTCAGCCTTTTTCTTTTCGGACTGAGGACACACGCAGGAAGATTTCGAGAGAGGAGATAATCAACTGTGCCCAAATCGGCACATAACAGCAAAACACTGCCACTGACACACACATTTTTTTTTTATCTGGGAAGCAAGGATACCCTTCAGCCATATAGAAGGGAATTACTAAACTCCACTTGTAAAACGAGTTGGTGACTTCATGGTCCATGTTACATTGGCCCTTCCATGATTGGGAATCCCGCGAAGACTGTCTGATTGAAGGAATCACGTTATTTTCTCAAGATAGAAAGATAAGCCCTGAAGAAGCCGGTGTTGGGCGACAACGTGTAGGCTGTGGATTAAATGAATCGAAATAAAAGCATTTGAAATCTACGTCATCTGTTTGGAGACTCATCACTCCTGTCATCTATTTATATATTATGTATGGCATTTAAAGCTAGAATTTGCATTGTACACGTTGCCACTCCACATGTATGCAAAAGAAGTATGGTGCAGCCTTGTGTTTCCGAAGTGGCAGAGCGTGTTGTTAAGCCAAGGAGGCTAACGACACGCTTCGCCACTTCATTGTTCATATCCCCCTTGGTGTCTTTAGAAAATAATGTTGAAAAACCTGGTTATCCACCTGAGGGGCATTCATTTCGGAGACCCTTGGAAACCAGAGGTGTACAACACAGATGCCTCCCAGTAGTCATCGAGTGCCCTGGGACTCGGAGAAAAGGACATGTTGGAATAAACTGACAGTCCAGTTCGGTGAACCTGTACTGCATTTTTTCTGGTTCTGGTTTCACTTTTTGCTTGAGTGCTTGGGTGATCTGTGGTAAAAAACACAAAAGCATACAATACTATAATACTGTGACAAAATCAAAATTATGTTTCTGCTTTTTACTTTTCGACGCGCGTTTCGGCATATGTCACACCTTCATCTGGAAAAAGGAGAAGTAAAGCCACGTTTCCTATAATTAAAAAACAATTCTTAAAACTTTATGTATAATTCATCTTACAGTATATACATAAGCCATTACATTGAGTTGACTATGATAGGTAAGTAACCACAATACACAGTGGTCTCTGGGGGAGACTACATCTTATACTAAAAAGGTGGAATACGAACTGCGACCAAAGTTGGGTGGTGGACCAGGAGACCCAGAAGAGCTGGGGACCCAAGAAACCACCTGAGGTAAGTACCCAGGAACCCCAAGGAGGCTGTGTGCAGAGTGGAAACACAGCTGCGTACTCCATAGAATTCAGCGGATAAGTCACGGTTGTAGTTTTGAAGAAGGACCTTTCCCAGTGGACCCTGAAGAAACCCTCTGGAAGACAGATGATTGGAGTGTCACCCCACCTGTGGATACCCCAGGAACCAGGATACCTACACCAGGGAAACTTGGTGCATAGGTGTGATGTGATTTCAGAAACCGCCGCAGACCACAATGGAGGACGCCAGTAAAGATGCCCCTGGCGAAGAAGGTGCACGAGTCTGGTGGAATCCGAGGGTAGATTCTTGAAGTGAAAACCCTGCAAGCATAGGGTACAATCTATGCCACTTGGAAGTGACCAGGAGGCACCGAAGAGCAATGTCCACTGATGCTGGGAGATGCAGAAGTGATGATGGTGACCTTGTCGCTGCAGCTGTGAGGACCAGGCGATGCTGAGGAAGACCAGGAGCTATGCATGAGTTGTCCCATGTTGTAAGTCGAGAACCAGGGGGTTGGAGTCCAACTGGAGCACCAATAAGCCTTGGCCGCTGCGATAGGCGTGGAAAGTGATAAAGGAGCAACATTGGAACCAGCGAGGTCCAAGTGACTCACCACAAACAGGATACCTCCTAAACGAAAGTAAAACCCAGATAATATGCACAAATAACATCTCCGGGGCAGATAGGAGGTGTCAAGATTCAGCAATATATCTGGGAGTTAGGGTAAGTTCTGTAATAAATGACATCGTAAAAGTTAATTTTAATCCGTTGATTTAAAACAATAAATACAGACCTTAAGAGACTAGATGTCCTTCACCTCTCCATAATAGGAAGTGTAAATGTACTCAAAATGACCATGCTCCCTAAGATACTATATTTCGTCCGCTCAATTCCTTATCTGATTGACGCAGCTACGTTAAAATCAATCAAGTCATTTTTTATGAATTTTTTCTGGCAGTACGGCAAAGTCAGACGATCGATGAAATATATGTCTCTCCCACAACAAAGGGGTGGGCTGGCATTGCCAAACTTTAGATTTTATCAATGGGCTTGCTTGTTGAGTCAGATGGCTATACTATTTGAGCCTGCGACGAAAATGTCGGACACCTGATATGGCAATCAAGAAATACCATCTATATATGTGAGGTTGTTGGGCAGAGAGGCCCTGGGACTCATGTTACGTAAAAATTATAGGCGGTATTACAAGAAGATGTGCTACAAGGTCTCTGATAGTCTCTGGGAAATCTGGACTTGAGTCCGAAAGGTGCTAGCGATCCCTAAAATTAATTTTTATACACCTTTATGGAATTCTAGCATCTTCCCACAAATCAGTAATGATAGGATGGGGGCATTATGCGAGCAACACTGGGTCAAAAGAATAGGAGACATTTTTGAAGGGGATAATCTCTTGAGCTTCGTAGAGATACAGCAGAGATTCAGAATTCCTTCAAGTTAGGGTTTTAAGTTTCTGCAAATTTGTGGTCTGCTGAGGAGCATTAGGCCCCGGATTATTCCAGGAGGTCAGATCAGTATGATTATCTGTTAAGAGGTGGATCCAAATTTAAAATTATCTATGGAAACTTAGTTTCAAGTTTACAGGACGACCTGGAAAATGTGAAATGACCTGGGCAACTAAATTAGCTGACCCGAATGTGGATTTTGATAAATCTCTGCAGTTGGCTGATAGAGTATTCCGGTCGTCAAATGTGAAAGCCCAACATTCTAAGACGCTCTTTAATCTGTATTTTACCCCTGCTAAATTGTTGACTGGGGGAAAAGAGAGGATGACAAATGCCCAAGATGTCATCACTGAAATCAAGGGAGAGATTGAAAAATTCTGGGAGGGGCTGCTAGGCTTCAAGATCGACCTATCCCCTACCCTAATGTTAATAGGAACCAACAGCAACCCGGGCCTCAATAAGGAGAACGAAGCTCTCATATTTATATGCGTAGCTGTCCTCCGGCTATTGTTAGCTGCCGGTTGGAAAGATGTAGTATCCCAGACTTTTAAGATGTGGTTGGCTAGGCTTTTAGGGATTTATAATAGTATTGAATCCGCTCTCTACTCACTTAGGGGTAGAACAATGAGGGATTGAGGGCAGGCTATCTGGAGGAAAAAAAGAAGAAAAAAAAAAAGGAACCAGCGAGGTCCAAGGGACTCACCACAAGCAGAGTCAGAGCAGGCCCTAAGCAAGCAGGGGAGCCCACAGAAATAGAGAAGAAGACCCTCAGGAGGACCCATATACCAAAGGCGCAGGAGTCACAAGAGCACCTCGGGCAGCTCACCAAGAAGGCAGGCCCACGGTGCAGAGGATGCAGGTAAGACGCTGTACTGGGCAAGAAGAGATGCTGGAGCTTCTTGTAGCTAGAAGATCTCTGGAGTGCAGAGCCAACAAGCCTTGGCAACGGCAAGTCGACACTGTGCACAGGGGGTTTGCTGCTCTAACGAGGGATACTGGCCTCAAACTTACAGAGGACAGGTCAGGCCTCTGGAGTTTCAGAATCACCACCTGTGTTGCGGAGCCTTTCAAAGTCCGTGGTCGTTGGGAGCTGCAGACAATTTGGCTTTGTTGCGGTCCCTGCAGATGCAGGGGAGTGACCCCTTCACTCCAAGAGAGATTACTTTGGGTGTCCTTGATGCCCACAGGTCTGTGGAAGATCTTGGAAGAAGCACAGACGCAGATAACGACGAAGACTTTTAAAAAAGTGAGATCAGGAGAAGCAGAAGTCTTCCTTGATGCAGTCTCTGTTGCAGGCGAGTCCAAGTGACCAGATGGTCAAAGAGTGACGTGGTTTAAGGCTTGAGTCTAGTCCCACAGCAATTCTGACGAGCCACCCACAGGTGAGCCCTTAAGTACTCTAGGGAAAGGGTTGGAAACATTTGAGGGGGTCCCTCCCACAGGAGGGGCTGGACAGAGGGGAGGATACTCCTGTGTCCTTTGTCCAGTTTTATGCCAGAGCGGGAGCCAAGGCCTCCCTGAACTGATTCCAAATGGAGTATGCAAGGAGGGCACCAAATGTGCCCTTCAAAGCAGTCTAGTGATGCTGGCAAGAACCCCCACTGCAGCCCAATACACTAAATCCTGGCTGGGGGGAGGGGTGGTCACCCCTCCCTGAGACAGGAAACCTGTTGTTCTACCTTCCCCTCTGTGAGCTTGGCTCAGCTACAGCAGAATTGTGTCTGTGGTCGGCTGCAGCCAAAGCTTTCAGGCCATGAAAGGCTGAAACCGGGAGTACAAGATGTACGCCAAGGGAGCCCCCTAGTTCATGGGATCCTACCTCCAACACTGTAATCCGTGTTGGGGGTATAATTCCGATAGGGTTCGGTGCAGCCATTATATAGTTGGACATCTCGCAATGACTAATGTCCGCTATACGTATTAAAATTACTGATCTCACTTACAAAACCTGGAGAATCGACTCAGTGGTGTGTCCTGCTTACTGCCTGGGCACTCTCACTCTTATAACCAAGCACCTTGCCTTCAGGACTGAAAGGCCTGCCGTTAGGGTGACTTATAAGTTTTAAGTGTAGTGACCTCAGATATAAGAAAACGTATATCTGTCATAAGTGGTGCCAGCACCAACTCACACAGTCTGCAATGGCTGGCCTGTAGTCATAGTTTGAGTAGTCTCTCGTGGGTGGCATAATACATGCTGCAGCCCATGGGAGACCCCTGGTATACCTATGCCCGGAGTATCTCCGTACCATGGACTAGGGACATACAAAGGTACACCAGTAGCCAATTGTGGAGGTACAGAAGTATTTGCCAAGGCTAATTTAGGGAGGATGCACTGTCACTGGGGTACTGATCAGCAGGATCCCGGTCAGACTAATAAAAAAACAAAAAAAAATCACACCAGCAAAAAGTGGGGGGAACCATGCTTGAAGGATCCTACCTTCGCACACTCACCGAGCACATTGTCTTAATTTAAACCTGTTCAGATTACTGGCAAATGGCTGTTGTGGAAGGTTTTCTTTGCATCAGTTACATCTGCAAGACAGGCAGACCAGTGACGCTGCCAAGGATGTCCATTTTCCTATGTCTGAAGTATAAGTTCTTGAGTTCACCTCTACTTATCCACCCTTCCTTTCGACCCGGATCATTTCTAACTCCCACCCCGATCATGAAGCCAAATGGCTTGAAGAATAAAGAAAAAAATTAAATCATTCCAGTGGCCAAAATGGCACGTCTATACATATGTCTTAGTAATCAATGGTGTACATTGAGAGAAAGGAAGGCTGGTACAGACCACATGCGAACATGGGAACATTGCGGTTGGACTGGTAGTCAATGATTAAACAAGTGAGAAAAAAATTGAACGTAATTCAAGGCTGATTCAGTGAGCTAGGAGAAAAATAGGAGGGAAAAACCCAAGTCCATTGGTCGAGCCGGTTAGTGAGTGCAAGTAGGAAGTTTGTTAAGGACCGAATCTGCCTTTAGAGTATGTGTTTGTTATTAATGTGTGTTCTCATACTTTACTCAGGGCTTTGATGATAGAACATCATGCAGTTTGTCGTTCAAAGGCTACTTTCACACTGACTGTGTACATTGGCCCAGTTGGCGCTCTCCTCCTCAGCCACATACGCAGTGTTTAGTACACGATAGGCGAGTTATATATGTTTGCTTTATTGCATTTACAGCAGAGAAGCGGACTGTTTTTCCATTGAAATTCAGTGCAAGTGAGGGGAGGCTCCCTTTATGCGCGCTGTACAGTGTGTGGTCCACGCAGAGAGATGGACACGGTTCTACACAGAGCAGGAACATCAAGGTTGAGGTGGTGAAGATTGAGGCCATGGGATGGGGCTAGGTGTTGCCGCTAGGATTGGAGGCCGGGCCTGTTTGAAGGTCTCATCTTGTTCTTTCAATCTTGTTTGGTTTGTGTCCACTGCTGGGAGGAGCAGGCTACTTTTCATTGCTCCTTCCGTTTGGAGAACTGCGTTTGAACATCTTTAGAGCGCAAAAGTATTAAGTGTAATTGAGTCTGGTCATGTGTAGGATTTAGTATTTAGTATTGCTACAAGTGCTTCCGCTGAAGTAATCTTTACTGGGACTTTGCATTGTACGTAGTCATGGTTTTCATTGAGCTCTGAACATGGCCCCCCTACAGCAACGGACTCCAGCCCGTTGAATCTACACATCCGCTTTTACTCCACACCGCACGAATAATCCAGGCTGTGGACGCTTGGTCTCGAGTAGGTTCAGTAACTGTTCAACATGGGTGAAGATCAGGAGGGATGCAGGACACTGGGGGATGTGATCGGTGACCCTGGGGAATTGAGCTATTGCACAGCCCTGGGCTTAGTGTGATGGTCACGGCCATCTCTACCTGATCAGGGAGCTGGACTTTTGAGTTCGATGACTCTACACCGTGAATACCCTCTGGATTACAAGAAACCCTGAATACTCCTTTACTTTAACTAGATCTGCCTCTAGCATTGCAGATGTAGTTTGAAATTCTGCCCAAGGGGGTCAAGGAAGGTGTTTTTGGTTCAATCCCCTCTCCTGGCCCTCCTTCTATGCTGTCTCTTAAAGTACAACGCAGGCTTGGAGGGGGCGCCGCTACAGGGCATCGCCTAGTCTTCAATGTTGTCCTTGTGAGCCTGAATCAAAAGCTGCCTGGGAACACTGCCATAGAAATGTCGATACCAGGGTCTCGTTCTATGGGTGCAAGAATGAATCAGTCATCTTGGGTGCAAGAAGTAAACAGTCCTCATGCATTAAAATAACGAAAGAATCAAACCTGCAGGCTATTCCTCTTAAAAAAAACAATGAAACTATTCGAATATGTAGGTTATTCATCTTGAATTTTATTTGAGAGAAGACAAACGCATGTCTTTCCATCAAAGCACACTTTGAAGTTATGCCCCATAATATTGCGCATGGTTATGTTTCAGCTTGCACACAGTTGCAACAGACACACTGGACAGTCAATTCAATTTTTTATTAAACGTCGATGTTGAGATAAAAATCATAAAAGCACATTTTAACACATGATATTATAAACGATTCAACATTTAAAGAAAAACATTAAAAAGTGCTGACTATAGCTTGATTGAATAGCCCTGCTATAAGAGGCATATTTTCGAAAAGTGCATTGCTAAAGAACGCCCTACACTGCATCAGGGCAGGCTTTTCTTCATTGCCCTAGGCCCCTGAACACACTGGCTAGGCTCCTACTCAGGAAGAGTGCAGGAAGTGTTTGGTCTCTTTCTTTTCTGGGGTGAATGCAGTCTCCAACGAGTGGGACTTAAGCAGGAGAACTGGGTTGTTCCGGGTTAATGTAATTTAAAACGGGAGGAAACCGCTAAAACTGTCTCTGCAGGAGAAGGTGGGGTATAGGGCCTTTAGACTTCAGGTATGTTCAGACACTGTAGCCCCCCACACCCACAGGACGGGCACTGCTGGTGAAAGGATTGCGGTGTCCCTAAGTGAAGGGTCACCCGCCTCCTTTCAACCCTCGTAAGAAGCCATATTGTTTGAATCTGGAGTCACCATGACAACCCCCATTCTGGTGGCATCCTGAATGACTGTCCAGGGATCTTTCATAGGCTAACCAGTTTTCCCTTTATGAATGACCGGTCTAGCACCATGAGTATGTGCCCATGTGACCACATGTCTTTGCAAACAACAATGTATGTTCTTTTATTTTGTAAATTTTATTCTGTACCAAGGAAAAGGTGAATATTACCAATTTCAAGGCTACTTGGTCTCAAAGCCGCCCTGCATTTTTAGCATTACAATTTTTAGAGAAAAAGTTTTACTAGGGCCGTAGCTTTATATTTAAAAAGTGTAATCAAATATAGGAAAACTATTGGTATATAAACTTTTCAAAAATATGCCTCTTATAGCAGGGCTATTCAATCAAGCTATAGTCAGCAATTTTTAATGCTTTTCTTTAAATGTTGAATTGTTTATAATATGTGGTAAAATGTGCTTTTATGATTTTTATCTCCATATCGAATAAAGCTTTTTTTAAAAATGGAATTGACTGTCCAGTGTGTCAGTTGCAGGCAGCACTCGCCCGCAACTGTGTGCAAGCTGAAACATAACCATGCACAATATTATGGGGCATAACTTCAAAGTGTGCTTTGATGGAAAGACATGTGTTTGTCTTCTCTCAAATAAAATTCAAGATGAATAACCTACATATTCGAATAGTTTCATTGTTTTTATAAGAGGAATAACCTGCAGGTTTGATTCTTTCGTTATTTTAATGCACGAGGACTGTTTATTTCTTGCACCCAAGATGACGGATTCATTCTTGCACCCATAGAACGAGACCCTGGTATCGACATTTCTATGGCAGTGTTCCCAGGCAGCTTTTGATTCAGGCTCATGACAAGGACAACATTGAAGACTAGGCGATGCCCGGTAGCATTCATCTTAGAATCCCAAACGCGGGCCATTACAAACACCGTGAACCTCCCACGTCACACCACCCGGGCCAAGCTCGGATCTCCGGGTACTTCCCCGTGTAGGGCGCTGTTTAGCAATGCACGGGTCCACAGGAAGTTACCTAAGTAGACTCACTCGGAGTAGAGCGGACTTCCGCTTCTCCGTCTGCTTCCTGTGTTTTGAGTAGGTGCACCACGCACGGAGTTTCCACCAACTTAACATGTCGATTTGCTCTGCAGTTCCCTAAGCCTTTGCTGAGACACCTGTGAGGCTCGTGCTCACCATCCAGCCCAGAGGGCCCACCTGCTTCTGTTGTGTAACAAAATGGAAAATGGAAGTGAACGAAACAACAAAATAATGCTCAATATGCAACGCCAATCGAAAAGATTGTTGATGCAGGCGCTGCTTAATTTGCGCCGGTGTTTGCCGGTAGATCCCACCAGCATTCTTTTGGGCACTGACACTGATTTTTCCTCATCGGGGGATAAAGCAGGGCCCGGTAAGAGTGATATAAAAGGACAGCAAGTGTCTGGCCGTGGATTTAAAAGGCCTGAGGTGAAGTCAAGGCTACACAGTCTTTGTGTTTGTTACTAATAGCAGCGCCAGCGGAGAACTTTGAGCTTCGGCACTCATTCTTTTACAAATTGAGCACTAGATGCAGGGGATTTGAGCTAGGTTTAGGCATACTTTTATAATTCAAATAGTGGTTTTGGGGTTGGGGGTCCCCTTCGATCTAACTTCTTTAAACTGTTATAGTTTTACGTTATAAAGCAACCTAGAATGTGTTGGTGTGTTGACTTGTCTCCTGTGTGGGACAGGATGATTTCTCCACACTCGAGGCGAGGTGATGGAGTCTGTGCAGTGGCGGTGGTGGTTTTATTGTAGTACACGGTTGGGTCACTGGGGGCGCGCAGTCGGTTGCTATATACACCCCCAGTGTCTTCTGTACATCAGTAGTTTCCACTTCTGCCTGTCTCGCAGCCTGACCCTTCTGGGGCCTTTCTGCACCCATCACTTCTTTGCTCCGTCCTGGCGCAGACACTGATGCCAATGCACAGCCAAAGGCGGAACTTGACGCGTAACCTTTCTCAGGTTATGTTCTTTCACATGTCGGTGGATCTGCCCCCCATGGTGTTGATGGCTTTAAGTTGTCCACTTCATCAAAAAGAGAGGTTTTCTAAACAATCTCTGCCCCCGCAGACTGTCTGCATGCACAGGCAGGATGTTTAGAAGGAGGCCATTAAAATTTGGCAAACTCCCAAATCTGCTTCGACTGCTTGCAATAAGATCACAAATTCAGAGCTCTGGCTGATGAAAGCCAGTGTATTTTGCCTCACCCGGATATCAGTCCTGTCTGTCAGTGGTTCTTGGCAGAGAAAATGGCCCATCCCCTCCCCTGCACATCCTGGCAAAGAGGCTTCGCAAACAGACATGCCTGAACGGAAACTGATCTGTTTTACTGATTAGATGAGTTGCGTGTGCCACTGCCTGCTGGGGAACTACGTTTTCCCTTTTGCCTTTAGCACTCCATGGAAAAAATGTTTTCTTCTCTCTCTCTCCTGTATTCTGCCCCCCCTCCCACCCCCTGTCCAGCACGCCCTGTATCCTCTCTTCCCTGGTTTACCCAGCTCGTCTGATGCTACCCCACCTTCCTGCCCCTCGTCTTTGTTGTGTATATCCCGCTTCCCTCCCTGCTCACTGTTGCTTCCCTATCCACTTCTCTGTTGCTCTTCTGACCCTCCCCATTTTCTTTGGGGAGGGCCCAGCAGCTGCACTTTGTTTCCAATCCGCCATCTTTGAACAGTAAATTAAAAGTAGCATCCTCAGCGTCATGGTGCGTGCATGTTCATTCATGGTGCGTGCATGTTCATACATGCACACGTGTATGTTATCATGCTGTTTGGTGTCAGCAGCAAGCATTGGTGAAGCTGAAAGGTCAGCTGACGCCTTTCATACTTGTGACCTCGTGGCTCTGCCTTACTTGTTTATTTTACTTTCCCTTACTTTTCTTAGTATGCCTGGAAGTTGATGCACAGAAATGGCTAGTCGCACTGATTGAGACTATACTGGCCTTTACTTTCACTTGTTTGTGGGTAAAAGGGGCCCCACGTTGTGGAGGTTTCAGCAGGCTTTTGGGGTTCTAGCTGACTGTCTTAACAGCATCCCTTGATAACTAATTGACTACCACAGATCCTGCTGGCCACCTGCTTCAACCTGGACAAGGCCAGGATGTTGCCTAATGGCCAGAGCTGCCGAATTTGGAGCTCAGAAGCCAGGTCCGAGTCTCTGCATCAGCTCAACATCCTGTGATTGTGGGCAACTCACTTAAGCTCCCTTTGTTCCCGGACAAGCCACCACCCCAGTTCCATCTGGATCTGTGGGGAGAGAGGAATCGGAGACGATAGGGTAAGACAATTGGGTGACCAATATGCCAGGATGTGAACCATTAGACTGTGCAAATGAAAGCGAGCCCGGGGAACCAGAAACACTGTTGTAGCCAAACCCCCCCCCCTGAACCTGAAGCCAATGCTCCGCCATCTGGACGGGCCTGGTCTAAAGACCCAGAATGTGGGACCGGATCCGCACCATCCGTACTTCAGGTAAAGTGACCACACCCTCACCGGTATGCAACCTTGCCCCAATAAAGAGACAGTCTTAGGCCGGAACAAGGCAGTACTTGTCCGGATTGATAGGAAAAACCATGTCCCTTCAAAATGGCCAGTATCACCCTCATGTGCTTGCGAGCCAAAGGGCTTGTAGGAGCGTAAACCAACCAATAGTGTAGGTAAGGATGAAGGAAGATCCCCTGACAGTAAGCCCCTTCCACCAAAGGGCCAACCGCTTCTTAAAGTCCCTCGGATGGATTTCAGACCAAACGGCAATACAGCAAACTGAAAGTGGCTGTCCCCTATCGCAAACCTTGGAAACCTCTAAACCAGAACTATGGGAACATGGAGGTAGGCGACTTGGAGGTCTGTGGAAGTCGTAAATCCGCGGACGCCGGCCAAGGGAATTATGGACTGTAAGATCACTATCTTAAATGGTCCTGACACATCCATTCAGTCTCTTCAGATCCAGAACTGGCCTGGAACCACCGTAAACCATCTGAACTAGAAAAATAATCGAATATCAACCCATTCCCTGCTCCTCTACGGGAACCAGAACAATTGCCCTTTTCAGTAGAAGAGCCTGAACGCCTTGCAGAAGAGTCTGCCTCCTCTCTGGGTCCCTTGGACAGTAGTACTGATGGTGCCCCAGCCGGTACAGTGACAGTCAATTCGATAGCCGCTCATGGCCATGTTTAAGGCCCACCGATCCTACGCATCCTGACTCTGGCCGTCCAGGCAAAACAAAAGCCTTCCACCCACAAAATCAACGCCCCCCTGCAATACTTGTCAGGACTTCTCTTGAGGGCCTTTTACTGATTTTTGGCTCCGGCCGAGGCCAATTGCTTTTTGTGCTGGAACTTCCTCTGATGCTCAGAAAAAGGCCTGGAGGGCTTCCGGAAGGAAGAAGGCTGATCCCAAAAGTGATGAGAAGAATAAGCCTTCCCTTTGTACAGCAGAGCGTGCTTACGATCCTTGAATGTCTTGGTAATCATGCTGTCCATCGATCCCCAAACAGCAATTTACCCTCAAACAGCACCTTTAGGAGAGAAGACTTCTCTGAATATTTCTCCACAAATTTCCCAGTAGAGGTGGAAGGGCAGTAAGTCTCTGAAGCCGAGGAGAATCCAGAGCAGGAAGCCACCGAACCCAAATCAGGACGTGAGACCCTGCGCCTGGGCTTAGCTCTGTCATCCAAAGCTCTGTCCACATCAGCCTCAATCATAGCCTGAACCTCAGAGGCAGATAGCAAAGCAGAAGGATCCGCAGGGCCCCTGTTTATGTTTGTAATGAAGGGAAGCGAGGGAGGGGATGGTGAGGTAATATGTTCTTGTGTAATGTAAATAGTGCTCATCTAAAGCCCTCCAATACCTTCGAGTCAAGTTTGCGCTATATAAAACTGCAAAAAAATACCAGCTGCGATGCTGCAGAGTTCCAACATTTTTAACAGTGTTCATTCCTTCTGGTTCTGGAAGTTTCCATTACAGTGGATTCTTCAGAATATTGGCGGGTGCTGAGCTGTACACATTAAAGTTGAACGATTGTGGTCACTCAAGAACATAAACAATCACTTCCACATTCTGGACTTGTAGGTAATCTTTCTAGCAAGAGTGTGTTGCGAAAAGATGCAATGATTTGGCTCAAGTAGCAGCCCAGGAGATAGGCTTGTCTCTACTCTTCACTGTTCTACTAGGAAAGTTACTCCTTCCAGTTGTAATTGGAAGTACGAAAAGAGCTTTGTCTTAGTTTCAGAATTCTCAAGTTAAGCCACGCAGTTTCACTAAGTGTTGAAATCAATTTTTTTAGACTTCGATACATGCAAAGTAGACCTGTTCATTTCTCTAGACATGGCGAAATGTACCTGGGTTGTGTCTTTGGTATGGAAGCTAGTCATTCATCCCTCCTAAACAAGACGCTTCACGAATCCCTAGTGCACACTTGATCCCCATTCCACTCCGTGCCAATGAAGGAGTTGGGGGTGAGGATAAGAAGCCGTGATTCTGTTGCCCTCAGTGGCCCAATCAGCTCTTTGTGAACAGTTAGTCTAGTCAGCGGCCTCCTTTTGAGATCTCACAGACAAGAGCGTCTGCCTTCTGTCTTAGTCTGGCGTAGTGCGACTCAGGAAATCTATCTGAACTCTTGTTTAACAAGCATTTGTAATGCAGTAGGTCTCACATTTGAGAGAGTTTAAGCTATTGGCATTGTAAGCGACAATGCCTTTTATTTATCTGTTTTGATAATTAAAACATAAATAAAAGGCATTGTCATTTACAATGCAATTAGCTCAAACCCTTGTACGTGCGAGACCTATTTCACTTCAAAGAAGTGGCCACCATTGTCCCGGGCTGCTTTGAAAGTGAAAACGTGCATGGTGTGCTGATGGTTGCAGGAAAGCATGTTGTGCCTTCAGTAGGATAAACTCATTAAAGAAAATCATGCTTACAGACTAAATAAGACCTACTGTGTAAGAGAAGTAAAAGGGACAGTACCCAAGGGAGGTTACTAATGAAGACCAGGCAGTACTAAGGAAGGACTAAGAAGCCTGTTAACGAATCAGAAGGCAGCATTTACAAAGTACAATGACAAGCCATTGGAAAATATGGGCGGCGCTTCAAGTACTTACTCAACTATAGCATGCCTCTTAGAGCAGCGCATGTGCTGCCTAGGCTTGGCTAAAAATCCTCTTCTGCGGCTGCAAGGACTTTAACCTCTGGGTCTATGAACCATTAGAAAGAAAATAGAGCTTTTGAAGGGGGGGGGGGGGGGCTATTCTGGCGAATGAGAAACAGTCTGTCACCTGGTGGGTAGTCTCCTGCGTTTTGGAATGCTGTAAAGTTGAAGGTGCTGCTTCTCTTTGGTGTAGTTCTGCTTCTTCAGTAAAACAAAGGAACCATTGGTGACATTCTAGCATCGCTTTCCTTTGGATATCTTCTGAAAGGAAGCCACTGCAGCTACCCTAGGCACTCTTAAGTGCAAAACATGTGATGTAAGCGCTGGCAGGATGCACACCTCGGACTGGCTTTGTTTAAGAATTTTATTTTCTAGGTCTAGTGTTATATTTGTTCCTACCTCATCTACTTTTTGATGACGGCTTTTAATGTGTGCATCACTGAAGAAAGGATGGCTGGGTGTTGTTCGTCATTCCTTTATGTGTACGTATCTGTACATTTGTCCTGGAGGGAAAGCCAAAGAATTCAAAGGTTTTGGGAAGCTAATGGGCACATGTGAATCAGGACCCTGACATTGGAGTCCGTCTCCCTCAGGTTCTGCGTGTGTTCCCCATGTGCCTAGGCATCCACATATAAGTATTTTACTCTTTGCAAAAAGTGTGTGGCACATTTACTCTGTTGTATCAGTTCAGTTAAAAAATAACATTTATTTGGACCATTTGGTCTTTAAACCACAGCTCATACATTAACATTTAAAAGAGTCTACACATTAAAAAGTCGCATTCTTAAGCAATAAAAATCAAAGCGAATCAACAAGTCACTTTGGTGAAAAGTCACAATATCCATGGTTCAAGTATGTACCCTCCTGCCCGTCGATAAGTCCTAGACTTTAAATGTTCATGCCCAAGGTACACGTTGTAGGTTCCACACACCCTCCTATCTTTGTACACAATAACAGTCCTGCACACCAGTGCAATAGTGTCAGGGTTTGCTTTTAATCCACCTTAGTGCATCGTACCAATATCTCCATCTTCATGTCCTACTGCCAGAAGGCTCTGTTTCTAGAATCCACATCCTAGTGCATAAGTGGCAAGATCTAAAGCCTGTTCCCTGCTGTTAGGGCCCACACACCATTCCACAGTCATGTCGTGTTAGGATCTACATCCTCCCTGCAAGTTACAAGATTAAGTCCAAGGATACACACCCCGTCTCACTCGTGCTCATAGTCACATCTTCGAGTGTGTGATGCACAGCTTTCTAGTGCTCAGTTATAATCTTTATTTCTTTGTCAGACGAATCCACATACAGCACACTTGCAACTGAAACCATATCCCCACTGTATTATCTATAAAAGTCTTTGACTTATTCCATGATTTAAGCTCCCGCTGGACTAGTGCCAGGATCCAGACTTCCATGCACCAGTGATAAACAATGTGAACAGCAGTTTGCAGAGCTAGTGTCTTATGCCTGAGCAGCGCTATTGTGGTCCCTATCGAGAGAGCTAGTATCCTATCCCTGAGCAGCATTGCTATGATCGCTATCCAGAGAGCTCGTATACTATCCTTGAGCAGCGCTGCTGGGAACCCCATCCAGAGAGTTAGTATCCTATCCCTGAGCAGCACTGCTGCAATTCCCATCCAGAGAGCTCCTATACTATCCCTGAGCAGCACTGCTGTGATCCCCATCCAGAGAGCTAGTATCCTATCCCTGAGCAGCACTGCTGGGATCCCCCAACCAGCGAGCTAGTATCCTATCCCTGAGCAGCACTGTTGAGATTCCAATCCAGAGCTAGTATCCAATCCCTGAGCAGCGCTGCTGGGATCCCCATCCAGAGAGCTCATATGCTATCCCTTAGCAGCACTGCTGTGATCCCCATCCAGAGAGCTAGTATCCTATACCTGAGCAGCGCTGCTGGGATCCCCAACCAGAGAGCTAGTATCCTATCCCTGAGCAGCACTGCTGGGATCGCCAACCAGAGAGCTAGTATCCTATCCCTGAGCAGCACTGCTGGGATCCCCAACCAGAGAGCTAGTATCCTATCTCTGAGCAGCACTGTTGAGATTCCAATCCAGAGCTAGTATCCTATCCCTGAGCAGCGCTGCTGGGATCCCCATCCAGAGAGCTCATATCCTATCCCTTAGCAGCACTGCTGTGATCCCCATCCAGAGAGCTAGTATACTATCACTGAGCAGGGCTACTGCGATTCCCATCCACAGAGCTAGTATCCTATACCTGAGCAGTGCTGCTGGGATCCCCAACCAGAGAGCTAGTATCCTATCCCTGAGCAGCACTGCTGGGATCCCCAACCAGAGAGCTAGTATACTATCCCTGAGCAGCACTGTTAAGATCCCAATCCAGAGCTATTATCCTATCCCTAAACCGCACTGTTAGGATCCCCATCCAGAGCTAGTATCCTGTACCTGAGCAGCGCTGCTGGGATCCCCATCCAGAGAGCTAGTATCCTATCCCTGAGTAGCGCTGCTAGGATCCCCACCGAGAGCTAGTATCCTATTCCTGAGCAGCACTGCTGGGATTCCCACCCAGAGAGCTAGTATCCTATCCCTGAGCAGCACTGCTGGAATCCCCATCCAGAGAGCTAGTATCCTGTCCCTGAGCAGCACTGCTGGGATCTCCATCCAGGGAGCTAGTATCCTGTCCCTGAGCAGCACTGTTGAGATCCCCCATTCAGAGCTAGTGTCCTATCCCTGAGCAGCCCTGTTGGGATCCCCATCCAGAGCTAGTATCCTATCCTTGAGCAGCACTGATGGGATCCCCATCCTGAGAGCTAGTATCCTATCCCTGAGCAGCGCGGCTAGGATCCCCACCCAGAGCTAGTATCATATTCCTGAGCAGCACTGCTGGGATTCCCATCCAGAGAGCTAGTATCCTATTCCTGAGCAGCGCGGCTGGGATCCCCATCGAGAGAGCTAGTGTCCAGTCCCTGAACAGCACTGTTGGGATCCCCATCCAGAGCTAGTATCCTATCCTTGAGCAGCACTGCTGGAATCCCCATGCAGAGCTAGTATCCTATCCTTGAGCAGCACTGTTGGGATCCCCATCCATAGAGCTAGTGTCCTGTCCCCGAGCAGCACTGTTGGGATCCCCATTCAGAGCTAGTATCCTATCCCTGAGCAGCGCGGCTAGGATCCCCACCCAGAGCTAGTATCCTATCCCTGAGAAGCACTGTTGGGATCCCCATCCAGAGCTAGTATCCTATTCCTGAGCAGCGCGGCTAGGATCCCCACCCAGAGCTAGTATCCTATTCCTGAGCAGCACTGCTGGGATTCCCATCCAGAGAGCTAGTATCCTATTCCTGAGCAGTGCGGCTGGGATCCCCATCGAGAGAGCTAGTGTCCTGTCCCTGAGCAGCACTGTTGGGATCCCCATCCAGAGCTAGTATCCTATCCTTGAGCAGCACTGCTGGAATCCCCATGCAGAGCTAGTATCCTATCCTTGAGCAGCACTGTTGGGATCCCCATCCAGAGAGCTAGTGTCCTGTCCCCGAGCAGCACTGTTGGGATCCCCATTCAGAGCTAGTATCCTATCCCTGACAAGCACTGTTGGGATCCCCAACCAGAGCTAGTATCCTATCCATGAGCAGCATTACTGGGATCCCCATCCTGTTAATGTAAACTCCAGTGCACTAATGCCTGGCTGAGCATCCACCGGCCTGGCCTGTTCATTGCCAGTGTTCTTGATTTACTTTGCTTGTATTTTCGGCTCTAACTGCTTTCCTCTTTTCCCAGGCACGGGACCGAAAGGTTGTGGGGGACATGAATGGTGCCCAAAGTTACGGCTCGACTGCGAAGTGCTTGAACATTGCAGCCCTTTTGCTGACCCTGCTCCTCATCATTCTCATCATCGTTCTCGTCGCCACTGGTGTGATTGCTTTTACACAAATGGTCCGTCAACAAATGGAACAAGGAAATCAGAACCCCTTATTCGGACATGGGAAATAATGTGACAACAAAATAATGGTGTCCAGCACTGTGAATCCACCCCTTGGATGTCTACACCTTCTCTAGTCTTCTGACTTTACTTGCAGATGGATACCATGTCTGCAATGTCCGTCCCACATCCTTCACCAGAAGACTCTGATTTCCTCTGCCTGTTCTGTTTGTGACTGCCCCAATGCACTGCTCATGTGGTTGCTGAGTGTAGCTTTTCTTGTACTCTTTGCTGGGGCTGTTTGATTAGTCCCACACATGCTGCAAGTGTTCTGGGGCCCTGTGATTTCTCCCAAACATATCTTGAGTGATCTGTGATTCCCCCCAATCCCCTCCCCCTCCTTTCTGTACTTGACACAGTACATCTTCTCCTCCAACTCCCTTAAGTGCTCTTATTTGTGTTTTTTTTAAAATCGTATTTCTCCACAGTTTTACTTTTTTGCTCAGATCTCCAGATTCCTGTAATTTCCCCTCGCTTTTCTCTGATGCAGTGATGTGTCCGAACATCTGTACTACTCGGGCCTAATTGCACTCCTCTTTGCAGGTAGAAAGCCTTTGCCGGATTTGTTCTCTGTCCCAGATTGCGTGCCTACACTTACATGAGCACGGAACCCCAGGCCTTGAGTGCTGAAGTGTGCACCCTGTAAGAACTGTCTCCGAATTATGCACTCTGGGTGTAGAGGGGGAGTGGGGCTAACCCAGGTTGATGCTTTTCTCATGAAAGCTCTAATGAAATGTGTTGTGGTGAAATCTAGCAATGAACCGTTGCAAAGGCGTCCAGACTATAGGGCGTAACTCCTCCAAGTGCTGGGGTAGGCCGGCAGGATCCTCTGTTGCCCTGTGATTGGGCAGCTGCTCTTTTGTATGCACAGCTCAACACACCATGGAAGGGAAGGAGTCTGCACAGGTATTGGAGGATGATGATGTCAAGGGGCGAGGTTAAAACCTGCTTTAACAAATCCAGTCTGCTAGAAGTTATGCCAAAGTACTATTGGACCAGGCCTTCTATCCATATGTTAGTTCCTATTTGCCGTGCTGTTGGTTCCTGTTTGTCGTTCCATCGAAGCAGTAAATAAGGGCGCTTGGAGCAGTGTTTAGGGGCATCTGAGAATGGTATGTTTTGTCTGTCTGTCCTGACATGAGTTTGCTGGACGTAGAACATGTCATGCTAATTGTAGTTATTCTCATAGCTTTGTCATCACTTTTGGCTGTCCTGAGCATTGGAGAGAAATCACTCCATGTTCAGACTATAATCTTGTTCTTAAGATTAACACATGTTAAAGAAATATTTTGCTGTATAAGGTGTTTTTTGACACTAATAAATATATCTACATTCCCATCCTGTGGTCCTATTGTGTTTGTTGCCATTTTTGCTTGTGACTGTCTGATCACCTTTCTGTGACCAGAGCAGTTTTATTTTTGTTTGTCTTTCTACAGCAACAAAGATGTCCCCATCACCACAGCAAGGGGCTTTATTGCGAATGTTCCATAGCAAAATGCCTGTGCATTTGTCAGAATAGAACACTGTGATGGCTGACCTGCTGGATTTGCGGATACACCTGTTTATTTGGGGGTCACTTATGCACATATTGATTCAATGCTTCATTTTAGTGTGAGTTTTCACTAAAGTCTTACTGGAAGTTTAGTCTGCACTTGAATTCTACATGACGGTTATGGCAAAAATATGCCATCTTTTTTGCCCTCGTATACCCTTTAATCCTTTCCATTGGACGAGACAGCTCAGTTGACCACAGGCACATTTTAAAAGAAATATTTATTTTTCATTTTATACAATAAACAGTTGTATTTCGGATACAGGAAAAAAGTGTCACATGGCAATTCCCTCTTCCCTTGCCCCCCCCCCCCCCCCCCCCCCCCACCCCCACTGAAATCTCCTTCGAGGCGCCTCCCTCCCGTGCCATACATATTAACTGAAGTTCCATGTGCCTTGTAGTCCGTGGAGATCTCCAGGTTCCTCAGTAGGGTGCTCACTGCCTACCCATCGCTAAGCTCTGTCAAACAGGACCATGCCTGACTCCCTTCACCTGAGCCTTGAGAGTGAAGGCCTGGGTATGTGCTCCCCTTTAACTGCGCTCAAAGTTCGTGCCCAACTGGCCAAGTCGTCTGCCAGTTTTTTCATCTGTATGGGTCATTTAATGGGCTTTTCTTCAGCCAGTGGCCTCTAAGTAGTGTAATTCACTCAATGAGCGATCGGGTTCCTGGTCCCCAACCAACCCTCCTCTACCCAACTTTTTGCTGATAGAAGTGCTAATTGTTGCAACTTGAACTGCATTTCCCTGTTTTTTGGCTTCTGCTAACCTCCTAGCAAGCATGACCACTGTGACCAATCAACCCAGAGGCCCGTTGCTCTCCGTACTCGTGTCATCACCTCCCACAAATATGCCAATACTCCTGGGCAGATGCGCACTAAGTGCATAAAAGTGTTGCACCCCGTTCAGTGGCGGCTGGTGACATTTGAAAGTGGTGGGGCAGAAACTCGGCAGCATACTGCACCGAGAAAATTTTGAAAAAATAGTGAAAAAATGGTGCCACCTTAATACCACTGGTACAGCACCTTTTGCAAATCCACACTTGTAGTTCAGTCCCTTCTGCAGAAACATGCTGCTACGAGCCAACTAACCCCACTTGTATGACTGTCGCCTAATGTGGCCATTTTCAAAACTTGCCAGCGACTGTGAAATCTCCCCACTTGACCAAATTCTGGGATCCTATCCAAAGCATTTTAATACACTGAGCATTATTTTGATTGATTGTTAGATTAAAGTGCACCTTGGATAAATTCAGTTTGGGATGTGCTCTAAATAGAAAAAACACTCTTGCGTATCAATTACTAAACAACAAGGTTGCTCCACTTAGCACAACATTGGCTTGTGTATACTGTACATGAAGAGCTGACATATCTAGGCTCACTCAAAGCATAATGTCAGGGCATGGGGGCCCATGTTTAAAAGCTTAATTTTAATATTTGTTAATGCCGGGAGGACAAACGAATGTAAAACAGAAGCATTCAAAAATAAAAAAAACAATTTGAAATAGTATATTTTTACATGATATTTGCTGTCATTTACATGCTAAAACCTTTGATGGCGAGACTCGTTGTTTTAGCTCTTAGAAGTCAGGCCACACTAATGGCTAGGCTCGACCCCATGAATTGCTGGCTAGCCCAGTTCTAATAGCCCCCAACACACTAATATTGGACTGTTCCAATTTGCCAACATGGGGCTAAATCCCCAAACATTTCATGTTACAGGATACACAGGTGTGTACATCCACCTTTGGCATCTAATAGTTCTGGAGATAGACAGGATCATTCAGACAGTCTTCTGGTTGAGAAGGACTCCTCTAGTAGCTGTGCAAATGGCATCAGACCCGTACTATACACATGAATGCTCGATGGGCCCATCCCAGAATACTAGTATTAGTCTTTAATCCATGAATACCCCTCACCCACTGATGTGCGGCCCACCTCTCCCTTCCATCTCAGCCTCATGTACTGTTTGTACGTTTATATGCATGCCTAGTTATGCGTTTGCCCTCTGTTAAAAAGTAACTGATCACATGTCTTCTGCTGCAGCAACTTTGTTTTTGGAACCCCCAAATGCACATTACAATGAAATCCAACTGATCACAGCTTCAAAAAAACAAGCCTTTATTGCTATCAAAATTATTTCATGTACAATGCTCAAATTATCAAATTATCAAATTGCGGCTGGCAAAATTCTAGTGCTAATATGCGGCATTATACAGATGACTTTCCGAAAGAAAAAAGCAGCCGGTAGTTTGCACGCACGTTGCCTTCAACCTTTACTTAACACTGTCGGCAGAAGACAGGCACATTCATTCTGAGAATCTGACACCTTCGGGTAAAGTTCGCGCTATATAAAATCGAATAAATAAATAAATAAATGTAGGCCTCGCTTTGCTTTGGTGCACTGAGAATGTGTATGTAGCCCGCAGTGTGTTCCACTGACAATGTTCTTCACAGCCCTCAGAGAGCACGACATTCAGTGCACTGATCCTTCGTGCGGCCATCAGACAGTGCACGGCGCAAACGTTTTGAGAGCACGGTGGCCGGGGCCTATTTTCTAGTGTTTTTTTTAATAGTGCTTTGGATACCCACACACATGCTATGCCTGAGGCCTGCTGCACTAAATGGGCCTGCACTGCAGGGCGACAGGTCGGACAGGAGAGAGGTTTCTTTTATGCATCCCCCCTTTTGTTACATTGCACAGCCCAGCAAAGCCCACGCAGCCTCCCTGAAACCCTGAGCGCGTGACAGCAAGTAGTTTATCTGTGTACATTTTGACCATTTGGTATTAAATTGGTCCGCTCTGTTTTACCCGGGCACTCCTCGCCAGTGCTTAGATAGTAATTACGCAGAAAAAGTAATTGAAAAGTTGGGTATTAGCACACACAAAACGGGCGCGCAAACATGTGTGCCTATGACGCCCCCACCCCCTTATTTCCGGCAGCCTGTACATTGGATTCCAAAGACACCCTCAGTGACGGAGGCTGCCATCTGCGCCAAGGTGCTCTGTGCCCGAATGTACACCTAGAGAATGAATCCATGTAAGGATGTCTGAAGGGTAGAGGCCTGGCTGGGTGGTCCTTGACAGGATGTGCAGGTCACAGCTGATGTCAGCAGCGAACACTTAGCCTGCCGCCGTCGTGCAGGACATATAGAACATTGTTTTTTTCACAAATTAGTCCCAGGACTACAAACGTGGGAGAAAAGTGCGAAAAGGGGGGAGACATTGAGACAAGTGCAACTAGAGTGTAAAATGTGAATTCTGGGGTGGTTGTACAGTGTACATACAAGTAGTACTGTAATAAGATAATAATGTTGCACTTACATTAATTTGCCATACGATACGACGAGTGAGTCAGGACAGGAGTCAGTCACCGTCACGCACTTGGATCAACTGGTCTGTCTCAGTGGTCACCTAGTCTGGAGTTCAACGTCGTCTTCTAGAACCTTCCTTCGACTTTCAGTTGCTCACGCGCGGTCACGTCACTGTAGCTTATGGCCAATCACCTCAACTTGGCTTGATATAGCCATATGTGATTGGCCATTACTGAACTAGCAGCAAACACCCAGGCGCGGCACCCCATGATCCTGACCCCTGCTCTACTCAGCCAATCCTGGCGCAGGCTTAACAGCGCCACTGCGCCAGGATTGGACTACGAGCAGGAGAAAAACTGCCCATATTGAAACCGGGGCCCCGGGTCCCTGCCATGTCTCTCAGTGCTACAGGGGGGGGGGGGCGAGGTTTATTCGGTACTACGCATGCGCAGGCCAGTCTCAATTATGAGCACTCCTGGCTGTTACATGCGTAGCTAGTCACCCTGACCCCGCTGCAGGTGCTTACGCTCTGGCTGCCTGCCTGTGTGCGCTGTCAATCACAATCACTCTCTGCCGCAGCCCCGCCCCCCACGGCCCACTTCCATACGCAATGCCCGATTCTGCTCGTCCCGGCCCTGTAGCGCTGTGCGCTCTGATTTATTGTAAACACAAAAGGAACTTTAAATAAAAATACTCATACTGTAAATATGTTGCTGGCACCAGCGGCGGGCGTCCATGGCTAGTGGGGCAACGCCCCAACGCCCCCAATGGACGCACCGCCACTGACCCCGTTCCACATCTCTGACAGGTGGGCCGGGATAGATTCTGCTCAGTTTAATAGATTTGAGATACGTGCAGTGAAGGTAGTTGACATGAATCAATTTGTACCTTGCATTTCCAGATTCTTTCAATTCTCATCAGTGATTGGTTCCTCTAATTCGTCTGTCCAGACCACTCATGTTGCAACCCATTTGTACCCTGTCTGCTTTTAAGGCTTTATAGAGCTGAGTCGCTTAGTATCCTCTTGTTCTCAGATTAAGGATATTCTGAAGGGTGTCTGTCTGGGAGGAGTATCAGGAAGTCAGTCAAGATCTCTCTGGCAGTCCATACATGTCTAGCACACTATAAAAACGTACTTTCTCCACTCCTGCACCTCCTGTAAGTTGATAAATCTGTCCCCGATATATAGATCACCTAACGTGAGGCAAAACTCCCTTGTGCCAGCATGCGAGTGACATGCCTCTTCGTATGCCCGTCAAGTGTTCTAACACCTTCTATTGCTGCAAATAACTAGAAAATGGTGGATAACTCTTGACTAGTCTATCCCAGACATACAGCTGTGTTCCTTACTATGTGCGGATACTGCCCAGCTATCCTTGACAAGTTCATCAGTACTCCATTAAGGAGGTGCCTCAACAGACCCCATGTAGTAGACACTTTTCCCAGCTGTCCCCTGCTGTGGCTAATTTTGCCACTTGTTGTATGTGTCCTGCACAGCTGTAGAGTTGAATGTCTGGAAGACTCAGCCCGCTCTCCTCTTGGTCCAGTTTAAGTGTGGCTAAAGCAACCCTTCTGCTTTCCCCCTCCTATACCAATGATATCAGCAGTTTATTTAGTGTTTTTAATGTTTCAAGGGGCAGTGGGATAGAGAATTCTGCACTATGTAAGGGCATTGATGTAGAAAACCCTTTTGGCCACCGCCACTCTTCCCAGAATTTATAATGGTGGTGTGTTCCAAAACCGTGTAGTGTAATCCCTCCAGGACCGTCGCCATATCATACTTATGCTGATTTTCTGCTGTCGGGGGTCACCATAATCCCAAGGTACCTGAACCGGTCTACCTCCCAAACGAGACAAAAATCAGGCAGTTGTCCGCAGGGCACCATGTCAGATTCCCCAGCGGAGACACGAGGATTTTGTGTTTAACTCTCAAGCCTGAGAGATTATCAAACCTATCCAGGTAGGTCAGTAGTCTTAGAACCGATTCCCTCAGTTGCATCAAATAAAACCGAGCATCATCAGCATAAAGTGAAATCAAATGCATAGAATTTCTGATCTTGATACAGCAGTAACCTATATCCTGCCGGAGTTGAATCGCCAACGGTTCAAGGGCCAAAGTGAGGAGCAGTCACAGCGGGCACCGCTAATGAGTGTAGAGCTCCATGCCCCATTCTCCAGAAACAATTTACCACTCCTGACTAACCCTGGGGTCCATGTACAGTAATTGCACCGAGCCGCTGAAAGCAGGAGCAAACCCCATTGCTTGTAAGACCTCCATCAGATATATCCAGTTCAGCGTGTCAAATGCCTTGGCAATGTCTATTGACACGAGGGCAAGCCAGTCTTGTTAATTTTTCACAATATAGGATATGGAGCAGTCTGTGTAGGTTCATGGCCATGGATAAATCCACATTGATCTTCATGTACTATTTTCCCCACCAAGGATCTCAGCCGTCTTGCTATTATTTTGGAGAAAACCTTAGTGTCTGAATTAAGCATTGTCAGGGGGCTGTAGGAAGTGTGATCTGCCTGGTCCCTGCCTCGCTATAGCATTATCATGATCACACCCTTCCACATCATGGGGGTGGGGAGCATCCCTCTTTTTAGCTTACTTGAAGACTTCTAATAACCTTTCAGTGAGTAGGGGGAGCAAGTTTGATAAAGTTCTTCCCGAAACCCATCCCCATCTGGGGATTTTTCACTTGGCACCTTTACCAACCCCTCCTGCAATTGTTCCACATCATTTCTTTGTTCGAGGCATATGAGCTGCAGATTCTACACTTTGCATTAGATCGCCATCTGTTGCTGGGCTTGGATGATTGCATGTGGTTGTCGTCTTGATGAGTACAGGCCTCAGCAAGGCCTGCGAGTGCAAAGGGTTCGCCCTCTGTGCACTAAGTCCTCAGACTATACAAAGAATTTGGCACGGAAACTGAAAATACAAAAACATAGTTTAATAAACCTTTAAAGGTGGCACTACAGCCCACACAACACTCTACAGTATTGTATAAGGTAGCACAAAGAACTCTAGTACACAGTCCCCTTTTATACACAAAGAAGGGGCTCATAAGTAGGCGGGTAAAACTCGAGACATGATTTACAACCATATATGGACATTTCTGAACATGATCAATACATGGGTGGAGTTAACAGTTCTTAAAGCCTGCGGAAATGCACATTCCTATCTGAACTAATCAAACACAGATGTGACTTTCACTGAGCATGCGCTAGACGCACAAAGGACTATTTATAGCTTGTTGCTGGGCAGACTTTGAGGGTGAGTAGCAGAGAGGTAGGACTCGCCACATGACGGGCACATGGCAATATGTAGCAGACAAAATGGAGGACAGAAAACAAGATGGAGTCTGGCCGTATCAAGAGTTTGAGGGGGAAAATGCACAAATAAATCACAATAGCATGTCTTTAGCTAATGCTTAACATTATCGCTGTTTTATTTACAACAGACGACCCTTTCAGCATTAGCTGAAGACATTCGGTTTCCTAGGATAATCTAGATACTCATCGTTAATATCGATGCTCATCATTTCAGCTACCTCTCTAGTTATACTTTTCTGGTGGACAGCCTCAGCAAAAGCTCTTTTATTAGGTACACAAAATGAAACACACAGAGACCATATCCTTGGGCTCCATTGAATGCATACGCAACATGTAAAAATAATCGCAATAATTATACAGAGACCAGTGAGAACTTTCTAGCCCCATGTGGAGATCAGAGTCCAGAACCAACTCGAAAATGTCCAAGTTCCATTTTCAACATGTATATCAGCTGCGATCTTATGTAATTTATTGATGGCTTTGTACACAGAAGGAGTATGATCCGGGATAAACACACAACAGCTACTTCCAATAATTCTACAAGTACCACCTCTATCTGCTAACATCACGTCCAAAACCATTCGGTTCTGTAACGCAACAATTCTAGTAATATGTAGCTCTTCGGTGAGATTGCCAAGAGCTGCGGCAGTTTGATTAGTTACAGCTTCTACTACTCTCGTTAATCGCCGTATCTTTCTACTATTCAAAGCAGCTCCAACAAAGAAAAACAATCCTAAATTGAAATCTATGTATTGTTGCAAACTAGTGTCTGTTTGGTCTACATCATCAATAGACAAAGTCCGTTTGTATCTGTTTACAGTCACATTATTCAATAATTTCAAATCTTTATGGTACGATGCAGGAGCCAAAAATACAGGTGGTAGTAAAAACGCTACATAACATACTCCAGACCATCCAGCTGGTAATCGGTAATAGCCTCTATTTCCACATACAAAGTAAGTGTTATGAGAAGCAAGAAATGTGCTATTATTCAGACCATCAATATTCAACACAATAATACAATCACTAACACCTACAGGGATATGACCTGCACTCTGTACACATAAATCCGCTTGTGCTTGGGCCACTGAAATCACAAATTTTTCACTGCCAACAATGTCTCTAGTGTTCGTAAAAATATAAGGCGTTGAATCATTGTCCGGTCGATATTCTTCCCACTCCCATATAGTTCCGTTGGCTTGTGGATAGCCTTCTTTATCCTGATGGCATTCTTTATTCAGTCTGAAAAGCAATCTGCCCACTGTAGGCTTTCTCGTGGAGAAAAGCAAAGTGTACCATGCTCGACAAGAGCCATTATGAGAGAAAGGGAGAGGTATAAACTGTGTTCCCTCCTTCTGATGTGCTGGCATCATCCCACATATCCAACAGTTTGTGGCATTAGTAGCTACGTGGGTATGGTGTAGCATCTGAATGAAAGTGTTATTCAAATACGACTGTCGATGCTTCAACTCTTGATATGGGAGTGTATAAAAGAAATGCTCATCTGGGACTGGAGTGGAAACAACATACAGCTCAAGGGCAGGAATTTCATCCTCGACAAACCACGTGATTGTAGCAACAACTGCTACAGCAGCAAAGAACCCTACAGCACCAAAAATCTTCTTCTTATCCATTCGAACAAATGTACAAACAGTATCTTCCTGAAACTAAAAGTGTTGTCAGAACTCTTCCCCCTAGGCAGCCGTTGATTTCTTCACCAGCGGGCCAAGACGGGTGTCGCTACACTAATGCACTGATCCAGCCCCCCTTTACCTCATAGGCTCTCCGTTTCACTGACCTAGGGACCGTTCTGACCACTTATCACACAATTGCAGGCTCTTTCCTTGGTCGCAGATTATATCTTCTTGCTCCAGGGACTGTCGGGTCCGGGAAGAACTCCTCAGATTCGTCAGGTACCACAGCACAGCCTTTCTCCGCAGTCAGGATTTCTCGATGGTCGGTCAATACCGCAGGCTCCACCAGTCCGGGTTGCACCTTCCGGCAATGCACGGAATGAATCCAATTCTTCCGATTGGTGACTCGGACAGCTGTTCTTGTGGCAAGAACAGAACCTGCTCGGGACCACACAACCTCGGCTCCAGACTGCTCGACCTCTCGAAGGACTTTGTGAGGACGAAATCGCCGGGCCGGAGATTATGGCCTGCCCCTGTGGACCGGTCAGGGAGTGCTTATCGAACCTGTTGATGAATGGAAACCAAACTATCAGTTAATTGTGCCAAATAGTCATTCATCAAAACACAAGGTACATCATACACTGAGCTTGGCTTGGGCACTCCCCATATATTCATGGGACGTCCGAATACAATCTCGTATGGCGTAAGGCCCGTCCGAGAGTGCGGTACTGATCTGATAAACAATAATGCCAAAGGCAAGGCATCTGGCCAAGTCAAAGAAGCAGAAGCCTGTATCTTTGCAATTTTAAGCTTAAGAGTACCATTGTACTTTTCCACCAATCCTGCTGATTGCGGATGGAACACTGCATGAAATTTCTGTTTGATTCCCAATCCTTTCAGGACATACTTAACAACGTCCGCTATAAAATGAGGCCCTTTGTCACTCCACAAAAATCTTCAAACACCATATCGAGGAAAGAATTCCTTCAATAACACCTTTGCCGTAGTGATTGCAGTATTGTCCTTCGTAGGGTAGGCTTCAATCCATTTACTGAACGCACAAACCACAACTAAGACGTATTTTAGATTATTGCAGCGTTCCAGCTGAATATAATCCATTTGCAATACTTCAAAAGGTGCAGTAGGTGTTGCAAATCCTCCTGCTGGAGTTCGCGTCCCTTTTCCTGGATTGTACTTAAGACAAATCATGCAGGTCTGTACTACTCTTTTAGCCGTGCTAGCAATCTCTGGATGCTCCCAAACTTGCGTAAGCAATTTCACAATTGCCGAAGCTCCAACATGTGTTAGCCCATGTGCCATCTGAACCATAGGTTGTGCAAAGGCTGTGGGTAACTTCCACTTATCCATCTGTTTATTTCTCCAGCAACCTTCATCATCCAACTCTCCATCCTTGGACCATTGCTCCCGTTCTTTGTCAGAAGCGGTCCTCTGTATCTCTAGCACTTCCTTCCTAGCATCGTGCCGCCGCTCGGCTTGTGACTTCACAACGTACATTGGAGTGGAGTCAGGCTGCATCGCAGTTTCACGTGGTACTCGGTCTACAAAAGCATTTCCTTATCCCACTTTATCTGTCACCTTCTTATGTGGTTGCACTTCACTATGGCTATCTTCTTTGGATAAGTCAATGCAGTCAAAAGAATATGCACTAACTCTCTGTCCATTATCTGTGCTCCATGTGATGTCAAAAAGCCCCTTTCCTTCCAGAGCAGGCCAAAATCATGCGCTACTCCAAAAGCATAGCAGCTATCCGTGTAAACATTCACGCATAATCCTGTACTAAGCTCACATGCTCGTGTCAACGCTATCCGTTCTGCTGCTTGAGCTGATTTCTGCGGTATGCGTGCTGTCTCCACTATTGTGTATAGCGTAGTAATTGCATATGCTGCTGAGTTAGTACCATCTGATAGCTTCAGGCCAGACCCATCCACCCACAGCTCTCCATCCACATCTGTGAAGGGCGTATCCTGCAAATCAATACGACCCTTTGACTGTTCCTCAGTCACAAAGACACAGTCATGTGTTTCTTGTACCTCAGGCTGAGTCCCCAGAAATGGCAACAACGTGGCTGGGTTTAGTGTTGCACATCTCTTTAGTGTAATATGAGGAGCCAACAGCGTTAGCTCGTATCCTGTTAGACGAGCACTAGTTAAATGCTGCGTCTTTGTCTGATTCAAAAGAGCATCAACAGCATGGGGGACCAACACCAACAACTTATGAGATCGCACAATCCCCTCACTCTGCCGTATTGACACAGCTGTCGCTGCAACCGAGCGTAAACAACCAGGTAACGCTCGAGCAACAGGATCAAGTACTGCCGAGAAATATGCACGAGGGCGCTGTTTATCACCGTGCATCTGCACTAACACTGATAATGCGCATCCATCTCTCTCGTGTACGTACAATGTAAAAGGCTTCGTGTAATCAGGGGTGTCTAACACTGGTGCTGAACAAAGGGCCTGTTGTAATTGCTGAAAGGCATTCTTACACTTATCTGTCCAGGGAAGGGGAATTGGAGTGTCTCTTGTCAAAAGCGCTAACAATGGTTTAGCAATGTGTGAAAAACCCAGTATCCACTGTCTGCAAAAGGAAGTGAGACTCAAAAATGCTCGTACATCTTTCTACGTAGAGGGTGCTGGTGTGTCCAAAATTACTTGAATATGATCTGCTGTAAGTGCACGCCCCTCCTTAGACAAAAGGTGACCTAAATAGGTTACCTTTGGTCTACAATATTGCAATTTCTTCTTCGATACTTTGTGATTATGTGATGCCAAGAAAGCAAGCAAAGACAATGTACACTTATCACATTGCTCAGGGGTATCAGCCGCCAACAAGATGTAATCGACATATTGTATAAGCGCCACACCTTCAGGTAGAACGAAAGAATCCAATTGTCGTTTCAGCGCTTGGCTATAAATGCTAGGACTCTCAGTATAGCCTTGAGGAACTCTACAAAATCTATACGATCGATTATTCAAAGTGAATCCGAAAAGATATCGGCTATCAGGATGAATAGGGATCGAAAAGAAAGCGTTCTTCAAGTCTATAACTGAGAACGTGGTTGCAGTTGGTGGAAACAGAGTAAGAAGTGTCGTAATGTCAGAAACCACTGGGTATTGAGGTATCACTATCTTATTCACCTCCCGTAGATCGATAATAAATCAATAGATCCTAGTTTCAGTATCTTTCTTCAAAATCGGAAGTATAGGACTATTACACACATTGTATGGAACCTCTTCTAATACCCCCACTTTAATGAGATCCTGCACGATCTGTGTAAGCGCCTCCTCCCCCTCCTGTGAGATACGATACTGAGGCAGGCGTGGTACCACAGCTCCCTCCTTTACACTGATGTGCACCGGGAGAATGACCATCTGTCCCACATCAGTATCCGAGGTAGCCCACAAAGTACGAGGTAAAGAGGCCAAAGCAGTATCTTCTTTAATCGTACACGCCCTCTCCATTGTCGGATAGTTGTCGTTAAATAAATAACATGTACTCCTTCAGGGGAGCAACGTATTGTAGCCCAAAAATGCTTGAGCATATCCAAACCCACAATGTTATCAGGCGTGTTTGGGGAGAGCAATCATGGACATGGTGCAACAAACTTATCTACGTGAAGTGCAAGAGGTTGTGATAATGGGCTAAGAGAAGGCGTTCCATCGAACCCTATAGATGTAATTGTTAAGCCAGACAGGGGAGCCCTCGGAACCAATTGTTTAGACAAAGTGCTACGAGTAGCTCCTGTATCAACCAGAAACCGATCAGTAGAACCCAAAACATGTGCTGTAACATAAGGACCCCTCTGATCCACTGGAACTTCAACTGATTCCTTACCCCATCCTACGCAATCCTATGCATATTGTGAATCATGACATTCAGGGCGTGCGTAATCAGATATTTGGCATTGATTCCGTCGATCAAAGACATTACACCCATCTTGCGGTCGCATATTAGAATCAAACCTAGCACGATCATTCGTGTTGCCCCTGGGGCCTGAAAAGTCCCCTCTATTTCTCATCGGTCCTTGACCACGCTCATGCCGCTGTGCGCGCAACAATGGACACTCCCTAGCCCAATGGCCCCTCTGCCTGCAATACGCACATTAATCCTTAGCCAAATCCGAACGACCAAAGGAAGAACCAGAAGAACCTCTACCACCCCTATCAATACCTCTACGGGGCGGTCCGTACACTTGTGCTAACATAACCTTCGTTTTCAAATCTTTGACTTCTTCTCTTCATTACCCTTCGCTTCTAACTCCTGACGCTCATAATACTGAGCCATCGTCAGGAGGGATGCCGGAGACGAAGTCGTCCAGGAGCTTTCACTCGCTTTTAACCGAGCTGCGCCTCCCGGCAAAAATTCAAAACATACTTATCAACAAAAAGATGTCGGCCTGTGTCTTCCATAAGCGTCTGACCGCTAAAATCATGAAATGTTTCCTCGAATCGCGTAAAGAAATCTGAAACTGATTCATCCACCTTCTGCTTACACAACACTAACATAGTCCAATCAATCTTTTTATGGGGGATAATCGTTGTTAGTTTAGTCAAAATGGCAGCAGGAAGATCTAAAATCAACTGGGGTGGTTTTTGCACAGGTTTCCTGTCTCTATCCTCATCCTCAAGATCCGCCCATTTTGCCTTAAAGGTTACAAGATCCTCTACTTTCCGCACAGATCTCCACATATCGGGGGTAATATAAGCCCAATAAAATAAATCAATATCAGCTAGTGTCATGGTACAAGAATTTAGGGCCCCCTCAACTTCCTCATGAAAGGCAGCAGGATTCTTTCGGGGATCAGGTAATGCAGCTTTTAATACCATAACATCCGCTCTATTCCAAGGAGTATAAACCCAATTATAAATGAAATACCCTCTAGCATCATGAGAAGTTTTGTCCGAACTAGTACCCGCTCCGTTAGGAGGAACATAGTCCCTAGTCGACTCTTCACTCCAAACCCTGAACAAATTAGAAGCCTGGACTAGAGACCACCCTGATAGTCTAACGGTCTTTCCACTACTTACTCGAGAAGAACTTGAGCTTCTGCTCGATAGGATCAAATCCTCATCCCCTCTAGACCCTTGCCCTCTGAGGATACTGAAGGAATGCAGAGCGATATTGCTCCCGCCACTCCTGGAAGTCATGAATGGTGCTATAATCCAAGGTACCTTCCCCTTAATATGGAAGAAGGCGATAGTGAAGGCCCTACTCAAGAAGCCCACGCTGGACCCGGAACAGTTGAAAAATTTCAGACCTATTTCACTGTTACCCGCTCCTGCTAAGATTCTTGAGACGCACCTCAACGGCCATCTTACTGCCTTCCTGGACTCATCTGGGTATCTTGACAGCTCTCAGCATGGGTTCCGAAAGGCGCATAGTACTAAGACAGCTCTGACTATGGTGGCAAATAACATCCGTAGGAAGGTGGACGCTGGCCAAACTACTGTGTTGGTGCTACTGGACCTCACAGCGACGTTTGACACCCTGTCTCCCTCAACGCTTACATCTCGGTTGAGGGAGGCAGGGATCTCCGGCATGGCTCTGAACCTTCTGCACTCCTTTTTACAGCACAGGGAGCAAAGAGTCAAGCTTGGTGAGTTCCTTTCCCCTGCTATGTCCTTGCAGTGTGGGGTGCCACAAGGGTCGGCTCTCAGCCCGACCCTATTTAACATTTATGTCGCCCCCCTTGCAAGGCTAGTAAAATCTCAGGGGATGAAATTGGTGTCATACGCCGATGACACTCAAATTATGGTGTCACTGGCCCACTCAGTTTCAACATCTGCCACCAACTTCAGGATCTGTATGCAGACAGTCTCTGACTGGATGCTTCAGAATTCCCTGAAGTTGAATGGCGACAAAACTGAGATCCTGGTCTTTGGCAAGGACCAGGATATTTGGTCAGATGAGTGGTGGCCGGCCTCATTGGGAACCTGTCCATCTCCCTCCCAGTCGGCAAGAAATCTTGGGGTAATCTTTGACACCTCCTTATCCATGACTCTGCAGGTCAACCGTACGGTGGCCACCTGCTGGGGGGTGTTAAAGATTCTCAGGAGGATCCTTCACTATCTCTCTCCCTCAGCACGTAAGCAGGTGGCAGTGGCATTGATAGGTTCAAGATTGGACTACTGTAATGTGCTTTATGTAGACTCCAACAAGGGGCTCATTCAGCGATTACAGGTCGTTCAAAATGCGGCTGCTCGTTTTGTCTTAGCACTTCCCAAAGCCTCATCTGCTACAATGGCCAGAAAGAGCCTTCATTGGCTCCCCATTCATCTCAGGATCTCGTTTAAGATCCTTTGTCTTGTCTATCGAGCTTTGACAGAGGGTTTCTCTGATCCCCTTGGTGCCTTGCTGGGAAACAGAGCTTTTTCCATTGCTGCCCCCAAACTATGGAACTTGTTACCTCTTGAGATTAAGATGCAACCCTCTCTGTCTTCTTTTAAAAAAGCGCTCAAGACCTGGTGTTTTGTCAGGGCATATCCGTAATTAGGATTATTCTCTGTTAGCTGGTATTATTTGGGTATGCGCCTTGACGCCCACCTGGGCTTAGTTGCGCGTTAAAAATTGTTTTCATTTCATTTCATTTCATTTCACATACAAAGGCGCTGCCTCTCGCATCGGCTTAACATGCACTAGATCGGTCTTATCTGAATGAAGAATAGATGACTGCATCCCGCCGCCGCTCGGATTCGTTTTCTCCTCTTCCGCCTTCTTTTTGCGCTCTTCATCCCGAAGCCGCAACATCTGGTCCTGCAACGCAAACAGCCGTCGAACCGCGCCAGGCACCTGAGAAGGAAGAAAGAGACCTTTACGCAATTCTTTAGAATCAGCTACCACATCATCAGGTTCAAGAACATCAGAATATTTCCGAAAAGATGTAACCACTTCATCAGAAAGAGTCTCGGTAAAATATAATTTCTCCCTATCCTGCCATCCTTCAAGAGACTGCATTAACTCAGGAACAGAAACAGTAGCCTTGTTAACTCGGTGAGCGATCTTTCGGAGGTCAGCCATACGATCGTTCGATAACATAGACCGCGTATCCACCTTTTCTGGGGGTGATCCAGAATCCTCACCTCCCCCTCTCGGAGCGGACGGACCAGTGTACGGAGGCGGAGAGCAATCTAATAACGAAAAATCATCATCATGTTTATTAAGGACAGGATAAAGAGGCTGCCGAACAGCATACTGGCCAGATATCTGCAATCGACGTTCCTTTTCCTGTTTCTCTTCTAAGTCCTTTGCTTCACGCTTTTTCAACTCTTGCGCACTTTCACTCTTTCGTTGTTCCTTCTCAATCAGCGCTTTCTCACGTTTCTCTCGCTCACGCACTTCTTTCACCCACATACGCACACATTCAAACATGTCTTGCCTCGCTCGTCGTTTACACATACACTGCTCCACATACTCGATTTTTCACAAATCAAACGATCCATACAGAGGCCAACGTAACTCAGGATCCTTTTTCGTGTATTTTCTCCATAATGTGCTGTACATTATAGAGGAAAGACCGAACTACACATACATATCCCTATTCGGTGTCCCCTCCGGGGGAGCCGGCTGTGATTCCTCAAATCTTAACCGGTCACTTCCAAAACAGCTGCACCACTTACAGAGTGCGTTAAAAACAGGCATGCCAAAAATAGTGCAAACTATGCAATATTACAATCAAAATGGCACTTAAAACATTGCGCCGCTCAAATCCAAAGTTCAGGAGAAATATCTCCACATTGCCTGCCTATATGTGTTGCAACGCATATATCCCAGATCCAAAACCAAATATGACTAGTCACACCAAACAAATTAGTCACAGCAAGCGTATCCTAAAACTGCCTTGCCAACCCAGACTACCAAAAGCTCGCAGCAAGTACCGTACAACGGTTCTTACCAATCAAGAGCGTCCAGATTCCAACTGCCAAGTTCCAAATTCGCCCAAACGGCCACTGCACGGCAAACCGACAGAACAGGTCTCAGTCGAGGACCGGCGCCACCCAGATGGTCAGATCGGAAGGGAAGGAAGAAAACCTCGGGATGCCAGGACTAAAGGCGCCGCTGGCAGTGATCACGTCCCCGGCAAGATTCCAATCCTTCGTCACGACCAATCCTTCGAGCATCCGACTCGCCGATGAGCCCCACGTGTCGGGCGCCATTTGATGAGTACAGGCCTCAGCAAGGCCTGCGAGTACAAAGGGTTCACCCTTCTGTGCACGAAGTCCTCAGACTATACAAAGAATTTGGCACGGAAACTGAAAATACAAAAACATAGTTTAATAAACCTTTAAAGGTGGTACTACAGCCCACACAACACTCTACAGTATTGTACAAGGTAGCACAAAGAACTCGAGTACACAGTCCCCTTTTATACACAAAGAAGGGGCTCATAAGTAGGCGGGTACAACTCAAGACATGATTTACAACCATATATGGACATTTCTGAACATGATCAATACATGGGTGGAGTTTACGGTTCTTAAAGCCCGCGGAAATGCACATTCCTATCTGAGCTAATCAAACACAGATGTGACTTTCACTGAGCATGCGCTAGACGCACAAAGGACTATTTATAGCTTGTTGCTGGGCAGACTTCAAGGGTGAGTAGCAGAGAGGTAGGACTCGTCACATGATGGGCACATGGCAATATGTAGCAGACAAAATGGAGGACAGAAAACAAGATGGAGTCTGGCCGTATCAAGAGTTTGAGCGGGAAAACGCACAAATAAATCACGATATCATGTCTTTAGCTAATGCTTAACATTATCGCTGTTTTATTTACAACAGTTTTGGAAGAAGTCCTTTGTAGTCACGAGATAGGTGACTCCTCCCTTGGACGATAGTGCGCATGGGCATTGGCTCCATCCTTAGATTGTTTTTTCCGCCACTGGGTTCGGATGAAACTTTTCCGCTCTGATTCAAAATCTACTTTTCAAGTACTTTGACGCGTAAAAACGTATTTAAACTTCACCAAACTACTTTCGATATCGATAAACGTCGACTCTACTCCATCAGCTCGATTCCGGTCGTCGACGCGGGCTGTTGGGCCTATCCACGCCATGAGGCCTACACCTCATGGAAAGGACGCCATTCAAAAGATGCCCCGAGTGTGGAGCAAAGTTTCCACACAACGACCATCACAAGGTCTGTAACCTGTGCTTATCGCCAGAACACGACGAAGCCAGCTGTACAGCCTGTGCATCCTTTCGATCCAAGAAGACCATTCGAGATCGAAGGGCCCGTCGACATGACATGCAGAGAACGGCTCCGGAACCGGTGGATATCTTCAACGAAGAAGTTCCGCTCGTTCCCGAAGAAGATTCAGACGATCTCCAAATCGTATCCGGGGCAGACTACTCCGATGACTCCATACCATCGGGTCAGCGTGTGAGTACTACTGCCCCTGCCCCATCCCCAGCACCCAAATCGAAGGCCAAGGTCAACCTTCCGCCTCCGGGGCCAAGTCGCGATCGAAAAAACACTTCGAAAGCCCCGCCATCGAGCCCGGCTCCAAAGAAAATACTCAAGCCTTCTGGTAGCTCCTTACCGAGGAAGCCGCACGTGCCAATCCCACCAGCTCCCTCGGCACTGAAAAGTCCCGGCTCCAAAACCGTCGACTTCTAAAGACAAAACTATGAAGCCAATATCTTCGGTACCGAAACCTACAAGGCCTGATTCCGATGCGCTCAAGTCCTCGAAACAGCCTACCACTCCGAAAACAATACCTTTGGTGCCGAAATCTATGCCAAAGGACACAGTAACAACTCCTAAGGCTGAAGACCAGCATAAACCACACCCAGAACCGAAAAAATCGGTGCCGGCAAAGGTTCAGCAAGGATAAGATCTTTTCCAACCTGATCTTCTACAAAAGAAGATCTACATTGACCCAAAGAAAGGTCATGTATCCACTACACCACACAGGAAGAGGAAGTCAGACACAGCACGTACACCTGTAGTGCCTGTCAAGAAGAAGGACTCTGCCACATCTCCTTTGCACCCTTCTTCTCCTATACTTCCTTCTCCTTCATCTCCTGTTCCTCTTAACATTTCACCTCAAAATTCTCCTGAAAACTCTCCTCCTCATTCTTCACCACATACTCCTCCAAATGATGATGAGTATAGCATAGGGGGAGGGGTAGACCCAGATGAGCCTTTTCCCTACCCTATTGATGATCCAGATTGGGAGTACCCAAACCAACAAGATGTGCCAGATATTCCTGACCCACATTCATATCCATCAAAACCTTCTTCCCCAGGAGACAATATTGGTTTTGGGCACTTACTGAATAGGGCTGCCATCTATCATGGGGTCACCATGCATTCAGATGAGGCAGAAGAAGACATTTATTAGATACGTTTGAACAAGCACAAAAGTCTGTTCAAATTCTGCCTATGACCTAAGCGGTCATCAAACATGCTCCAGAAGTATTTAAAGGTCCTGTATGTGCTAGGATTCTAAACCCTAGAATTGAGAAAAAGTACAGGCCTGCTCCTGGGGATCCTACCTACATTAAAGGACAGCTACCCTTAGATTCCCTAGTCGTGTCAAATGCTAGAAAAAGAGCAAACTCACAGACATCAGGTGAAGCACCACCCCCTGATAAAGAATCTACGGTGATAGATGCTTCAGGCAAAAGTATAGCTGCACAAGCTAGCAATACATGGCGTATAGCTAACACACAAGCCCTCCTTGCAAGATATGACAGGGCTCACTATGATCACTATGATCAGTTAGAGACAACTATAACATCAACCTGACCAATATAAGGCGCAGGCAAGCGACCTTATACAAGAAGGCAAGTTATTTCAAATGCCTCAATCAAGTGCGCACTTAATGTAGCAGACACTGCATCTAGGGCTGTAAACACTAGTAACCTACTTAGACGTCATGCGTGGCTACGCATTTCAGGATTTAAGCAGGAAGTGCAACATCAATTCTTTGGACCAGAGGTAGACACAGCACTTGAGAAATTTAAGAAAGACACCAATACAGCCAAGTCTATGGGAGCTTTGCAATCCACACAAGCTAGAGACTCCTTTTGTCGCTCATTCTATAGAGGAGGCCCCAAACAGACTGGAGCAGACAATACAGCTTCCTTCAAATCCAATACACAGACATCTTCCAGTAAAGGATAATTTAGAGGAGGCTATAGAGGCAACAACAATAAAGGAAGAGGTCGAGGTAACTACAATAATCACACCGCTTCCGCCACAAAACCGTGACTTCCCTCTGCTCCCCCAACAGCACTCTACTCCTGTGTGGGGGAAGACTAACACAGTTCCTACCTGTCTGGAATTCCATCACAACAGACAGGTGGGTAAGACAAATTATCCAGTATGCTACTGCCTCAAACTTACAGCTACCCCTCCACACATACCACACATACCACCCAGGCAGCGACAATGTCTGCAGAACATCTTACACTGCTCAAACAAGAAGTCCTATCACTTCTTCACAAGGATGCAATAGAAATAGTTCCTTTACAACATCAAGGAATAGGAGTTTACTCGCTGTATTTTCTAATACCTAAAAAGGACGGTACACTAAGACCAATTCTCGACCTCAGGCCCCTCAATCACTATATACACTCAGATTATTTTCATATGATCACTTTACAACAAGTGCTCCCATTGCTGCAACAAGGTGACTTTCTTACACCACTAGATCTAAAGGACGCCTACTTTCACATTCCTATACATCCTTTTCACAGGAAGTATCTGAGGTTTGTACTGGAAGGACAGCATTATCAATTCAAAGTCCTTCCATTTGGGGTAATAACTGCACCAAGAGTGTTCACAAAGTGCCTAGCAGTTGTAGCAGCACATCTCAGAAGACAACAGATACATGTCTTCCCATATCTAGACGATTGGCTCATAAAAGCCAAATCATTCAAACAGTGTGTCCAACACACATCTCAGACAATTCAAACATTGCATGACTTAGGGTTCACAATCAACTACACCATGTCGCACCTACAGCCCTCTCGTGTACATCAATATTTAGGGGCTACAATAAACACATCTACAACTCTAGCGTATCCCATTCCAGCAAGGATGCAGAGCATTCGAGCCTTAGTCACAAAGTTTCAACATCAACACTCTCTCCCAGCCAGAGTGTTCATGAGACTAATAGGCATGATGGCATCTTGCATCTTTATTGTACCCTATGCAAGACTGCAAATGCGTCCGTTACAGGAATGTCTAGCACAACAGTGGAATCAGGCTCAAGGACAACTAACAGACCTGGTGTTGGTGGACAGCCGCACACATCGCTCTCTGCAGTGGTGGAACACCAAAAACTTGACAAAAGGGCGGCCGTTCCTCAAACCCTATCCACAAATAGTACTTACAGCAGACGCACCTCTCACAGGATGGGGAGGCCATCTTCTACATCATACAACTCCAGGGCAATGGACCATTCAACAAAGATCGTTCCATATCAACTACCTAGAGCTGCTAGCAATATTCTTAGCGCTCAAAACTTTCCAAGTACAAAACAAAGCTGTCTTAATCCGTACAGACAACATGACAGCCATGTACTATATACAAAAATAGGGGGGGGGGGGGACACACTCTCTACAGCTGTCCCAGCTTGCACAGAAAATTTGGAGATGGGTCATTCCACAAAACATATATCTGTTAGCAGAACACCTTCCAGGAGTTCACAATCAGATAGGAGATCTGTTAAGTCGACAGACACAACAAATTCACAAATGGGAACTACATCCGCAAGTTCTTCTACCATTCTTTCACAAGTGGGGTCATCCAGACATAGATCTGTTCGCCGCACACGAAAACGCAAAATGTCCAACCTTCGCCGCCAGGCTTCCACACCCGCTGTCCAAGGGCAATGCAATATGGATGAACTGGTCAGGCAGATTTGCGTATGCTTTTCCACCACTACCACTAATAGTGCGCAACCTACAACAACAGTCGCTCAAACTGATTTTAGTAGCTCCCACATGGGCACGCTAACCGTGGTATACAACACTGCTAGAACTATTCCACACCAAAAACTATGTCTGACACCATCCCTGCTAATGCAGAACCATGAAGACATCAGACATCCAGACCCAAGCCAACTGAATCTGGCGATCTGGCTCCTGAGGTCTTAAAGTTTAGTTATCTTAACCTACCACCAGACTGTATGACTATCATTAAAGAAGCCAGGAGACCTACTACTAGAGCTTGCTATGCTGCTAAATGGAAAAGATTTACCATTTATTGCAACAATAACCAAATTGATCCCCTAGATGCTTCCATCCAAAATATAATTTGCTACCTTCTACATTTACAAAGATGTAACTTGGCATATTCATCTATTCGCCTGCATCTGGCAACAATTGCAGCATATTTACAAAATAGACATCTGTCTTTATTTAGAGTGCCTGCTATTAAAGCATTTATGGAAGGATTAAAAAGAATCATTCCTCCCAGGTTACCAACCTCTCCAGTGTGGAACCTAAACCTAGTTCTTACAAGGCTCATGGGACCACCTTTTGAACCTCTACACAAATGTGAACTGCAATTCCTCACATGGGAAACAGCTTTTCTAGTAGCTATTACCTCTTAGGAGTGTTAGTGAGATTCAAGCTTTCACTATACAAGAACCATTTTTACAATGACACCGTAATAAAGTGGTTCGCAGAACAAATCCTAAATTCCTTCCAAAAGTCATTACTCCGTTTCATTTAAACCAATCTGTAGAGTTACCGGTGTTTTTCCAAAACCAAGACTCTGTAGCAGAAAGAGCTGTACACACCCTGGACGTTAAGAGCTCTTCTCTATTATATAGATAGGACCAAATCCTTTCGCAAAACAAAGCAACTGTTTGTAGCTTTCTCTCCACCACATAAGGGCAACCCCATCTCTAAAGCTGGAATTGCATGGTGGATTGTAAAATGTATACAAATATGTTATCAAAAAGCAAAACGTACATTAACAGTTCCTCCTAGAGCACACTCCATACGCAAACTAGGAGCCTCCATGGCTTTCTTAGGGAACAATCCCCTAGAAGACCTCTGCAAGGCAGCAACATGGTCTACAACACACATTCACTAAACACTACTGTGTTGATGTGCAAGCCAAGCAGCAAGCTGCGGTAGGCCAAGCTGCCCTAAAAGCTCTCTTTCACACTACTGCAATGGATACTGGTGACCAACGCTAGGGGAGACACTGCTGCACAATCGATGCAAAGTGTAGAATCTGCAGCTCCTATGCCTCGAACGGAAAATGCTACTTACCAGTATGCATCTGTTCTTGGCATGTACAGCTGCAGATTTCTACACGCCCTCCCACCTCCCTGGGACCTGTATCTGTTCCAGTTTCATCTTAATTAGATATACACATGGACATCCTTTCTTTATTTCTACTAACTCCATCATTTCCCATCATGGCGAAAAACAATCTAAGGATGGAGCCGATGCCCATGCGCACTATCGTCCAAGGGAGGAGTCACCAACTCGTGTCTTCAAAAGACCTCTTCCAAAACGACAACAACATGCAAACATCTGAGCCCAACAACAGGTGGCGATCTAAAGCAAACTGTAGAAATCTGCAGCTCTACATGCCAAGAACAGATCCATACTGGTAAGTAGCATTTTCCTTCGTGTTGCTCCTGGGTAATCTCAGGACCTGTGAAAGTTTTAGTCGTAAGGAGGTCCATACCTCCAGCTACTGCACTGTCCATGGACAGGTACATCTGTTGCAGATTTTCACGGAATATGAAATTGATATCCACATGTTAATGCCACCAGCAACCCATCTGGGTGACTTAAAGCAAGCTCCCTCTTCAATACCCAAGCTAACAGCTGATTCTCAATATAGGGAGTCCACTAGCCCCGGCTGCCCCAGCTCACCGCATGGGAAGCTCTACCTGGCATTAGACATACTCTCCATTGGGTATTTGAGAGAGAGAGAGTCTGCAACACTGCAATCGTCCGCTCAGTAGTTCCCAATAATCTGAGGACCTGAGGTCTGCCTCTTGATCCCAGCGCCATCCCTGGTTATGCCCTTCTGTCACCCCATGATCTCCGAAAGGGATACCTTCTCACATACCTCCAACCAGGTCAAAATCTCCCCTGGTGTCACTGTGAAGTTGGTGGTCATACCATTTGCTATCACCTGGAGATGAGCTGGGTACATTAACATATAGGTAAAATTCATTGCCCTAGGCTTCTGTTTGATGTCCAGAAAAGATTTACATTGCAACTGCACTTCACGACTTAAGTCTGGGTAGATGGCAATGTTCCTATTTTCAAATCAATAGTACCCCCTTTCTCTGCCTGTTCTCAGAATACAGTCTCAGTCCTTGAAATAGAAGATTCTGGCTTTAGTCTGAGGCATCCAGGCAAACAATTATTTTTAGCCCCCCTCCACCCCACCCCCATATGACCACCTTCTCCACAGATTCCCTCACACCCATCTTCCAACAGTGCCACTCATATCTCCATAACCCCTCTCTAACATGCATTAGTTTTGGTTTATAGCGCTACTCATACCAACCCTAGGGTGTCACGCACACGTTAAACAGAGGAGAGAATGAATATTGTGCGAATCAGTCTATAGGAAATGTTCCACAAAATAATGAGTATTACTGTTATCTGATCAACATGGTACACGATCCATGCAGCATGCATATTAACTCACTGCACTACTTTATGATGAGCCCAAACTACCACTAGATAAAACTCTCACCAGTAGAAACATTAATCACCTGCACTGACACTTTATATGTTGCTTGAAAACAGCTGGATGCAGGGTAACAGACAGTGCTTTAAAATCAAGTTATTTCTAAACACAGCGCCTCTCCCAAGGTCCGTGCCAGGTGTGGCTCCACCGGTTGCACTGCTCTAAAGCCAGCACTGATTCTGGCTATGAAAGCTTGTGGAGGTGTACCCTGGGGAAGCCGCATGGTCAAGGCCCTATGGGCACTCTCCACAGAAAACAATTTGCAGTTCAGTCCTCCCAGAATCTCTCTGCCTATACCATCCCCAGGAAGCCCAGGAAATGCAAATTGTTGCTGCATGGTCGACCTTCAATGTCCTCTGCCCTGTCCTCCAATTGCCTGGTAACAGTTGAGAACTAGGCCAAATTTTCCTTACGCATTTTCACCTCTCCTTGCAACATTCCAATCGAGCGCTCCACCCTTTTACTTTGCTGGCCACATTGCGCAAGTCTGTGCATAGCAAGTTCACCTCCATGAAGACCAAATACTTTTTTCCCTTGATTTCCTCCCAGGGACCTTGTATTGGTGCTATAATTTCAGCCCTTGATGGCTCTTTCACCACTTCCTTAGGCGTCTCCATCGATTGTTCTCCAGTCTGGAGGGTGGAGTGCTGAGTGGAAACTTGTGGAGTCATGTAGTGGGTGATGGTGTTGTCCTATGAATGCTTAGTGGACCTCTCTTTTCCCATTATGCCGGTGAGATCCAGTTATGGTATTTCTAGGCACTCCATACAAGGGAGAGCCTCATGTTCACCACTGGGATCCTACTCTCTGTCCCACTCCGGACCTCGTGTGTGTGGCACCAGCTGCTCCTAGCTTATCTCTTCAACAGGTCCCCTGGCTCTGGACACCTTACTTGTGGGCAAGTTTAACTCTGTGCCACTGCAAGGCTGTGTCCGTATAATGCCATCCCAGACAAGTCAACGTGCATTCCTGTGCTAGCCCCTGGCACGCACATCCAAAGGGGACCCGACACAAACAGGGGATCCAAATTCTTATACCCACCAAATAAAACCGCCAGCCGCAACTGGTTATAGGCACCTAAATCTCGGCAGAATCAGAAGTGTGAAGGGAGGGTTGCAGCACATAAGACCGACCACTTTAAATGTGAGAAAACTGCCTCTTTATTGAAACTGGTACACATCACAAACATTTGCTGGCAAACCACCTTACAAAACTATAACCTCACTATACATCAAGTGAACTAACCAATGTCCTCCCCCCAAATACCCACCCCGCAGGTAACTCCTTTAAATAGAGTGCATTTCAACATTGCCAACTTTCTGTTATACCTACATCCTCAGATTGCCTGTAAGTAACCAAATGTTCTAAATTGTAATTCATATGTTCTTATATAGCGCCCTTCACCGTAAGGTTTCAAGGCACTTGCTTTGGGAACCCATCCTGGCTTTTCCCTGTGAGATAACCCCTACTGGGCATCCCCAAGGTGAAAGCCAGGCATACTATCGCGGTGGGGCCGTAGTGGAGATTAAGCAAGCTATTGCCCAGAGTTGCAGAGTGTGAACCCATGATTTGAGTAGGCACCGAGGCGAGAATTATTGAGTCCGTGGACATTTTGAGCTCAAGACCCTGCCGCGTCTGGGATTGAACCCTGGTCCCGGGTCTGACCTCTGAGTCCGGGTCTGCCTCCTCTAACCGGTGAGCCACACTTCTCCACTTCTAAACTGAACCTTGAACTGCCTGCTTACCCTTCCCTTGCACATGGTTCACCAACTGGCAGTGCCAACCAAACTTCTGGCAAACTTTCCATGCCCCGCCACCCAGAAAAAGGTGGGAGAGACTGCCACCTTTTCCTTCCCGCCCTTGACCCTGTTAGCCCAAGTCCTAACGCCTAATATTAAAAGTCCTGGCCAAGACTTCTCGAAGTTCCAACAAATAGAAGTGCATAGCAATCCTGGACAAGTGGACCCTCTCTCCCCAAAAGAACTCTCTGGCCTCCAATTTTAGATCTGAATGCCTAATCCACCCAAAACCAAGCTAAAAAATAGGACATCTCCCTATCCAATTTCCTCCTTGCTCTATCAGTAGCAGAGGTCTTTGCTGCTCCTCTCCAATTTCTTCTTGGCGCACACTCAGTTCACAAGACAAAGCATCCTGCGCAATTCTCCTTAATGATTGACAAATACCTCTTCATGTGTCCTTCTCCCCGAGGTGTCAAATGAAAACATCCGACACCTGCCTCCCACCATCCTACCATTCAAGCTCGGCATATGTTCTTTCCAACACATGTCCATCTTTTCTTTTCATGTATTAGTAAAAAGACAGTGATTAAACCCAAAATAGTCCCTAAGTCCCTTTGGCACACCTGAATGGCTTCCCACTTGATGAGTGTCCCATCAGGCAAATGGCCACCTCCTCTGCCTCTGGACCTGCTGCTGAAGTTGGAAAAAAAAAACAAGCAGGAATGATTCACATATTTGCATCCGCCGCGTGCCCCTCACCTCCCAAATTATGCACGTATCGTTTGTAACACTCAGACAACCAGTGGCCCAGCTGCATAATATCCTCATGTGCCCAGCCTCTATTTCTTGCTTCCTACACTGCATCAATGTGAAAGGAGTGTGTGCAGTAATCTGCTGCATACACTTCCTATTGAAACAAAGCCATACTCTGCACTGACAGCAGCTGACATGTCCTCGTTTTTTCCCCAGACCTGTGGTGAAAAACTAACCTGGAGACCATTCCACAGCTCCACCCACGCAACCGGACAGGGACCTCCCAAACTTACTGCATGCAGGGTGACCTTCTTACCTGTGCTCCTTGATCTATTTTAGAGCGGCTACGCCATATCTCTTTTCTACCTTTCCTCCTGGAAACATCCTCCAACTGATGCTCCCCACATTCCTCCTTCCCAGCAACTCCGACACTCCAAAGGCCCGAAGAACATCCACAAAAGAAGGGTAGCAAACAAGCAAGTCTCCGAAGCATCTCTGCACACCTCCAGCAACTGAAGCATCATCCTGGAAAGTAAGTTCCAAGATATTGTCTTCATGACTGGCCCCCCCAAGTCGCAGCTACCTCACCCAACTCTCCAACAGTCTGCGGGCCACTTCGCCCCGGATGGGGGGTAATCCTAGAACAGTTGCCAATAAAAGCAATTCATGCCAATTTTCCTGTAATGGCAACCCAGGAAAGACCCTTTATTTATTAAGTCCAGGATGTCCTTGATCACATCTTTGGCCCTCAAGCGACCATCGGCCAGATGGTGCACCTCTGAGTCCAGAAACGCCTTCATGCCTGCGAGTATTCTAACTGTGTCGATTCAGTGAAGGACCCTACCACCACTTGTACCATTCAGCATTGCCTAAGGACCACAAATTCGCTGGCATGGGCGTCAAGTTTGTGTCCTTGGCCAACCAATGGATTCTCCCCCACTGTGAACAAGACAAAGCATCCACGATGTCATTGTCCACACCCGGAACATGGTGCACCTTGAAAGAGATGTCATACCTCAAGCATTCCAACACTAAACTCCCTGGCAGATTTTTGATTCACCGCCTCCATCACTGACATATTGTCTACTCGGAAGAGCACCTTCCTGTGTGCTAACTCTTCACGCCACAGTGTTACTGCCACTACCAGTGGCGTAGGTAACAAGGACTCCCTGTTAGGCAACTGAATTTGTAATACAGGGAAATAGACAATATGAGAAAAACAGAAATTGATAATACAACCAGGGACAAGAAGTATGAAAAGCACAACAACCAATTAAAAAACACAAGATTGCATTTATTTCTAAATAGACATATTCATGATAAAAACATTTAATTCAAAAACATAAAAACCAAATAATTATATAGACAATTAATCTAGTACAAATAATATATTTATAACACAATTACACAAAAATTAATAAAACCGTGGCGAACAAATATAGTCATCGACGCGCGTTTCGGCGTTTTAACGAGAACGCCTTCCTCAGGAGCCACATTAAAATCTGAAAGACATATGTAAAATAAATTAAAAACATACAAAGGAGTATCTCACACTCCTATCATAAGCATAACAATACATGTGCATATAACTGTGCTTGCATATCAATGACTCCCTACTCGTGCAGCTAAACAATATAGCTACAAAAGGTACAGACTAATTATTTTATATTTGAGCAGTGGTATATGGTTTAATGAGAAGGTCAGGATAGGATATTTCAACATGGGATTTTTTTCTTCCCCCAATTTGAACCTAAGACAATGGACTCATATTGCTCACAATAAAGGATGGAAAATACAAGAGCATGCACACTAGGTTAAATTGTTTTTGCCTTACCAAAGAGAACACGAGATGAGTGTTCACTGTGTATTACTTATATGTGTGTCAAGACCGGGTAGGTATGTAATCTCTTTGTTTTCCTATCGCCTGGGTGGAGTCACACCTCACACGACGAAACTTGTTATCTAGAGTGGTAAGAGCACAGCTATTGTAGATACAAAACAGTTCCAGATCCTATGCCTATGGATTGGCACTAAATATGGTAAAAGCAAATATCGTATCAATTGTTGTGTCAATTGTTGTAACCAAACTGTCACTAATCTTAAGCAGCACATATACATTGGAAAATAAGGATGTCTCAATATATAAAGGGTTCCTTTATACATATGACTTATCCAAGTGGAAGTCTGACTGTGTATCGAAATATGATTTCTAAGAACCAAATTCAAAATTAAATGGCTATAGTTTACACTAGAAACCAAGTCTACATGGTATCTATAACATCTCTGATACGTATATGGCACCGATGTATATTAGACATATATTTCTTACCAAGATTGTGAACGCAGCAGTGATTCCAATCAATAAAGGAACCACATAGAAGATAGCCAATACACGCTCCCAGTCTTTGAAATGGTGAAATAACTCAAGTGCTTATCCTTGTCTACATGCACTGGATACACTAGTAAACATCCGTCAAGTTCCAGTGCTAAAAAAGAGAGTGAAGGGAACCTCTAATTGCCATTCTATGTACAGATAATTTATGTTCGCAATACTATTTTGGGCTAGAGATGTCAATATCTTACCGAGTGTAGTAAAGAACGGGAAATTATGTCAGGGTACACGAAGAAGCCACCGTCAGTCTTCGGTACTAAGAATGAAAATAAGACCAGGCTCTAATTATAAATGGATACAAAAATGGTTTAAATTGCAAATGCAATTTCGAGGGCGGAAGCAGCAAAACTTACCGAATATATTAAAAGGTGAACAATAACATAAGAACGGGGGAGCCGCGTTCAGGATATCCGCTGGCGTCCCTTGACAATGTCTTCGGTACTGTAGGTGGAAATACAACAAACCTACAGTCACTAACAAATATCGGGATGGTTTAATTGTAGGTGCACTTTCAAAGGGGACTTTCAAAGGGGAGAGCTACTCGCTTACCGAATATAGTAGAAGACGAACGATAGCATCAACCTGCGGGCGCCGCGTTCAGGATGTCTGTTGGCGTCCCGCAGCCGTTGGAAAAGGTGATTAACCCGACCAGCTGCTGCGCCCCTCCTTAAATATGCGTAACAAGATTACCTGTGCTGACGAGTCGGCCCGTCGGAGCCTCTCCTTAAAGGGAGAGTGTCCCAAGATTCAGAATTCAATGAAATGGAACAACTAGTGCATATACCAGAGTCCAATGCAGGACTTTGCAACGTATGTTATGCCTACATGGGGGTATAGCTCCCGACTTATAAAATCGATATCAGTCTAAAGGCAATATTTTTAAATGGTAAACCGCAATGAGTATATAAAGCGGCGAAGGAAGGGCAAAAAAGTATGACAAAGGTGTATACATATTGTCACATGATTGACAACACTAAGAATAAGATAGGCAATCTCAAAGATGCTTAAATGAGAATAATGATATCCCAATAATAGTAATAAAGAATGTACTCATGGGCGACTGAATCGGCATATGAACCACAGATATACTTTACATCGCAAATGATGGACCTTTCTAAACTGGGGAAAATCCCCCATCATAAAGAATTCCACCTCAGAAATCCTAATACAGGAGTAAGTACCAGGATATTTTATGTATATCCGGAAAAGGAAGGGTAGAGGGGAAAGGTTATTTATATTTTCATTGGGGGATGCGAAGGGGTATTGGGGGGACACCCCTGTGGACTCCCGGATTACTTCGTTCATTTTGATTTTTAACGAGTATTTTGACTATTCCAGGAACCATAACACATAGAGAATGAACCTATGAACTGCCAACAAAAATAATATTTCTATTGGAAACAAATGGCATTCTCCCAGGGAATTTCGTTGTTTAATCCCCTTTTATGTGTGTCCAGAACAAAAATCCAAAAAACTTCGCGTTTTTTACGAATGGCGCATCCTCCTTTACCATCTGGGGTTTTAATCTTTTCCAGGATACGCCAGTGTATATCTTCCTTTTTATGTTGTAAATCGAGAAAATGTTTCACTAAGGGCGCGTTCAGTTTCTGGGTTTTAATGGCTGATCTATGTTCTGTGAGTCGTGTTTGGATCGATCTGCACGTCTCGCCAACGTAGCCCATGCCACACGGGCAACTGATAAAATAAACCACATTTGTGGTTTTACAGTTCCATAAGTCAGTGGCTTTGAAAATGGAACCGTTGTGGGTAAACATCTCACCACCCATGATATTCTTACTGGTTTGCAAGAGGAGCAGGGAACTGTACCTCGACCTGGTAAATTCGCCAGAAGAGATCTCTGGGTCTGATTACCATTGGGTAATTTGGAATAAAACTTAGAATGAACTATTTTATCTTTCAGATTCCGGTTTCTCCTGTGTGCAAATAGTGATTTAGTTAAGGCAGACGTAGAAGACGGGTTGCAGTTCAAGATATGCCAATTGGCATTAATGATTTGCCTTATGCGTTCATTCATGGTCGAATGGGTAGTTACACACACGATGCGATCATTGGCCTGATTTTCTTTAGGGGTTAATAACGCGTCTCGATCATAAAATCGAGCACGTTTGTAAGAATTCCTTATTAGTCTATGAGGATATCCGCGATCACGGAACTTTTTGCGCATAATTGCTGCTTGTTTGTCATAATCCGACACATTCGAACAATTCCTGCGGACCCTGAGAAATTGGGAGAAAGGAATACTTTCTCGTTGACATTTCGGGTGGAAACTACTAAAATGTAGTAGGGTATTTCGAGCTGTTTTTTTCAAAAATAGATCCACCTCCAATTTATTGTTATTGACTCGAATTAAGAGATCTAGAAATTCGACTTGATTCTCATTGTGGTGCGCAGTGAATTTCAGATTGCTGTCGGTCAAATTAATCCACTCCAAGAATTCAAGAAGAGTATCTTTCCCATTGGTCCAGACAAAAAAGATGTCATCGATATATCTGGACCAATGGGAAATCGACTCAAAAAAGGGTGCTATTTCATTGTCTATGAAGCGTTCCTCAAAACGGGACATATATATGTTGGCTATCGATGGAGCAACCGAGGCCCCCATACTTACACCCCTCAATTGGCGATAGGTATCCTCACCGAATTCAAAGACATTCTCTGTTAAGACAATAAACAGACAATCTATTAAGAATTTCTTGGGACATATGATGTTGTGTTTATCTATAAACCAGTCTGTTGCTCTAATCGCTTCATCTATCGGAATGTTACTATAGAGGGATTCGATATCAAGGGTTACAAGTATATCCCTCCCTGGTGTGATATCTAAGTTTTCTACTGTATTTATCATATGGCAAGTGTCCTTAACATAAGATTTAATTTTTGGCATATGAGGTCTTAAAAAGTGATCAACGAATTTAGTAAGAGATTCTATGGGGGTGCCAATAGTTGACACTATCGGTCTATACGGAGGGTTCTCTGAGTTCTTATGTATTTTTGGAAGACCGTAGATGCAAGCAGTTTTGAATTTATTTGTATTTAAAAATTCGTGATCTTTAGTGTTGATATCACCATTTGATTCAGCATCATTAGTCAAAGTACTGATTTTTTTGGTAATGGTGTTAATAGGATTACAGTTAATTTGTAGGTAAGTAGAACTGTCACTTAACATTCTCTTCATATTCTGCTCATAATCACTGGAATTAAGGACAACGTTACCTCCTCCCTTATCGGCTCCTTTAATCGTTAATTCTTTGTTGTCTGTAAGTTCTTTGAGAGCTCGTGATTCATTCATAGTAAGGTTGTATTTAGGTTTAGGGATATATTCCAAAGTTTTTCCCAATTTTTTCATAACAACCAGCTCGAAAGCCGCTACTTCTGGCCCCAACTGTCTCTGTGTTATGGGATCATATACATTATCCTCTTTGTCTAGAAAAAACTTTTTAAGTCTAATTTTCCTGAAAAAGGCAATTATATCTTTGTGAAGCTCAAAGGTATTCACAAATGAGTGGGGTACGAAGGATAAACCTTTCGATAGCAGAGCCTCACTAGAGCCATCTAACTTTTTAGAGGACAAGTTGAAAATGGGAATTACATCCCCTGACCCCAATATTGCCTGTTGCGAGTTTCCCTGATAAACTGGGGTTCCTGTTGTTGATGTTGTTGGTGTTGGACTTGTTGATGTTGTGTTTGATGCAAGTGTTGATTCATTTGGAAGTTCCCTCTGGATTGTCCCTGGTTTTGGAATCTTACCCTGGGGCGACCTCGTCGAGGCCCTCTGTTCGATAAAAAAGGACGTCGCTGGGGTCTAGAGTTGGTATATGTATTAAACCCACCATCTGATTCATAGTATGTATTACTAGAGCCTTCACCCTCTGAGTCAGATGAGTCAGTGAAATTGTTGACTCTTTGTTGGACATTTCTAGACTCATCGGTATAGTGGTTTTGTTGGTAGAAATCCTTGTGTAGGTAGGGATATGCAACTTCCTCTGAATAAAATCTTTTATCTTTATTCAGTTTATCTGTTTTTCGTTTATTAAGATAATTACTGAATGCTTCCAAATCCTTATTATATTCCTCTATCTTTTTAATGGCATCATCAACTCCAGTAAGTTGTTTCAACTTCTTTTCTAATTCATCTATTTCTTTTTTTATTTCTGAAGCTAATTCTTTTGATGTTGCCACTATTAATATAATCAAATCCCGAGAACAACGATTCGCTATTAGACTCCATTTTACTAAAAACGGTCTATGGTGCACGAAAAGACCTGGTATATTCCGTACACGAAGCCCATTGGGGATAATTCCTGTTTTCAAATAAGCCAACATGAATTCCCCATGGGCTTCCATGTGAATGAGTTTCTTTTTGAGATCTAATAGTTTCTTACCTTCGTCCTGGCCTCTAATTGATAAGTTAGTGTTAGTAGTTGGGATTGTTGTGCCAACTAATGTTTCGAATTCCTCATCAGTGAATCCGAAGGTTTTCATGTTGGCCATGACTATAGGGGATGGATGAAATAAGAGAAAGAGGGATTAATACTCACTGCTCAAATATAGTACAAATATAGTACAATAAATGTCATCCACAACAGTTGGAAGAATGGCCCTGCACAGACAAGCAGTGGGAATAATGGCGTAGGTAACAAGGACCCCCTGTTAGGCAACTGAATTTGTAATACAGGGAAATAGACAATATGAGAAAAACAGAAATTGATAATACAACCAGGGAGAAGAAGTATGAAAAGCACAACAACCAATTAAAAAACACAAGATTGCATTTATTTCTAAATAGACATATTCATGATAAAAACATTTAATTCAAAAACATAAAAACCAAATAATTATATAGACAATTAATCTAGTACAAATAATATATTTATAACACAATTACACAAAAATTAATAAAACCGTGGCGAACAAATATAGTCATCGACGCGCGTTTCGGCGTTTTAACGAGAACGCCTTCCTCAGGAGCCACATTAAAATCTGTTTTTCTCATATTGTCTATTTCCCTGTATTACAAATTCAGTTGCCTAACAGGGAGTCCTTGTTACCTACGCCACTGGTAGTGGCAGTAACAATTTCTGTTTTTCTCATACTGCCACTACCAGTACCAGTAGAAACCATTCTAAGAACGCAAAGCATCTGCCCCTGTGGAGCCATTGTTCCGGCCATGGCTCTGCACACCATCTGCCCTGGCAATATAGTACGAAAAATGTGAAAAATTCAAGGGAGTGGCCCAACTATCCAAGGGATAGGGCACCCAATACGTGAGTAAAATCAATTAAGCCTTGGGATGTGAAAATACAAAACTGAATCAAAAATTGTCTCAATCATACATCCATACATTCACTTCTTGTGTTACTAACTTAATACTATGTTCTATATGTGTGAAACCTCCTCCAAATAGATGGTAGAATCGGTATAGTAATTAATCACCATGGATAGAATGTGAGGATACCCCATGGATGATTAGCCCCTGAGCAGTTTTTTAAAATCTTTTTTAAATTTATTGAAAAATAATGTTATTGCTTTTTATTCATTATTATTGTTTTGTTTTGTTTAGATAGTTTTACTGAACTGTATTGCAAGCATGAAAGACACGAAATTGTGGTCTTGATAAAGGAGTTTTTTATATAACTACACACCGAAACGCATCGACGCATTTGCTTTATACGTCAAATTCAGGGAACCAGGTCCCAGAATTGATCAATTGGAGTGTGGACCTCACGTGATTCCTTTGAGTTGACAATACCGATAATTCACCATAATCACGGAACTTGGTCTCTTGCTGGTTTTTTAATTATATTGTTTTGAATATTGTTTATGCATTTGTGCTATTGTGACATTTTTTAATGATTTTAATGAAAATTTCTTTTTGATATCAATAAATGTATAAATTGTAATATTACACTGTTCAGGTGCTTTCATTAGTTCTAAGATAGGTGGTTTCACACATATAGAACATAGAATTAAGTTAGTAACACAAGAAGTGAATGTATGGATGTATGATTGAGACAATTTTTGATTCAGTTTGTATTCTCACATCCCAAGAGATAGTTGATTTTACTCAAATATAGTACGAAACCTGTCCCCGCAGGCTGCATCTGCAAAGAACGTCCCAATCCAAGGTATCCTGCCATGCCAGAGGAATGCCATTGAATGACTACAAGAAGAAACACCACATTCTCAGATCTTCCTGCCCTCACCACCCTGCACACGAAGTTCCAGTGAACCAACTGAACCTGTACTTCCTCCCTTTTCACCTTTTCCCTTGTTAGGATGCTAGTCAACAGTGAAAGCATCTCTTTTTCCTCCCTCCTGTTGCAACCTGGCCTGCCTTCTTTCAGAATCAATTTCAGTGCCCAAGAACTATAGCTCTGTTTGTGGACCTGGTGTTTTTTCAGGCATCAAAGTTACGCCCAGGTGACCCATGAGCTCTTAGAATCTTATCAGAAGGGTCTGGCAATGTGCCAAACCGACTATCTCCACGAGAAAAAAATTATCCCAATAGTGACTTACCAGCTGATGGCCCATATGCTATGTAAACAGGGCGCATGATATGGAAAAACACATTGGTAATGCTCTGTCCACATACCACTTGACTTCATATTGTATGCCCAATAGTGAAAATTCTCAGGGTGCACGAGAAGCAGACCGAAAAGTTGACTTCATATCACACTTTGCCATCAATGCTCCCAGGCCTGCCATCACCACCAGTGACATGGACACATCAGCCTAGGAGTAGTGATGCTACTCCCTCTGCAATTAAATTGTTCACAGACACTCCTGGCCAGGACAAATGCTGAATCAAACTAAATTGGGCATGCTCCGTTTTGGGCACCACCCCAGTTGTTGAAATGATCAGGTCTTCCATTGGCCAATCATGAATGGATCCTGCCATCCTGCCTTCTGAGACCTTTGTCCAATTTTTCTTGAACCTCCTGTCTATGCTATTTTGCTGAGTACAAGTTGTCAGCCCACCGCCGCACCCAAGGACTCTCATACCCCCAAAAAAAACCCTCCCATAACATTGATGCCTCTTGGGGATGCCCGTAAAACCCAGCAAATATAACCCGTGTATAAGCCTTTTGCCCCAGATCCCAGAGGTCTCCTCCCCATTGGAAACCAGAGGATTGCTGTTTCTAGTGCACCCCTTGCCCCCCCCCCCCTTGATGTTGTCACTGTCCTGCCCCCTGCGGGCAGCTGCTACCTGCTCCAAAGCAGTTGACAAGAGAATGCCGGCCCACACATTTGTAGCACTCGTGGTGGAATAAGCAATATTCCAGAGTGCACAATCCATTCTTAAAATACCAGCAGATGCCTCCTGTCCCAGTCAGTGGCATCACGGCCAGGCCCCCAGATATGTTCCTCCATCTCTCCTCCGACACCTGCATAGTCTAGCCCTCCCACTTGCGTTCCCCTGCAGCCTGGCCGGAAGCCCCTTATTGGACTACTGAAGGGACCTACCTTTACCCAGGTATTCATCATGCTGTGCCACTCTATCCCTTCCCCCTCCCTTCACCTTCTCCTGCAAGTGAGTACATTTGTCTAATATGGCGGTCCTAATAATGTGCCAAATGTGTGAAGGGGTTGCACCAAAGGGTGTGGGGTGAAAATGTGGCAATGGCCGCTCACCGCATACATCTCTACCTACGCCCGCCTCTGCGCCCCGCACCCTAAGGGCCCAAAAGCAGGAGCCTTCTCCAGAGCCAAGGCCCAGTCCGAGTCAGAGGACCTGGCTCTGCAGAACATTAAGGGTCCGCTCGCCGTGATACAGAGCGGCCCCTCCCACTTACTGCAATGCAGCAGCACACCATTTACATGGCTGTGAACAGGCAACGACTGCCGCAACAAAGCTGGCAGACTCCTGCAGTACCGGGCAGGCTGCTGGCTCAGAGGCCTACCCTCCAACCACGAGGTTTAGCCTTCTGACCTCCTTCAGAAGCTGTATCGCCTCAGATGCACGGACATCAGAAGACATGTCTCAACAGTAAGGCGATTCTCTTCAAACTCCATTTTACACTCAAGCCTCACTTAACTTAACAAATAATTCACTAGAGAAAAAAACACCAAGCTCTCTCTGCCAACAGCCACTAAGTCGCCTGAACCTAAAATAGTGGCAGGAAGTCCAAAATCACCCCATAACTAATGGTTGGCAGTCGATGGACTTCACTACCCTCCCAATCTGCCCAGGGGTAGTCCCCCCTCCCCTCCAGGGGTTGGGTGCCCCCCCAACTCCCTGTAGACCGGCCTTGCTTCCAGGGCACGTTCAGTCTGTCTGGGCCAGTCGCTGGTGTGTTCCAGCCCAGTTTCTGATTGCGTCTCGACTCACCGAATTTGCGAGACATCTGCCCGCTCTGCAGTATTTACGGGTGGGCCCCAGCGGAGGAGGTAGGATGCAGTGCGGCCGGCCCTGCTCAGGCTGCCACTTAGTATTTTAGGGTGCTATCGCTACCAAGGGCCGCGGATGTCCATCTAAAGGCCCCAGCCCCAACATGTTGCAACTTGAGACAGCAGACCGCCCTCCGGCCCAGAATGGATTTCGGTCAAATTTGCGAGCCATCTGCCCGATCTACAGTCTCTACGGGTGGGCCCCAACAATCTCCGGTGAGACGGCTGATGGTTCTGCGCAGCCTTTCCACTGCCGACTTTCTATGCTGTGGTGGCACCAACTGATTTCTCATCTCTGCATTTGTGGTCAGGAGTGCGACCCAGGATTACGGTCTCTGGATATCTTCTGTGGACCAACAGGATCGCCTCATTGTGCAACTCCAGTTTAGGACTGTATTATGCAGGATTTCAAGTAAGGACTGAGGAGGGCACTAGCTGTGTGTCCGATCGGCCATCTTGACAGGCCATATTGCTCAGGCTGTAGGTCCAAAACCTTTGGAACCTTCATGACATACCCCAGGACATTTAACGCCATCAGCCTCCAAGTTTCGGCATGGCAGAAAACACACTCTCTCTAAACTGTTATCAAATTTCCAGTGGACACATTTTGCACTCCTACACCCCTCTAAAAAACACCCATCACCCTTTCCCTGACTTAAGTGTCTTTGACCTACCAAACCATTTAACCATTCTGCTAAAACCTCGCTCTGCATCAGCACATCACTATTGGCAACATCTTTCTTATGTCGCCCAACAGCTCTGAAATATGAAAAGCACCAAAAAAACAACCAAATTATGATAGCAATAGCAAACCAACCTCAAAATCAGAATAGCACCATAGTGGCAACATTTTATCCTCTTCTTTTGGTAGGTTGTACTTAACAAGTTTCCGATCCTTCCACCTTCCTTTCCCAACTGGTCAACATCCACTTGTCTACCTTGCCAAATTAGGGCACTAACCCAAAAAACATCTTGCTTAAAAATGTCCCCACTAAATTCCCTGCAATATTAACTGGCGAAATCCCATCCTCCATTTACATTTACATTGGATACAAAATAAATTGGACCACATCCTCTATGTGCTCAACCAGCTCTTCCTTATTGCCAACCCTGCGTCTCTGTGTACCACAAACCTTTTCCAAGCCTGCTCATACCCTCTCTTAGTAGGTGGTGCTGACACATAGCCTAAGAGTTCCAGTACTCTTAGTTCCCTAGAGCCTCCAATTCTGTCAACCAGTCTGTTTGTACACAGCTAGGGCCAGCTCACAGAGCTTCCAACACTGTGAACAGAACAAAGCATCCGCAATCTTGTTGTTCACACTTGGCATTTGTGTGGCTCAATGTTAACCCGTAAGGTGCTAACATAAATTTGTGCAGCAGCTTCAAAACTTGCATTTCTTTTGCCTTCGGGCCTTTAACCAAGAACCAAGGTACCTGGTTATCAACATTAAATTGTACTCTTATCTGCAAGTTCAGCACCCTGCACAGCTGCCATTACCTAAGGAAACCTTTCCAAACGTGCTATGTCCTGCCATGCTTCAGCTATTTCTCAGGTGCTCCTCTGCAGATAATCTACTATTCCAAAGCCATGAGCACTTGCTGTGTGTGGAAAAAAGCGGAATTTTTAAACAGCAGCTCCTCGTCATGCAACAACCTGGAAACACCATTGAACTTTTCCAAGAAACCAATCCAAACCATTAAATCTTCCATCAGTGACATGGAATTCCTTATTCTTTGGTGAGGCAAAACCTCCCCAGATATTGCACAGCTCAACCCTCTGCAAAAGGTCCTTCCTGCTCTCACCACCTGATACACAAAGTTCAGATGCCCTAAAAGAATATGTATCAACTTTAGTCACCTTTCTAGCATTCATCACTGTGTTCAACTTCATTCAACATTCCAACCTCATCGGTGTTTTTCTTCCGCAGCCCAGCCTGCATGAGAACTGTATCCATCTCAATGCCAAAAATGTCACTATTGTATTTGGGCCTTCAACTTTTTCTGGTGCCATAGGAACTCCCAGTATGTGTTATCAACATCTAAAATGTCATCAAACACTGGCTTGAGAGGAAAAGACTACTTAACAACACATTTACACAGTTCTGAACTTGTCCCACTTACAGTTTCATAGCATTGTCTACCATTGTCTTTGCTCTGCTGTGTCTTTGTTTATGGACTCTCCTCTTGACCAAGATAAATGATTAATCAACTTAAATCTGTGCCTGACCTCAAATCCACTCACCTCTAAATCATATTCCAATTCGAATGTAGACCTCTCCCAAATCCCCATTCCAGCTTCTTCATTAGGATATCTGGCAAGTCAGAGACACAATCAGTCCACCTTAACTGTAGTCTGTTCTCTTTGGCATAGGCTGTTGTTTCTGCCAACCTACACACCCACCCATCTGCCTGCCATTGCCCGCTTCTAGGCAGTTATCCAAAGCTTTGCAAAACAGTATGCCTTCTACGTTTAGAGCATTCACTTTTGAAGCAACACTATTCTCTGGAGCAAAAGCCCATCTTGAAAATCCAGCATGCACCACCAATATGCCCTGACCCCTTGCCCTTCCTTCCAACCTCATTTTGAGAAAGCATTCCAAAAAGGGTTGATGTGGTACTAGGAACCTGCTGGCCGTATGTGCAGATTGGACTGACCTTGTAGGGGGTCATCTATTGTAATCACAACTCTCCATCATCCTTACCCGCCGGTGGTTTGTCTGTCTCCACACCAAGCCTTGGCCTAAATTCCATGTTGTAACGTAACCAGGCAGCCCTCACCCCCAAAGCCCATCCGTGCCTTCCTAATTACGTCCATATAGTAATGCCACTATTCTGTGTGAATGCAACCTGAACATATGCACCTCATTCTGCCTCTGACTGCCCACTTCCAGTGCACCCCACCACTTTCCTGTACCTAGCTGCAACCTCCTTCCACCGCTCATCTTGTCCACTTCCTGGTCCACTCCTTCTACCCATTCTCCGTTTTGCCAAATATCCTGCAAATCAGAAAACAGATACACTCCTCTTGGTTAGCCCCAAACCCACTCCCCTGCAGGGTCGGATTGGCAATGCGGGCAATCAGCCAGTGCCCAAGGGGCCTGTGGCAACGACCAGCTAGTGGGCTGTTTTTGTCATCTGTGCATCAAGCAACTCCATAAACCTGAGCTGATTTTTCCAATAGACTGCTGCTGCGTCAGGCGAGAGGGGGCTCGGCAAGCCACATATTAGGCCTCTTAATTATTTGCAGAATGACAATAGAGTGGTTGGAGAACGCACATCATGTGGTGCATCTCCTTTCATCAAAGGTCTCAGAATGAGACAGTGAGCCTTTGAGGGAGGGACGTCTTTTGAGCAGTGCAATTAACGAGTCCTCTGGTGTGGAGAGGAGGCCTTTGTCCCCCACAGCAAGTCACAATGATTGGGCAAAGAAGCCGCTGGTGCCTGCTGCCAGTTTTACTCAGATTGAGATTAGGTGTGTCATTTAAATAAAGTGCAAGAGAATATGAGAAAAAACACCAAGAACCACAAACATTTCTAATGGCCCTCCAAAGGGGAAGAAAGAGAGGGAGAGAGAGAGAGAGAGGGAAAGAAAAAAAAGATTGGGTGGAAAGAAGGGTAGAATGGTAGACTGGTATAGAGAGAGCATGAAGGATGAGAATCAAAAATGGGGAGAAGGGAGATGACAAAGAGAAATAGAGATGAGTGAACAATGAAAAAAAAGTGTACGAATAGGAACTGGTGGATTAGTACATCATACACTCCTGAGTTCAATAGTCTAAGGTTTGATTTAGAAGTTGGCTGACACCTAGAGGAAGTGCTGTATCTACAGTGGAACCTACCAATGACATTTTCCTAAAAAACGGATAGTAAGCTTAAGGAAACACCAATCCATTCTCCTCTGGTTCTAGCACTTCTCCAGGAATAGGTGGCTTTTCCATTACTACCCAACTGGGAGAGGCGTTAGCCTAACGGCTAGGGCGGTCGACCTCGAATCTGGGAAACTGAGTTTGAGTCTCGGCAATGACGCTGAACATCCTGTGATTCTGGGCAAACAAAAATGAATGTGTGTGTCCTCATGTCATGTAACTGGTGCTATGTAAAGCGCTCTGATACCCGATTCGGGTCAAGTTCGCGCTATAAAAAACTCTGCAAAAAAAATGAAACTGGAAGGCAGGCTCTGGGTCTATCCACTACCAAAGCTAACACAAGGTCCTTCCACTGCCCGGAATCACCGTTGGAAGACTTCAAAACTCAATTTACTCACAAGGACCGAAATCCATACAATTTACATGGAGAATACTGGTATTCTGCAAATGTTGAGGTTTGCTAAAGCAGGGAACTACTGACTGCAGCAAGCTAAAAAAAAGAACACAACTGAATATAAGTGTTGGAAGCCAGGTTATTAGTAGGTGCAGGCAGGTACCTAGAGCTAGCACTAATACCACAATCACAAATAAGGGCCAGTCCATTCTCAATAGATTAATCCTTGCTAACCCTTGGTAGCTTGGCTGACAAGCAGTCAGAATTAACTTAGGAGACAGGTGTGTAAAGCATTTAATATTGCGAAAACAGTAAATAAGTAAAAGGCACAACACAAAATCCAACCCCAATTTATAAAACTAGAGTATTTAAAAAGACATCAAAATGAAAAAAATCCAATGTAGGGAACCAGAAATAGGATTTTTTTAAAGAATAAATGATAATGTAGTGCCTAATAGCATAAAGCGCCAACTGGGGACATCTGGTACAGAAAACAAAGTGGTCCTAGATGTTGATATTGGATGTTACAATAAAAGATGAATGGGGACATCTGGTCGCGCTAGACTGGGGTAAATTTGAAATTTTTAGCCAACTGCGATGGAGCGTGTGTCAGATACAGTCCTGGGCAGGTTCCGCTGTAGTTTTACCTTCTGTGAATTGTCCCAAGGGTCCATTCGAGGGGCAGAACTGTGCTGGTAGTAGGTAGAGCGTTGCTGACAGTCGAATGAGCTGGAGCCTGGCGGTGGTGAAATTTGCTTTGCGAGGAGACAAATCTCGAGCGCAGTGGTTCTGGAGTGAACAAGTCTTTGCTTTCGCACAGCACCTAAAAGCTTCATGTTATGGGCTTCGGACACCGCCCTCACGCACCCATCCTTCCCCCCCGAGGACCCAGGGATATGAGAGGTGGCTCTTGGGGGTCAGGAATGCTTTGAAGATGGTTCCAGAAGGTGTAGTCCCGATGGTTCTTGGTTCTTTAGGTAGAGCAGAGTCTTCTAGTACAGGCAAGGATTTAGAATCTCTGGATTGCCACTTGTGTGCTAGGACTCAATTTCCCACAATGCACCCATGCAGTCCAGGAAGATCCAGCTGTAGTTTGTCAGCTGGAGTAATCCTCTTTTTGGGATGTTGCAGGTGACTTCTTCCAGCACGTTTCTACCTGTTGCTGTTCAGGGAGTCCACTCCTTATCATTTAAGGCAGTCACAGTCCTTTCTTGTGTGAAGCTTTGAGACTACAGCAGATGCAGTCCTTCTGAGTGCAAACCTTCTGTGGCACAGTCCAAGGATGTAGCAGGGCATTCCTTATTTTCCAGATGTTTCAGGCAAGGATCTAAGATGCTCTTCCAGCTCTCCCATATTCATTCTGGGCTGGCAAGAGGGGGGCACACCAACCAGTGGGGTTAAAATTGCAACCCTCTGCCATGACAACTTCCTAGGAAGTGTGGCATATTTGTGTTTCAGAATGCACATCTCTTTAAAAATCAAAATTGAGAAAAACTCTCCTTGGAGTTCAGGTCGGGCTAACCCAACCCACACGCGTGATTAACTTTTCCCAACACCCACCTTCCAGATCCTCTCCTAATCTTATTCGAAGGGTTCCCATCCAGTTGGGAATCAAAGAAGTGGGGGCTGGACCGGCTCCTGTGACATCTTGAATTTTTTCTTTGAGGACCAGTTTATCTCCCCAGCCCACTTCCTATCCAGGCATCTGAAGGCAGAAGATCTCCTCCCACCAGGTGGCTGTATTGTTTCAGCCCAGGACTCTTTACACCTAATCAGGTGGCATCTTGGCTAAGGCTGTCAATGGCTGACCAATCAAAAGAGGCTGCTACAGGACTGCTTTAGGTAACTTCAGGAAAGTAAGTTCTAAAACTATTGTCCTGCAATAGTTATAATAAATCCGACCATGTAATGTTGTTAGATTTATTGTAACTATTATTTTGATACTTTGAATTATGTTGCTAGCTTCTCTGTCAAAAGCTAGACTTTATTAAAGTTGAATTAAGCCTTCCCATGTTAGCCTACGAAGCTAGCAGCACTACAGTAGGTAAAAATGACTGGCTGGTTTGTCCTTCCCAGAGGAATATTTTATAATGTCCCTGCTTTTTATAACAAGGCGCCCTACCATTGGGGCACCTAGGGCAGACCTTAGAGATGACATATGTAATAAAAAAGTAGTTTTAGACTTTGGAATTAATTTTAATTTCAACGTGGAATTTGGACACAGTTTTATTTTAAAACCAGCTTGCAAGACAGAGCTGACTTTAAAATGAAACCAGACACCACAGCAGTGTACACTTAAGTGCATTAAGTCCACTGGGGTATCCAAACCTATATGCCCTGCCATATAATAGGGACTTGTAGGTAGGTTGTCTGAACCAATTGTAATTATACCAATTACCTTATACCTTTTAAGCGGAGCACTGGCTCTGGGCCTGGTGAGCAGTGCCCAGGGTGCATTCAGAGTCAGTAACCACCAGTATCTGTCAAACAAATAGGTTGATCAGGGCAAAAATGTTGACTTTCCTACAATTAGGTGTAGTACATGATACATTAGAGTCCAAGGAAATGATGAAATGAGTGTGAGTGACACAGGAAAGCACAGTAGAAGAAAGGGAGAATTTGCAAGACAGATAACAGTACTGAAGTAGAACTCAACGTGGAGACAGCAATTGACAGAGTGGGGAATAAAGACATTGGAGTTGGAAAAAGAATGGAAGAAAGCATACATGGCAGACTGGAGTGAGATAGGGTAGATGTATAGACGGAGGAAGAAAGTTAGAGAGGGGAAGAGATCAGGGTGAAGGAAATGAAACCAAAGACGGGGGAGAAAGACAAGGCAAAAGATAGAAAATGCGAGCAAGGTGAAGAGTGGGATGGAGAATGATAAAGGGAGAGAGTAAAATGAATAGGGGGGAATGAGAGCAAGGCTGAGGGAGTGAGATTGAGAATGAAAAGTTGCTATTATTGCTGGAGAGACAGAGAGAAACAAAAACTGTGTGAGAATGAGAGCGTGAAGTTGAAATGAGGGAGTATAGCAAATGGATAGAGGATTGAGTGCCAGAAAAAGGAGATAACGATTGTTTGTATGTGTGGGTCAGTAAATTTGAGTAAGGGTACAGATAATATATAGAAAATGTAAAGGCTCCAGTTGGAGTGTTTTCTTGTACCATATGAAGCAGATTCAGTTCATGTTTCTTCTCACAAAATAGTAGTCACCAAGTACCAAACTCTTACACCCCTAAGATATCACATGCTAGGCCTCTGTGTGACAACCAAAAGGGAGATGGATGAAAGCCTCAGATATGTACAACCATCAATGCCTTAGGTTTAGCAAAGAGTTTTGGACCACCTAAGGATTGGCAGAAGCATCAGGGGACCTCAGAGTGACCATGAAAGACAGTGTTCAGAAAGTAAGCAAGAACTTTTGAATGTAGAATTTAGGAGGAGTTTTAATGGCCTGGAGATGAGCAGGACCTTCAGGAGCCTAAGGTTAGATGGAGCTTCGTTGATCAATGTCCTTAAGAAGGAACTCATGGGTTCCTGAGTAGGGCAAAAGGCCCCAAGTAAATGACTGTGAGGAGCATTGGTCAATGTATGGTTGGCAGGAGTCATTGGTGCAATCAGGAACCTTTAAGACCTGAGAGTGACAAGTCTTTGGGGGAACTGAGAGTGAGCATTAATCTCAGGAAGCTGAGAGTGTTCTGCAGACTCAAGGACCTAAATGATGCAATACCCCCGAAACAATTATTCACCCCCATGCCCACTTAGGGTAAATGGGAGTTTTAGAGATCTTGTGGTGTCTATGTGCCAGCAGCAAATGAAGTACGCGGAACTCTCCTGGTGAATGTGGTTTTCAATGAACTGGGGCTATTCTGAAGCTTTCAGGTAAGAGTGAGCAAGAACTACTGAGCCTAAGGGTAAACAGGAAAATCAGATGGCCAGAAGATAATCTGGAATCCAAAGGCACCTGAGAGTGAGATGGAGCTTCAGAGATCTGAGCAGTACCTTCAGGGGACTAAAGAGTGTTAATGAGCTAAAGCTATTGGTAAGTGGGTGATTTAGACACCAACTGATAGGGATAGGGAATAAGAGTCTCAATTCCCAAGATGCACATAACTCATGCGTCCTTGAGGTAAGTGGAAGACTTGAGGATGAATGTGAATTTCGGGCCAAACTGGTCAGAAGTGACTGAGAATCCCTAAGGATCACCAGGAGATTTAGGTCTTAAGAGGGGATCCAGAGGTCTGAGGGTGAGCAAGTGCTTGGAGATCTAAGAGAGAGCAATGCGTTCAGGGACCTGACGGTGAGAGCTTTATTGAACTGAAGGTGTGCGTCAGAAGACAGGTTTGTGATCTGAAATGGAATAATGATGTTTCCAAATTTGGATGATACTACTGGCATTTGAAACTGTGAAAACCATAATTTACCACACATTTCTCCCCAAAATAAGCTCCTGATGCTAACCACACAATGATTCATGAAAGATTGTGATCTGCAAATGTGGACAACTTTTTTTTGGGTGCCTGGGCCAATATATCCTTTCATTCCGACCCTGCGAGTCCCCTGCCATGTCCCCCAACACCACCTTCACAAACTCTTCTGACAACTCCTACCTCTCTCATCTCACTCTCCTTATGTCTAACCTTCTTTCAAAACCATGTCCTCATCATAGTCTAACTTTGTGTCATGCAGATCTGTGTATGACTTCTTACAGACGTCGTCTCTGGAACCACCTTAAGCAGTTCCATGTTGCGCCCTCCATTCCTTTTGAAACACATCTAGCCTCTCTTCCTCTACTGTGGTCATCCTGTTTTTCCTGCTCCACCCACCTCTTCCTGCCTTCCACGCCATGATTGCATGCTGGGTGCCACCAGCTGGACCAAACTAGCTACTGCGCTGTCAGTCGAGCACTCGCCCTCCCACAATAACATGCATGGTGTCATCTTCTTTACTCTAGGCCTGCCCCTGGCTAAGGCAAATGGCACAAGTCATCCCAGTTGTCTTTCCCTAGCCTCGTGCAATTCTGCTGGCACAGAGACTGCAAATTCCCTTCTCCGCACCTCACTATATTGCCTTGTCGACTAGCAGGCCCTGCCCACCCTGGTAAGTCTTTAACTTGTGCAGACACCTCTGCCTCCACCACCCCTTTGCCAGCAGCGCAGGTTTACTTTTTACCGACGCCCTTAGTTTGCATGGAAGAACACACCTAACATTACCGTGACTGCTATTGCCCCCAACCCTGCCGCCAGCGCAACCCAATCCAGGCCTGCTCCAGGATCCTGGGGCATATTAAGTCTAAATGGCCCACCTCTCTTGGCACCACAAAGCATTCCTTATTCTCGGTGCATGAGTCGTCCCTCTCAACGCAACCCATCTGTTGCTACTGCAATCTCACCCTCTGCCCCTGGCATACCCAGGACCGGGCTGCTACACACCTCCCACCACTAAAACCCCGCTGACAGTTTTAATTAGTCTCTTTTACCTAGCACACTACCTGTTCCAAAACCTTTGCTGCCCCCCCCAAAAGCTGTCTGGCCTGAAAAAGCATCCTGTCTAAGTGACCTCATGTAGTGAAGGTAAGTGGCCGAAAGTGCCAGAACCTTCCTCTTTCCTGTCAGGGTCTGATTGGGATCACACTATGACCCAAGCAATGCCCAAAAGAGTGGCCCACATTTGTGGGCATGCCCTTTTATGAAATACCATTTGATTCCTTTCAGAGGTCTCATTTGTAGAGAAATGTTTGGTAAATTAAGCATTTTAAAGCTTATTGAGCCAATAACTCTGGTAAGGACTAGGATCACTGCAATTCTGAAAGCTGACTAGTTACTTGCAGACTTTACACCCTGTACAAGGTAGTTAGATACTCTTTCCCATCCAGCTATGTCTTTGACTCTGATCATCACATAAATCAGAAATCTAGAACAAAGTCAGGGAGAATCGGTTAGACTCGAACCTTGGGAATAGAACATGTAATAACAAAAATAAAAGTAAGAAGAAGACCAGCTCTGAACCTATGGCTTTGAGAATAGAACTTCTAATGACAAACAGTAAAGAAATACCTTTTTGCAAATCAGCCATAAAAACATTTTTCAAAACACTCAAAGGAAATGAAATCTACCTCCCTCACAAATTTTGAGAGGTGAAGTAGAATTATAAATCAGGTAGTGATAGATGTGATGGGGTAGAGACATAGGGTAAAGACTGAAAGATTGGGTAGCCAGATGAAAAGGTACAGAGCTATAAAAAGAGGAAGATGTATGTAGATAATGAGTGTCAGAGGTATAGGTAATAAAACACATTCAAACCATAGGTAATACTTTATGGTCATAGAAAAACGTGCAAACCTGCAAAGTGAACCTTCTTTACTTTTCCAAAGAGAAAAGGTATTAAGTGCCACACAGAATTCAGAAGAAGCAATAAACACCCTCTGTTCTCAAAATCATGGTTCAAATTACCTGCAGACAACTAGTGATATTGGTTTAAATATTCTGTTGGTGTAACAAACCTTCACAATTATTCACAAGCCCCTCCATGTGTCAGACGTATGCTGTAGCACCAAATCTGAAGCACGTTCTGTGGGCCACATGCATGTTACAAAACACAACCTACCAGAAAAAGTTGTGCAATACCAAATTACCCTCTTCTTGCAGGCGGAATAGAGTCATGTGTTTCGGCATGACGGGGCCTAAGCCTAAGGGCTAACTGACCTGAGGCAATTATATTGCAGAAATGCTCCTCTTGATAGGCAATAACCATGAAACACATAGCAAATCAGCAAAAAGTACATATAACTTCAACATGCTAAAAAGGCAATCCTGCTGCACAGAGAAAGAAGTGTCAAGATTGTACATTTTGCTTAGGCATCGAACAGAGCCTAGCTTGGAAGGAGGCTGAAACAGTTCTCTTTTGAGAAAGCACATTACACAAAGTCTTAGACATATCCTGAAATCAACAGACACTCATTGGCACATTCCAGCGAGGACCTAAAACAGAGTCAAGTCAGAATGACCTACAGACTACAGCCAAAAACGAACCAAAAGTTAATAAGTAATCAATATTCCTGGCATATGGAGACATAAGTCCCTTGTCTGTAATTTGGATGAGACATTTAAAATAGAGTTAAAATGTTTATTGGCATACACTTAAATCTGTTTAATTGTGGCCAAAATGGTTTAAAAATCCATTAAAATGGTTCCTACTTGTTCTTTCTTGCTGCAGAGGAAGGGATTGGCTAACAACTCACTGCATTTCTGGATGCTGGATGTGGTAAGTCAGTAAAGCTTTGGGGCAGACCTACTGCACTGAGCCTTAAAGTTTCTAGAGGTGGTGGAACCATGATTGAGGTGCACTAGATGTGGCTTTGAGTACTGCTTTACTCAGGCTGCTTTTGTCAGCCTGATGGAGAGTGGGGTGCCAAGGGGATTAGATGGCCCCCTTAAGTTGGAGCTTGGCCTTATGTTGCATTTGGTTAGAAGAGTAACTGAATAGAAAAGGCTGGGTGAACACTGTCGTTCTATAAGGGAGGGTTAGGACTGTCTTCTTCCTAAGATTCTGGGGTTGGACTGGGCCACTGAAGGACTAAGCATGGATTCCTTCCTCCTGGGAGGATAGGAAAAGGTTCCGGCCTAAAGAGATGAAGATGCAGGCTGAAGCAGCAGCTTGTTGCAGCAGGTCTTCTGGACACCTGAGGGTTGGGGAGGTCTTCGCTTTGAACTACTATTGTGACTTATAGATAAGATCCTCCTGCTGGTGGGCGCTGGAGAGTCCAACTTGAAGTTGTCTAATGAAAGCTGCTGCCCAGCTGCTTGTGTGTCCCTCACGTGGCTAATGTGGGCATGGTATTCAGGAGGTGGGAAGGATTTCTATGAATTCTCACCCCCACTTCAATCCAGAAACTGAACCTTACTGGCTGACTGAGAATAGGGGCAAGGTCAGACAAGTGAGGCAGAAACCCATAGACCTGCTGCTTTCCCACTCATACCTGCAGTGAGGGAGGGGTATGGCAATATGGACGTCAGACAGGAAATTTCAGAGTGTCTTTCTGCCTGGGAGGTAAAGGAAAGCCACAAACGTCACCCAGGAAAATTCCCCATTGCAGGCTGAGGAGGGAGTCACTTGAAAATTTGAACACCACAAGATGTTATCTTTGTGCAAATTAGACTCTCCCTGAATAACAAAAACAACATAGAAGTAGAATGGTGCATCCAACTAGAGGCACAGCTTGACTTGCGTCAGAGCACAGCCTCCACAACATACGAAATCCAGACAGTCAGGCACTGGGGAATTAAATGGAAATTGTGCATCATTGTTCACTGAAACACTTAATTTGTCCCTATGTGAAAAATGAGACATTAATTACCTTTCGGCCAGGCGGGTGAGCTGAATTGGCAACAACACAGTATATGGCTAGGTGTGCCACTTGGATAGTTTGTTACTAGCATGGCTGGTATTTTCATTTACAAGTGGGTCTAAAATGAACCTAATCATCCAAATATGGTATTTTTTCAGTATGTTCTTTGAACAGTAAACATAAGGGAAAGCACCTTAAAATGTGTTCTGAAGTTGCCTAAATGATCTATGACTGATGGTTGAACTAAGCAAACACAAGGAGATAATAGACGGAGCACTGAAACTTTTCAGACACTCAGTGGGAATGTATGACGTTACAACGCATACATTCACAACGCATACCATCACAACGCAACTTTTACAATGCAAGATCCATTACAACGCATGCTATTAAAACGCATGCCATTACAACGCAGATGCTATTACAACGCATGCCATTACAACGTAAGTATAGGTTAGTATATAATTGTATTAATATTAATTTAATTTTAATTTAATTACAACATTTTTTAAAATTTTATTTAATAACATTTAATTTACTATTCTAACTCCAGGGGGGTGTAATAGTAGGGTAAGTATTGGATAGTGTAGGGGTTAAAATAACTATTCTAACTCCAGGGGGGTGTAATAGTAGGGTAAGTGCTGGATAGTATAGGGGTTAAAATTACTATTCTAACTCAAGGGGGTGTAATAGTAGGGGAAGTGCTGGATAGTGTAGGGGTTAACATTACTATTCTAAATCCGGGGGGGTGTAATTGTAAGGTAAGTATTGGATAGAGTAGGGGTTAAAATACTATTCTAACTCCAGGGGGTGTAATCAAATAAATACAATTCAAATTACATTTAATTAAAATATTAAAATTTATGATAATAAATTAAATTATAATTTTTTAAAGAAAATTAGTTTAAAATTAAATTAATATTATTTTAATTACAAACTTAACCATACTTACGTTGTAATGGCATGCATTGTAATAGCATCTGCGTTGTAATGGCATGCGTTGTAAAAGAATGCGTTGTAATGGGTCTTGCATTGTAAAAGCTTGTTGTAATGGTAGTACGTTGTAAAAGTTGCGTTGTTATGGTTGTTTCTCCTCAGTGGCTGTGAAGCAGGCGCCATGATGTAGCTGCAAAATAAATTGTGGCAGCACCACGCTGAGCAGGAAAAGCAATTAATACTAAATACAGGATTGGGTAACCAAACGATGCAAAAGTATTAAAATGCTTGTAATGCAATAGGTCTCGGGAAAGTGAAAGCACCCAGGGCGCACTGAATGTAAGGAAAGCATGTCCTACCTGCAATAGGGCAAAACCCATTAAAGAAAATAGTGCCTACAGACTAAATAAGACATACCGTGTAGCATCAGAAGTAAAAAGAGCCAGTAGCCGTGGGAGGTTTCAAATGAAGACAAGGCAGTAATAAGGAGGGACTAACAATGCGATGATGGAATCACAAGCCAAATCTCCCTCTGCAAAACGAGGGTTGTGGGCGTCGAAAAGTCCAACTTGTCATATTTTTCTTTAATAAGCTCTTGTAAATCCCACTCACTAGCTAGCTAGGTGAGTCTAATGAAAAACGAGTTTCTTTCTTTTTACCATAGATTGATATCTTTAGTCTAAATTGGGGAGGTCTTAAGCGTAGTCACAACCATGCGTTGGTGCCTACTCACTAAGGTAAATAAAGCATCACTACAGTCTTTGTTGTTGTAAGTCACGATTTTATTAGTTGAGTAATAGGCTGGCTAATATGTAAGTAAGTTACCATTCTAATTATGCAGCAAAACAAGGACAAATTATGAAAGCGAGTTGGCTATAAAACATAGACTTTGAGGCATAAGGGAATTTATTTTGGTGGCTTGGCAATATCTATTATTGTACTTTTGTGCTTAGATATTAGTGCAAAACACTTTCTAATTCTTTAGACAATTTAAAGTTTAATTTTAGTGGGCCTTAGCCTATCCCTGTCCTAAGTTGCTCAATTGTTAAAAAGGTTTCAAACTGGGGAACTTTCTTAGCAAAATCAAAATTAATAGGTTCTTGTTGAAGTACATAGCAATGTGCTGTAATTGGTTGCATACATGCATAATTATGGATTAATTTTCTCCACGAAGTCAGAAAATTGATTTGTCAAGTCAAACCCCCAAAAAAGAAAGCAACCAAAAATACATGTGCAACCCGCATATATGTGCTAGTCTTATCACTCCCCGAGGTACCCTCTCTTCCCACAAAATCATTGTATTTGTCAAAGACTGCCACAAACAGACCAGGATTTCACATACAATGTCCATACGTGGGGACACTGCAGAAATGATAAAGCTTTTCAGTGCTGAAAGACGGCCACTAAGTGCTAAGCAATAAGATGGCCCAATAGTCAGTTACTCAGGTGAACGGAAGTGAGGCTGAATGTCTGGCCCTGGATTGGCCCTTCTCTGAGGCGAGCTAAAACAGAACTGAGCTTTGCTTCGCGAATACTACCTTTTGATCTCCCTGTTCTAGTCTTAAGAGGCAAAAAAACACTTGAACCATTACAGCTGAGCGCACAATAAAGGTGCTTTTTTGGAGAGTGTGTCTGCAGCCGTGCTGGGCTGCAGGAAGTCGGAGAGCTCTTGTTTTTAGGTCTCGCCTAGCGTTGCTGCGGACATGCGCAGCTCGCTCGGCGAGATTAATTGCAGATAAGGAGTCTCAGTAGAGGGCTTGGAGCCCCGCCCCTCATTTCCATTGGCAGGCATCACCGTTTATGCTAAACGGTGGCCTGCCATTGGAAATTAGGGTTTTTGGTTGCCGCCCCTTGGCTTGCGATCGGACTGGGTTTCTTGCTTCACGGCTGTCGTGAAGCACTTTCTTATCTTTATGGGGCCATGTGTTTAAACACATGGCCTCATAAAGACAAGAGATTCCCATGCTCCGGCTGCAGCGCGGTCCTCTTTCACTTTTGGGACCAGGCTGCCCGCTCCGTGCCTGCTCTCCCCATCTGTCTTCCGTCAGCCCCCCTCAGCCTGTCTCTTCCATCCCTGAAAAGGCACATACATCCTAGACTGACTGCCCAAGTCCCCCGTACTGCCGCTCACTACTCGATGGTGATGCATGGAGTGGCAGATAGGCTGAACATTTTATTGACATCGTTTTATAAAGCGCCCACCAGCCTCATGACTTAAAGCGTTACAGAGCTGTGGACAACCGTCCCGCGCTTCACACTGCAAGCGCCCTGAGCAGCTCTTTCAGTCTCTCTGCGAATTGTTTTCGTGTGATGCTATTTAACATGCTTTTAATACAGCGCTCTAAACCCTGTAGGGGTCATGTTCACACTATAGAATACTCCTCAAATAAATAAATAAATAACACAACTACGAAGAGGCGCCTAAAACAAGCCAGAACTATTGGCTTTGACAGTGCTTGTTAGCATTATCAAACAAGTTACAAGGATGAATTTGTTGTGAATATGTCAATATTAGTGGTGGAGCAAAGCCGTAGGGGCTCCTAGGAGTATACTGTCAAGGCCCTCCCGTATCATATCAACCCCCACCCGGGCATATCAATAAATATTTGTCGTCAGTGATTTACAAACTGGGGCCAAGGAGTGCTCGGTGCGTGGGGGCCCTTGGGGCTCAGTCACAAGGCTAGAACCTAGGTGTCCCAACTTCTAAAGTCAGCAACTCTGACAAGAAGACTCCGCTTTCATTCCCGTATGGCTTGTTCCCCTTAGCGCTATCAGCATTCTTATGGCAGTGTAAAAGGATATACAAAAAACAACGTTTTCTTGAAGTGCCAATCCCTGCAACATCAGACAGTCATGGACTGCACTTCACCGTCGTCCAAGCCCAGAGTGCCTGTGAGGTGCAAGGAAGTCAGTCCCGAGCTGCACTGATGCAGAAAAGGTATATAAAAATGCTTTATCATGGTTCCTCGGCTTGATTTATCCAGGGTTGCGAAAAGGGAGCACAGATCGTGTTTCCCCTGATGGAGCAGTTTTTATGAGAGCCGGGTCGCTTGCCCGTACAGCGGAGTTTGTTTCCCCCTCTTGATGTTGCCGCGCCCTCCTGCCCCGCAGCCGCCTTTCTCCTTCTGGGGCTGCAGCCGGGCTCCCTGAGCTGACTTTATCCTAACCTTGTTGACGCTTGGGGGTTTGAAGATCTCCAGCGTTCTCCCATCCAGTGCTGATGACAAACCCCTCTATGACTTGCACCCGGGGTATGTTTTCTTTCTTGTTGGCCTTTTTAGATCTGTTTTCAGTTTGCCCGCAGTCCGCCATTTTGTGGCGAGGTATTCGGGGTCCATGTCCTGGATCCTCCATTTTGAGGAATGCAAAGCCTCCCAGGCGTTTTTCCACCACTGGTTAGCTCCTCACTCAGCTGGATTTTACCTTTGCCCGAACCCGACCCCTCTTGACTTACCTTTCACCCCGAGCATCCTGTTGTTCAAGGTGATGCTCCCATGATGCCCTTGGCCACCGGAGCCAACAGCACCCTTCATCGACCCCTTTGGAGCCAACTACACCTCTTTCTTCTTGTTGGACTTGGAGATGTCCCACTGTCCACCCATACCTCTACCCGACCCAGTTTTGAGGCCCGGCCTGTGTCGTTACTGACTCCTGAACCCTCTCTGGTCTTGCCCAACTAATTTTTTGGCTTACACTTAATGAACTCTTCTTCATGCCTGGTCTTCCTGGCTTGATTTGTATCCTTAGCCCATTTCTTACCCCCCCCTCTACCTGCTTTGCTCCTTGATATTATTTTTCATGTTTTATCTTACTCTTGAAACAGAAGCATTTTGTTTCCTTGTGCTCTATTCAACAGATGTATTTTTCAACATGTGATTGTTTTTCTGCTCCAGAATCTAATTGTAATTTTGTTACCGCTGTTTTAATGTTTTAACTTCCTTATGTAAAGCGCTCTTTTACCACCGGGTCTAGCCAGCGCTAATGTTCTGCGGAGTATGAGAATCATTGGCCGTTGCCCAGTGGAGCTGTCTTATGCAGCTATAGAGGAGTCTGACTTTGGTACACCCCTCACTCGTCACCTACCCAGCCGGACATCGGACATTGTTTTTTTGTGTGCTTTTTTTGTAACCCCTGTATTGAAGTTTTAACTTCCTTATGTAAAGCGCTCTTTTACCCCCAGGTCTAGCCAGCGCTAGCGTTCTGCGGAGTCCGAGAACCACTGGCCGTTGCCCAGTGAAGCTGTCTTATGTAGCTATAGAGGAGTCTGGCTTTGGTTCTCCCCTCAGCTGTCACCTTCCCAGCCGGACATTGGACATTGTTTTTAACGGTTCTTCACAATCTTGTCTGTCTGTGTGTTTGTTTTTGCTCTGACTGCTTTGTCTCCCTGAAATACTTTACCCCCTTCTGGTCTACCTGACTCTTTCAGCATTCCTTCCCCTGGTTACCTTTCCCCTTTTCCTTCCATTCCTCATATAACGTTTTTGTCTTGGATATACTGTACGCTAATAACCTTTTGTTATTGTGCAATCTCATGTTCATCTCTTATGCTTAAACTTGTAACTGTAACTGACGTAATTTCTTATCACTGTAACTGATGTCATTTTTGTAACTGTAACTGATGTTATTTTTATAACCTGTAACTCACTGATCCTCATGGAAAGCGCTCTAATACCTCTGGGTCTAGCCAGCGCTATATAAAACTTTTATCAAATCAAATCAAAAGCTTCCCCAAAGCCCAGGACATTACCCCAACCCCCGCCCAGCCCCGCCGCCTTGGTTTCTAATGTAGCGTGCATTCGACCCTAAAGTATTGGGCCGCGTTACATGAGCACCAGTCACTGTACAGAAGGACACACATGTTCGTTGTTTTTTTTAATTCTTTTGGGCACATTGGTATTAAGTGATTTTACTGAAACACGGAACGTTGAACCGACGCTGAGACTAGAACCTGGGTGTCCCAACTTCTGAAGACACTTTGTAAAGTTTTCCCATTTAAAAACAAAATGGCTGCATGTTTGTGTTATATATATATATATATGTAACAGTGCCACAAGTACACTTACAGGCTGTTAATCACCCATACACATATATATCCCATTAATACACACACATGTTCAAACATCCCCACAGACAACTCTCTCACTGGCGGACATGGCAGCTCCCGTCATACTGTCCCTAGTCAAAATATTTCGCTCAAACAGTTGTATCTGGCTTTATGGACATTAGTCTTAAAGTCAATGAAGCTGGGCGTGGGGGTGTCTGGTAAGAATGCTCAAGTTACTTGGCTCTCAGTACCTTACGATTTTCACTGATCAGAAGTAACTCTCATTGCAGAAAAGGTTGGCGTTCCCTATTCTAGACTGAGCCAAAGCCAGTAAAATGATCAGAAAAGGAGTGTGGAATTAACAGGGCCAACGAGGTAGAGCCTTAGTAGCAGCAGCAGCTGTTAATAAAAGCAAACAACCCTGCAAGAACTGAACGATGTACCAATTTTCAAGTCTGGAGTTAGCCAAGGCTTGTTGATTTAAAAACAAATATATAAATATAATATATGTACAGGGGATTTCAGTCAGTCCTAATTCTTCCGTTAGTCTGCTGTCGTGTCATTTACATTTTGGTTTCACCTATCACAAAATACATCATGGGATACCGGGTCATTCTATTTTAGCCATTTTCTAAGATCACCTTGAGCAATGGCATTCGGCTTGTGCATAATGTGTACAACCGCAGACAAAGTGCTCTCCTTAAGAGCCATGGACCAATGCCCCAATATGTGTTTTTTATGTTAACAAATTCTCTTTCCTTTTTATTTTTTTTAATGATTGCTATGAGGGCCTGGCACCACATTCCCCTGAGCACTTCTAGTGGCTGCCATCTTGGAAAATGGCTTCCTAAATACTTCCCAGATAGCTAGCTACCTGTACATGAACATCCACAGGGTGGCAATCTTAGAAGGAAATTTGTAAATCTTTATTACAAAAGTACTTCCAACTTGCAACAATAAGTGTGCATGAGGACACAAACATCTGCTTGCATGGGCGGCCACTTTGAGTGTTTTTGTAATAAACTTTAACAAAAACCTTTGCATAGTAAACACAATTCCAAAGTCAGAACATTTTCAGTCAGTGTGGGATTTATTTGCTTTGCCAATGCTTATTTTTATTGGCACCGAGCTGATTTGCAAACAGGCCTGAGCAGTACACATCTGCATAGTAAGTAAACCTAAAAGCCAGAGTTACCCAGTGACCCAGCTTAAGTTCTCTTCTATCTACTACGAATGTGTGAGGGGCTTGTTTGCTCTTTGGGTACCAAACACAAAAAGACCTGCATGAGGCAAGTTGTGGGTGGGTGCAGAGACTGTACCATCAAACCACTGCAGGCCTGGCAAAACGTTTAAGAGAGACAGATGTTGATATCGAAGCGTACAAAAGAGGGCAGAGGATAAAATATTTCTCCATTGAGCCGCATGGCAATATTAATTTATTTTAAATATTATTTTAATTTAATTTAGCTTGCTTAAGCAACACTCAGGAACCAATACAGTAGATGCTGTATATCGGTTTTTAAATTATATTGTAATTTTAAAAATAAATTATATATATATACATTTTCCTACAGAATTTACATTTTTTTCCCGCAGAATGTTAAAATCGTGTCTCCAGATGTTTGACATTTTACCATATATTAGGACAGCCTTCAGACATAACCATGTAACTCATTTGGCTGCGGAGATGATCTAGAAGGCATTTACGGATTTCCGCTGGGTATGAGGGTACATGCAAGTGCTGTTCCTGAAAGGGATCCAATAGACAGGCTCCTTAATTACATGATCTTGTCTTTTCACTTACTGACACGTTTCTACTCAGAGGCTGGTGAACTCGGTTCTGGCAGAAACTGCGCATTTCGCCTGTGCCTACTGTGCCCAATTGAATGATCTGGCCATGCACAGATTGCATTAGGAGGCTCACTTGGAGGATCTGGCTGACCCCCACAGGCCTTGAGGTTGCCCCGACATTCTAAGTTGAGAAGTAAGAGTAGAGGCGAGGAACTGACTTACCTCAGGCATGGGGTGCGGAGAGTGTTTTCATCCCTTTGCTGGAATGGGAAATGCCATTTTGAAGTTGTCTCACTCTTTGTCCCATATACAGGATGAGGCATTCTTGAGAACGTTTTGATATGTCTGGGTTACTGAACAGTGACAACCAGGAGGCTTTGTTTGGCTATATCCCAAAAGTTCTGATTGGTTTAAGGAAATCGTTCTTTTGACAGTCTTGCCCACTCTGATCATAAAAAGCATTTATTTGGCAAAACGGTGATTTTTTGGTATTTGACACCAGTGACGCCATGCACCCTTCCCCCCTCTCATCCTATAAGCTCGAGCAGGGGCAACCTGATGTGCCTCTGCTCTGAGCTGGGTCCCACTGAAATGTTAAACGGTTGTTTGAGCCTCTTCTGCGAGGTTTGCAGACATAATTCTCATAAATAAATCTGTCATTACAGAAGAGTGTGGGAGGAAGGAATAGTGGTAGGAAAGAAGAGACAAGTGAAAAGAAGGAAGGGTGAAAGGGCAGTCATTGGAAGGATAAAACAATGGTGGATGGAAGAGTAAAGGAATAGATGGAAGGGTAAAGAGTGGAAGAATGAAATGACCAATAGGTGAAATGCAGACTCAATCAACATATAGACGGATGGAGAGGTGGATGAAAGCATAGTGAAAGAAAGTAAAAAGATAAGATGGCTAAATTAATATATTGATGGTGAAAGGATGAATGTGTATATGAAAGAATGGATGATTGGAAAAAAGTATAGTTGGATGGGTGGATGGAAAACTGGAAGAAGAGCAGTTGGATGCATACATAAATGAAACTGGTGGATAGATGGATGGGAGGAGGATGACAGGGTGAAAGGAAATCTTCTAAGGTGGGTCAGGATCACTCATTTTGCATGCTTGGTGTGATGAGAGGTGTAAGAGGCTGGCTTGGTATATGGTGCTCACATATGTTTTTTTTCATAATCAAGTATATTGATTTTTAAATCAAAACATAAATATACAGTGGCAGAAAAATCAAGCACATTGTCTGGGTGGTATACATCGGCAGAGGAGCCAACAGGGACTTGTAAAACGAACATAAGACTAGAGTCTTGCACGAGGTTATCATGGTACATGTGCACATTTACACCCCTCAAGGCAGTGAATTAAACCATTTACCCCAAATCTTCTCAAATAGTTCAGAGCATCCCCAGGCTTCAAAGAGGGGTTCCTCCTGAGACCACACCAATCCATCCCCTGCCTCCACCTCCGCACAGTAGGGGACCCGGCTTGAGACCGGTGCTCACGTATGCAAGTGTAGCACCCTGCACCAATCCAGTCAACTCTTATGGTGATTTTAGTGGTCTTAGACAACCTTAGAAAGCTCTCTATGTGGTAGCTGTGGAGAGCAGCATTCAGGCTTAGTCTAGAAGCAGTGTAAAGCAGCTTGTTTTACCAGTTCTTAATCTTATGGGGTAGGCTAAGTGAAAGAGAACCACACAGTGTAGTTATAAAAATAGGTATTTACTATAAAGACACACTAACACATTGCAATATCTCCGACCCGGATATATGACCACAATATCAGCAATACTTTGATCATAGAATATGTAAGTAACACAAATACACAGTGGTCTCCAAGGGGCGACCAAACCATATACTAAAATAGTGGAATGCGAACCGAGATTGGACCTAGAAGACGTAGAAGAGGTGGGGACCCAAGGAACCACCCAAGGTAAGTACACAGAAACCCCACCGGCATGTGTGCAGTGTGGGAATACGACGACCGCTGACTCAATATGTAAGTTGTGGTTGCAGTTTTTAAGAAGAAGGACCCTTCCCAGCAGACCCTATAGAAACCCAGTGGAAGATGGAAGGTTGGAGAGTCACCCCACCCGTGGATACCATGGATCCAGGATATCTACACCAGGGAAGCCGGGTGCATAGGTGCGAAGTGACGTCAGAAACTGCCGTAGGCTACAATGGAGGACTTCAGAAAAGATGCTGCTGGTGAAGAAGCTGAAAGAGTATGGTTCAACGATGGATTCAGGATGAGAGGTACCTGCAAGCATAGAGGACAGAGTCTATGCCACTCAGGAGTGACCAGGAGGCATGGAAGACAATTGCCCATGTTGGAAGAGGCAAGGAATTTGACTGTGACATTGGCGCTGTAGATGTGTGGGGCATGCAATGCTATGGAAGACCAGGAGCTGTTCGCCAGCTGTCCAACGTCAGATGTCAAGAGCCAGGGGGGTCAATGTCTGGCAGGGACACCAAAAAGCCTTGGCAACGGCAACCAATGTCGAAAAAGGGACAGCGTCGGGACCAGCAAGGTCCAAGTGACTCACCACAAGCTGGTAAGACAGGGCAGGCCCGAGCAAGCAGGGGAGCCCACTGAAGCCAAATTAGACCCTCAAGAGGACCCACGGGCTGAAGCCACAGGAGTTGCAAGAGGACCTTGAGCAGCTCACCAAAGGATGAAGGCCCACTGTGCAAAGGATGCTGTGCAGGTGAAGATCTTGGCTGCAGGGGGTGCTTGAAGCTGGACCTTCTTGGAGCCCGAAGACCTCAGGTGAAGAGAGTCAACAAGTCTAGGCAAAGGCAAGTTGACATGGTGCACAGGGGTACTTCTCCAGCTGTTCCGACGAGGGATACTAGCTTCAAAGTTGCTGTGAAGACAGTGCAGGCCTTGAGCGAGTTGAGTTGCAGAACAACCACCTGTGCTGCTGAACCTTCGGTCAGCTTTGTTGCAGTGCCTGCAGATGCAGGGAAGTGACTTCTTCACTTCAAGGGAGATTCCTTGGATGTCTACAGGCTGGTAGAATAACCTGTATGGAGCACAGGCACAGATGACACAGAAGACTGGCAGGATGATGAGGCTAGGAGCAGCAGGAGTCTTTCCAGTTGCAGTCTTGGTTCACAATGTGAAGTCCAGCGAAGTCCAAATTGCCCAGATGGTTGAAGATGAAGTGGTTTTAATCTGAATCTTGTCCAAAAATGAATTTAAAAACCACCCACAGGTAAGCCCTTAAGTACCCTTAGGAAAGAGTAGGCACGATTCAGGGGACCCTCCCACAGGAGGGGCCGGACAATGGGGAGGTATTCCCATGTCCTTTGTCCAGTTTTGCTCCAATACGGGAGCCAACAGCTCCCTGAACTACTTCCAACTGAAGTATGCAAGGAGGGCACCAAAAGTGCCCTTCAAAACAGTTTAGTTGTGCTGGCAAGCACCCCCAACATGTCCCAATATCCTAAGCCCTTTCTGGGAGGTGATCACACTTCCCTGTGACAGGAAACCTATTTTCCTGCCCTCCCCTGCTCAAGCTTAGCTCTGCAGCAGGAGGGCAGAATCGTGTATCTGGTCAGCAACAATAGTTTGCTGTCCACGTCTAGAAGACATGGTTTGTTACAGCCAGTTTAGAGCTAGCCATCACATAATGACTCATAGACACACTATATATCGTAATGCCTAATGCACTTACAACCCTGGAGAATGGACTCCGTGGATTGTGCCCCTGCTCATGCAGGGGCACCTAACACTTATAACCGAGCACCCTGCCTTCAGGATTGAAAGGCCTGTCCACGGAATGACTTATAGGTTTTAACTGCAGTGAACTCAGATATAAGGAAACTTACATCTGTCTTAAGTGGTGCTAGCACCAGCTTACACAGGCTGCAATGACAGACCTGTAGTCACAATTTGAGTGGTCTCCCATGGGTGGCATAATACATGTTTCAGCCTATGGGGTACCACTGATGTACCTATGCCCTGGGTACCTTAGTACCATATACTAGGGACTTACAAGGGTACATCAGTAGCCAATTAGGGGTGTACTTAAATAATCACCATGTTCAATTTAGGGAAGAAGCACAGAGACTGGGGTCCTAGTTAGAAGGATCCCAGTCCGACTAGTCAGAAAACATAATGACACCAGCAAAAAGTGGATGTGACCATGAAAGCAGGCCCTACTTTCCTACAAGACGGGTTCAAGAAGGTGATATTTTAGATTTACGGCATCTCCTTTGAATCACACCTGGAAGTGTATGTCTGTTATTTGGGCATTGCAGAGGCTGTAACTCCTCTTTGACAACCATTTTATGGGTTAAGTATCTTGCATTTTGTTAGAAGCAAATAGGAGAGGTTGGTGTGAATGCTGTTCATCCTTTTCAAATCGTCCGGAGCCTTGTTGAGCAGCAACACAGAAGGCATTGTGCATCCAAATTATCATATCTTAAGGTGAAGACTGAACCCATCGTATTATGTTTCTCTGGGATCCCTAGCAGCTTGCGGACCCAGCCCTGTTTCTTCACTAAAGAAGTGGAAGTTTTCTTATGTCCACAGTGTGCTTCTGTGTTTTATGTGTGCGTACTATCTGCGTTTTCCCTAGATTCCAGACTTTTTATTGCACAATTTCGGTTTGTGGCATCTTTGGTTTGACATTTTGAGTAATCTTGTGAACATAGAGGGAAAACTATAGTTGTTTGTTCTGTGGTTTGCCTGAGGGGAGGGATGGTGTAAAGAAAACTCAGTCCCATTTTCTTGTCTATTTTGCAAATCACAACTCCTCCATGGACAAGGAAGAGGGATCTGATGATGTTTGGCCACAACTCCATTGTGTAGTCGTAGAGGCCATGCCTATTTGTGAGATGGTTTTATTGCATTAACGATGGAAGTGGCCCGATTAGGGTCACCCGGGTCACTCACAACCACCTCTCTGCCTTCCCAATAAATGAAGAGTCGAGAATACAGTAGAGAATACAAAATAGTTATTTTATTGCTAATACGCTGCAGCGGAGCACAGTCTGACCAGTCTCCTGAGATGACTGTCGAGGGACTGACCCCTTCTACACGGTAACACAAAATATACATTTCCAACACCTCTAAAGACCCACCCAAACTGGAATTTTCCAGCTCAGGCCATGATGAACAAAGAAAGCACACAATAATGAACCATGGCACAGGGCTAGGAACATGCTATCTCGACTCCAAGGTCGCCTGGCCAGTGCCTACCATTCTAAGTTGTGGGAAGGGTCTCTGTAACAGAAAAGGATATGGAACAATAAATGGTACATTCATTAGTGCAGCGAAGCTTCAACCTTGAGAAGTACAGGCTGGGGGCATGAGGCAGCCTTTCTGCTGAGGCAAGCATTGTGAGACAATTACAGAACAAGATGGCGCCAATAAAGATGGCGCAATTAATACTAGCTTAACACGGAATGGAGTTTGAGCATAGCATTTCGATTCTGCGTATTACGGAAATAACATTTCAAATCTAACAGACCCTCTTTTTAGCATGCATGCTAATCTTTATTGGTGCTATCAGGTAAGGGTCTTTACAATTCTAAAACAGAGGATAGGAAATATTCACAAGTTAACTACCATTACTAGCATATGAATTATGCAGTAGAGCCATTACCATACGATGTTAACACATGTAATCAGTACTCGAATATGCCTTCGTCTATATTGAGCAAGTCTTGAATACCCTCATCATCATAGTGTTTGCATAATAATTACGTCTCTGGGTCTTAGGACGTCTCTTGAACATTGATATACAGCAGGCACAACAGGCAGGGAGGCAGTGTATAAACAGACAGCAGGTCAAAATGATACCTGCTGTGACAAACAGGAAAATAAGAATATTCCAACCCCAAGTAGTGCACAGGCCCCTAAACCACCCTGTAAATTACCATGTGCCATTCTCCTGATGTATCTCTGAGGCTTTTTTGTGCAATTTCTGTATGGCTGCATACGCAGTAGGGGTGTGGTTTGGGATATACACACATCAACTACTACCAATGACGAGACAGGCCCCACCCGGATCAGCTAGGATAATGTCTAGAACCATACAATTTTGGAGGGGGGACAAGTCTCGTAGCCTGGACCTCTACTGTGATGTTTGTCAATATTCCCGCAGTCGTAATAATGACCCCTTCCACTACCCCAGTGAGCCGTTGAATATTGAGACTATTAGCCTTAGGACCCCAAAAAGGTACGATGCCTTTCATGGCATCAGTGAACTGCTGTAAGGTGGTATCTGCCTGATCTATGTCATCAGTGCTAATCATTTGCTTGGGTCGGGGTACGGGGGCACATCTATGATGCAAACACTGCTCCTTAAAATAATTGGGAGGGGCTATGTACACAAGTGGCAGGAGGTAAGAGGGGTAACACCTCCCCGACTATCCTTCAGGGAGCCAAACGTAACTGAGCTCCACAGATAAAATAAACATTAGATGGCGGGATCAGGGGTGGACTCTTAGTTACTCTCAGATTGTGTGTGGTGTTGCATCTGCTCTCCCCCATCTCTACTTCTCCAACCCCCTAGACGCAAAAAGGAGCCATGACATCCACCACTGACAAAGGTATTGGCTTATCTTCAGTAACGTTGTGGGCCTGATAAGACTGGTAGTATTCAGACGTGTTGAACTGTACAAAATTGTCCCTCTCCACCAGAGACCAATTCCATTTTCTTACCACCTTGAACGTCTGCATGCAGAAGCTCAAGGACAAACTACCAAACAGCTCTTAACTTGTGGGAGCACCAGGGGGTACTCTATGTTGGAAACAAACGTTCTGGGTCAGGGTACGGGAACCAGTACTCTTTCGTTCAAGTGGACTAATATGGGAAAGGGAATTGATCATGCTGAGCAATGCAAACCACCCCTCACAACTACTGACATATGATGAGGGCATGGATGACAAATTCTCACTTCCATGAGTCACCGAGGGCAACAACTCACATACCCAACACTTTGTCATATTATAAGCAGTGTGTGTCTGATGCAGGCTCCGAGAAAAGACATTATCTTTATAAGACTTCCTGTTCTCCTCCTTGTGGGGCGCCAGAGTAACAAAGAAATGTTCAGGGAAACAGGCGTAGTAACAATCATGGTATGCATAGGATAATTTTGTTCGAGAAAGTACGTTACCCCAAGCACCAATATTAGAGAAATGTGAATTATTGCTACAAGTACAATGTTGCTTCTCACAGACCAAGAGGACCAGATAGGTTCATATCGTTCAGGGTGCGGAGCTACGAAAGGCTGCTCCTCCTCCTCTATTGGACAACCAAAAGGATACATTCTTGTGTAACTGTGGAGAGACTTACACTGTGAGCCAACCTGGAATAAACAAAAAAAAATGAAGACGATATATTGTTCATTAAACATTGGCGCTTTTGAGCACAGGAGGTGAAGCTGTTCATCCAGCTTGTATTCGGATCCGGCGGGCAGGGCAAAGTATCTTCTCCTCGAGAATACAGTCCACTTGCCCTGTTCGGTGACTGTCCAAATAATGCACCAATCTCCCTGTCCCTAGGCTAACGTTGGTACCACAAGCAGCAATGCAGTCCATCCCTACTAACCTGACTTTCCCTTTTGTGCACTGTTCCACTTACGGGGCCGCAAATTGTATCTCGACACTCCAAGTACAGCAGGGTCAGAGAACAAAGAGTCGGGCTCAAGGGGACCAAGGGGCGAAGGGTCACATTCAGGCAAATCAGTGGATTGGGTCTCAGCTGGACGTGACTCAATCACAGGTGGGCCAACAGGCTGGGCCTCCTGGATGGCCTTGATTTCAGGTGGCACTGCTTCAGTCAGCCATGCATTACTCTCCTCTGTTGGTGCCCATGTGGGCCGAGCATCCGAAAAGGGGATGAACCACAGCACTTGCCCCGCCTCACAGTCCCCAATCCAATCCACAACCCATTGGTCATAGAGCAGCGGAAGAGGCACCCTTTTGCTACGGGTGCTATGTATCCAGTTCTTCCGCCCATCAACTTTTACTGCTGTCCTGGTGGCAAGAAGGACCTGGAGAGGTCCATTCCAGCGGGGTTCCAAGCTGCTCCTTTGAAAGTTTTGTACTAACACCCAGGCCCTGGGCCGTAGTTCATGATCAGGAGCCTCTGGATGTTGCTGCAACATCTCAGCGATCTGTCAGTGAATAGAACACATTTTTTTGGTTAACTCGTAAAGATAATCGATAAGCAAGTGTTATTCAATTTCAGAGAGCCTGCACGGTTGTGGGATGCCCCAGACATTTGCTGGGCATCCAAGCATGACCTCGTATGGGGACAATCCTGTTCTAGAGTGGGCTGTGACTCTCGTGGACCTCAATGCTCAGGGCAAGGCATCGGGCCACTGCAATCCTGTGCTCTCTTTGATCTTAGCCAATTTCAGTTTGAGAGTACCATTGTACTTCTCAACCAGGCCCGCTGACTGGGGATGATTTGCTGCATAGAACCTTTGTCTAATGTGTAATCCATCGCACACCACCTGGATGACCTTAGCATTGAAGTGGCTGTTGTTGTCACTCTAGATCAAGCAGGGTAAATCAAAACGTGGACAGAACTCTTTCAAGAGGACCTTTGCCGTCGTCATGGCAGTTTTCTCTTTTGTGGGGTAACCCTCAACCTATTTACTGAACGCACAGACAACCGTCAATACATATTTCAAGTAATTGACTCGTTCGATTTCAATGTAATCCATCTAGAGAACCTTGAAAGGGAAGGAAGGTGGTGCAAAACTACCAACAGGAGTAGGAGTACCCTTTCCAGGATTGTGCATTAAACAAACCATACAGTACTTGACCAGGTAAGCTACAACTTCGGGAATGTTGCCATTTTGCCATACGGGGTCTAACAGCCTGCAAATTCCCTTTGCACTAATGTGTGCTGGCTCGTGCGCCATGGTGACAACAGGGAGAACATATGCATCCGGTAGCATCCATCTCTGCTTCCCAGATTTGTCCATCCAATGCCCATCCTCATCCAAATTAGCTGTGCTCTCCTGCCATATTTATAACTTCTTAATTGTTGCCTCACTCTGGATTGCTTTCACATTCTCCAGAGTATCTCCGAACATCCCATTTTCAGGCACCCATGTAGCTGGACCTGCCGTACACATCCTTTTCATTTTAGTCTGGGCTTTCTCCTTTGCTGTCTGATCTGCAAATGCGTTCCCCTCTCAACATCATCAGTTATTGCCTTATGAGCACTGCATTTCACTATTGCTAGACTCTTAGGAAGTGTCAATGCTGACAAAAGTCTGTGTATTATTATTCCATGAGAAGTAAGAACCCCTTTCCGCCCAGAGTCGCCCAAAATTATGCGCCACTCCAAGCGCGTACCGGCTGTCAGTATATATATTGACAGCCAGTCCCTCACTCAACTTGCAGGCACGAAGAAGGGCCACCAGTTCTGCAGCTTGCGCTGATTGGTAGAGAACTTGTGATGTCTCAACTTCAATGCATAGGGTGGTGATAGCATAGGCCGCAGTTGTCGTACTGTCTGGTCATTTTAAGCAAGAGCCACCGACAGAAAGCTCCCCAGGGGTTTCAGATAGGCCAACATGAGTCAAGTCTACCTGTCCCTTTGTATCTTCCTCCGTACAGTAGATGTAATCATGCACGTCTGTCTCCTCACTCTCAGAAGGGAGGGGTAGTAACGTGGCTGGGTTCAGAGTGGCACATCTTTTGATGGTGACGTGTGGTGCAAACGGGGTCAGCTCGTAGCCAGTCAGATGCGCACTTTTAAGGTGCTGCGTCTCGTTCTGTTCAAACGTATGTCCACAGCATGCGAAACCATAACTGTGAGATTAGTTTCAAGGACAAGTCCTGCCAATTGTCGGATGGAAATGCCCACTGCCGTGGCCTCTCTTAGACAGCTCAGCAGGGCTCTGGCGACATTGTCAAGCAGAGCGGAAAAGTAAGCATACAGCCTTTGCTTACCTCCAAAGGCCTGTGTTAACACAGAGAGCACGCAGCCACCCGTTTCATGTAAATACAAAGTGAACGGCTTCTGGTAGTTTGGGGTGCCAAGCTCAGGTGCAGAGTAAAGCGCCATTTTTAATTTTGTCAAAAGCATGCTGACAGTCATGCGTTCAGGGCAGGAGCTCATGCACATCTTTAGTGATTAGTTGCGATAAGGGTTTCGTAAGTAAAGCTAAATTAGGAATCTAGTTGCGATGATAAGAACTGATACCTAGGGAGAAATCATGGTCAGAAGAGCTGTGATCTCGTTACAACAGGGAACTGGGGAAGCACTATTTTGTTCACCTCACTCAGGTCAATCACAAAATGGTAGACATCGGGTGATCATCTGGGGATCCCGAGGGAGCTCGTTTTAAGATAGGAAGAATAGGGCTATTACACACATTAGCATTCATCTCTTTCACAACACCAGATGCAATCAAATCCTGTATAATCTGCAGCAGCACCCGTTCTCCTGCCTTCGGTATCTTAAACTTGGGAAGGCGAGGCAGGACAGCATTGTCCTTAACTCTGATGGAAACTGGAGGGATCTACAACAGCCCTACTCGTGTGTTACCCGTAGCCCATAATGACATCAGCACCTCTCTAAACTCAACAGGAAGAGGCTCATCTTTTGACAAACATTGCTTAGAAGTCACCACATTTGGTCCTATGGTCATATAAATGCCATCCGGAGAGCACGAAATAGTTGCATGTAACTTCTTCAACAGGTCCAAACCCATTACATTTTCTCCACAACTAGAGGTCTACAGTGAAAGGACCAATTGTTAGGGCCAGGGGCGCGGAGATTAGGCTCTCAACTGGTATACATGAGAAGCCTACCGAAACATTATTTTGGCCAGACAAATGTGCCCTGGGAACCAGTGAACGAGAAACAGAGCTATTCACTGCGCCTGTGTCCACCAAGATTTTTTTTCGCTGAGCCCTGCAGATCAGCAGTGACATAGGGTCCACGCTGGTCCACAGGGATCTGGACTGATTCCCCACCCTGCACCAGGTTGTCCTAGCCGTTCTATGTCCCGTTACTTCATCCAAGTCATAATCATCATGGTAATACTGGCACCCCCTCAGATCATCAAAATAGCTCTGCTCAGACAGACCTGGCTGCTCCTCACCTGTCCAGCCCCCACCATATCCAACTGCTGCCCTTCCTCTTCCACGTAATCCCCGTCCCCTTGGACCCTCAACCCTTTGCAACAACGTTGGACACTCGCTTTGCCAATGCCCCTCATCTTTACAATGCACACATTCATTTGGCCCCACAGGCACAGTGTTTCTGCTAGTGCGGGGCAACTGTCGGGTCTTGCCTATTCCCCGCCCTCTACTGCCGCCCCAAGACATGTGCTTCATCAACAGCTTTGTCTTCAAATCCTTATTTTTCTTCTCTTTCTTCTCTTTCTCTTTGTTCTCTCTGTGCTCCTAGTACTGTCCCTATGGGGAGGAGGTAGGCCAAGTGCTCTCCAAAGCCTGCAACCGAGCCACGATTTGTAAGGCAGCTACTGGGTTCACTCCACACAAGTTCACCAAATATTACTGTGTGGACATCTGAGCACCCCAATAAACTAGGGTTGGCCAAGCTGTTCTAAGGACCTTGTTTCAATCTTCTGCATCATGTACCTGCTAATGGGAGTACTGCTTTACAGTCAATGCAGAGCATGTGTATCTCCAGTCACATACGCTATGAATGTAATATGTTACACTGAAAGCATCTGTTCATAGAATTTAGTGCTGTAGATTCATATGCCCACCCACCCTCCCCTGAAGCCTTTGGGTATTCCAGACATTTGGTTTCTCTTCTTAAATACTTAGACTAATTGTGTATAACTTCTTGCGTGGTTACCAAACTAACCTGTGTACTACTCCATCTCTGAGCTCATTCGCTGTGTGGAAAGGCAATCTAACATGCACATTACCAACTAATGGAGGAGTTACTATGCTTTGTGACTTGAAAGGCCTCTTCTTCGAAAGCAAAAAAGTTGTAAACTTCCAAGCCCGGATGCCTACAAGGTAAATAACATATTTAATTACCACACATCAGAATTATCGCCCCCTCACCCCAGTTTCCTTCAGGTAGTTTTGGCAGGCCAAATCTGCCAAACTTTACCGGGGGGAAAGGCTCAGCAAATACACATACATGTGGATTTTGGTGCCAAAACACGGTTTCTTCAGATAATTTACCATTTCTCTTGGTGAAACTCAAAACAAATACCTCATCTGGAGACATCTGTATAAACTGTCTCTGAGGACTACCTGAAACCCCTCTTGGGCACTCGAAATAATTGGACATGCACACCTTCATGTTTGCACTCTCAACATGAGTATGTGTGTGTTCTGATACAGCATGCTATTGTGTCAGAGTGTTTAAGCTTCAGGGGCCTTCTTAATGAAAAGTGACGCATTGCTGCGTGAAAACAGCGATGCGTCACTTTTCACTGCGCACTCCTTGCGACACCAATGATGCGTCATATTTAATGTATGACGCATCATGTCGCAAGGAGTTACAGATACGTCAGTATTTCTGACGTATCTGTAAGCGCAAAAGTGACGCATTGCTGGAGTGTGTCACAAAAGTGACGCAACTCCAGCAATGCGTCCTTTCACATGGGGAAAGCCCCATGTGAAAGGGCTTGCGTAAGTCTTACGCCTGCTGTGAGGCAGGCGCAAGATTTTGACGCAACAGCGTCCTAAAAGTGACGCAGTGAAATCTCATAGATTTCACTGCGTCACTATTACGAGGCTTTTGCGGGGGAACACCCCCTCTGCATACATTATACCTGACACAGGTATAATGAGGCGCAGGGGTTTAAAAAGTGACGCATCTACCTAGATGCGTCACTTTTTAAATATGGCGCAACAAGGCGCATGTTTTACGCCGCCGATGCGTCACAAAAAGTGACGCATCAGCAGTGCAAAATTGACGCAAGGCCTCATAAATGAGGCCCCAGGTACTTAATAAATGACAAGAGACCCTGGCCCAGTCTACTCAGTGGCTCCCAATTGCACTTTCCAGTGTTAGCAACTTTATCCTTGAGATAATCCATATTGCTCCTTGAATGGTGATGTTTCTTTAAAATCTGTTAATTAGTTAATTTCGTCATGAATCATTCTTAGGATTCCTTTTCATTCATTATCCCAAATCCCTGCACCCAAATGCTTTTCAGTGTCGTTCCTTTGTCAGGGAGAAAATTGTGGGCTCCTTTCTAATATCTGCATTTTGCTAAAAGTCTTTCTGCGGGTTCTAATGTTCATCATGGTGGCAGAAGAAGTGTATTAAGGCTTCAGTGGCACTAGCATCAAAGTGCCCTTAGAGGCACAGTGCACATTTGTGCCCTGGTGACACTCTGGTATTATAGAAGGTGCTGCAGACCTCTGTGAAGTCCTTTCTGTAGTACACATATAGTGCCTGTCCAATATTAAGGGGCCATTACCTCATTTCCCTGGGTGCGTTGTCCCACGCAAATGAGGAAACACGTTGCCTCTGTGCTTGAGCCATATTATAGATGCAGGTGCAAAGGAGCTGTCACAGGTGCACTGACTGAGCTCTACAAAGAGGTGGTGCATCCCCTGAGTGCTCTCCTTGGAAGGCGGGGAAAAGGGATCTTATGGACCTCCAGCCACCCCCCTGGATGCGAGTGCTGTCGGTTACTGAGCCTGTTTGCATTGGGATCTCTGACCCTTTTGAATTGCAGGGCAGGTTACCACCTGAGAAGTCAAACTGTGGATTTACGGCTTCAAACAGCTAGTCTGCCCTTCACTTGCGCATAAACCTATGACTGCGCTCGAGGCAGCACTTTCTTTTTGCAGGGTGCACGGACCCGTTCTGCTCCTGGAGCCGCTTGTTAAAGGTGCATTGCGGTGCAAACCTGGGCACTGCACCCTTCCTCTGATATGGGACAGGTGGACTTTTTTGAGCAAACTGGCTTATCAGCTCGGGCTGGACTGTTCGCACTGAAGCATGACCGAGACTGATTTGCATATGGCTGGGTCTTATCTGATGTGGCTAGGTGGCACCAGAATGATTGGCTGAAATGCTATCCCAAAGGATAGCCAATGGCTAGACTAATCACAAGCGTTCCTCTCACCGCCTTTTGTTTTTTAATCATCTCTCTTGTGAGAACGAGAAAGCATGGGCCTTTGAGAAAACAGCAGCATTTTTCTAAATGTCTTGCAGGGCTGCAAAGATTATGCATGACTGTTAAACTCAAACAATCCTTTGGAATAGAAAACTGTGTCAGAGAAACCGGTTTTTCCTGTAAGTTGTTCCTTTCATTTGGGTTTGGCAACCTTCACTTGCCCAACAATGTCTGAAAACTCACAAAAGAATGCAAACGGTTATTATAGAAAACACTGGAGACTCTAGTTCTCCTTGTGCTCTTATTTTTATGTTTTGTTTTTTGCTAGTCCTGACTGCTTTTTACATGTCGGCCAGCATCTTGATTTTATTTTTCCTTCAAAGGGCATGGACGTGCCTTCGCCCGTCAAACAATCCAACTAAACATCGAACCGTGGTGCATGTGTATACATGTATATATTTTTTCCTCTGAAGAGAACACAGTTGAAGGTCAATTACGGTTCAGCGAATCCAAATGAAAAAGCTCTGAAATTTATCAGTTATGGTGTGCAGTGCATATTTTACTCCATAACCCATGCCCTAGCCATGATTTGCTCTTTGTAGGCAGCCTTTCTATGCATGCCATCTGCTTACTCTTGCACTGCACATGGGGATGGCAGTGAGTTATGGTGTGTATTATGTGTTGCTCCACATAACTGGTGCATTTCAGGCCTGTAGGAAGGTGGATACCTGACTATGGTTACCCCAGATTTTTTGCCTAGTGTTTAGCTGGTTTTTGACTTAGATGGCTTGGGACCCTGCTAATCAGGGCCCCAGACTATCTGCTCTCTCTGTAAAATGGATTCCATGTACTTTAGGTACATACCCAATTAGACATTGGTTCACCTTATCAGCCCCTGTACAGTGCACCATTGGTGCGAAGGGCATAGGTGTATCCAAGGCCTTACAGGGGCTGCAGTATATCTTTTGCCACCCCTGGCTGGCTATCCAAACTGACACAACTGGCTGATCACTCAGCTGGGGCAAGGTCGTGTAATCACCCCTTGCTTAGATATAGTATACCTATATCTACACCTATATCTGGACATATATATATATACCTATAAGTCACTCCTATGGCAGGCCTTAACAATCTTGGAGGCAGAGTGCTTGGTTTTATGTGAGATGGTGCTCTAGCATGAGCTGAGCCTGTCTGCAGCTGTCGGGACCAACTCCCTTAGCTGTTCCGGGATATTGCCATACCATATACTCTTAAGTGCATTATAATCCTCGCGGTTATTTGCTAACTCTGGTTTGGCTTTATCAAAACATGTTGTGTAAGGTGTCATACGCTTTGGAATACTACCCCCTCACCAGTCCTGGTGACGGGGGTAGCATTCCACCCTTCTAGAGGGAGAAGACATGTTACTTTGCTTAAACGCAGTTAAATCTAACCAAAGCCCCAGCATCACAAAATGGACGCTGCTGCCACAGACACGAGTCTGGCATCCTGCTGCTGACCGAAACTCTGGCAGGGGAGGCCTGGACAATAGATATCCTGTCACAGGGAGGTGTTACACCACCCCAGACAGGAGATAGTGGATTATAGCAGGGAGGGATGAATGAAACTAGACACTGCCTGGGGAGCACAAGGCTCCCCATGCATAGTCCAGTTCAAACCGGTGCTGGGACACTCCAGTCCCAGCTCTGGCGTGAAACTGGACAAAGGGAAAGGGGTGTAACCACCCCCTTCCTGGGTTCCATCCTTGGAGGGACCTATCAGGTAATCCAGCCCCTTGATTTGGAATAAAGGTAGGAGCTGTGCCCAGGAGCTTTAGATTATCCTGACTGAAACTTTGAAACAAAACTCTGGACCCCTCGACATCCCACTCGACGTGGAAGACTGAAGAATCTCCCTTGTGGTCAAGGAGTGACCACCCTGTGCAAACAGGCACCATCCAGCACCTAATGGTTTGCTTTGTTGCAGTTCCCGCCAGAACTTGAGCAACAGAGATCAACAAGACCCAGCTTACCTGACTTCTAACAGATCGATCCACAGTCCCAGCGAATCTGAGACCTGTGGAGGCGACGTGAAGCGTGGAGCCGCCATCTTGGAAAGACTGCAAAGTGCTGACCGTGCAGCTTCTGAGGCATCCTCGAAGCTGTGCATTGGGGTTTGAGAAGCCCCAGTTCGAGCAGCTTGTGCACCGAAGATCTCTCCTCCACACTCATCGAGTGCTGCGTGGGGCCCTTTTACATTTTCCTGCTTGACCCGTTGGTCCGGTCGCTTGCCCGTTGGCCAGTGGCCCCAGAACCAATGAACCTTGAAATTTATACTGCTAGTCTGGTTGCTCCAGACTAGCCCTCGCTCCCCTGAAAAGGAGCCACCGCTCTGACCTTGCTGGTTCGAGTAAGAAGCGATCTTCAAATCATGCGTGGGTTGGTCTTGCCAAGGCTTGTTACCTCCGATCGGGAAGCCGACACCGCCGACAGCGAGAAGCCTTTGTGGGACAGCTCGTGCTCCACTTCTGGTCATCGTCGATGCCCCAGAGTCCACGTGGCAGTGGAGACAAGCTTCACAACAACCACCTGATTGCTCCCGACATTGCCTGGTTCCTTCCTGGTTCCATCCTGGTCACTGGCTAGTGACCCCGACTCTGTCCCCTCTGCTTTCAGGTACTCTACATCTTCGATCCACCCTTGGATCCAACTGGACTCTTCCCTCCTGGCCGCCTGCAGTATCTTCATCTCCAGGCTCCATAGATCTACACGACAAAACCTGACACACTTTGGCACCTATGCACCCGCTTCCTGTGGGTGAGGTAACAAACTAACACCGGTGCTCCTGTAGTGGTTTACACCTCTAGTGTCCTAGTTTAAAGTGTGGTAATTCTAGTTCAGTCTGAAGACTTCCAAAACAGTAACTCTTTAACTTTTACGCGCCATTGACTTTGCATTGGTGCATGCGTGTGCTTTAGGCACTGCACCCGTGTCCCGCGGGCCTTTCCCGACTTCATCACCGCTAGTCCCGAGTAGTCCCAGCGATTCACAACGCCCTAGGCCTTACCATTGTTCGAGAGGTGGTACTTATACCACTATTGTGGTATATGGTTTGAGTGGCCATCGGGCCTATCCAAAATTGTGCAACTTTTGAATGTCTAACTGTGCTTTTGTTTAAATGCTTGTGCCTCTGCACTCATAAAGAGTACAGAGGATTATTGTAGTAATAAATACATATATTTTTATAATATATAACTTGTGTGGTGTCCTTTCATTTGATATTACAAGATTGCATATGTAAAACAGCTGGCTTCACATGCCCTCTTGAGTTTAGCCTAAGACTGCTTAGTCCAAGCTACCCCTAGGATAGCTTGTCTATAAGGTTGACTTTACAACCACCACCATAAGGGATTGTTTGGACTGATACAAGGTGCCCACAGAATTGTGGACATCATACATCAAACCAACTTCTCACAAGGCCTTTTTTCCATTCGCTGAACCACAACTGACCGTTAACTCTATCTTTTAGGTGCATTTTACGTTTTTTTTCCTTTGATGATGAACCACAATTGCCTGTCATCTACCCATTCTGTGAGCTAAGGCTGTAGGACATGCCCTGCACCCAGCCTACATTGTGCGCATCCGGGGTCGGCCGCAGTGCCTGCCTGGCCTTGCACTCAGCCGAATATGCTGGCTGCCAAATTCCAAGCAGATTCATCAATGCAAAGGTTATTAGTGAATTCCCCCATTTATGTTTGCCTCCTGAAGGAACTACTCAAAGTTGACATAGTCACCTAAAAGAGAAACATTGTAAACATGTGCAAAATTGTGTTCAGATTCACGAAACTGTGACAAATGTAATGCCAAATGAACACTTCATTTACACCCCCT